>NC_060176.1:66419494-67159494 GCF_021184085.1 Oncorhynchus gorbuscha
GGACGTAGGTAGTTCCGGGGGAGCAAGCGCTACCCCTACAGCTATAGACATCATTTATTTTACACATACCCTAATATCTCACGCCAGGCGGCAGGGGAGAAAAATGACTTGGGAAAAGCAAAAGATATAAAAAAATATATAAATGAATTGGAGAAACACATTAGAAGTTGCAGCAGAGAGAGCAGGGAGGAATACAAAAGCACAAGCACGCAGGTGTCTGGAAGCACCCTCTGAGTGTGTGTGTGTGTGTGTGTGTGTGTGTGTGTGTGTGTGTGTGTGTGTGTGTGTGTGTGTGTGTGTGTGTGTGTGTGTGTGTGTGTGTGTGTGTGTGTGTGTGTGTGTGTGTGTGTGTGTGTGTGTGTGTGTGTGTGTGTGTGTGTGTGTGTGTGTGTGTCTCAGTGTGAGAAGTGTGTGTGAGGTTTATAATTCAGAGCCTTGCTCCCTTGTGGCTCTCAGTTTCCACAGTGAGAAGTGGAGTGGCTAAGCCAAGTAGAGGTTTATAATTCAGAGCCCAGGATGGACAGGTAGAGGTTTATAATTCAGAGCCCAGGTTTGACAGGTAGAGGTTTATAATCCAGAGCCCAGGTTTGACAGGTAGAGGTTTATAATTCAGAGCCCAGGTTGGACAGGTAGAGGTTTATAATCCAGAGCCCAGGTTTGACAGGTAGAGGTTTATAATGCAGAGCCCAGGATGGACAGGTAGAGGTTTATAATCCAGAGCCCAGGTTTGACAGGTAGAGGTTTATAATCCAGAGCCCAGGATGGACAGGTAGAGGTTTATAATCCAGAGCCCAGGATGGACAGGTAGAGGTTTATAATCCAGAGCCCAGGTTTGACAGGTAGAGGTTTATAATGCAGAGCCCAGGTTTGACAGGTAGAGGTTTATAATGTAGAGCCCAGGATGGACAGGTAGAGGTTTATAATCCAGAGCCCAGGTTGGACAGGTAGAGGTTTATAATCCAGAGCCCAGGTTTGACAGGTAGAGGTTTATAATCCAGAGCCCAGGTTTGACAGGTAGAGGTTTATAATCCAGAGCCCAGGTTTGACAGGTTTGACAGAGCCCAGGTTTGACAGGTAGAGGTTTATAATCCAGAGCCCAGGTTTGACAGGTAGAGGTTTATAATCCAGAGCCCAGGTTTGACAGGTAGAGGTTTATAGTTCAGAGCCCAGGTTTGACAGGTAGAGGTTTATAATTCAGAGCCCAGGTTTGACAGGTAGAGGTTTATAATTCAGAGCCCAGGTTGGACAGGTAGAGGTTTATAATCCAGAGCCCAGGTTTGACAGGCAGAGAGGTTTATAATTCAGAGCCCAGGTTGGACAGGTAGAGGTTTATAATTCAGAGCCCAGGTTTGACAGGTAGAGGTTTATAATTCAGAGCCCAGGTTGGACAGGTAGAGGTTTATAATGCAGAGCCCAGGATGGACAGGTAGAGGTTTATAATCCAGAGCCCAGGTTTGACAGGTAGGGGTTTATAATCCAGAGCCCAGGTTGGACAGGTAGAGGTTTATAATGCAGAGCCCAGGATGGACAGGTAGGGGTTTATAATGCAGAGCCCAGGATGGACAGGTAGAGGTTTATAATGCAGAGCCCAGGATGGACAGTTAGGGGGTTTATAATGTAGAGCCCAGGATGGACAGGTAGGGGTTTATAATGCAGAGCCCAGGGTGGACAGGTAGGGGTTTATAATCCAGAGCCCAGGATGGACAGGTAGAGGTTTATAGTTCAGAGCCCAGGTTTGACAGGTAGGGGTTTATAATCCAGAGCCCAGGTTTGACAGGTAGAGGTTTATAATGCAGAGCCCAGGATGGACAGGTAGAGGTTTATAATTCAGTGCCCAGGATGGACAGGTAGAGGTTTATAATGCAGAGCCCAGGATGGACAGGTAGGGGTTTATAATTCAGAGCCCAGGATGGACAGGTAGAGGTTTATAATGCAGAGCCCAGGGTGGACAGGTAGGGGTTTATAATGCAGAGCCCAGGGTGGACAGGTAGAGGTTTATAATGCAGAGCCGAGGGTGGACAGGTAGGGGTTTATAATGCAGAGCCCAGGGTGGACAGGTAGAGGTTTATAATGCAGAGCCCAGGATGGACAGGTAGGGGTTTATAATGCAGAGCCCAGGGTGGACAGGTAGAGGTTTATAATGCAGAGCCCAGGATGGACAGGTAGGAGTTTATAATGCAGAGCCCAGGATGGACAGGTAGGGGTTTATAATGCAGAGCCCAGGATGGACAGGTAGGGGTTTATAATGCAGAGCCCAGGATGGACAGGTAGAGGTTTATAATGCAGAGCCCAGGATGGACAGGTAGAGGTTTATAATTCAGAGGCCATGGTGGACAGGTAGAGGTTTATAATTCAGAGCCCAGGGTGGACAGGTAGGGGTTTATAATGCAGAGCCCAGGATGGACAGGTAGAGCTTTATAATTCAGAGGCCAGGATGGACAGGTAGAGGTTTATAATGCAGAGCCCAGGATGGACAGGTAGAGGTTTATAATTCAGAGGCCATGGTGGACAGGTAGAGGTTTATAATTCAGAGCCCAGGGTGGACAGGTAGGGGTTTATAATGCAGAGCCCAGGATGGACAGGTAGAGGTTTATAATTCAGAGCCCAGGTTTGACAGGTAGAGGTTTATAATTCAGAGCCCAGGTTGGACAGGTAGAGGTTTATAATGCAGAGCCCAGGATGGACAGGTAGGGGTTTATAATGCAGAGCCCAGGATGGACAGGTAGAGGTTTATAATGCAGAGCCCAGGATGGACAGGTAGAGGTTTATAATGCAGAGCCCAGGATGGACAGTTAGGGGTTTATAATGTAGAGCCCAGGATGGACAGGTAGGGGTTTATAATGCAGAGCCCAGGGTGGACAGGTAGGGGTTTATAATCCAGAGCCCAGGATGGACAGGTTGAGGTTTATAGTTCAGAGCCCAGGTTTGACAGGTAGGGGTTTATAATCCAGAGCCCAGGTTTGACAGGTAGAGGTTTATAATGCAGAGCCCAGGATGGACAGGTAGAGGTTTATAATTCAGAGCCCAGGATGGACAGGTAGAGGTTTATAATGCAGAGCCCAGGATGGACAGGTAGAGGTTTATAATTCAGAGGCCATGGTGGACAGGTAGAGGTTTATAATTCAGAGGCCATGGTGGACAGGTAGAAGTTTATAATTCAGAGCCCATGGTGGACAGGTAGGGGTTTATAATGCAGAACCCAGGTTTGACAGGTAGAGGTTTATAATTCAGAGCCCAGGATGGTGCACCTGGCTGTGACATACATTACATGACCAAAAGTATGTGGACAACTGCTCGTTGAACATCTCATTTTAAAATCTTGAGCATTGTTATAACAGCCTTCACTTTTCTGGGAAGGATTTCTGCTGTTACATACACCGAAATCGTCAAACCATTGTTGTATGGACCTCGCTTTGTGCATAGGGGCATTGTCATGCTCAGTGCCTCTTTGCTTGACATCATGGGGAAATCAAAAGAAATCCGCCAAAACCTCAGAAAAAAAATTGTAGACCTTCACACGTCTGGTTCATCATTAGGAGCAATTTCCAAACGCCTGAAGGTACCACGTTATTCTGAACAAACAATAGTACGCAAGTATAAACACCATGGGACCACGCAGCCGTCATACCGCTCAGGAAGGACATGCGTTCTGTCTCCTAGATATGAAAGTACTTTGGTGCGAAAAGTGCAAATCAATCCCAGAACAACAGCAAAGGACCGTGTGAAGATGCTGGAGGAAACAGGTACAAAAGTATGTATATCCACAGTAAAATGAGTCCTATATTGACATAACCTGAAAGGCAGCTCAGCAAGGAAGAAACCACTGCTCCAAAACCGCCATAAAAAAGCCAGACTACGGTTTGCAACTGCACACGGGGACAAAGATTGTACTTTTTGGAGAAATGTCCTCTGGTCTGATGAAACAAAAATAGAACTGTTTGGCCATAATGGCTATCTCTATGCTTGGAGGAAAAAGAGGGATGCTTGCAAGCCGAAGAACACTATCCCAACCGTGAAGCACATGGGTGACAGCAGCATGTTGTGGGGGTGCTTTGCTGCAGGAGGGACTGGTGCACTACACAAAATAGATGGCTTCATGAGGAAGGAAAATTACGTGGATATATTGAAGCAACATCTCAAGACATCAGTCAGGAAGTTAAAGCTTGGTCGCAAATGGGTCTTCCAAATGGACAATGACACCTAGCATACTTCCAAAGTTGTGGCAAAATGGCTTAAGGACAACAAAGTCAAGGTATTGGAGTGGTCATCACAAAGTTCTGACCCCAACCCTATAGAAAATTTGTGGGCAGAACTGAAAAAGTGTATGTAAACAAGGAGGCCTACAAACCTGACTCAATTATTCAGGAGGAATGGGCCAAAATTCACCCAACTTATTGTGGGAAGCTTGTAGAAGGTTACCCGAAACGTTTGACCCAAGTTAAACAATTTAAAGGCAATTCTACCAAATACTAATTTAGTGTATGTAAACTTCTGACCCACTGGGAATGTGATGAAATAAATAAAAGCTGAAACAAATCATTCTCTCTACTATTATTCTGACATTTCACATTCTTAAAATAAAGTAGTGATCCTAACTGACCTAAGACAGGGAATTTTTACTCTGATTAAATGTCAGGAATTTTGAAAAACTGAGTTTAAATGTATTTGGCTAAGGTGTATGTAAACTTCCGACTTCAACTGTAGTACCCGCAATACCCCAATCTCAACGCCAACAGTGAAGAGACAAGTCCTGGATGCTGTCCTTCTAGGCAGAGTTCCTTCTGTCCAGGGTCTGTGTTCTTTCGCCCATCTTAATCTTTTATTTTTATTGGCAAGTCGGAGATATGGCTTTTTTTTTGCAACTCTGACTAGAAGGCCAGTATCCCGGAGTTGCCTCTTCACTGTTGACGTTGAGACTGGTGTTTTGCGGGTACTATTTAACTTCTTGGCGCACCCATCCCTTTAGCGGGATAATTTTCATCAACATCCGCTGAATTGTAGAGCGCCACATTCAAATTAAATTAATACAAATATTTCATTTTCATGAAATCACAAGTGCAAGATAGCAAAACACAGATTAGCTTGGTGTTAATCCACCTGGCGTCTCAGATTTCAAAAAAACCTTTCGGCGAAAGCTATCCAAGCGTTTATGTAAGGACATCTCCCTCAGTAGACAAAATATTACAAACAGCTAGCAGCCAAGTAGATTGGTAACGAAAGTCAGAAAAGCAATAAAATGAATCGCTTACCTTTGATGATCTTCGGAGTTTATTTCCATTTCTAGTTTTGTTTTGCTAATGACCTTCGACCTTACCTTCAGATCTACTGACACAGTGGTGAACGATATGGTCAGCTCCCCATCAGAGAACTCCTTCAGCTCCTTCAGAAACATGTGCTCTATATCCATACCTGTAAAAAAAACATACCCCATTCACCAGGAGTTCATGTTTGGAGGAAGCCAGTTTATATCGATTAGAACTATACTGTACGTGTAATGTCATTGTTTAGGCACAGGACATCTGGCTATAATGTAGACACAAATATATAAATACAAATACGAAATGATTAAAATGTATATATAAACTACATATCATTCAATATAATTTGTAAATATCTAAATTCTAATTCCATTCCAAACAAATGTTTTATAATTCAAATTTAAACTGTCTAGTCTAATTCCATGTAAATTCTCCAGCTCATGAGTTACACTGCCTTTAAACAAACAAACAAACAAACAAACAAACAAACAAACAAACAGACAGACAGACAGACAGACAGACAGACAGACAGACAGACAGACAGACAGACAGACAGACAGACAGACAGACAGACAGACAGACAGACAGACAGACAGACAGACAGACAGACAGACAGACAGACAGACAGGCAGGCAGGCAGACAGACAGACAGACAGACAGACAGACAGACAGACAGACAGACAGACAGACAGACAGACAGACAGACAGACAGACAGACAGACAGACAGACAGACAGGCAGGCAGGCAGGCAGGCAGGCAGACAGACAGACAGACAGACAGACAGACAGACAGACAGACAGACAGACAGACAGACAGACAGACAGACAGACAGACAGACAGACAGACAGACAGACAGACAGACAGACAGACAGACAGACAGACAGACAGACAGACAGACAGACATTACACTACACAAATAACCAAATCTTTAACCTTGCCAGCTATAAACACACACCTTGAAGCTGGGCCTCACCAGCGTTAGGACTGACATCATACGGTGAGAAGCTGCTCCTCTCCTGCAACACCCTCAGCAGCTCCTCTAGGTCCACTGAGCGATGGCCATCTTTGATCCACAGTCCCTCTGACTGCAGCCTCAGGGCCTCTGAAAAAACACACACCTGCTACATCAAAAACAACGCGATATTCAGTCATTGGTGTAATATTAGCTATACATTCTATTATGTTTGTATGTGGCACTAAAATGAAGGAAAAATATACTGACTGCAAAAATCTCAGGGACTTTGCATCAAGACTCTCATATCATACAGAGGCTAACAAATTGATGTCAGTGACATCAGTTAAATTCATTACACTTAGGAGCTGTCGGGTGCACAGCACACATACACACATAAGCATGTGCGCACACCCTAGCCGGTACATCACAGCTAAAACAATAGATATAAGCAGGAAATGCAATGGAGAACAAAAGTCAGTCATTTCCTGATAACCTCCAGAGCTACTTAACCTCTCTAACAAGATTGCAGGCTTGTTTGACTGATTTATTGGCAGGGGAAGAACACACACACATGCACATACAGTCAACACTCACACACCATGTATGAGGCAGTGAGTCATAACAATGTATTTGACAAACACAACAAACCCAGTATACAGAGGGTATGAAAGAAACACACATGGACAGATGCAGACACACATACACACTCTGACCCTCTTGTATTCTCTCACTGCCTAGATGTCATGACTTGTTACCCTGCAGTCCCGTCCCTCCTAACTGCAAACTCCTAACTGTTATAACCGAGTCATATCAGGGGCTTAGTGTGTGTCCTGCATCAGCCCATTACCCCCAGTGGGGGCACCATTGGTCCTCACCTCCTAGCAGCTCCCCCAGCAGCACGAAGATCTGCTCCAATGCCTCTTGAGGAATCTCCCTCGTGACGACCACCGCCATGCACGACACCCCTTCCCCTCCTGCCCGTTGCTCGTGGTGATGGACCACTCGGAGGATGCTGGACTTCAGAGCTTCATAGTGGGAGCTGGAACAGACAGGGGAAGGGCACATTACACTAAATCTTCACAAAGCCCTCAGGACCTGTCTGAAATTCTAAACATACACTTTCATACTATACCACCTAATACACACATCTGAGCAATACCAACACGCAAATGTAGACACACGCACACACAAAATATCAACTACATGATTTGTGTGTGTGTGTCTGTGTGTGTAGCTGTTGAGTACATCGTCCCTCATCAGAATGAGGGAGAGTTTTCCTCTGTGGTGGAGCTGTAGTAGGTTGATGTCGTCTTTCCACAACAGAGCAGACTCACACACCCTCACAAGGTATCACAACGTCTCCCTGGCAAGCCCACATCACATCGCTGACCACACAGGACCGGGACACTCACACAGCCTGAGCTCTCCTTCTGAGACACACACACACACAAACAGACACACAGAAAGTACAAATACAAGACACGCAGATACATTTACAGTACTTGTCACGTTCTGACCTTTATTTCCGTTGCTTTGTCATTATTTAGTATGGTCAGGGCGTGAGTTGGGGTGGGCAGTCTATGTTTGTTTTTCTATGATTTTGGGATTTGTATGTTTCGGCCTAGTATGGTTCTCAATCAGAGGCAGGTGTCATTAGTTGTCTTTGATTGAGAATCATACTTAGGTAGCCTGAGTTTCACTGTTTGTTTATGGGTGATCGTCTATGTTGATTGCTTGTGTCAGCACAGTTCTCATTAGCTTCATGGTCGTTATTTTGTTTATTGTTTTTGTATAGTGTGTTTCAGTGTTCAGTGTTTTCTTTATTAAATATCAAGATGAACACAAACCACACCGCATTTTAGTCCTCCGATCCTTCTCGCCTCTCCTCTTCAGATGAAGAGGAGGAAGACCGTGACAGTAATAGTCAACATTTTGGACACACCCACTCATTCCAGGGTTTTTCTTTATCTTTACTATTTTCTACATTGTAGAATAAAGACATCAAATATATTTTGGTTTGTTTAACACTTTTTGGTTACTACATGATTCCATATGTGTTATTTCATAGCTTGATGTCTTCACTATATAAAATGTAAAAACAAAACCTTGAATGAGTAGGTGTGTCCAAACTTTTGACTGGTACTGTAAACTCAACCTCAAACAAGTACTCAAAGGCTGTAATACATACACACACAAACACACACATATAGTACACACATAAATACCATGAACATGTCCCCACACATTACATGGCTGAGGAAGTAGACGTAACTCAGTGTTGAAGCCACAGAATCTACATCTGGCTCCACCACTCCTAGAACAGCATGGACTTTAGGACCCTCAGGTCCTGACGCCTGGAACAAAAAAACATACTAACAAACAGGTTCAAAAGACCACACAGGATCCAATGTATTACATCAATAACATTTACATTTCAGTTTGTTGTTCCACAATTGCTGAACTGTGGATTAGCAAGTATTTCAATGGGATGGGCTGACTTTGAAAAAGTCATTTCAAATGTATTATGCCACTGCAGTCTGTGACACGAAAGAAAGCTAAGTTGTGATATCAGAGTGTAGGTAGAGATAGCTGAGATGATCTCATCTCCAGAGCGGTACGGGACAAGTATGACTGTGCTGAAATGCAGCACTCAGAAATCCATGCATAATACAAAATATGATTTAATATGCATGAAAGAGATGACTAAGATTCATATACCCTGTGGTGGCCATGATGGTAGATCAGTGGTGTGGTTATTTGTATTTATTAAGGATCCCCAATAGCTGCTGCAAAGGCAGAAGCTACTCTACCTGGGGTCCAGCAACATTAAGGCAGTTATATACAATTTAAATGGGTGTCCGAGCTGTGTACTACCGTAGTAGTTTAAATAGACACCTCAGTGCATTAACTTCAACACAAACCTTGGAGGCTCTTGGTTCTCACTCGCTTCCATAGACTTACGCAGTAAGTATGACAACTTCCGGAGGACATACTCCAACCTATCAGAGCTCTCTTGCAGCTTGAACTGACATGTTGTCCACCCAATCAAAGGATCAGAAAATGAATCTAGTACTGAAAGCATAAGCTACAGCTAACTAAAATCTGTGGTGGTGGTTACATTGCAGTAAGGGTTTTCTTCTGGTGAAAGAGAGGCGGACCAAAATGCAGCGTGGTGGTTATTCATGTTTTTAATAAAGACATGAACAGACTAAACAAGAAAAGTGAAAACCTAAACAGTCCTATCTGGTGCAAACACAGAGACAGGAACAATCACCCACAAAACCCAACACAAAACAGGCTACCTAAATATGGTTCCCAATCAGAGACAATGACTAACACCTGCCTCTGATTGAGAACCATATCAGGCCAAACATAGAAATAGACAAACAAGACACACAACATAGAATGCCCACCCAGCTCACGTCCTGACCAACACTAAAACAAGGAAAACACATACGAACGATGGTCAGAACGTGACAATTGCGCTAGTCAGCATTGGGTAAACACAAACTGCAGAATACGGTGCCACACTGGCCTGCTGCAATCCCTCATGGATACAACCATAGAACAAATAGGAAAATATGCAATGAATACCACTCCATTTCTCAGTCTCATATTACAATGAATATCCCTCCATATCTCAGTCTGATATTACAATGAATATCCCTCCATATCTCAGTCTGATGTTACAGTGAATATTCCTCCATATCTCAGTCTAATGTTACAGTGAATATTCCTCCATATCTCAGTCTGATGTTACAATGAATATTCCTCCATATCTCAGTCTGATGTTACCCTCCATATGAATATATTCCTCCATATCTCAGTCTGATGTTACAATGAATATCCCTCCATATCTCAGTCTGATGTTACAATGAATATCCCTCCATATCTCAGTCTGATGTTACAATGAATATTCCTCCATATCTCAGTCTGATGTTATAATGAATATTCCTCCATATCTCAGTCTCATATTACAATGAATATTCCTCCATATCTCAGTCTGATGTTACAATGAATATTCCTCCATATCTCAGTCTCATATTACAATGAATATTCCTCCATATCTCAGTCTCATATTACAATGAATATTCCTCCATATCTCAGTCTGATGTTACAATGAATATCCCTCCATATCTCAGTCTGATGTTACAATGAATATTCCTCCATATCTCAGTCTCATATTACAATGAATATCCCTCCATATCTCAGTCTGATGTTACAATGAATATCCCTCCATATCTCAGTCTGATGTTACAATGAATATTCCTCCATATCTCAGTCTCATATTACAATGAATATTCCTCCATATCTCAGTCTCATATTACAATGAATATTCCTCCATATCTCAGTCTCATATTACAATGAATATCCCTCCATATCTCAGTCTCATATTACTGTGCAGGTCCATGATTAGAGTGGATGCGTAGCGGAGCGGGTTTGCAGTGGGCAATCAGTGACATATCTGTTTGAGATGCTAATATGGATGGATTCTGTCGAGCAGGCGTCACTCATGTTTCTGAGGGGATAGGGGGAAGGGGGGCAGCGGGTTGGTCGATACTCTGATGGCTACGGGAGGAAGAGACGCGTTAGAAATGAAAGGGCACTCACTGGCTGTTCCACAGCAGCAGCACCAGCAGCAGAACACACAGACAACAGAACACACAGCCGGTACCACTCTCTCATCTCCATTTCACTGTGTGCTCCTCATCTAAAATTCACCCCATTCATCTCAAGGAGGCTCAGGATGAACGGACGCACTGCTGCTTTTCTGTTTCTCTGCATGCCTTCCTTATCTCTCTTATTGCTTTCCCTCTCTTGCTCTCTCTCTCTTTCCCTCCATTATCTCCTTCATTTCATCATCCCCACTTTCACCACCGTCTTCTGTTATCAGTACCCCATATTCCCCCCTTCCCCCATCCGCAATGGGTCAGTGGTAATATTGTGATTCCTTCTCCAGTGACGTGGTAATTTAGCTTTTTTCCGGATGCCCCAAACAATCAGAAAGGGGATTCATCAGAGAAAATAACTTTACCCCAGTCCTCAGCAGTCCAATCCCTGTATCTTTTGCTGAATATCAGTCTGTCCCTGATGTTTTTCCTGGAGAGAAGTTGCTTCTTTGCTGCCCTTCTTGACACCAGGCCATCCTCCAAAAATCTTCGCCTCACTGTGTGTGCAGATCCCGCAGCTGAATCAACTTTCGGAGATTTCTGGCGCTTTGCTGGACTTTCTTGGGCGCCCTGAAGCCTTCTTCAAAACAATTGAACCGCACTCCTTGAAGTTCTTGATGATCAGATAAATGGTTGATTTAGGTGCAATTTTACTTGCAGCAATATCCTTGCCTGTGAAGCCCTTTTTGTGCAAAGCAATGATGACGGCACGTGTTTCCTTGAAGATAACCATGGTTGACAGAGGAAGAATAATGATTCCAAGCACCACCCTCCTTTTGAAGCTTCCAGTCTGTTATTCAAACTCAATCAGCATGACAGAGTGCTCTCCAGCCTTGTCCTCGTCAACACTCACACCTGTGTTAACGAGAGAATCACTGACATGATGTCAGCTGGTCCTTTTGTGGCAGGGCTGAAATGCAGTGGAAATGTTTTTGGGGGATTCAGTTCATTTGCATGGCAAAGAGGGACTTTGCAATTAATTGCAATTCATCTGATCACTATTCATAACATCCTGGAGTATATGCAAATTGCCCTCATAAAAACTGAGGCAGCAGACATTGTGAAAATTAATATTTGTGTCATTCTCAAAACTTATGGCCACGACTGTACACAGACAGACACATTCAAACACACATTTATTTTCCATGTATTTAAGAAACAACACAGTCTGTGTCAGTCCCACGCTGTCTCTTTCCCTCAATCAAGTCAAAGACTTTCCAAGTCAGAATGTTTTTAGGTCTACTATGGCAATATACTGTATCTACTGTATGTAAGTGGTGTCTGTCTCCAATCTCCACAAAGTGTGCATGCACTGGGCTGGTTTCTGCCATGGGGTAAAGGACAGGGTCATTCCATGTCATTTCAGCAAGTCATGACACCCACCATCTTAGATTGTTCTTAAATCATATCTCTAGTTAGAAACATAAGATAAGCATTATGAAATATTTTGTTGAAATATAATTTGATCTCTGAGAGATTAAAATCAAAATCAAATCAAATGTTATTTGTGACATACACATCATTAGCAGATGTTAATGCGAGTGTAGTGAAATGCTTGTGCTTCTAGTTCCGACCATGCTGTATTATCTAACAAGTAATCTAACCTAACAATTTCACAACAACTACCTTATACACAAGTGTAAAGGAATGAATAAGAATATGTACATAAAAATATATGAATGAGTGATGGCCGAACGGCATAGGCAAGACGCAGTAGATGGTATAGAGTACAGTATATACATATGAGATGAGTAATGTAGGGTATGTAAACATTATATAAAGTGGCATTGTTTAATGTGACGAGTGATACATTTATTACATCAAGATGGCAAGATGCAGTAGATGGTATAGAGTACAGTATATACATGAGATGAGTAATGTAGGGTATGTAAACATTATATAAAGTGGCATTGTTAAAAGTGGCTAGTAATACATTTATTACATCCATTTTTTCATTATTAAAGTGGCTAGAGATGAGTCAGTATGTTGGCAGCAGCCACTCAATGTTAGTGATGGCAGATAGCCCTCCAGGACAATGTATAGGATTCATATAACATTCAATAATGATAGTACCTGACATCCAAATTGGACCAAACTTTTTCTAACAATGAGTAAGACACGAGGGAACCAATTTGCTAGTTTTTTTTTCACTGTTCAGAGAAATTTGTCATTGACGTTGTTGCATTTATGTCCCATTCTACATCCTGATATTACCAGGTTGTGACCACTAGATGGTGTTGTTTCTCCTATTTTTTTAAAGAATTTCCCCAAATTACAGAATTACATAATGGTTTTCTTACCCTGTATGCAGTCTATGTACCAGGTGTGACAGCAACCCATGCTTTGGTTTTGTTTACCTGGCAAGTCAATGGTACCTATATTCATATTTTTGTGTTTCATATTCAATCATCGATAAGTAACATCATGGAGTAACAACACATTTTAAGATACTTTAGGATAATTTCGACATAAAGTGTGAAAATGCTAATATTGATCCTATTGGCTTGCATTGGATTAGTGACACAAATGCTAAAAGTTAGCATTTGAAACATTGGCGAGGTAAACAAAACCAAAGCATGGGTTTCTGTCATATCTGGGTCATTGAAACAATACTTCCAAGCAGCAGCTCCATACCACTTGTCAAACATATAGAACTGATAAAGTATACTGGTTGTGTGGTGGGATTGGTGTGGGGGGTCCGTGGGAGGCTTTTGACCATTTCTTTTGATTCTTCATGTCTTACTCAATGTTAGAAAAACGTTTGGTCCAAATCGGATGTTAGGTACTATATTTATCGAATATTGCACGAATCCTATAAATTAAAATAGCCAAATGGTGCAATCAATTATCTTAATTTTTGATAGATCAAATTATATTTCAACTACATAATTCTGCAGGAATGCTAATCTTATCTGTTTTTAACATACAGATGAAGTCAGAAGTTCACATACATTTACATTTACATTTAAGTCATTTAGCAGACGCTCTTATCCAGAGCGACTTACAAATTGGTGCATTCACCTTATGACATCCAGTGGAACAGTCACTTTACAATAGTGCATCTATTGCCAAATACATTTAAACTCAGTTTTTCACAATTCCTGACATTTAATCACAGTAAATATTCCTTGTCTTAGGTCAGTTAGGATCCCTACTTTATTTTAAGAATGAATGTGAAATGTCAGAATAATAGTTGAGAGAGATTTTTATTTCAGCTTTTATTTCCTTCATCACATTCCCAGTGGGTCAGAAGTTCACATACACTCAATTAGTATTTGGTAGCATTAACTTTAAATTGTTTAACTTGGGTCAAACATTTCAGGTAGCCTTACACAAGCTCCCCACAATAACTTGGGTGAATTTTGGCCCATTCCTCCTGACAGAGATGGTGTAACTGAGTCAGGTTTGTAGGCCTCCTTGCTCGCACACGTATGTTCAGTTCTGCCCACACATTTTCTATAGGATTGAGGTCAGAGATTTGTGATGGCCACTCCAATACCTTGACTTTGTTGTCCTTAAGCCATTTTGCCACAACTTTGGAAGTATGCTTGGGGTCATTGTCCATTTGGAAGACCAATTTGTGACCAATCTTTAACTGATGTCTTCAATATATCCACATAATTTTCCAACCTCATGATGCCATCTATTTTGTGAAGTGAAACAGTCCCTCCTGCAGCAAAGCAACCCCACAACATGATGCTGCCACCACCGTGCTTCACAGTTGGGATTGTGTTCTTCGACTTGCAAGCCTCCCTAATGATGGCCATTACGGCCAAACAGTTCTATTTTTTGTTTCATCAGACAGAGGACATTTATCCAAAATGTACAATCTTTGTCCCAATGTGCAGTTGCTTTTTTATGGCGGTTTTTGAGCAGTGGCTTCTTCCTTGCTGAGCGGTCTTTCAGGTTATGTCGATATAGGACTTGTTTTACTGTGGATATAGATACTTTTATACCTGTTTCCTCCAGCATCTTCATAATGTCCTTTGCTTTTGTTCTGGGGTTGATTTGAACTTTTCACACCAAAGTACATTCATCTCTAGGAGACAGAACGTGTCACCTTCCTGAGCGGTATGACGGCTGCGTGGTCCCATGGTGTTTATACTTGCATACTATTGTTTGCACAGATGAACGTGTTACCTTCAGGCGTTTGGAAATTGCTCCCAAGGATGAACCAGACTTGTGGAGGTCTACAGTTTTCTTTTTCGGAGGTCTTGACTGATTTCTTTTGATTTTCCCATGATGTCAAGCAAAGAGGGACTGAGTTTGAAGGGAGGCCTTGAAATACATCCACATGTACACCTTCAATTGACTCAAATGAAGTCAATTAGCCTATCAGAAGCTTCTAAAGCCATGACATCATTTTCTGAAATTTTCCAAGCTGTTTAAAGGCACAGTCAATTTAGTGTATGTAAACTTCTGACCCACTGGAATTGTGACACAGTGAATTATAAGTGAAATAATATGTCTGTAAACAATTGTTGGAAAAATGACTTGTGTCATGCACAAAGTAAATGTCCTAATCGACTTGCCAAAACTATAGTTTGTTAACAAGACATTTGTGGAGTGGTTGAAAAACAAGTTTTAATGACTCCAACCTAAGTGTATGTGAACTTCCGACTGCAACTGTAGGATGACCCATGACTAGAATACGGTATGTAATAAGTGACCAGTGTTCAATGACTCTTAGTACATAGGGCAGCAGTCTAAGGAGCAGGGTAGACTACAGGGTGGTAACCGGCTAGTGACAGCGTCTAAGATTCAGGGCAGGGTACTGGGCAGAGGCCGGCTAGTGATGACTGTTTGAATTGCGTGTTATCCTTCTATGTCATCCTAGGATTTCATGGTCTCATCACACGAAGGGGACTGTGTAGCCAATAGATGGACTAGCAAAAAACAACCATTACACAAACACTCCAACACAACTCCAACAATATGCCTATTGCCACAATTAGGCTTCCAACGCCCAAAACATAAAACTGCAATGCAGGGGTCTAGAGATATGCAGTATGCAGAATAAGAATGACTTCACTGGGGTCTGACTATTCATGGGGCTGGATATAAGAAAATAACTTTGTGGAGAATGACCAATCACAATCAAGAAACTTCAGACCTCACCGGAATGTTGATCGTTAGACTAACTAACGTTACAGGCCTACACGCATTTATTTTATTGTGACGTAGCCTTCCTGCAACTAATAGTTAGGATCCTTTCGCCTTCCGATCAAGTAAGTGAGTCTTCATCGGGTGTTTTCAACAACGTTTTACTGGAAACTACTTGTATGTGTTCTACCGAGACAGTATGTGGCTATTTGTTTTTCAATAAAATACGAATAAGCGTGATGACAGACCTGCAGCACAGGTGCGTGCGAAGCTTGTGCGTGACTCATTAAAAAATGTTTTTTAAAATGTGTGGCAGGAGAAGCTTATGGTTTGAACCATTCGTTTTCTTCATCATTCCGGACGTCCGCCGTAGCCTACCACTTGTGCTTGGGGGGCAAAGAAACAAGAGACTACGTTTTCAGCAACAGGAATACAGACTGTAGCACGTTGTCATCATCCCAACCAGTAAAACTCTTATTATCCCCGGGCTGTTTAGGCTAAAACTAACCAGCATTGTCTTGGCCCGCTGCAAATAATCTTCCATGTTGGCCTCTGTCATTGTGGGGATGCTTTAGCCTCCATGTACAAGTTTGCAACGCTTGTTGTCGTAGTTGCGCTTGCCACCGAATTCCCCGCTGCGCTCACTGCAACTCTGGCTCAGCTAGCGGTTCTCCCTCGCCCGGCTGGCCCATAGAGAATGACAGTGTCCTCTAGAGCCCAAAAGGTAGTTTAGCTTGGGCAGCGCCATTGAGAGCTTCCACCTTCGTCACTAGTTACCACAGCCACAAAGCCATAAACCCCGCCTATTTCTACCGTTTCTTTTTTAAATCTTATTTTGAACCTAACCTCAACCCTAACCTTAAACACACTGCTAACCTTATGCATATCCTTAAATTAATTAATTAGTTTACTTTTACAATATAGCCAATTCCAATTTTGTGCCTGTGGTAACTAGTGGAGTCTGACTTCCACCGTGCTTCCACCATTTTAAAGTAGTCAACTGGATGAGATTCCTATGGGTTGTAGCCTCAATGCCGCTGTCATAGACGTCAATGCCGCTGTCATAGACGCTATAATGGCACAGTCAAAGATGAGTCCTCTATCTATCTCTATGGGCTGGCCCACTCTGGAGTGTATGTGACGAGAAGCTATACAGACGGTGGCGCTCTCGCTGAATTCAACGCGCACCCAGCGTTTGGGAATCCCCGCCAATGGCAAAAATGTATCCATGTAGATGAAATCATTTTTATTCTATTATTGATTTATTTGTATAAGGTTAGAGTTGAATAGAAATCAAAATTGAATTCAAACGTAAAGCATGTTGTTATAAGAACAAAGTAACACAAATTTGGCAAGATAATAATAATAATAATAATAATAATAATATGCCATTTAGCAGACGCTTTTATCCAAAGCGACTTACAGTCATGTGTGCATACATTCTATGTATGGGTGTCTCTGTCACACACACACACACACGGAGTCTGGGTAACATGCCAGTTCTGAAACTTTAATATTTAAAATGGACAGAGTATTTATCAAGAGGTCATCATGATAAATACATGTGCCATCAGATTTATCAATATGGATTTGGGACTCAGGTGACATTGCGTTTTTAGGGGTGACTTTGCAGCCAGGTGACTTGCGTTTGGCCTTAGACAGTTCTCATTGTCACAATATCAAACTATGGTAGCCTATGTAAAATTTGAGCAACAAACACCTGTAGCTCACCACTCTTTAAGATAACTCCTGTCCTCTGTAAACAGGAGGCCTAGTCATTGTGGTCATCACTGTAACTGACTGGCTAGCACTTGGTAATAATCTCGTTTTGTTCCTCAACAAAATGTTATTCTATATCATTTTACTATAAAATAAAATAGGCTATTATAGGCTAGTCAAAATGAATGTTGTTTTTTCTTGATTGAAAACAAAATGAAAACAATTTTCTGAAGTCTTGGCCTACTTTGTTGAAACCACACATAAATTGTGGTTGAACATCCGACTTTAGATTTCAGTACTATCGACAGAGGGGTCCCGAGATCTGGCATTCAGCACCACAATGCAGTGAACAGTGGCCGTCTCAAATAGGCTTAGAGAGTAACTGCCCCTAAAAAGCAACTTCTCGTTTTGAAAACGGCTTATGTGGCATCAATATGAGTCAGAAACATATATTCTAGTGTCATATTTGACCATACAAAGTGTACAAAGTGTCAGTTAGTCTCATCCGAAACAGAGATTTGCGAGACAATAGGAAAACATGGTATGCCAAGATGGTGAAGAGTACAGTAACAGTTTTCCTATAGTTATTTATTTAAGGCCTGCGCAAATGAACTGCATGTGAGATTGTGTTGCATCTGATCACAATGCCTATGGTCAATTTGGTTTGACTTATCACTATGGGGCTATTAAGGACCATCAGTAAATTACACAATGTACGTGGGATAATGTTAAGAAAATGTCGATAGCGACAAATTTCAATGACTGAAAAACCTCAAACCAAATATGAAATGTAGAAATTCATATGCAAATTTTTGAAAGCATTTAATGAGATAAAATAAATAAAATATATGCAACTTGAAGATATTGTCCCATTTACATTGTGTAATTTATTGACAGTCCCTAACCTAGCCCCAGAGCTAGGCTATTCAATGTCAAACCAACTTTGCCATGGTCACACACCTGGCTAAAGCTAATTGGCAAAAGAAGTTGGCTAGCAATAGCTATCAGCAACTTCAAGACACAAGACCTGGTTAGACTGTTTCAAGTTATCTAGAAGGGTGAGTGACTGTAACTGTGTACTGTTTTGAATCCCCGTGAGGTTGTTCAGCAATATTTCAAACTTTAAACTTTTACTCTTGTAAGTAATAGGGGTAGGGTAAGGTGTATGAAGTGATTTCAGTGCCAACATATATTGTATTTTAATTCCATAATTTTGAATTTGTATTATGATATTGCATTTGAATGTAATATTTTTGAATTTGTAATTGAATCATTGAATTCATAAATTGAACTTGTATTTCATGATTTGAAAAGAATTGAATTAACTTTTGCATTCAAATTCAATATTTAAATATTCAATTTCAATATGGTAGATATTGCATTCATTGTCGGTGTATAAAGTTTACAAACTATAATTAAAATTTAACCAAAGTTTCATATATTACATTTTTCGGATGCATTCAGATTCAGTTTTCAAATTCAAATCTCTACATTCATATTCAAAACCAGAGACAACAACCTGGTACTTTTCCAGCCAGGAAAGGTAGAGGAAAATAAATAGAATCAAATGCTCTCTGTGATAAACAGAATGTAGCGATACAAACAGAGTGGTTTTTGGTGGATTCTGAAGCCAATGTGGCATGTTGAATGTATTTTCTTCCTATGAATTTGGCTCTAGCGTTTGAACTGTTTGAGCTATAACCCATTCATGAAAACTAAGACTCTCTGGAATATGGACGTGCCTTCTGTTCCCCTCTATGATGATCACAGGCTACACAGGACACGTTAGAAGGGAGTTTGACAACAAAAAAACAGCAATTTGTCCCCCCACAGTGGAGGTGTCATAATACCTATAAAACCTAGCAGTCAAACAGGGAAATGGTTCCAATCGTTTTTCCATCATTCATTTTTCCCATAGGGATTTTTAAAGAAGTGCTGTGTTTCGTGTAGGCTTGCCCTGATAACCATCTAAATCTCTCTTGGACAATGTGGCTTTTATCAATATATTTGGCTTTATTTACTCTCAGATTCAAACATTTTACGCTAAACAAAATATAAATGCACACCTGGCTAAAGCTGAAAAGATTTGGCATGGATCCCCAGATCCTCAAAATGTTCTACAGCTGCACCATCGAGAGCATCCTGACCGGTTGCATCACCACCTGGCATGGCAACTGCTCGGCATCTGACCGTAAAGCGCTACAGAGGGTAGTGTGTACGGCCCAGTACATCACTAGGGCCAAGCTTCCTGACATCCAGGACCTATATACTTGGCAGTGTCAGAGAAAGGCCCAAAAATTAGTCAAAGACTCCAGTAACCTAAGTAATAGACTGTTCTCTCTGCTACCACACGGCAAGCAGTACGGGAGCGCCAAGTCTAGGACCAAAAGGCTCCTTAACAGCTTCTACCCCCAAGCCATAAGACTGCTGAACAATGAATTAAATGGCCATCCGGACTATTTACATGAAACCCCCCAGATTACATTGGTCCCGAAGATTAATGTGTTTAAATCTATATTGAAACAAAATGACATTGCACGTCTCACTTATAAGTTCCCTCTTTTCATTTTATTGCCAAATCCTATCCAAATCTTCATAGTTACTCCGGTACTTGGGGAAAAATACCCCTTTTCTAAAACCAACATTTCATTAAATAACAAAAAAAAGTGTACACTGTAGCGACTTATTTCAAATCAAATCAAATGTATTTATATAGCCATTCGTACATCAGCTGATATCTCAAAGTGCTGTACAGAAACCCAGCCTAAAACCCCAAACAGCAAGCAATGCAGGTGTAGAAGCACATAGTTTGTTTGCCTAAGTGTGACCATCATCCACAAACCACATTTTTTGACCAAACTTAGCTTTTTTTTGTGTGAGCAGTTGGACATTGTTTTTAGGGGGGCTAGTTACCAGATGTTTATAGAGTGATATCAGTGCCAACAGAAACTGTATTTGAATTCAATATTTTAGAATGTTTTATGCACAAATTGAATCATTGAATTCATAAATTGAACTTGTATTTCATTATTTGAAATGACTGAATATTGCATTCAGTTATAGAATGTAATTTAAATGTAATATTCAAATACACATGTTTAAGGTATCTGTGACCAACAGATGCATATCTGTATTCACAATCATGTGAAATCAGTCATTTCAAATGACTGATTTCCTTATATCAACTGTAACTCAGTAAAGTCTTTGAAATTGTTGCATGTTCAAATCAAACTATTTTTGTCACATGCCCCAAATACAACAGGTGACCTTACTTTCAAGCCCTTAGCCAACAATGCAGTTCAAGAAATAGACTTATTAAAATATTTACTAAATAAACTAAAGTAAAAAAATCAAATCAATCAAAATGTATCATTTAATTACTTGTAGTTAACAATAACAAGGCTCTATGAAAGGGTACAGGTACAGAGTCAATGTGTGGGGGTACAGGTTAGTCGAGGTCATTTGTAAAGTGACTATCCATAGATAATAAACAGCAGTAGCAGTGGTCTAAAAACAAAGGGGGAGGGGGGGGGGGGGTCAAAGTAAACTGTCCGGGTATCATTTACATTTACATTTAAGTCATTTAGCAGACGCTCTTATCCAGAGCGACTTACATCTGTGATCAACAGATGCATATCTGTATTCCCACTCATGTGAAATCCATAGATTAGAGCCTAATTCATTTATTTCCAATGACTGATTTCGTTATATGAACTGTAACTCAGTAAAATCTTTGAAATTTTTGCATGTTGCTTTTCTATTTTGTTCAGTGTAGGTACCATTGAACTTGTATTGGATTGCCAGGGGGACAGTCCCATTGGAGGAGGGGCCAGTTGCCCAACACACTCACCTTACATTTGACTGCTTTATTAGAAACGGAGAAATGGTTTTTTATCTCTAAACAAGTGGATTACTTTATTTTAAGTCTCCCTTAATGGTATGTATATTAAAAGGTTACATCTAACTTCATTATATTATACTGTAAATATCTAACTTTTTCTAAATGACTAAATATTAGATCAATTTACCTCAAGTTACCCCACCTTATCCTTTAACTTAAATAGACTTCTTCGGTTATTTGGACTAACCAGGCTGGTCAACTCCACAACT
The DNA here is from genome assembly GCF_021184085.1 of Oncorhynchus gorbuscha. Taxonomy (NCBI): domain Eukaryota; kingdom Metazoa; phylum Chordata; class Actinopteri; order Salmoniformes; family Salmonidae; genus Oncorhynchus; species Oncorhynchus gorbuscha. The sequence continues at coordinate 66,441,310 of NC_060176.1, forward strand.
GTAATATTTTAGCAAATAAGCTGGGGCTTGCATGGCCAGGACAGGTGCATACATAACCAATGGTGTGGCATGTGCAGAACATCTTCCTCGAAATAGGCGGGGGTGCAGATAGAGAGGGAGTTGATGGAGAGGTTACCACTGCCGCCCAGCGTCTGTCGCCCGGTAAAGCATCAACGGCCTCGCTCGCTTAACATACCAACCACTACACCACAACCGACTCGCGCCAAATCAGATGACCTTCCTTATTGTATTTATTTATTGTATTCTCTGAAAAACAAACGGTCTCTGATACGAGTGTAATTCACTTAGTCGTCATGGATGAGACACATTGTGTATAGGCCGGTATTACTCAAATTACTAAATGAAGACCAGATTTGTGCAATATTTCCAACCAAAAAGCCACTTTTCTATCACGACTCATGAGGCCTATAGGTTCGCCAGAATTTGGCTGAGTTTCCAGTAACTTTGAACGACAACAAGGAAACCCCATCACCACCCACCCTCTGTTTTATGGGGAAATAGAGCGATCACGGGGCATTAAGCGTCACCACTAAATAATTTCACATTACTCTAACCGTAAGCCTTACCACTCCCAAACCGGATCATTTTCCTGTTGAAGGTATACTAATTGATTTAAATGGCTCGCTATGCCGCGATGCGCGCATGATGACTTCGTGTGGGGTCTTTAAAGATTATTATCATAATTGCCATTATCCACATATATTTTCAAACGGGAGACAGAGGAAGAATATCCTGCCCTAAGCTGAACAAATAATTATTAGACTCTCGAAACAAACAGACGACCCCTTTTCCCGCAACCCCCACACCATGTGTGGGCCCCCTCCCTGCGCCTTCATCCCCATACCTCGTTCTACAGCCGTGTGCAGACTTTAATTTATGCTAAATTAATTGATATATATTTTATAATTGATGTGCTGTAAAAATTTAATGAGTAATTTACGTAATTAGTCAATTAAGGATAATTCCAGCATATGTTCAGTATGCCCAGAAGGTGTGCTTTACAAGTAGCCTAGTTGTTTGTCCAGGAGTTGGATGCTGCAGACTACAGTACCTAATTAATTGTGTTATGCATATCAGCGTGGTGTCTACTTAACGGCCCCCTTTGTGAAAACAGATTTAATATTTATCTTTCCCAAGTGTTTAAAGAGGATGTATACCCCCGTGTTAGCCTCTGTGGGCCTCAAAGGGCACCGACACATTTTTAGGCTCTGAAAAACAATGCATTCTCCATGAAGCCTATAGCCTAAATTCGTTTTAAAAGTGCTCTCTTGGTCAGCGAGCGACAAATAGAGCTGCTAATATAAAGACTCATATGTATAAAATATGCTATCTTTTGGCACCGGTGACCCTTTAGTGCTTGAAGGACTACGACGACGACGACACATAATGGGAGAGATCTGTTGGCTAATTAATTGACACCGGTTTGAATATTCATATCTAATATAGCAAGCTCAGCTTAATTAAATTTGTTGACCTCTCTCCATGGAAGGTAAATCATGGAAGGCTTCATTACCCACTGGGCAAACCTGGTTGAATCAACGTTTTTTTCATGTCATTTCAACCGAAAAAAAAACAATGTGTTTATGCTGAATCAACGTGGAAAACAGACTGGATTTTTAAAAAGTCATCAATATTTCCTCTCTTTTTCACACAGCTTTTAACCTACATTTTTGTTGAATTCACTTCAGTTGACAACTCAACCAAATGTAAATCAAAACTAGACGTTAAACCAGTAGTAGTGCATGGGTAAAATCACTGGGGGGAAAAAAGCCATTTGCAACCTGTGTGTTGTGATAATTTCATTGTTGGCTCTATAACCTGTTAATTCATATGTCTTGCAACCATGATATATAGGCCTAAAGCCAGAAACAATAAAAGGACAGAAGCAGAATGAATTCAGCCACATCTATGTTTTATCACAAAACCGGATAGCAACCTCTGTCCAGTGAAGTCCATAAAGCATATTCCATGTACAGTAACATACAGTTACATGATGTACAGCATGGTCAAGCCAGTTAATGTTTATGACATTTTCGGACCACTAAACGACTATTGATTTAGAACCACAGAGGGTTACTGCAAGTCGCAGACAACAAGAGCTGCCTCCACTATTCCAGCACCATTTCAATTTCAATACTTCAACATCATCAAATTTCCTCTGCTTAGTCCAATACAGTGACACCTAAACGATACCAAAAATAATTTAGTCAATCAAATTAAGCTAAATATGATGTGCCTGTCCATGATTCTGATTTCTGTGTGTGTTTGTGTGTGTTCGTGCAAGTAGAAACTTATAGAAAAACGCCAAATGCCATGCTCCTCTTTCAGGTTGATGAAACGGTCTATCACTCTGTCATACAGTACATGCTTGTTGTTGTCCTAGGCTACCTGACTAAAATGATTGCTTGCTAGCCTAACTTCCATTCATGGGCAACGTTAGCTAGTTAACAGTAGCCTTCTACATCTATCTACATATTGAACTGCCATCCTCTCGGGCCAGGGGCACAACAGTGTATGAATTAATGGTTGGATCAGAATCGTTATTATAATCATTGTCCAGTACGGAGAATGAAGTAAAACCACAAGTCCAAATCTCCATCCATGACTAATTTAGAAAAGGGACCATTTTTGCTAGCTGGCTAGCTAGCCACCAGAGGACAACAACACAACGAAATTCAACAATTCAAATGTTTCTGTTAAAGATATATGCTATCAATGGGATTTGATAGGAGTGATGCCAAATCCAAGCTGGCTTCCCTCCACACTGTTTTTTTGGTGCACCAGGACCATTTAGTTTAGCTCAACTCTGATTGGCAAATGTTTTAATACTATTTTTGTCAAGGGAGGCCAGATGGTTGCTGGCTTCTCTTGCATTCAATGCTACAGGCAGCAACAATGTCATACTCATTTGGACCAGACAGCATCAGATAGATGGCCTACACGTAGAGAGACAGAGGGGCGCTGTTTCACTCGCTCGGAAGCTTTCTCCTGTGAGATACATTCAGCCTATTGCGAATTGAAGGAACATTCTGAAACAGGGAGAGACAAAAGAAAACTTGTTTTATGTTTTTTTTCTTTTTTTTTGAGAAGACTGGCTTCCCTTGGCATCCATGAATACACGCCACTGCGTTGAACTGACATCTGTGCCCAGTGGGTATTGTAATGTATTTGTGGGCGCCGTCAAGGGCCAAGACATTACACCTGGCAATGCAAAAGCAGGAACAGCTTTTGTTATTCTGTTTATCAACTCAGAGATGGGAGCAAGTTTGTTTACATCCTTGTAGGATACACGAGAGGGTGTTTAAACAGACAGACAGCAGGTTGGCTGCAACGAGTCTCCTCACCGCAATTAATCTCCAACAACATGATTGTGTGTGTGTGTGTGAGATGGCAGGTTGGTTGCAACGAATCACCTCTCAGCAATTAATCGTGTGTGTGCGTTCATAGCCTAAAAAAATTATGGACAACTTTGATGGGGGCCACAGTTGCCCATGTTATGGGTATGCTTGTCATCATCAAGGACTATGGAGTTTTTTAGGATGAAAAGAAACGGCACAGGTAAAATGCTAGAGGAAAACCTGGTTCAGTCTGCTTTCCAACAGACACTGAGAGACAAGTTCACCTTTCAGAAGGACAACAACCTAAAAAATAAGGCCAAATGTACACTGGGGTTGCTTACCAAGACAACATTGAATGTTCCTGAGTGGCCTAGTTAAAGTTTTGACTTAAATTAGCTTGAAAATCTATGGCAAGACTTGAAAATGGCTGTCTAGCAATGATCAACAATCAACTTGACAGAGCTTCAAGAATTTAAAAAATAATAATGTGCAAATATTGTAAAATCCAGGTGTGCAAAGCTCTTAGAGCTTAAAGCTCTTACCCAGAAAGACTCACAGCTGTAACCACTGCCAAAGGTACTTCTACAAAGTATTGACTCAGGGGTGTGAATACTTATGTAAATCGAGATACTGTATTTAATTTTCATTAATTTTGCTAAAATGTCTAAAAACATGTTTTCACTTTGTCATTTGTGTGACATATGTGTAGTTGGGTGAGATAAAAAAAAATCTATGTCATCCATTTTGAATTCAGGCTATAACACAACTCAATGTGAAAGTATGAATACTTTCTGAAGGCACTGTATGAGGTATCCTTCTGAACAGCGTGCATAAAGTTAAATAGGTTGCATAAAGTTGCATTTTGAAGCATCAAAATAACTGTGCACAAAATACACTTAGTGTACAAAACATTAGGAACTATGATCCCTTATTGATGTCACTTGTTAAATCCACTTCAATCAGTGTAGATGAAGGGGAGGAAAGGGAAAGGGGGATACCTAGTCAGTTGTACAACGGAATGCATTCAAATGAAATGTGTAACCCAACCCCTCTGAATCAAAGAGTTGCGGAGGGCTGCTTTAATCGAGATCCACGTATTCGACGCCCGGGGAACAGACAGGTTAAATAATGATTTTTAAACCTTGAGAAAACTTAGACATGCATTGTGTATGTGTGCCATTCAGAGGGTGAACGGGCAAGACAAAAGATGTAAGTGCCTTTGAACGGGGTATGGTAGTAGGTGCCAAGCGCAACGTTGTTGGGTTTTTCACGCTCAACAGTTTCCCGTGTGCATCAAGAATGGTCCAACACCGAAAGGACATCCAGCCAACTTGACACAAGTGTGGAAAGCGTTGGTCAACATGGTTCAGCATCCCCGTGGAACGCTTTCGACACCTTGTAGAGTCCATGTCCGGACGAATTGAGGTTGTTCTGAGGGCAAACGGAGTGCAACTCAATATTAGGAAGGTGTTCCTAATGTTTTGTACACTCGGTGTAGCTAGGACTAGCTTGGAATCTGTCATATTTCGTCACATAAACAAAGAGAAAACTAAGATAGAAAATGAAGATAAAGCCTATAACGAATTTTTAAAAACGCAACTTTAATAATTCAGGGATCTGTAGTAGCCTAGTTAAAAAGCCACACTGTTTCAAGTTGACCTTTATTAACACACTTAATGCACAGAGACAAGTTGTTAATTTTCATGAATGATTTACAATTAGGCCTATCGGGGACTAAAAATGTACAAAATTAGTGAAAGATAAATATACATTACAACTTATTCTAATAAAGACGTAGGCTGTAGGGCTATTCAACTATTTAAAAAAGTGTAAGAACATTTTGGTCTGTTTTTTAATAATATTTTAATAATCTCTATATAGTAATCATAATATTAGTGTTATTAGATTATAGGCTACTATGATGGGCTTTTATTTGCCTCATCACTAAATACTATTATATCCACCCTTTTTCCTCTCAGAGCGCGCGAGTTTCCTGATTGGCACCAGCTAAGGGCGCGCAGATGTGTTTAGATTCTCCCTTCCCCTCTCCTGTAATCCTCATCATCCATCCCTCCCCTTCCCCCGCGACGGGTCCGTAAGTGCCTGAATGCCATGTGATAATAGAGCGAGACCTGCAGGGGTCTCTGCGCCGCTCCAGCCTTACAAAAACGGCAAGGGGTGGCCAGGAGAGCGCACACGAAGAGCATTAGGCCCAAAGCGAGGAGCATCACCAACCCCTTACCCTGTACTGTCGCAGAGACTGCAAAAGAGACGGACTTTATTTGATGTGTTGTACTTTTACGCGCGAGATAAACGTGTAGGCTAAATTAGTGTGCGCCTGTGGAAGAAAAAAAAACACGATTCTTCAAGGAAACCTTTTGGTGCTTTTTGTGATCCGCATCTTTGGGGAATTCATCTGGAGAAAACATGACCAGAGTCTGTGTCTGTGTTTGCCTGACTGACTCACTTATGATCTTCCATGTACACCACTAAAAGAAGAACAACATGCCAGGAGATCAATGATTTTGGAGTCTCCAAACTGTGGAAAACTCTGACTCGCGCCAAGTCACTCATACTGACCAAAGACTTGCAACAACATTCAGGCGCCCTTAACAAACAATATACAGCATATGCTATTGATACATCATAAATAAGTAACCAAAAGCATGCCTCGTCCGGGGAAGAACTCGTACAGCGAGCAGAAGCCGCCTTACTCTTATATCTCTCTGACAGCCATGGCTATCCAGAACTCCACCGAGAAGATGCTCCCACTGAGCGACATCTACAAGTTCATCATGGACCGATTCCCTTACTACCGGGAGAACACACAGCGGTGGCAGAACTCTCTGCGACACAACTTGTCCTTTAACGACTGCTTCATCAAAATCCCCCGGCGGCCCGAACAGCCGGGGAAGGGCAGCTTTTGGGCCCTGCACCCAGACTGTGGAGACATGTTCGAAAACGGCAGCTTTCTACGCAGGAGGAAGCGCTTCAAACTGCTTCGCGCTGAGCACATGGCCTGCAAGAGCTCCCCAATGATGCACTATTTCCACCACCAGGGCAAGCTGAGTGGAGGGCATCATGAGCACCAAGGCCCCGCCGCGGCAGTGGGAAGGCTCCCCCACTTCCAGAGCTACGGCAGCATCAACTGCGGACAGTCCGGCAGTTTCAAGCACCCGTTCGCCATTGAGAACATCATAGGTCGGGACTACAAGGGCGTGATGACAAGCGGGCTGCCCATCACTTCGGTAATGCAGCACCTGGGCTACCCTGTTCCCGCGCAGCTCAGCAGTGTGGTCAACTCAATGTGGCCGCACGTCGGCATGCTGTCAGATTCCATGAGCGCCATGCCCCTACCAGTCTCCTCAGAGTACGCTCCCTTTGGCGTGTCCATGAAGGATCTCTACCACCACGCGAGCGGACAGACGCTACCCACCATGCCCGTGCCCATCAAACCGACCCCGTCTATGGGTCCGATGCCCGGTCTTTCGGGCCTTCCGCCCGGCCCATCGCATCTCTGCTCCCCTTCATCCTTGCTGGAGAAGAATGGTTCCGATCCTTTGGAGGGCATGGGCAATCCGATACACCCGGTTCTCCAGCTGCCTTAACCGGATAAAACGTCAACAACTCGATTCTGTATCGACGAGGGAACAAACAATATAAGGGGCAAGAGCAGTATCTAAAATGTTAATCATTTAGCCCATAGTTGCCTAAAAGTTGAGGAGGTATGGTGACCTGTGAAGGAATTCAGACTGTAGGCCTATCATCATTAGTGATGAGTTGGCTACCACGCATTTCAGCATAATTTGTTCTTAAGCCATTAGCACATTGTGAAGGCATTTGCCACATTAAAAGTGGCACTGAAATACAATCAGGAATTGACCCAAAGAGAGTTTTGATTTAATAATCATAATTAATTCAATAAAAATATAGAGGAAGATCAAAACTTGCTGCCTCAGTTTTTATATGTTTGAGTGGATAATATACATTGTTTTAACGTTTTTGTTCATTAGATTTAATTGAATAAATAAATGTGTAGTTTAATAATAACACAATGTATATGGACTGTTGTTATTAGCACGTAAGATAAATGTTATAACTGTAAAATAACATTATTTATCTTAAGAGATTTATAAAGAACTTTAAACGAAATACATAATCTGTCATGAGTTATTGTGTTAAGTTTTAATTGGAATGATTTCTTTGAATTATCGATACGTTTTTTTTCTGATGTTGTTTGCTAGTTTTCATTTGGTGCGTGACACCTCGTGACACCTCGTGCGAAAGTCATGAGAGCAAGTTCAACTATTTTGCACCTTATTAGGCCTATAGGCCTACACACGATATTTCAGGTTTCAATTTATGCGGTTACATTCAAGCTTATTCAAACTCATTCACACTCTTGAAAATGTTGTAATACAAAAATGAAGGCAAATGTTTGCTTTGAGGGCTATCGTGATATTCACAGAGCTCGTCACGGAGCTGAAGAGTAGTTTATGCCTTTTATGGTTATTGTTAGGTTTGAAACGTCTACACATTATCACACACATGGGCGAGGCCAATAAAGCGCCAAAAAAACGTTCTGACTCGCGCGGAATCTAACCCAAATGAAACCGTTTATTAACGAGTGATTTCACAGTTTTTGTATACAAGCCAACGTCCTACATATTGAATTATATTGAAACATCCTGTTAGGCTATGCTAACATCAAATATAATTTCCCGAATATTGTTGTAACATGTATGTAGCATATAGGCCTATAATTGGAAGCTCTAAACGTTAATTATCAAATGAATAGGTTTTTAAATCTGTCAATCAAATTCAGTTTTTTTGCAAGAACTCAAGAGGTAGCACTGTGTGTGCATGTGTGCCTATGAGTGTGTGTGCCACAAAAGATAGATGGGGGGGTGGGGGGTATTATATATCTCCATAACTTCAAAAGCGGGCATTAGATGAAGTTTTCTTTTGTTTTTCTCTTTTCAACATAATCCCACCTTTGAAGTCCAGGGAGCAGGTCCCCTCCAGAACACAAAGGGTTTGGTACTGCCCACTGACAGTGACTTACTTTCAGGCTGTCTTCCTGTTTAGCATGCCAAAGGCAACCATAACCCATGCCATTGTCACACCAGCCTCTGAACAAATAATTGAGATGCACAAGTGGAGGAAAGACGTGGGAGCTAGGATTGAAATTGGTCTGTGTCATTATTAACGAGGTCTCTGTCACACAAACACACACGCATGCACACACACTCTTTTCTTTCAGATTATATTTTTTATAATTAATCTCTCTTTCTCTCTCAAGTCATATCAAATCAAGAGACAAAAGACACAGAGGTATGAATCTGAATAGGGCTGAAAGTGAGATTATGACCATTTGTTTGCAAAAGGCAAAAACTTTATTATATCTTATAAAAACTGTTAGCATAAACTAAATTGTATAACATGAATATGAATCTAACGTTTGTTCTGTGAAAATCTGTTAATCATGAATAATATGACTGTTAAGATGAATAAAATATGAGGTCAGGGGGTCGTTGCTGTGCGACCCTCCCAAGAATAATGCTCCAGTCTTGAATAGGAGATGAGACATTAACCATAATTACCCAGACTCCATCGGGCCAGGGTGACAAATTCTACATGCATTTTTTTAATGACCAACAAGAACAGGCCATCATAATGAGCAGCTTAATTCATTAATGCTCTCATTCATCCACACACGCACGGACGCACCCACACACACACACACACACACACACACACACACACACACACACACACACACACACACACACACACACACACACACACACACACACACACACACACACACACACACGCACACGCACACGCACACGCACATGCACACGCACACGCACACACAAAGCAGAGCAGAGCAGAGATATGATATTCTCTGAAACGGATCGTACATTTTAGTATAATGGGTAACATTGCATGAGAGAAATTGAGTCAATTGGTAAAAACATATAATTGCATTGATAGATTCATGATTTAATCAAGTAGAATTTAGGATGAACAATGAGATTTATCTGTACCACTGCTGCAGTTAACTATAGTCAAGTTAAACCATCAGTGTGGACATAAACGCACAAGTCTACTCATCCACATAGGCTAAACTATAGAGAAAATGGGTGTGTTTGAGATTGACGACATTGCAGTTGGGGATTGCAGACTACCAAAAAAACACAATGAGCCGTCATCACTAATGGTGAGGTGATTTGTAGATCATCAGTTAGTCTCCACTCCCAGCAGTGCATTTTTTTCTCCCTCTCTGCACAAACTCGTGGATTTAGAAGACGGGAGACAGTAGAGAACGAGACCCCACACAAGGGCACAAGTGCTTCCCTATGTAGCAGTACTAATGAAATTATAATATTCTTAAGAGGTTTCTTTTTCAACTAGAATCTTCAGTGCCAGAAGAAGTGTGAGCTCGGAGATACATCTCTGGACCTTGAAAGAGAAACTCCACTGTGCAACTGAGAAACTTTACACACTCGATCCACAACATTAGAATATATCAAAATGCTGACATTTAACCATTGTAATTATATGTCACCTACAGTATGCTGACGTGCGACTTACTATACATGTCACTCCTGACAAAATCCTGCAAGCCTGAGGGCTAGCACACTACCACCTGTGCCATAAAGGTCCACACATCTCTTGCCAGAGGCTGTAGAAGTACAACCACACACAAGGAGGCTGCTCTTTTGTTGACCAGGTAGTAGTAGTACTATGCACTCCAATAGCCTACATCTGTACACAGCTGTCTTCAAAGCCAGCCTTACAGACTGCCTGAAAGAGTTAGCTTCATCGTGCTAACGTATGTGATTCACTGCTAGCGGGCACTGGGAGTATGGACCACAGCTGCTGCCACTCGGTAATAGCCGCCTCACCGTCTGTACCACACCAGCCTCTTGACGGTGGGGATAGTTGGCACGTGTCTGCTGCCCGTGGAGCCAGCCAAGCCTGACCAATGACCAGCTCACCTAGGCAGCATTAACCATCGGCCCAGGCGACAGAGAGAAGCTGTCAGCGCTAGCGCTATAAATGGCAGGTCACCTAGAGAGGACCACAGATTACAATAACTCTCTCTATTCATTGTCTCTCACTCTTTGCCCCGCCTCTTCTCTTTCTCCAACCCTTTCATTCTCCCTCTCTGTTACATCCACCCCTCTTTCCTCTTGCTCTCAATCCCTTTCTCTCTTATGTTCTCTCTCACTCTCTATGATTGAGGGTGATTCAGTGCTCAGAGGGTCTAGCTGCCCTCCTGGCTGAAGTAAGCAATCTCCGTTGAACAAGGTCCTCTGACGCAGCTCATCCAATCTCCATTCTGCTGTCTGCTTTAATGGTTCACATTATTTTACCTGATTAGACATTATTACTCTTTATTATGGATTGCAAAAAGAGGTTAGGGGGCAGTCTTGTTGGCTTCTGTCCCAAACTTTCTCCTCTTTAAATATTTTCTCCTCTTTCATCTCTCATTTTCTCACATGGAGACACAGTCCAGTCAGAGAAGAGGTCCCAGAAACTTTCCAACCTTTTGAGGGGGTTAAGGTGGGAGTGGATAAGCTCTCATATTCTTATTTATGGCCTCAACAATAGAAACGGAGGGTAAAGTACTCAAAAAATACTGAAAGGACAAATATTTGTATTTTCTCTGTATGAACGATTATAGTTTGAACAGTTACATTTAAATCTGCTGCTGCCTACTAGACTTTCACACATGGGTTGTATACGTTAGACAAAACAGAACAAAACGTGAGGGACATTCTGTGCTCGTTTTTGTTATCCTTTACAAAACATTTTGCTACGGTGTGCCCTAATGAATATGACCATGACCTGATTGGGCTCTACACTGTTCCAGCTATTTACCTTCCCATCCCCATGTCATTACCCACCTCAGGGGATATTAAGGATCTATAGTTGGATGTCTGACCGTCGGACTGAACCACAGCCCTCTTTGTCCAGTAAGAGAGTAGAGGCAACAGGACTCTCCCTGCCTAAGGCCACAGATATGGAGTTACCTGGCCTGCGGGGAAGGAGGAAAGAGAGAAACAGAGAAGAATCAGTATGTATATTTCTATGATGTCTGTTTTAGATGTTTATATACAGGGGCGTCATGCACCCCAAAAATCTGAGGGGGCAGAAATTAGGTGAGGATCGCTTTTTCTGCATTCTGCATAATTCTATGTAAAAAATAAGTATATTTTTACTGCATATCTATGTATCCCTCTGACTGGTGGTTTACCCCCTTAAATATGTTTACCCCATCTTGTCTCATCGCTGCAACTCCCCAACACGCTCGGGAGGCAAAGGTCGAGTAATGCATCCTCCGAAACGTTACCCTCCAAGCTTCTTAACTCCCACCAGCACCAATGTTTTGGAGGAAATACCATCCCCTAACCCAGATGACGCTGTGCCAATTGTGCGCTGCTCTAATGGGACTCCCTATCACGGCCGGTTTTGATACAGCTAGGGGACCGAACCCAGGTCTGTAGTGACGCCTCTAGCACTGTGATGCTGTGCCTTGGACCACTGCACCACTCGGGAGGCCCTGGTGGGTATTTTTTTAAAGAAACTAGATATGCTTCTCTGCATCTCTGCAAACATCTTGGTAAAAGATTGAAATGAATGTGAGTCTTATTCAGAAAATTTGGTAGTTGCTGCTTTTCTAATGTATACCAACCTTGCCAGCTGGCATGCCAGCAGAGATAGTTAGACAAGCTAGCTTCTTGGAAGATAGGCTCACAATCTCATATCTATCTGGGCTAGCTAAAGCCAACTTGCCAGGTGGCTAGTAGTAGGATAACAGAGAATAATAATAATAATAATATACAGAACCAGTCAAAAGTTTGGACACACCTGTCACGTCTCTCGTCAGAAGGCATGGACCAAAGCGCCGCGTGGTAAGGGTTCATGATAAATGTATTACTCAAAACACTCAAACAAAATAACAAAGAGTGAAAACCGAAACAGTCCTGTCAGGTGCAGACACTAAACAGAAAATAACTACCCACAAAACCCAAACAAAAATGGACAACTGATATATATATTTTACCTTTATTTAAATAGGCAAGTCAGTTAAGAACAAATTCTTATTTTCAATGACAGCCTAGGAACTATGCATTAATTGCCTGTTCAGGGGCAGAACGACAGATTTGTACCTTGTCAGCTCCGGGATTTGAACTTGCAATCTTTCGCTTACTAGTCCAACGCTCTAACCACTAGGCTACCCTGCCTCACCATATATGATCCCCAAACAGAGACAATGATAGACAGCTGCCTCTGATTGGGAACCACACCAACATAGAAATAAAGAAATTCGATTGCCCACCCGAGTCACACCTTGGCCTAACCAAGGTTAGGAGGCTCCGAACTGGGGACCGTCTCTGGAGGCTCGGGACTGGGGACCGTCGCAGGAGGCTCCGGACTGGGGACCGTCTCTGCAGGCTCCTTGCCATGGATCGTCACTACAGGCTCCGTGCCATGGATCATCACTGGAGGCTCAGGAACCATGGATCATCACTTAAGGCTTCGGGCCATGGATCTTCACTGGAGGCTTCGTGCCATGGATCTTCACTGGAGGCTTCGTGCCATGGATTATCACTACAGGATCCAGGCCATGGATCATCACTACAGGCTCTGGGCCATGGATCTTCACTGGAGGCTTCGTGCCATGGATTATCACTACAGGCTCCTTGCCATGGATCATCACTGGAGGCTTGGTGAAATGGATCATCACTTAAGGCTTCGTGCCATGGATCTTCACTGGAGGCTTCGTGCCATGGATCTTCACTGGAGGCTTCGTGCCATGGATTATCACTACAGGCTCCAGGCCATGGATCATCACTGGAGGCTTCGTGGCATGGATCATCACTACAGGCTCTGGGCCATGGATCATCACTGGAGGCTTTGTGACATGGATCATCATTACAGGCTCCGGGCCATGGATCATCACTGGAGGCTTCGTGCCATGGATCATCACTGGAGGCTCCGGGCCATGGATTATCACTGGAGGCTTCGTGCCATGGATCATCACTACAGGCTCCAGGCCATGGATCATCACTACAGGCTTCGGACCATGGATCATCACTGGAGGCTTCTCATGTGGAGCCGGAACAGGTCTCACTAGACTGAGGAGACGTACTGGAAGCCTGGTGCGTGGAGCTGCCACAGGGTTTACCAGGCTGGAGAGACATACTGGAGGCCTGGTACTTGGAACTGGAACAGGTCTCACCGGACTGGGCAGATGCACTGGAAGCCTGGTGTGTGGAGCAGGCACCGGATACACTGGGCCGTGGAGGCGCACTGGAGATCTCAAGCGCAGAGCTGGCACAACCCATCCTAGCTGGATGGTTACTTTCGCCCGGAAAATGCGGGGCGCTAGCACAGGACACACTGGGCTGTGCAGATGCACCGGTGACACAGTGCGCAGAGCCGGCGCAGGATATCCTGGGCCGAAGAGACGCACTGGAGGCCAGGAGCGTTGAGCCGGCACCATCCGTCCTGGCTGGATGCCCACTGTAGCCCGGACAATGCGAGGAGCTAGAATATAGTGCACTGCGCACTGGAGACATGGCACGGGGAGTTGGCTCAGGTCTAAACCCTGACTCCGCCAATCTCCCCGTGTGCCCCCGCCCCAATTCTTTGGTTGTGCTGCCTCTCAGGCTTCCGTGCTAGCCGTGACCCTTTGTAAAATTGCTCTCTCCTTGTGGACACCCCTTCAAATTAGTGGATTCGGCAATTTCAGCCACACCTTTGCTGACAGGAGTATAAAATTGAGCACACAGCCATGCAATCTTCATAGACAAACATTGGAAGTAAAATGGCCTTACTTCAGAGCTCAGTGACTTTCCACATGCCACAGTCATTTGTAAATGATGTCTGAGTGTTGGCGCGTGCCTCTGGCTATCCGGAAGAAGAAAAAAAATGATTCCTGCTGGTTTGCTTTATATAAGGATTTTGAAATGATTTAAATGTTTACTTTTGATCCTTAAGTATATTTGAGCAATTACATTTACTTTTGATACTTAAGCATATTTAAAAACAAATAATTTTAGAGTTTACTCAAATAGTATTTTACTGGGTGACTTTTAGATTTACTGAGTATGAAAATTGGGTACTTTTCCATCCCTGCTTATATGTGTATTAAAGTACTAAAGTATTTGGTACTAAGTATTTGGTCCCACATTCATAGCACACAATGACTACAATGACTACATCAAGCTTGTGACTCAACACATTTGTTGGATGCATTTGCTGTATGTTTAGAAGTGTTGAGAAACATATTCGATACGTATTCGTATTTACAGTAACAGTGATTCCAAAATGCTATGAATATGGGACCAAATTCTTCATTTTTGACTATTTTAATACATATATAAGTGAATTTGTCCCTTTCCTCCCCTAAAGCAGGGGGACTATGTACAAAAAGTGTTGTAATGTCTGAACGGTTCACCTGATATGAATGAAAATACCCTCAAATTAAAGCTGACAGTCTATACTTTAACATCATAGTCATTGGTTAATTTCAAAAGAAGATCAAATACTTTACTGTCCCAAAAATTACGGATGGCACTGTATATTAACAGGACAAATCTAAAGGGGACACGTGCTCCTGTGCCCCCTATGGGCATGATGCCTCTGTTTATATAGTATGTTATGTGTGCCTGTAGAATATGAATGTGTGATGTGCATAGGAACATGTCTCTGTATGTAGTTATGGGTATGGGAGAGAGACACACAAAGGGAAAGAGAAAGAAGGAAGAATCTCCATGTGTTAGTACTGTAGGGCAGTAAAGGGCTGTGAGACCTGGGTTTGAACTCTTAGATAAACCACAATGGATAAGTATGGCATAACTTGAGCAGATATAATTCCGAAGCTCACATCAATCACATGAGCCCTGAGGGTGTGTGTGTGTGTGTGTGCGTGCGTGCGTGTGTATGTTCGTATGTAAAGTATGAGTGAATGTATGTTAGAAGATACAGGTACTCACATTACAGGTAGGTGTAGATTTCTTAATCACAAGGAGGACAATCTGTCTTCTGCAACCAACAGTTTGACATTGACATAGACATTGGGGTGCTTGCTTTCACATTACACTTTGAGTACACTTCCTATAACACAGGGCCCGTAATCATAAAGTGTCTCGGAGTAGGAGTGCTGTTCTAGGATCAGTTTTGTCTTCAAGAATATAATCAATCGACAGCGGGGACCTGGTATTAGATCAACCCTCCTACTGTTAGAAGCTTTATGAATATGGACCCAGGTTCTAGCTACTACACACTGTTCTCTCTCTCTCTCTCTCTCTCTCTCTCTCTCTCTCTCTCTCTCTCTCTCTCTCTCTCTCTCTCTCTCTCTCTCTCTCTCTCTCTCTCTCTCTCTCTCTCTCTCTCTCTCTCTCTCTCTCTCTCTCTCTCTCTCTCTCTCTCTCTCTCTCTCTCTCTCTCTCTCTCTCTCTCTCTCTCTCTCTCTCTCTCTCTCTCTCTCTCTCTCTCCTTAGTGTTAATTGAGGCTGTGGCAGTGGTGAAAGGAAAGGTCCTCCACTGACTCCCTGATCATTTATCTCTCCATTAGAGGAAGCACTTGGGTTTTTATTGGCACAATAAAATATATCTTAACTCCCACAAAAAGTCACCTGACCCCTGAGATCGTGGGGGCCCCGACTCCCTCTGCATATTCATCATCTCACTCGGAGTGCGAGGGGACACGGGCATGTTGTTCCTCCCAATCACTTAATTAATGTTGTCTTTAATTAGGCAAAGAAGGGGAACTAATCGCACAGACAAAGACCCTGGCGCGTAGTGTGTGTGCGTACGTGTGTGTGTGTGTGTCAAGGCATGTTCTCTCTCCGAGCTCCAGAGTGAAGCAGCGGTCTAAGGCACTTCATCTCAATGCTAGAAGAGTCACAACAGACACCCTGGTTCGATTCCAGGCTGTATCACAACTGGCTGTGATTTGGAATCCTATAGGCTGGTGCACAATTGGCCCAGTGTTGTCTGGCCCAGTCCAATTTGTAAGTCGCTCTGGATAAGAGCGTCTGCTAAATGACTTAAATGTAAATGTCTGGGTTTGGCCGGTGTAGGCCGTTATTGTAAATAAGAATGTGTTCTTAACTGACTTGCCTAGTTATATATATATATATATGTGTGTGTGTGTGTGTGTATTTTAAACTCTGCAATTGTGTCACTTTGTTATTTATTGTCTGGCTGTTAATTTTACAACATAATAAACATGACAAATTGTTGCCGTGCTATAATAGACCCATGGAAAGAATCAAAAACCATCCATTGAAAGATACTTAAGATACGAGACACTGTGGATTTCTTCTTTGATATTTATCCATTGAAAAAATAAATGTTCAAAACCCCCAAATAAAGCCCTATACAAACATGTTGGAAGAAAAATCTTAGTAAAATCACCCTGGATCTGGCCATATTGGCATCCAAGGTGAAATTCAGTCTGCTTGCACCCTCTAGTGGCCATTTGGATTCATGTTTTCATGGACAAAACCTTTCAAATCAAATGCTGCATTTTTTAAAATGAACCTTTATTTAACTAGACAAGTCAGTTAAGAACAAATTCTTATTTACAATGACAACATACCAGGGAACAGTGAGTTAACTACCTTGTTCAAGGGCAGAACAACAGATTTTTACCTTGTTAGCACAGGGATTTGATCCAGCAACCTTACTCTCTTAATGTTCTAACCACTGTGCTCTACCTGCCATCCCAAATATAGAACAGGTGTAGGCCTTACAGTGAAATGCTTACATACAAGCCCTTAACCAACAATACATGTTTTAAGAAAAAAAAAGAAAAAGAGGAAAATAAATAAAAGTCACAAATAATTAAAGAGCAGGAGTAAAATAACAATAGCGAGGCTATATACAATACTGTGACCTTATGACTATGATATACAGAGTCAATGTGCGGGGGGCACCGGTTAGTCAAGATAATTGAGGTAATATGTAGATGTAGGGGATGTTATTCGAAAACATAATGTAAACTTTCACTGCTATGCGGATGACACACAGCTGTACATTTCAATGAAACATGGTGAAGCCCCAAAATTGCCCTCGCTAGAAGCATGTGTTTCAGACATAAGGAAGTGGATGGCTGCAAACTTTCTACTATTAAACTCGGACAAAACAGAGATGCTTGTTCTAGGTCCCAAGAAACAAAGAGATCTTCTGTTGAATCTGACAATTAATCTTAATGGTTGTACAGTCGTCTCAAATAAAACTGTGAAGGACCTCGGCGTTACTCTGGACCCTGATCTCTCTTTTGAAGAACATATCAAGACCATTTCGAGGACAGCTTTTTTCCATCTACGTAACATTGCAAAAATCAGAAACTTTCTGTCCAAAAATGATGCAGAAAAATTAATCCATGCTTTTGTCACTTCTAGGTTAGACTACTGCAATGCTCTATTTTCCGGCTACCCGGATAAAGCACTAAATAAACTTCAGTTAGTGCTAAATACGGCTGCTAGAATCCTGACTAGAACCAAAAAATTTGATCATATTACTCCAGTGCTAGCCTCTCTACACTGGCTTCCTGTCAAAGCAAGGGCTGATTTCAAGGTTTTACTGCTAACCTACAAAGCATTACATGGGCTTGCTCCTACCTACCTCTCTGATTTGGTCCTGCCGTACATACCTACACGTACGCTACGGTCACAAGACGCAGGCCTCCTAATTGTCCCTAGAATTTCTAAGCAAACACCTGGAGGCAGGGCTTTCTCCTATAGAGCTCCATTTTTATGGAACGGTCTGCCTACCCATGTCAGAGACGCAAACTCGGTCTCAACCTTTAAGTCTTTACTGAAGACTCATCTCTTCAGTGGGTCATATGATTGAGTGTAGTCTGGCCCAGGAGTGGGAAGGTGAACGGAAAGGCTCTGGAGCAACGAACCGCCCTTGCTGTCTCTGCCTGGCCGGTTCCCCTCTTTTCACTGGGATTCTTTGCCTCTAACCCTGTTACGGGGGCTGAGTCACTGGCTTGCTGGGGCTCTCTCGTGCCGTCCCTGGGTGGGTTGATTCACTGTTGTGGTCGGCCTGTCTGGGTCCCCCCCCCCCCCCCTTGGGTTGTACCGTGTCGGAGATCTTTGTGGGCTATACTCGGCCTTGTCTCAGGATGGTAAGTTGGTGGTTGAAGATTTCCCTCTAGTGGTGTGGGGGCTGTGCTTTGGCAAAGTGGGTGGGGTTATATCCTTCCTGTTTGGCCCTGTCCGGGGTGTCCTCGGATGGGGCCACAGTGTCTCCTGACCCCTCCTGTCTCAGCCTCCAGTATTTATGCTGCAGTAGTTTATGTGTCGGGGGCTAGGGTCAGTTTGTTTATCTGGAGTACTTCTCCTGTCCTATTCAGGTGTCCTGTGTGAATCTAAGTGTGCGTTCTCTAATTCTCTCCTTCTCTCTTTCTTTCTCTCTCTCGGAGGACCTGAGCCTTAGGACCATGCCCCAGGACTACCTGACATGATGACTCCTTGCTGTCCCCAGTCCACCTGGCCATGCTGCTGCTCCAGTTTCAACTGGCCTGGGCCCTAGGACCATGTCCCAGGACTACCTGACATGAGGACTCCTTGCTGTCCCCAGTCCACCTGGCCATGCTCCTGCTCCAGTTTCAACTGTTCTGCCTTACTATTATTCAACCATGCTGGTCATTTATGAACATTTGAACATCTTGGCCACGTTCTGTTATAATCTCCACCCGGCACAGCCAGAAGAGGACTGGCCACCCCACATATGCTCTCTCTAATTCTCTCTTTCTTTCTCTCTCTCGGAGGACCTGAGCCCTAGGACCGTGCCCCAGGACTACCTGACATGATGGCTCCTTGCTGTCCCCAGTCCACCTGACTGTGCTGCTGCTCCAGTTTCAACTGTTCTGCCTTATTATTATTTGACCATGCTGGTCATTTATGAACATTTGAACATCTTGGTCATGTTCTGTTATAATCTCTACCCGGCACAGCCAGAAGAGGACGGGCCACCCCACATAGCCCGGTTCCTCTCTAGGTTTCTTCCTAGGTTTTGGCCTTTCTAGGGAGTTTTTCCTAGCCACCGTGCTTTTACACCTGCATTGTTTGCTGTTTGGGGTTTTAGGCTGGGTTTCTGTACAGCACTTTGAGATATCAGCTGATGTACGAAGGGCTATATAGATACATTTGATTTGATTTGATTTGAGGTAGAGTTATTAAAGTGACTATACATAGATAATTAACAGGGTAGCAGCAGTGTAAAAGGGGGGCAATGCAAATAGTCTGGGTAGCCATTTGATTAGATGTTCAGGAGTCTTATGGCTTAGTTTCCCTTTGTTTATTAAGTAGACCATTTAAAAAAACAAGCACACATAAAACTTGAAAAAGCCATACATGCACATTAATAAAATCATTGAGGATAACACACAATAAAGTCTGGGACTTATTTCCATTGTGGTCCTCTTGTGACAAGATGGAACACAGTATGGCAGTGAAATAATAAAACAGAAACATAGAAGAAGAACATCTATCTCGTCATTCCAGTTACATCATAGTCATAAGGTCACAGAAGACAATAAACATAGTTTACTTTATTTTTTAAAGCTGCCCAGAGAGGATATTGTTTTTATGGGCAGAGGCAACACATTCCATTCTGAGGCTCCAGTATACAAGAAAGTACCTTTCCCAGTATTACTCCTGAACCTGTATAAGCACACCTCAGCAACACCTGATCTGGTGCTGTGATTGTGTGCATCCCTAACACGAGAAAAGTAATCACTTAGATATCTGGGCGCAGGACCATAAATACTCCTGTAAACCAAACCTAGTCTAATCTGGGACACCCTAGCCTCAACAGGCAGCCAATTGAGTTCCTGAAAGCAGCTCCTGCCTATGTGAGTACATGGACTCACTTTCAATACTACCCTGATCAGCTTCTTCTGGGCTATCTGGAGCTTCCCCTTCATAAGTTTAGATAAGCCCCCAAACCAGGAAGTACTAGCATAGTCAAAATGGCATTGAATGAGGGCAGTAGGTTGCACTTTCATGGAGTCCTTTTCAAACAGCTTGGACTTTCTAGCCAGAAACTTAGTCCTGGCATTAACTTCCCCTTCCACTTTATTGGCCATGCTCACACCTCCCAAGCTTCCATCAAGGATACATCCCAAGTAGCTAACAGAGGTTTTAGTAGTCAGCATCTCGCCCCCTAATTCCACACTGATTTCAGTGGACCTACCCAATTTAGGTCTGGATCCAAAAATAATTGCTTCAGTTTTCCTTAAGTGCAGAGATAGCTTATTATCTCCAAGCCATTTGCTAATGTTAGTAAGCTTTGTGCTAAGTATGCTCTCCAACAAAGTTTAACTTTTGTGAGACGCCAGAAGTGTAGGGTCATCCGCATAAAAAAAGACGGTAAGAACAAGCATCTTTCATATCGTTAATATATAATAAAAACAGCAGAGGCCCAAGCACGCTCCCCTGCGGAACGCCACAACTCGTTGGTTTTGCCCGAGACAGTGAACCATTAACCTATACTACTTTCTCACTTCCTGATATATAGGACTTTACCCAGCCTAGAGGTATACTGCTTAACCCCAGTGCCCCCAGTTTGGAGATTAGGAGACAGTGGTTAACTATGTCAAAGGTCTTCTGTAGGTCAAGCAGTACCATTCCACACAGATTTACCTCATCAATCTCTTTCCCGATGAAGTCAGTCAAGTGAAGTCGACATGAATCAGTGGAGTATGTTTATCTAAAACCCGACTGAAAATCATACATTAGACCCTGTTTGTTAACATATTCATACATTTGCTCATGTACAATTCTCTCCAGGATCTTTGATATTACACAGAGGATAAATACAGGATTATAATTCCCAGGGTCAGACTTTATCCCCTACTTATACAGAGGTATAATTTTTTGCTTGTTTCATGTCCCTGGGAAAGGTACCTTGTTCAAGAGAGAGATTAACAAAATGCGTAATACAAGGGCCAATTTGTCAGCAGAATCTATAAGAAACCTTACAGGAATATTATACAGGCCTGTGGCTTTGGAGCATTTAAGCTCTGCCAGCATACTGACTATTTGGCTGTTGCTACCTTTGCAAAAAAAAAGAGTAGAAGGTGTTTAGAAGCCTCTTGGACCTAGACTTGGCGCTCCGGTACCACTTGTCGTGTGGTAGCAGAGAGAACAGTCTATGACTAGGGTGGCTGGAGTCTTTGACAATATTTAAGGCCTTCCTCTGACACCGCCTGGTATGGAGGTCCTGGGTGGCAGGAAGCTTGGCCCCAGTGACGTACTACCCTCTGTAGTGCCTTGTGGTCGGAGGCCGAGCAGTTACCATACCATGCAGTGATACAACCAGTGAGGATGCTCTCAATGGTGCAGCTGTATAACCTTTTGAGGATGTGAGGACCCATGCCAAATCTGGTCAGTCTCTTGAAGGGGAATAGGTTTTGTTTTGCCCTCTTCACGACTGTCTTGGTGTGCTTGGACCATGTTAGTTTGTTGGTGATGTGGACACCAAGGAACTTGAAACTCTTAATCTGCTCCACTACAGCCCCGTCGATGAGAATGGGGGCGTGCTCGGGCCTCCTTTTCCTGTAGTCCACAATCATCTCCTTTGTCTTGATCACATTGAGGGAGAGGTTGTTGTCCTGGCACCACATGGCCAGGTCTCTGACCTCCTCCCTATAGGCTGTCTCATCGTTGTCAATGATCAGGCCTATCACTGTTGTGTCATCGGAAAACTTAATGATGGTGTTGGAGTCGTGCCTGGCCATGCAGTCATGAGTGAACAGGGAGTACAGGAGGGGACTGAGCATGCACCCCTGAGGGGTCTCCGTGTTGAGTTTCAGCGTGGCAGATATGTTGTTACCCTTACCACCTGGGGGCGGCCCATCAGGAAGTCCAGGATCCAGTTGCAGAGGGTGGTGTTTAGTCCCAGGGTCTTAGCTTCATAATGAGCTTTGGGGGCACTATGGAGTTGAACGCTGAGCTGTAGTTCCAATCCCAAAGCAACCTCTAAAACCCTACCTACCAGAGGGCTATCACTTTTGTACTGCTGTCATTAGGCGGCACTGTAAATAAAACCTATATTTGCACCACATATTTATTCTCTGGTTTATTCTGTGTGCTCAAACACTCCTAATTAGACAGTGGGAACCCACTATATCTTAAAAGACTGGAAAGGAAGGCTATAAGCAACATGCCATATTGCCTAAAGGGATAGTTTGGGATTTTGGCAATGAAACCCTTTATCTACTTCCCCAGAGTCAGATGAACTGGATACAAATATTATGTCTGGGTCCAGTACTCTGGGTCCAGTATGAAGGAAGTTATAGATAGGTAGCTTCACGAGCCAATGCTGACTAGAGCTAGTGCAATGACTGGAAGTCTATATTGCGCTAACGCTAGTTACCATTTGTGCTAACACTAGTTGGCCGCTTCCTTCAAACTGAACACAGACATAAAAATGGTATCCACGAGGTCATCTGACTCTGGGGAAGTAGATACATCTTGATCTATCCCTTTTAATATATCCATCTAACCTCTTTAGATCCTATCCCATGACATACTCTGTTTCAGTCGTCCCATCATTTCATGTGAAGATGAAAGGAAGAAACAAGAAGACAAGCCCACTAGGACTATGCATATACAGCCGCAGTATACAGGGAGTAAAGCCCACTAAGACTATTCATATGCAGCCACAGTATACAGGGAGTAAAGCCCACTAGGACTATGCATATACAGCCACAGTACACAGGGAGTAAAGCCCACTAGGACTATTCATATGCAGCCACAGTGTACAAGGAGACAAGCCCACTAGGACTATTCATATGCAGCCACAGTGTACAAGGAGACAAGCCCACTAGGACTATTCATATGCAGCCACAGTATATAAGGAGACAAGCCCACTAGGACTATTCATATGCAGCCACAGTATACAAAGAGACAAGCCCACTAGGACTATTCATATGCAGCCACAGTGTACAAGGAGACAAACCCACTAGGACTATTCATATGCAGCCACAGTATACAAGGAGACAAGCCCACTAGGACTATTCATATGCAGCCACAGTATACAAGGAGACAAGCCCACTAGTACTATTCATATGCAGCCACAGTGTACAAGGAGCCAAACCCACTAGGACTATTCATATGCAGCCACAGTGTCCAAGGAGCCAAACCCACTAGGACTATTCATATGCAGCCACAGAGTACAAGGAGACAAGCCCACTAGGACTATTCATATGCAGCCACAGTATACAAGGAGACAAGCCCACTAAGACTATTCATATGCAGCCACAGTGTACAAGGAGCCAAACCCACTAGGACTATTCATATGCAGCCACAGTGTACAAGGAGCCAAACCCACTAGGACTATTCATATGCAGCCACAGTGTACAAGGAGACAAGCCCACTAGGACTATTCATATGCAGCCACAGTATACAAGGAGCCAAACCCACTAGGACTATTCATATGCAGCCACAGTGTACAAGGAGACAAGCCCACTAGGACTATTCATATGCAGCCACAGTATACAAGGAGACAAGCCCACTAAGACTATTCATATGCAGCCACAGTATACAAGGAGACAAGCCCACTAGGACTATTCATATGCAGCCACAGTATACAAGGAGACAAGCCCACTAGGACTATTCATATGCAGCCACAGTATACAAGGAGACAAGCCCACTAGGACTATTCATATGCAGCCACAGTGTACAAGGAGACAAGCCCACTAGGACTATTCATATGCAGCCACAGTATACAAGGAGACAAGCCCACTAGGACTATTCATATGCAGCCACAGTGTACAAGGAGACAAGCCCACTAAGACTATTCATATGCAGCCACAGTATACAAGGAGACAAGCCCACTAGGACTATTCATATGCAGCCACAGTATACAAGGAGATAAGCCCACTAGGACTATTCATATGCAGCCACAGTATACAAGGAGACAAGCCCACTAAGACTATTCATATGCAGCCACAGTATACAAGGAGACAAGCCCACTAGGACTATTCATATGCAGCCACAGTATACAAGGAGACAAGCCCACTAGGACTATTCATATGCAGCTGCAGTATACAAGGAGACAAGCCCACTAAGACTATTCATATGCAGCCACAGTGTACAAGGAGCCAAACCCACTAGGACTATTCATATGCAGCCACAGTGTACAAGGAGACAAGCCCACTAGGACTATTCATAAGCAGCCACAGTGTACAAGGAGCCAAACCCACTAGGACTATTCATATGCAGCCGCAGTGTACAAGGAGACAAGCCCACTAGGACTATTCATATGCAGCCACAGTATACAGGGAGTAAAGCCCACTAAGACTATTCATATGCAGCCACAGTATATAAGGAGACAAGCCCACTAGGACTATTCATATGCAGCCGCAGTGTACAAGGAGACAAGCCCACTAAGACTATTCATATGCAGCCACAGTATACAGGGAGTAAAGCCCACTAGGACTATTCATATGCAGCCACAGTATACAAGGAGACAAGCCCACTAAGACTATTCATATGCAGCCACAGTATATAAGGAGACAAACCCACTAGGACTATTCATATGCAGCCACAGTATATAAGGAGACAAACCCACTAGGACTATTCATATGCAGCCACAGTATATAAGGAGACAAACCCACTAGGACTATTCATATGCAGCCGCAGTGTACAAGGAGACAAGCCCACTAAGACTATTCATATGCAGCCACAGTATACAGGGAGTAAAGCCCACTAGGACTATTCATATGCAGCCACAGTATACAAGGAGACAAGCCCACTAGGACTATTCATATGCAGCCACAGTATACAAGGAGACAAGCCCACTAGGACTATTCATATGCAGCCACAGTGTACAAGGAGACAAGCCCACTAGGACTATTCATATGCAGCCACAGTATACAAGGAGACAAACCCACTAGGACTATTCATATGCAGCCACAGTGTACAAGGAGACAAGCCCACTAGGACTATTCATATGCAGCCACAGTGTACAAGGAGACAACCCCACTAGGACTATTCATATGCAGCTGCAGTATACAAGGAGACAAGCCCACTAAGACTATTCATATGCAGCCACAGTATACAAGGAGACAAGCCCACTAAGACTATTCATATGCAGCCACAGTATACAAGGAGACAAGCCCACTAGGACTATTCATATGCAGCCACAGTATACAAGGAGCCAAACCCACTAGGACTATTCATATGCAGCCACAGTGTACAAGGAGACAAACCCACTAGGACTATTCATATACAGCCACAGTGTACAAGGAGACAAGCCCACTAGGACTATGCATATACAGCCACAGTATACAGGGAGTAAAGCCCACTAGGACTATGCATATACAGCCACAGTATACAGGGAGTAAAGCCCACTAGGACTATGCATATACAGCCACAGTATACAGGGAGTAAAGCCCACTAGGACTATTCATATGCAGCCACAGTGTACAAGGAGACAAGCCCACTAGGACTATTCATATGCAGCCACAGTGTACAAGGAGACAAGCCCACTAGGACTATTCATATGCAGCCACAGTATATAAGGAGACAAGCCCACTAGGACTATTCATATGCAGCCACAGTATACAAAGAGACAAGCCCACTAGGACTATTCATATGCAGCCACAGTGTACAAGGAGACAAACCCACTAGGACTATTCATATGCAGCCACAGTATACAAGGAGACAAGCCCACTAGGACTATTCATATGCAGCCACAGTATACAAGGAGACAAGCCCACTAGGACTATTCATATGCAGCCACAGTGTACAAGGAGCCAAACCCACTAGGACTATTCATATGCAGCCACAGTGTCCAAGGAGCCAAACCCACTAGGACTATTCATATGCAGCCACAGAGTACAAGGAGACAAGCCCACTAGGACTATTCATATGCAGCCACAGTATACAAGGAGACAAGCCCACTAAGACTATTCATATGCAGCCACAGTGTACAAGGAGCCAAACCCACTAGGACTATTCATATGCAGCCACAGTGTACAAGGAGCCAAACCCACTAGGACTATTCATATGCAGCCACAGTGTACAAGGAGACAAGCCCACTAGGACTATTCATATGCAGCCACAGTATACAAGGAGCCAAACCCACTAGGACTATTCATATGCAGCCACAGTGTACAAGGAGACAAGCCCACTAGGACTATTCATATGCAGCCACAGTATACAAGGAGACAAGCCCACTAAGACTATTCATATGCAGCCACAGTATACAAGGAGACAAGCCCACTAGGACTATTCATATGCAGCCACAGTATACAAGGAGACAAGCCCACTAGGACTATTCATATGCAGCCACAGTATACAAGGAGACAAGCCCACTAGGACTATTCATATGCAGCCACAGTGTACAAGGAGACAAGCCCACTAGGACTATTCATATGCAGCCACAGTATACAAGGAGACAAGCCCACTAGGACTATTCATATGCAGCCACAGTGTACAAGGAGACAAGCCCACTAAGACTATTCATATGCAGCCACAGTATACAAGGAGACAAGCCCACTAGGACTATTCATATGCAGCCACAGTATACAAGGAGACAAGCCCACTAGGACTATTCATATGCAGCCACAGTATACAAGGAGACAAGCCCACTAAGACTATTCATATGCAGCCACAGTGTACAAGGAGCCAAACCCACTAGGACTATTCATATGCAGCCACAGTGTACAAGGAGACAAGCCCACTAGGACTATTCATAAGCAGCCACAGTGTACAAGGAGCCAAACCCACTAGGACTATTCATATGCAGCCGCAGTGTACAAGGAGACAAGCCCACTAGGACTATTCATATGCAGCCACAGTGTACAAGGAGACAAGCCCACTAGGACTATTCATATGCAGCCACAGTATATAAGGAGACAAGCCCACTAAGACTATTCATATGCAGCCACAGTATACAAGGAGACAAGCCCACTAGGACTATTCATATGCAGCCACAGTATACAAGGAGACAAGCCCACTAAGACTATTCATATGCAGCCACAGTATACAAGGAGACAAGCCCACTAGGACTATTCATATGCAGCCACAGTATACAAGGAGACAAGCCCACTAGGACTATTCATATGCAGCTGCAGTGTACAAGGAGACAAGCCCACTAAGACTATTCATATGCAGCCACAGTATACAAGGAGACAAGCCCACTAGGACTATTCATATGCAGCCACAGTATACAAGGAGACAAGCCCACTAAGACTATTCATATGCAGCTGCAGTGTACAAGGAGACAAGCCCACTAGGACTATTCATATGCAGCCACAGTGTACAAGGAGACAAACCCACTAGGACTATTCATATGCAGCCACAGTGTACAAGGAGACAAACCCACTAGGACTATTCATATGCAGCCACAGTATACAAGGAGACAAACCCACTAGGACTATTCATATGCAGCCACAGTGTACAAGGAGCCAAACCCACTAGGACTATTCATATGCAGCCACAGTGTACAAGGAGACAAACCCACTAGGACTATTCATATGCAGCCACAGTGTACAAGGAGACAAGCCCACTAGGACTATTCATATGCAGCCACAGTATACAAGGAGACAAGCCCACTAAGACTATTCATATGCAGCCACAGTATACAAGGAGACAAGCCCACTAGGACTATTCATATGCAGCCACAGTATACAAGGAGACAAGCCCACTAGGACTATTCATATGCAGCCACAGTATACAAGGAGACAAGCCCACTAGGACTATTCATATGCAGCCACAGTGTACAAGGAGACAAGCCCACTAGGACTATTCATATGCAGCCACAGTATACAAGGAGACAAACCCACTAGGACTATTCATATGCAGCCACAGTGTACAAGGAGACAAGCCCACTAGGACTATTCATATGCAGCCACAGTGTACAAGGAGACAACCCCACTAGGACTATTCATATGCAGCCACAGTGTACAAGGAGACAAGCCCACTAGGACTATTCATATGCAGCCACAGTATACAAGGAGCCAAACCCACTAGGACTATTCATATGCAGCCACAGTATACAAGGAGACAAGCCCACTAAGACTATTCATATGCAGCCACAGTATATAAGGAGACAAGCCCACTAGGACTATTCATATGCAGCCACAGTATACAAGGAGACAAGCCCACTAAGACTATTCATATGCAGCCACAGTATATAAGGAGACAAGCCCACTAAGACTATTCATATGCAGCCACAGTATACAAGGAGACAAGCCCACTAGGACTATTCATATGCAGCCACAGTATACAAGGAGACAAGCCCACTAGGACTATTCATATGCAGCCACAGTATACAAGGAGCCAAACCCACTAGGACTATTCATATGCAGCCACAGTATACAAGGAGACAAGCCCACTAAGACTATTCATATGCAGCCACAGTATATAAGGAGACAAGCCCACTAAGACTATTCATATGCAGCCACAGTATACAAGGAGACAAGCCCACTAGGACTATTCATATGCAGCCACAGTATACAAGGAGACAAGCCCACTAAGACTATTCATATGCAGCCACAGTATACAAGGAGACAAGCCCACTAGGACTATTCATATGCAGCCACAGTATACAAGGAGACAAGCCCACTAGGACTATTCATATGCAGCTGCAGTGTACAAGGAGACAAGCCCACTAAGACTATTCATATGCAGCCACAGTATACAAGGAGACAAGCCCACTAGGACTATTCATATGCAGCCACAGTATACAAGGAGACAAGCCCACTAGGACTATTCATATGCAGCTGCAGTGTACAAGGAGACAAGCCCACTAAGACTATTCATATGCAGCCACAGTATACAAGGAGACAAGCCCACTAGGACTATTCATATGCAGCCGCAGTATACAAGGAGCCAAACCCACTAAGACTATTCATATGCAGCTGCAGTGTACAAGGAGACAAGCCCACTAGGACTATTCATATGCAGCCACAGTGTACAAGGAGACAAACCCACTAGGACTATTCATATGCAGCCACAGTGTACAAGGAGACAAACCCACTAGGACTATTCATATGCAGCCACAGTATACAAGGAGACAAACCCACTAGGACTATTCATATGCAGCCACAGTGTACAAGGAGCCAAACCCACTAGGACTATTCATATGCAGCCACAGTGTACAAGGAGACAAACCCACTAGGACTATTCATATGCAGCCACAGTGTACAAGGAGACAAACCCACTAGGACTATTCATATGCAGCCACAGTGTACAAGGAGACAAACCCACTAGGACTATTCATATGCAGCCACAGTGTACAAGGAGACAAACCCACTAGGACTATTCATATGCAGCCACAGTGTACAAGGAGACAAACCCACTAGGACTATTCATATGCAGCCACAGTGTACAAGGAGACAAACCCACTAGGACTATTCATATGCAGCCACAGTGTACAAGGAGACAAACCCACTAGGACTATTCATATGCAGCCACAGTGTACAAGGAGACAAACCCACTAGGACTATTCATATGCAGCCACAGTGTACAAGGAGACAAGCCCACTAGGACTATTCATAAGCAGCCACAGTGTACAAGGAGCCAAACCCACTAGGACTATTCATATGCAGCCGCAGTGTACAAGGAGGCAAGCCCACTAGGACTATTCATATGCAGCCACAGTATACAGGGAGTAAAGCCCACTAAGACTATTCATATGCAGCCACAGTATATAAGGAGACAAGCCCACTAGGACTATTCATATGCAGCCGCAGTGTACAAGGAGACAAGCCCACTAAGACTATTCATATGCAGCCACAGTATACAGGGAGTAAAGCCCACTAGGACTATTCATATGCAGCCACAGTATACAAGGAGACAAGCCCACTAAGACTATTCATATGCAGCCACAGTATATAAGGAGACAAACCCACTAGGACTATTCATATGCAGCCACAGTATATAAGGAGACAAACCCACTAGAACTATTCATATGCAGCCACAGTATATAAGGAGACAAACCCACTAGGACTATTCATATGCAGCCACAGTATATAAGGAGACAAACCCACTAGAACTATTCATATGCAGCCACAGTATACAAGGAGACAAGCCCACTAGGACTATTCATATGCAGCCACAGTATACAAGGAGACAAGCCCACTAGGACTATTCATATGCAGCCACAGTGTACAAGGAGACAAGCCCACTAGGACTATTCATATGCAGCCACAGTATACAAGGAGACAAACCCACTAGGACTATTCATATGCAGCCACAGTGTACAAGGAGACAAGCCCACTAGGACTATTCATATGCAGCCACAGTGTACAAGGAGACAACCCCACTAGGACTATTCATATGCAGCTGCAGTATACAAGGAGACAAGCCCACTAAGACTATTCATATGCAGCCACAGTATACAAGGAGACAAGCCCACTAAGACTATTCATATGCAGCCACAGTATACAAGGAGACAAGCCCACTAGGACTATTCATATGCAGCCACAGTATACAAGGAGCCAAACCCACTAGGACTATTCATATGCAGCCACAGTGTACAAGGAGACAAGCCCACTAGGACTATTCATATGCAGCCACAGTATACAAGGAGCCAAACCCACTAGGACTATTCATATGCAGCCACAGTATACAAGGAGACAAGCCCACTAAGACTATTCATATGCAGCCACAGTATACAAGGAGACAAGCCCACTAGGACTATTCATATGCAGCCACAGTATACAAGGAGACAAGCCCACTAAGACTATTCATATGCAGCCACAGTATACAAGGAGACAAGCCCACTAGGACTATTCATATGCAGCCACAGTATACAAGGAGACAAGCCCACTAGGACTATTCATATGCAGCTGCAGTGTACAAGGAGACAAGCCCACTAAGACTATTCATATGCAGCCACAGTATACAAGGAGACAAGCCCACTAGGACTATTCATATGCAGCCACAGTATACAAGGAGACAAGCCCACTAAGACTATTCATATGCAGCTGCAGTGTACAAGGAGACAAGCCCACTAGGACTATTCATATGCAGCCACAGTGTACAAGGAGACAAACCCACTAGGACTATTCATATGCAGCCACAGTGTACAAGGAGACAAACCCACTAGGACTATTCATATGCAGCCACAGTATACAAGGAGACAAACCCACTAGGACTATTCATATGCAGCCACAGTGTACAAGGAGCCAAACCCACTAGGACTATTCATATGCAGCCACAGTGTACAAGGAGACAAACCCACTAGGACTATTCATATGCAGCCACAGTGTACAAGGAGACAAGCCCACTAGGACTATTCATATGCAGCCACAGTATACAAGGAGACAAGCCCACTAAGACTATTCATATGCAGCCACAGTATACAAGGAGACAAGCCCACTAGGACTATTCATATGCAGCCACAGTATACAAGGAGACAAGCCCACTAGGACTATTCATATGCAGCCACAGTATACAAGGAGACAAGCCCACTAGGACTATTCATATGCAGCCACAGTGTACAAGGAGACAAGCCCACTAGGACTATTCATATGCAGCCACAGTATACAAGGAGACAAACCCACTAGGACTATTCATATGCAGCCACAGTGTACAAGGAGACAAGCCCACTAGGACTATTCATATGCAGCCACAGTGTACAAGGAGACAACCCCACTAGGACTATTCATATGCAGCCACAGTGTACAAGGAGACAAGCCCACTAGGACTATTCATATGCAGCCACAGTATACAAGGAGCCAAACCCACTAGGACTATTCATATGCAGCCACAGTATACAAGGAGACAAGCCCACTAAGACTATTCATATGCAGCCACAGTATATAAGGAGACAAGCCCACTAGGACTATTCATATGCAGCCACAGTATACAAGGAGACAAGCCCACTAAGACTATTCATATGCAGCCACAGTATATAAGGAGACAAGCCCACTAAGACTATTCATATGCAGCCACAGTATACAAGGAGCCAACCCCACTAGGACTATTCATATGCAGCCACAGTATACAAGGAGACAAGCCCACTAGGACTATTCATATGCAGCCACAGTATACAAGGAGCCAAACCCACTAGGACTATTCATATGCAGCCACAGTATACAAGGAGACAAGCCCACTAAGACTATTCATATGCAGCCACAGTATATAAGGAGACAAGCCCACTAAGACTATTCATATGCAGCCACAGTATACAAGGAGACAAGCCCACTAGGACTATTCATATGCAGCCACAGTATACAAGGAGACAAGCCCACTAAGACTATTCATATGCAGCCACAGTATACAAGGAGACAAGCCCACTAGGACTATTCATATGCAGCCACAGTATACAAGGAGACAAGCCCACTAGGACTATTCATATGCAGCTGCAGTGTACAAGGAGACAAGCCCACTAAGACTATTCATATGCAGCCACAGTATACAAGGAGACAAGCCCACTAGGACTATTCATATGCAGCCACAGTATACAAGGAGACAAGCCCACTAGGACTATTCATATGCAGCTGCAGTGTACAAGGAGACAAGCCCACTAAGACTATTCATATGCAGCCACAGTATACAAGGAGACAAGCCCACTAGGACTATTCATATGCAGCCGCAGTATACAAGGAGCCAAACCCACTAAGACTATTCATATGCAGCTGCAGTGTACAAGGAGACAAGCCCACTAGGACTATTCATATGCAGCCGCAGTGTACAAGGAGACAAACCCACTAGGACTATTCATATGCAGCCACAGTGTACAAGGAGACAAACCCACTAGGACTATTCATATGCAGCCACAGTATACAAGGAGACAAACCCACTAGGACTATTCATATGCAGCCACAGTGTACAAGGAGCCAAACCCACTAGGACTATTCATATGCAGCCACAGTGTACAAGGAGACAAACCCACTAGGACTATTCATATGCAGCCACAGTGTACAAGGAGACAAACCCACTAGGACTATTCATATGCAGCCACAGTGTACAAGGAGACAAACCCACTAGGACTATTCATATGCAGCCACAGTATACAGGGAGACAAACCCACTAGGACTATTCATATGCAGCCACAGTGTACAAGGAGCCAAACCCACTAGGACTATTCATATGCAGCCACAGTGTACAAGGAGACAAACCCACTAGGACTATTCATATGCAGCCACAGTGTACAAGGAGACAAGCCCACTAGGACTATTCATATGCAGCCACAGTATACAAGGAGACAAGCCCACTAAGACTATTCATATGCAGCCACAGTATACAAGGAGACAAGCCCACTAGGACTATTCATATGCAGCCACAGTATACAAGGAGACAAGCCCACTAGGACTATTCATATGCAGCCACAGTATACAAGGAGACAAACCCACTAGGACTATTCATATGCAGCCACAGTGTACAAGGAGACAAGCCCACTAGGACTATTCATATGCAGCCACAGTATACAAGGAGACAAACCCACTAGGACTATTCATATGCAGCCACAGTGTACAAGGAGACAAGCCCACTAGGACTATTCATATGCAGCCACAGTGTACAAGGAGACAAGCCCACTAGGACTATTCATATGCAGCTGCAGTATACAAGGAGACAAGCCCACTCGGACTATTCATATGCAGCCACAGTATACAAGGAGCCAAACCCACTAGGACTATTCATATGCAGCCACAGTGTACAAGGAGACAAACCCACTAGGACTATTCATATGCAGCCACAGTGTACAAGGAGACAAACCCACTAGGACTATTCATATGCAGCCACAGTGTACAAGGAGACAAACCCACTAGGACTATTCATATGCAGCCACAGTGTACAAGGAGACAAGCCCACTAGGACTATTCATATGCAGCCACAGTGTACAAGGAGCCAAACCCACTAGGACTATTCATATGCAGCCACAGTATACAAGGAGCCAAACCCACTAGGACTATTCATATGCAGCTGCAGTGTACAAGGAGACAAGCCCACTAGGACTATTCATATGCAGCCACAGTATATAAGGAGACAAGCCCACTAAGACTATTCATATGCAGCCACAGTATACAAGGAGACAAACCCACTAGGACTATTCATATGCAGCTGCAGTGTACAAGGAGACAAGCCCACTAGGACTATTCATATGCAGCCACAGTATACAAGGAGCCAAACCCACTAGGACTATTCATATGCAGCCACAGTATACAAGGAGACAAGCCCACTAAGACTATTCATATGCAGCCACAGTATACAAGGAGACAAGCCCACTAGGACTATTCATATGCAGCCACAGTATACAAGGAGACAAGCCCACTAGGACTATTCATATGCAGCTGCAGTGTACAAGGAGACAAGCCCACTAGGACTATTCATATGCAGCCACAGTATACAAGGAGACAAGCCCACTAGGACTATTCATATGCAGCTGCAGTGTACAAGGAGACAAGCCCACTAAGACTATTCATATGCAGCCACAGTATACAAGGAGACAAGCCCACTAGGACTATTCATATGCAGCCACAGTATACAAGGAGACAAGCCCACTAAGACTATTCATATGCAGCTGCAGTGTACAAGGAGACAAGCCCACTAGGACTATTCATATGCAGCCACAGTGTACAAGGAGACAAACCCACTAGGACTATTCATATGCAGCCACAGTGTACAAGGAGACAAACCCACTAGGACTATTCATATGCAGCCACAGTATACAGGGAGACAAACCCACTAGGACTATTCATATGCAGCCACAGTGTACAAGGAGCCAAACCCACTAGGACTATTCATATGCAGCCACAGTGTACAAGGAGACAAACCCACTAGGACTATTCATATGCAGCCACAGTGTACAAGGAGACAAGCCCACTAGGACTATTCATATGCAGCCACAGTATACAAGGAGACAAGCCCACTAAGACTATTCATATGCAGCCACAGTATACAAGGAGACAAGCCCACTAGGACTATTCATATGCAGCCACAGTATACAAGGAGACAAGCCCACTAGGACTATTCATATGCAGCCACAGTATACAAGGAGACAAGCCCACTAGGACTATTCATATGCAGCCACAGTGTACAAGGAGACAAGCCCACTAGGACTATTCATATGCAGCCACAGTATACAAGGAGACAAACCCACTAGGACTATTCATATGCAGCTGCAGTGTACAAGGAGAGAAGCCCACTAAGACTATTCATATGCAGCCACAGTATACAAGGAGACAAGCCCACTAGGACTATTCATATGCAGCCGCAGTATACAAGGAGACAAGCCCACTAAGACTATTCATATGCAGCTGCAGTGTACAAGGAGACAAGCCCACTAGGACTATTCATATGCAGCCACAGTGTACAAGGAGACAAACCCACTAGGACTATTCATATGCAGCCACAGTGTACAAGGAGACAAACCCACTAGGACTATTCATATGCAGCCACAGTATACAAGGAGACAAACCCACTAGGACTATTCATATGCAGCCACAGTGTACAAGGAGCCAAACCCACTAGGACTATTCATATGCAGCCACAGTGTACAAGGAGACAAACCCACTAGGACTATTCATATGCAGCCACAGTGTACAAGGAGACAAACCCACTAGGACTATTCATATGCAGCCACAGTGTACAAGGAGACAAACCCACTAGGACTATTCATATGCAGCCACAGTGTACAAGGAGACAAACCCACTAGGACTATTCATATGCAGCCACAGTGTACAAGGAGACAAGCCCACTAGGACTATTCATATGCAGCCACAGTGTACAAGGAGACAAACCCACTAGGACTATTCATATGCAGCCACAGTATACAAGGAGCCAAACCCACTAGGACTATTCATATGCAGCTGCAGTGTACAAGGAGACAAGCCCACTAGGACTATTCATATGCAGCCACAGTATATAAGGAGACAAGCCCACTAAGACTATTCATATGCAGCCACAGTATACAAGGAGACAAACCCACTAGGACTATTCATATGCAGCTGCAGTGTACAAGGAGACAAGCCCACTAGGACTATTCATATGCAGCCACAGTATACAAGGAGCCAAACCCACTAGGACTATTCATATGCAGCCACAGTATACAAGGAGACAAGCCCACTAAGACTATTCATATGCAGCCACAGTATACAAGGAGACAAGCCCACTAGGACTATTCATATGCAGCCACAGTATACAAGGAGACAAGCCCACTAAGACTATTCATATGCAGCCACAGTATACAAGGAGACAAGCCCACTAGGACTATTCATATGCAGCCACAGTATACAAGGAGACAAGCCCACTAGGACTATTCATATGCAGCTGCAGTGTACAAGGAGACAAGCCCACTAAGACTATTCATATGCAGCCACAGTATACAAGGAGACAAGCCCACTAGGACTATTCATATGCAGCCACAGTATACAAGGAGACAAGCCCACTAAGACTATTCATATGCAGCTGCAGTGTACAAGGAGACAAGCCCACTAGGACTATTCATATGCAGCCACAGTGTACAAGGAGACAAACCCACTAGGACTATTCATATGCAGCCACAGTGTACAAGGAGACAAACCCACTAGGACTATTCATATGCAGCCACAGTATACAGGGAGACAAACCCACTAGGACTATTCATATGCAGCCACAGTGTACAAGGAGCCAAACCCACTAGGACTATTCATATGCAGCCACAGTGTACAAGGAGACAAACCCACTAGGACTATTCATATGCAGCCACAGTGTACAAGGAGACAAGCCCACTAGGACTATTCATATGCAGCCACAGTATACAAGGAGACAAGCCCACTAAGACTATTCATATGCAGCCACAGTATACAAGGAGACAAGCCCACTAGGACTATTCATATGCAGCCACAGTATACAAGGAGACAAGCCCACTAGGACTATTCATATGCAGCCACAGTATACAAGGAGACAAGCCCACTAGGACTATTCATATGCAGCCACAGTGTACAAGGAGACAAGCCCACTAGGACTATTCATATGCAGCCACAGTATACAAGGAGACAAACCCACTAGGACTATTCATATGCAGCCACAGTGTACAAGGAGACAAGCCCACTAGGACTATTCATATGCAGCCACAGTGTACAAGGAGACAACCCCACTAGGACTATTCATATGCAGCTGCAGTATACAAGGAGACAAGCCCACTAAGACTATTCATATGCAGCCACAGTATACAAGGAGCCAAACCCACTAGGACTATTCATATGCAGCCACAGTGTACAAGGAGACAAGCCCACTAGGACTATTCATATGCAGCCACAGTATACAAGGAGCCAACCCCACTAGGACTATTCATATGCAGCCACAGTATACAAGGAGACAAGCCCACTAAGACTATTCATATGCAGCCACAGTATACAAGGAGACAAGCCCACTAGGACTATTCATATGCAGCCACAGTATACAAGGAGACAAGCCCACTAAGACTATTCATATGCAGCCACAGTATACAAGGAGACAAGCCCACTAGGACTATTCATATGCAGCCACAGTATACAAGGAGACAAGCCCACTAGGACTATTCATATGCAGCTGCAGTGTACAAGGAGACAAGCCCACTAAGACTATTCATATGCAGCCACAGTATACAAGGAGACAAGCCCACTAGGACTATTCATATGCAGCCACAGTATACAAGGAGACAAGCCCACTAAGACTATTCATATGCAGCTGCAGTGTACAAGGAGACAAGCCCACTAGGACTATTCATATGCAGCCACAGTGTACAAGGAGACAAACCCACTAGGACTATTCATATGCAGCCACAGTGTACAAGGAGACAAACCCACTAGGACTATTCATATGCAGCCACAGTATACAGGGAGACAAACCCACTAGGACTATTCATATGCAGCCACAGTGTACAAGGAGCCAAACCCACTAGGACTATTCATATGCAGCCACAGTGTACAAGGAGACAAACCCACTAGGACTATTCATATGCAGCCACAGTGTACAAGGAGACAAGCCCACTAGGACTATTCATATGCAGCCACAGTATACAAGGAGACAAGCCCACTAAGACTATTCATATGCAGCCACAGTATACAAGGAGACAAGCCCACTAGGACTATTCATATGCAGCCACAGTATACAAGGAGACAAGCCCACTAGGACTATTCATATGCAGCCACAGTATACAAGGAGACAAGCCCACTAGGACTATTCATATGCAGCCACAGTGTACAAGGAGACAAGCCCACTAGGACTATTCATATGCAGCCACAGTATACAAGGAGACAAACCCACTAGGACTATTCATATGCAGCCACAGTGTACAAGGAGACAAGCCCACTAGGACTATTCATATGCAGCCACAGTGTACAAGGAGACAACCCCACTAGGACTATTCATATGCAGCTGCAGTATACAAGGAGACAAGCCCACTCGGACTATTCATATGCAGCCACAGTATACAAGGAGCCAAACCCACTAGGACTATTCATATGCAGCCACAGTGTACAAGGAGACAAGCCCACTAGGACTATTCATATGCAGCCACAGTATACAAGGAGCCAACCCCACTAGGACTATTCATATGCAGCCACAGTATACAAGGAGACAAGCCCACTAAGACTATTCATATGCAGCCACAGTATACAAGGAGACAAGCCCACTAGGACTATTCATATGCAGCCACAGTATACAAGGAGACAAGCCCACTAAGACTATTCATATGCAGCCACAGTATACAAGGAGACAAGCCCACTAGGACTATTCATATGCAGCCACAGTATACAAGGAGACAAGCCCACTAGGACTATTCATATGCAGCTGCAGTGTACAAGGAGACAAGCCCACTAAGACTATTCATATGCAGCCACAGTATACAAGGAGACAAGCCCACTAGGACTATTCATATGCAGCCACAGTATACAAGGAGACAAGCCCACTAAGACTATTCATATGCAGCTGCAGTGTACAAGGAGACAAGCCCACTAGGACTATTCATATGCAGCCACAGTGTACAAGGAGACAAACCCACTAGGACTATTCATATGCAGCCACAGTGTACAAGGAGACAAACCCACTAGGACTATTCATATGCAGCCACAGTGTACAAGGAGACAAACCCACTAGGACTATTCATATGCAGCCACAGTGTACAAGGAGACAAGCCCACTAGGACTATTCATATGCAGCCACAGTGTACAAGGAGACAAACCCACTAGGACTATTCATATGCAGCCACAGTATACAGGGAGACAAACCCACTAGGACTATTCATATGCAGCCACAGTGTACAAGGAGCCAAACCCACTAGGACTATTCATATGCAGCCACAGTGTACAAGGAGACAAACCCACTAGGACTATTCATATGCAGCCACAGTGTACAAGGAGACAAGCCCACTAGGACTATTCATATGCAGCCACAGTATACAAGGAGACAAGCCCACTAAGACTATTCATATGCAGCCACAGTATACAAGGAGACAAGCCCACTAGGACTATTCATATGCAGCCACAGTATACAAGGAGACAAGCCCACTAGGACTATTCATATGCAGCCACAGTATACAAGGAGACAAGCCCACTAGGACTATTCATATGCAGCCACAGTGTACAAGGAGACAAGCCCACTAGGACTATTCATATGCAGCCACAGTGTACAAGGAGACAACCCCACTAGGACTATTCATATGCAGCTGCAGTATACAAGGAGACAAGCCCACTCGGACTATTCATATGCAGCCACAGTATACAAGGAGCCAAACCCACTAGGACTATTCATATGCAGCCACAGTGTACAAGGAGACAAGCCCACTAGGACTATTCATATGCAGCCACAGTATACAAGGAGCCAACCCCACTAGGACTATTCATATGCAGCCACAGTATACAAGGAGACAAGCCCACTAAGACTATTCATATGCAGCCACAGTATACAAGGAGACAAGCCCACTAGGACTATTCATATGCAGCCACAGTATACAAGGAGACAAGCCCACTAAGACTATTCATATGCAGCCACAGTATACAAGGAGACAAGCCCACTAGGACTATTCATATGCAGCCACAGTATACAAGGAGACAAGCCCACTAGGACTATTCATATGCAGCTGCAGTGTACAAGGAGACAAGCCCACTAAGACTATTCATATGCAGCCACAGTATACAAGGAGACAAGCCCACTAGGACTATTCATATGCAGCCACAGTATACAAGGAGACAAGCCCACTAAGACTATTCATATGCAGCTGCAGTGTACAAGGAGACAAGCCCACTAGGACTATTCATATGCAGCCACAGTGTACAAGGAGACAAACCCACTAGGACTATTCATATGCAGCCACAGTGTACAAGGAGACAAACCCACTAGGACTATTCATATGCAGCCACAGTGTACAAGGAGACAAACCCACTAGGACTATTCATATGCAGCCACAGTGTACAAGGAGACAAACCCACTAGGACTATTCATATGCAGCCACAGTGTACAAGGAGACAAACCCACTAGGACTATTCATATGCAGCCACAGTGTACAAGGAGACAAACCCACTAGGACTATTCATATGCAGCCACAGTGTACAAGGAGACAAGCCCACTAGGACTATTCATATTCAGCCGCAGTATCAAGCCTGCCTGACACAGAGGACATGAGAGCTACTAGCCTATATATCACTAGGTGTCACTATTTGAACGGCCTGATATTACAATGGGCCAGGGCTGCCTTTCTCCCTCTACAGGACAGTATCTACAGAGGCTACAGTGGGGGCAGAGGGGCGGAGGGTCAGCAGAGGGGCGGCAGAAGTCGGAGGGAGGTACGGGGTGTACTGAGTGTTAAGGTCAGTCTTTGAGGTGGTGTGTGTGTAGGCCAGGTTAGCTGCTGTCTTTGAAGGTCTTTGATGTAGACGTCAGTTAGAGAGAAGAGTACAGTGACAGTGATGCTACTTTTAGAGAGGTTTGAAACTATGTAATATGGCACACATTCCACATTCCATTGCCTTGGTCAAATCAATCCTGTAGCTATGGTCACATCCTGCAGTCCCCCCTTTATCACCACCACAGAAATCTATTTGACCTTTTGGAGGTCTTTTCAGTTTTTTTCTTGATTGCTTGAATACTGTCAATACAACTGTGTGTGTGTGTCTATGTGTGTGTGCAAATCGTTTCTTGGCTGCGGGTGCAGCAGACTAGTGACGCAGAGAGTGACATTAGCCTTTAAAAACACCTCTCCTCTGCCTCTCTATCACTCATACACACACTCCCATTCATGGAACACAGCACGGAACACTCCCTCCAAGAATGCTTCTAACGGATTCCTACCCAAAACCTCATTCAATTAAAAAACAGTTAGCACTGTGTGGCCACTAACTTCCAGGAAGGGAACTGTTGGCTTCAGTTGTGGCTGTTTCTTCCAGGTGTAGATCAGTTGTTTGTTGAAAAAGTGCATACCAGTAATTTACAAATCTTTGGACTACACAGGTGAGAAAACATTCATGGTACTGTAAACTCTCTTGATGTCAGAAGTGTATTCTTGCAATGAAACGTGTGTTATTATAGATAGGCTACACTACACATACCGTGCTATACATGATTTTAGCTTGAGTCGATACACTACATCATGACTTTAGATTTGAGAATGTTCATGAGAATAGTATTCCGATACCCATTTTGTTTTAACAGGGATAACTAACCAGGACAGCTTGGTCAAGAGTGAACCCCTGCTAGCCAGCAGAATGTGGTTCCTGGGAAAGATCCGAGAGAACATGGAGAACATTCCCCTAGAGCTTGGACACTACGTGGGAAAGAGTGAGAAGGATCTCTCAGCCAAGGCCAGTCTCTCCAACAAGTTGCACAGTAACATTCTGACTCCGGACAAAATCCCGGAGTTCTGCTTGCCCCCTCGGCTGTGCAGGAGCCTAGCGGCAGCTGAACCCCACACTGTGGGTCAGAGGCTCACCAGTCGAGACTGTGGTGCTGTTGATTTCTCTGTGAATCCGCAAGTTAAACAGATTGAGGAAATGAAGTTGACAAAAGTCAGTGGGGTGGCCTGGAGGGGTAAGAAGCCACTGCCATTCTCCGCAGAGGGCTACGGTTTGGCAGGGATGTATGAGAGTCCAAACACACGGAGGAAAGAGTCGTTGTTTCACTCCAAGAGCACTGGCTACACACTGGACAGGACCCTACCCAGGCCCACCACAAGGGTGGCGATAGAGCGAAACCAGTGTAAAGCACCCCCCATCCAATTGGGGCTTGAACTAGGGCTCTCCTGTAAGAGCCTGTCGGAGTCAGGCAGCACAGAAAGCGATACGCCCTCCTCAAATGACTCCTCCCCTCTGGGCTCTCCCCTGTTCAGCCGCTCTTGTTCTGGCCTCTCACTCTCTATCATCGGGTTAACCGAGGTTCACCCAGGTTTGCAGTCTGCCTCTGCCTTCAGTGACACTTTGGGACTGGAAGGAGCCCCCTCATGCTCTGTGGTTAACCCCAGAGGACGGAGGGGGGCGATCTCACCCATTCCCTCCACCTCCCTTATCGAGCCCTGCTTCAGTCCTCCCTTCGTTGTCAACTCCCTGGCGCCACCTGTCCTGTTCCCGCTGGACGTGCTCCACTGCCAGGAGCGGATGCAGAGAGAACATGTCCTCCCACTGCCGAAGGGCCGCGGCAGAGTCCGCCTCTCGGCCGAGCACACATTGTCGCCCTCTCTTCTGTCCATGGTAGTGCGAGTGAGGGTGGTGTCCGTGGAGGGTCTGAGGGATGAAGGGGACCCCAGAGCCCTCCACTGCTGCCTCAGCCTGAGCTTAAACCCGGGGAAGCTCCAGAGACAGGACAGCGCCACAATCAGGAACTGCAGGAGCCCCGTGTTCAATGAGGACTTTTTCTTCACTGAGCTGAGCCTGGACAGCCTGGGTGGCTTGCGGCTCCAACTGAAGGTGTTAGACAAGGCCTCCGGGCTCAGACGGGGCACGGTGCTCGGGATCATCATAACTGAACCCTTGGCCCAGCTACTGCCCCTGTGACCAGGGAGGAAATATCTTCTGCTTCTATGTGTTATTGTTATGCCCATGGCCAGGACTTTTTCCTGACCATGTCACCTGACCAGGGAAAACACCTAGTACTTGTTGTGGTTATATAGTGTACATAGCCTAATAATCTCCAACCCCTCTGCTCTAGCAGAATTAGCTTTAGCTACCAGGCCAGTAAGTCCTATCCAGGTCCCTAGCCATGCATAATTATTATTAATCGTGGGAAATGCGCTCTTCAAATGATATTTGATTATTATTATTACAATGCCTTCTGTCTTGTTGTATGCTTCACTTATGTGAATAGTGAGAGCTATGTGAATCTTTAGAGACATAGTATTTGGATTTACCAAGCAAATGTTGTCTGCAAACGTGTGCAAAGCAAATCGTGACAGATCATAGAATGTTTTATGGAGCATAGATTGTTTGACTGTTGTTCTGTGGTTCACTGCACCATTAGGCTCCGAATCGCTCAAAGGCATCACTTTTCACATTCTTACAATGTGTACATTGTGTGTGCATTTAAAAAATGTCAAACT
The DNA here is from genome assembly GCF_021184085.1 of Oncorhynchus gorbuscha. Taxonomy (NCBI): domain Eukaryota; kingdom Metazoa; phylum Chordata; class Actinopteri; order Salmoniformes; family Salmonidae; genus Oncorhynchus; species Oncorhynchus gorbuscha. The sequence continues at coordinate 66,485,160 of NC_060176.1, forward strand.
TGTTGGAAGGGCTTGACAGTCTGACAGATAGTCATTAACCAGACAGACAGAGGGCTGGGATGTTATCTTCTACTTTGTGAACCTAACCGTTTATAAATAAATAAACATAGAATAATACTGGAAGTGTGCCATTCATTGACAGCAAAATAAGGCTGTCTCCCTTTTTTTCACATTTTGTTACATTTGGTCCAATGACATCAGTCTCTCCATCAGTTTAGTGTTCTATTGGAGAAAAATATACAAAAGAAAAAGAACATGTCAGTGTTCTGGTCAGTGCTTATCAGAATAGGAAAATAATATGAAAATGTGAAAACAAAAGTGTTTTGTACTTTATAAGATGGTGTCGACAGAGATGGTCGCCTCGCTTCAGGTCCTTAGGAAACTATGCAATCATTTGTTTTTTAAATGTATTATTTCTTACATTGTTAGCCCAGAAATATCAAGTGTTATTACATGCAGCCGGGAAGAACTATTGGATATAAAAGTGACGTCAACTTACCAACATTATGACCAGGAATACAACTTTCCGGAAGCGGATCCTTGATTCGGACCTCCACCCTGGACATGGGATCTAATCCCAGAGGCCGACCCAAAACAACGCGGTCGCCGCAGGAGAGGCAGACGGAGCGGCCTACTGGTCAGACTTAGAAGTCGAGCACACCATCCACAGCTTCAGAGCATATTACTCGCCAATCTCTATCCAACGCTGGTCTGACCAGTCAGATTCCACGCTTCAAGATTGCTTCGATCACATGGACTGGGATATGTTCCGGGTAGCCTCAGACAATAACATTGACGTACGTATACGCTGACTCGATGAGCGAGTTTATTAGCAAGTGCACCGGAGATGTTGTACCCAATGTGACTATTAAAACCTTCCGTAACCAGAAACCATGGATTGATGGCAGCATTTGCGCAAAACTTAAAGCACGAACCAATGCTTTTAATCATGGCAAGGTGACTGGAAACATGACCGAATACAAACAATGTAGTTATTCCCTCCGCAAGGCAATCAAACAAGCGAAGCGTCAGTATAGAAACAAAGTAGAGTCGTAATTCAACGGCTCAAACACGAGACATATGTGGCAGTTGATCATGGATTACAAAATGAAAAACAACCCCGTCGCGGACATCAACGTCTTACTCCCAGACAAATTGAACAACTTCTTAGCTCGCTTTGAGGACAATACAGTGCCACAGACACGGCCCGCTACCAGTGCCTGTGGGCTCTCCTTCTCTGTGACCAACGTGAGTAAAACATTTAAACATGTTAACCCTCGCAAGGCTGCCGGCCCAGATGGCATCCCTAGCCGCTTCCTCAGAGCATGCGCAGACCAGCTGGCTGGTGTGTTTACGGACATATTCAATCAATCCCTATCCCAGTCTGCTGTCCGCACATGCTTCTAGATGGCCACCATTGTTCCTGTTCCCAAGAAACCTAAGGTAACTGAACTAAATGACTATCGCCCCTTAGCACTCACTTCTGTCATCATGAAGTGCTTTGTGAGACTAGTCAAGGATCATATCACGTCCACTCTACCTGATACCCTAGACCCACTCCAATTTTCCAATTTTGCAGTGTGATAACGCAATTACACTGCACACTACTCTATCCCATCTGGACAAGAGGAATACCTATGTGAGAATGCTGTTTATTGACTACAGCTCAGCATTTAACACCATAATACCCTCCACCCGCCCTATGCAACTGGTTCCTGGACATTCTGACAGACCGCTCCCAGGTGGTGAAGGTAGGAAACAACATCTCCACTGACCCTCAACACTGGGGTCCCACAAGGGTGCGTTCTCGGCCCTCTCCTATACTCCCCGTTCACCTATGACTGCGTGGCCATGCATGCCTCCAACTCAATAATCAAGTATACAGACGACACTACAGTGGTAGGCTTGATTACCAACAATGACGAGACGGCCTACAGGGAGGAGATGAGGGCCCTTGGAGTTTGGTGTCAGGAAAATAACCTCTCACTCAACTTCAACAAAACAAAGAAGATGATCGTGACATGGGCACTGGGAAAGGCGGCTGGGGGTAAACTCCCCACGAACCGGCAGGGGCGTGGGAGCCTGTTGTGCTGGCTGAAGCATGAATGCCTGTCGATCCCGCTGCGGCGTGAAAGCCCGATCATCCGGCGGAGCATGATGTGGAAACCTGCTGAGCCAACCGAGGCAAGGAAACCTCTCTAGCTAGCTAGGACGTGGAATCCCGACAAGCTGGCTTAGGCACACCCGGTTCCATTGGCAGCAGTATCCAAGCCCGACGTCACCAATAAAACTCATGGGTCGGCTGGGAGAACAAGACCTGACGATCCGGCTGAGGCCCAACGTGGGATGGGCACCTTCCGAGCCAAGGAAACCTCTCGAGCCAGCTAGGGCGTGGAAGCCCGACGGTCTGGCTAAGCAGCCCCGGTTCTATTGGTGGCGACCCAAGACCGACGTCACCACCAACCGGAATGCCAGTACTCCCCGATGCTTCATGTGATGGCTGCTGCACTCTGTAAGGACCGACGCCGGACAGGAGAAGCAGGTACGGGGAGTCAGACATTTATTCGGGAACAGACATAGAACAAGACAGGAACAGCTTCAGCACACAGGTAACATGGACATATGACAAACAATGCAGCAGCGGGGAACAGAGCGGAGAACTGGCAAATATAGGGGAGGTAATAAACAGGTGATTGAGTGAGTCCAGGTTAGTCCAAAATCGCGGAAGCGTGTGACGAGGGAAGGCAGGTGTGCGTAAATTATGGTGGCAGGAGTACGTAATGCAGGGCAGCCTGGCGCCCTCGAACCCCAGGGGGGGAAGAGCGGGAGCAGGCGTGACAGGCCATCAGACTGTTAAACAGCCATCACTAACATAGAGAGGCTGCTGCCAACATACACACTCAAATCTCTGGCCACTTTAAGAAATGTATTTAATAAAGGTATCACTAATCACTTTAAATAACGCCACTTTAATAATGTTTACATTTCCGACATTACTTATCTCATATGCATATACTATATTCTATACCATCTACTGCATCTTGCCTATGCCACATGGCCATTGCTCATCCATATATTTACAGTGGGACAAAAAAGTATTTAGTCAGCCACCAATTGTGCAAGTTATCCCACTTAAAAAGATGAGAGAGGCCTGTAATTTTCATCATAGGTACACTTCAACTATGACAGACAAAATGAGAAAAAAAATCCAGAAAATTACATTGTAGGATTTTTAGCAACTGGCTGGTAGTAGTACTTTACCACACAAGCACCAAGGAAACTGTAAATTCCACAGACTTCTATGAACACAGGGATCTCTTCTGAATAGACAGTGTCAATGGGCAGATAGTCTCCTACATTGTACTACACGTTGTTCACTGCAATGGACTTTGTCTTGGTGACATATTTTGCTCTGATGGCTTCTCCGAATCTGGCACTTAATACTGTATGGTCAGAGTTTGGAAGAGCATGCAGTGAGACGTCTCTTGTGTCCTTACAGTATGTTGTTTTGTTGCCGAGGCAGTTGTTGGTTTGCTCCCAGCATGGTCCGAGCTGATGTCTTTTAGGCTGGGTCTTCGTTATATTTTTTAAGTTTCCCTGCTGAGAGCCTCTTGAAATATTGGTGTTTCGCTTCAAATCACATTGTGGATCAAAGGTCCATAGGCAAGTAGCAGGCTAGGGTAGTGGACGAGGTAGTGCATCTTTGGGATGGTCTTCCCTGGAAACAAGCTCCTGTAAGAGAGCTTGAAATTCAGGGATTTTTTTCTGCCGTATATGGGATTCAGGATCTTCTTAAAACTTTGGCCAAGATTATATTGGATATCTCTCGAAGCAGGAGGCAGAGATCCTAAGCACAGACGTTTTGTATTTGACTACCAATCATTGTAAATTTTGTTGTAAATTTTTCTGCTGCACTTCCGGATAATGGCCCTTCCATCCTTAGGGTTCTCTCGGATAGTGGGACAGGTTTAGAAGACACATCTTGTTTGCCATAAGACAAGTTCTCAATCTCATCGTTGATCTGGGCCAAAGTAATTTGTCTCTCTTGAACCAGCTGTTGCAGCACTATTCTGAGCACTGTGGGTATGATGCCCTCATGAAGGTCATTTTATTTTACCTTCATTTAATTAGGCAAGTCAGTTAAGAACAAAAATGTATTTTCAATGACAGCCTAGGAGCAGTGGGTTAACTGCCTTGCTCAGGGGCAGAAAGACAGATTTTTACCTTGTCAGGTCAGGGATTCGATCTGGCAACTTTTCGGTCACTAGTCCAACACTCTAACCACTAGGTTACCTGCAGTCTGGTGGCATACATAACATCTGGTGGAAACAGATAGGTAATTGGAGATGGCACATGATTCAGCTGAGAGAAGTAAACAGGCTTTTTTGATGCCATACATCGATGCATTGTTTGGATTTTCTTCCACAGCCTGCAAATGGGACAAAAATATAAACACAACATGCAACAATTTCAAAGATTTTACTGAGTTACAATTCCTATAAGGAATTTTAATGAATTAATTAGGCATCAATCTAAGGATTTCACATGACTAGGCAGGGGTGCAGCCATGGGTGGGCCACTTGGCAGTCAGGCCCTCCCTCCCACTGGTGAGCCAGGCCCAGCCAATCAGAATGAGTTTTCCCCACAAAAGGGCTTTATTACAGAAAGCAATACTCAGAACCCTCCCCCACCCCCTTCAGATGATCCTGCAGGTGAAGAAGCGTGGAGGTCCTGGGCTGGCATGGTTACACATGGTTTGTGGTTGTGAGACTGGATGGATGTACTGACAAATTCTTTCAAATGACGTTGGAGGCAGCATATGGTAATGAAATTAACATTAAATGCTCTGGCAACAGCTCTGGTGGACATTCCTGCAGTCAGCATGCCAAATGCATGCTCCCTCAAAACTTGAGACATCTGTGTCCTTTTATTGTCCCCAGCACAAGGTGCACCTGTGTAATGATCATACTGTTTAATCAACTTCTTGATATGCCACACCTGTGGAGAATGTATGCACACATGACTGTAAGTCGCTTTGGATAAAAGCGTCTGCTAAATGGCATATATTATTATTATATATTATCTTGGAAAAGGAGAAATGGTCACTAACACAGATGAAAACAAAGAAAAATAAGCTTTTTGAGCAAATGGAAAAATCTTGTGATTTTTATTTCAGCTCATGAAACACGGGACCAACACTTTACAACAACACTCTACAACTTTACGTTTGCATCAGAAGAGACTGTCACTGGCAAACATGTTTACAGACCCAACAACATTATATTGTATTCCCTTATCATGAAGAAAAGCACATGAGCTAATAATAATATACAAAGTAAGCAAAATAATTAAATAATTCAAATTTTGCCTAAAATAATGACTAATTTATTTATCCATTATTTTACCAGGTAAATTGACTGAGAACACATTCTCATTTGCAGCAACGACCTGGGGAATAGTTACAGGGAGGAGGGGGATGAATGAGCAAATTGTAAACTGGGGATTATTAGGTGACCGTGCTGGTTTGATGGCCAGATTGGGAATTTAGCCAAGACACCGGGGTTAACTCCCCTACTCTTACGATAAGTGCCATGGGATCATTAATGACCGCAGAGAGTCAGGACACCCGTTTAACATCCCATCCGAAAGACGGCACCCTACACAGGGCAGTGTCCCCAATCACTGCCCTGGGGCATTGGGATATATTTTAGACCAAAGGCAGAGTGCCTCCTACTGGCCCTCCAACACCACTTCCAGCAACATCTGGTCTCCCATCCAGGGACTTTTGACCAATGTTCTCTGAATTATACTCACAAGCCCTTTATTCATGAGCGCACTGATAGTTTCAAAATGAATCCCTCTTTTGAAAAGGGTTCTTTAAAGCACCTTTTAAAGTCTATAAAAGTTATAAAAAATAAACGAGTGGCAAAGTATAGGTTCTTAAATGAACCTTAAGATCCTTTTTTAACCTTATATTATCCTAAAGGATCCTACAGGACCCTCAAGGTACATTTCTTTATCTTAAATTATGCTGACGGTTCCTCCTCAAATTGGCACATTTATAGCCCTACATTTGTGCTCAGTCCTACTTCTATATGCGTAATCAGGTGCACGTCCTTATATAACATTTACTAGGAGTGTTTCAAACAAAAGATCATTAATAAATTGACAAAACTCGTAAATGGAATGAAATAAACAAAAACGTGTTTCTCACAAGTGTAGCATAGGTTGTGAGTTCTGCAAAACACATATCCACTCTGACAAGGAGAACAGTAAATGACGGTAATAATAATGTATTCAATGCATTAACAGGAATTAATCAAACAAACATTGCAGATTAGAAATTATGGGAATTAATGGTAAATGTAGGCTGCTGCTGGTGATGTATTCATGGGGAATTGATAGACACAGCAAACAATACAAACAATTAAGTTATGAAACAATGAATACCCATGAAATGGCGGGAGAGAGTGCATTCTAGAGAGGGGTGTGCCTTGTGCATCTGAGCCACATGGACCATTACATACCCGGGCCTCCTCAACGGATTAGTCCACTGAGACAGGCAGAAATCTGAAAGATGTCTCGTGTGCCATGAAAAAAATGATCTATTCGCGACTGCTCAACTAAAAGAAATGGAATGTTTTCAATACAGACCCCTTTTGTAATACAGTATTCCATAAGGCACCCAGACCTTGTGATGGTTGCACATTATACCCTTAATCTTATAATAAATCAAATATAGTGATGCATAATTTGACATTTCTGCCATCCATTGTAGCATTGTGGGAGGATAACCAACCTTCCAATTAATAGCAACACATTTCTTAGCCACTATAAATGCTAGGTTATACAGTTTCCTCTGATAAGTCTCCAGTATCAACATTTCCAAGCAAACAAAAACAGGGAGAAGGGAGAATCTGTATCTGACAATGCTGAGACAAAAGAACATACTCTTTGGCAGAATCCAGCCAGCCTTCACAAGCAAGATCATACCATATGCAAATATGTCCCCTTTTGTGTTTTACACCTCCAGCAGAGGAATTACATTTCTGAGTGCATGATATTCAGTTTCACTGGCATATAGTATGTCCTATGGATGGTCTTAAACTACAGTAATTTATGTCTGAGATTATATGAACATGACTGGGCATTCAAACATATCTGTATCCATTCATCAAAAATAATAGCTAAAGTTAGTGAGCTAGCTTGTTAGCTAATATTAGCCAACTTTTGGCTAGCTCTAATGGTACATCAACTTGCCAAAACTAGTCAAGTTAATTTACTTCTGTGAAATGGGACAAAAATGCTACAAAACATTCCATACACACAACAGCTGTCTGATGCTGCTACTTGACAGATAGCTAGAGGCTAGAGCTGAACTGGCTGTGGTAGCTACTAGCTAGCTAGTTCATTCTCTTCGGACAGAACACAATTCGAGAGGGGGATGAAACATTAGCTAACGTTACATGTCAGTTACACTACTAGCTTAGCACTGGGAATAAATACTTTTTTTCTGTTAAGTCAAACAGCTGTTTCCTTTCCAGCTACATCCGTCAAATAAATAGTAGCCAGTTTCTGCTCTTCTTTCCTTTACAACCTGGAGAAAAAGCGCAACACACAGCGAACGCATCTGCAGACAGCAGCACCACGCGGGTTCTATAATAGCTTTGCCTTCACACAGCCTGTCCGCCTGCTCTGTGGTGTCCTTGTGGTCCTAAATCCAGTCGACTGAAATTGCCAAACAGCCCACCCAACAGCACTGAGGCGTCCCGCACGGTCTTAAAGCACATTGATGCTACCTTTGTATCACAGTGTGATTATAAAACTGGGCGGGACACAAATTACGTTTTAGAATGTGTGGGGGGGGGGGATCATGCCCCCCATTCCCAGTCAAAGTTGCGCCCCTGGGTTCGAGGGACATTTATTTTTACTTTTACCCTTTTTTCTCCCCAATATCATGGTATCCAATTGGTAGTTACAGTCTTGTCTCATCTCTGAAACTCCCATATGGACTCGGGAGAGGCGAAGATCAAGGCCATGCGTCCTCCGAAACACGACCCAACCAAGCTACACTGCTTTCTTGACACAATACCCACTTAACCCGGAAGCCAGCCACACCAATCTGTCAGAGGAAACACCCTACACCTGGCGACCATATCAGCGTGCATACGCCCAGCCTGCCACAGGAGTCGCTAGAGCGCAATGGAACAAGGACATCCCTGCCGGGCCAACCCTCCCCTAACCTGGATTATGCTTTACCAATTGTGTGTCGCCCCATGGGTCTCCCTGTCACGGCCGACTCTAACCAGGATCTCTAGTGGCACAGCTAGCAAATGCGATGCAGTGCCATAGACCACTGCGCCACTCGGGAGGTCCCCGAGGCACATAAATAGGGAAAATGGTAAAATATAGAAATAACAAGCAATGCTTATTAAGGGTTAAAGGTTTAAATGTGGCTGTTTGAACCATGTTAACAGTAACAAATAAACTTGAATATACAAACACTCACTCAAATAAACCAGAGAAGAAGAGGCTAAGCTAGAGGGATAACTGGGTCAAAAATCTGTCTTCTGCAGCAGGTGGTGTTTTTTCCACTCACCAAGTGAGGAGTTTTGCATGCTTATTTTGGCGTATTTGTTGTGTGGCTCATTTAGTATATATCGAATAGAAGTTTCGTAACGCCTTAGGTTGTTACAAGTGTACTGATATAAGTAGGACACTTGACATCCTCGGCAACTTTGAGAGAAAAAAAAAACTTTCAATCAGATAAAAACCTTGTGACCCATTCAAAAGTGTCACACAAGCATGAAGATGTCATGCACCAGGGCAGGGTTGTCAGGATTTGCTCAAATTTCCTAGTAAGCTAAAGTATTTAGCTAGCACTCCTGTCAGGTAGCTAGCTACAGTTGCCCATAGCTGGCTAGCTAGTTTTATAGTTTGGTCATTTGTTCCAATACATTTCAGAATTGCAAAAAATATATTTATGAATCTCCTCACTACGAGACTAAGCCAATTTGCCAACTCTAAAATCAATGTATATGTGTATATTTATATATATATATTTTTTGCAAGCTAGCTTCATACTTTTTTCTAACATGCCGAAAATACATCATTGTTTGTTGAATTTGACACTTCGCGGCCACCAGAGTTTGACATGTGACTACAGTTTGCATTGAATTGTGGGTCATATTAACCCGTTGAGGGGGTAAAATAATGTGTTTGGAATGCAGCCCTAGTGTATTCATATGTTTTACGAAAATGGGTTGGAAATAGCTGTCTCCATAACGACCATCTAAATGTATTTATTGCAGAAAAAACAGTATACAAACGACAATCTAAATAGCCTATATACAACTTGGTAAAAAGTTCTCAGGACGTGCGCTGCTCCCTCTTCTCTCGCTCACATGACTCAGCCAATAGCTGTAGTGCTCTCTCAACACACACCCATCCGTCCCTCCACCCACTCCCTCAGCAACAACCTGCCTCTGCCAGACAGTGAGCAACAGGTCACAGTGAATATATATAAATATATATTTGTTAAGAGAAATGCCATGGCGGCCGCAGTGCAACTTACTAATAGCCCAAAAAACGTAACCAATACATTTTCACGAGCGACATCGTCTTCAAAGTAGCCCAATTCGCGAGAAAACAGAAAATGTGCAACACCGCTTGAGAGGAACCAATGGTATAATCGAGGTGGGCACATGCGGGAATGCCCAAACACAGGAACGCCCCAAATTGCGGGCTGCAGTTGCACACTATTGGCCTTTTATTTTCTATATGCCATAGACTATGGCGACTCCTATTGTTGGAGTCGAAAGTAGTCGACTCCTGTGGTTAAAGTTGAAAGAGGCGACTCTTGCTCGACTCGAAAGCACGCTGAAACTGATGCGGACAGCCACCTCATTACAGTCCTACTAGGAGTCAATCACCACCTTCCGGAGACACCTGAAACCCCACCTCTTTAAGGAATACCTAGGATAGGATAAGTAATCCCTCTCACCCCCCTTAAGTGTTAGATGCACTATTGTAAAGTGACTGTTCCACTGGATGTCATAAGGTGAATGCACCAATTTGTAAGTCGCTCTGGATAAGAGCGTCTGCTAAATGACTTAAATGTAAATGTAAATGTAAGACTACATATGCGTTCTAGAGGACTGACATGAGCATGCCCATTTAGTCATCAATTTAGCCTATAAAAGGCCTATTTTGTTTGAATATAGAAGGTAATGTGTAGGAACTAGAATACTTGACGGATCACATGGGATGATGCTGGTACTGTGTTGATACACCTATTCTTTGCCATGTTATAGCCCTATTCGGACGGGTATTACTAGATAATTAATATTTTATATAATTGACATGATGGAAGCCTGGAGTTTATTATAGGCGTGAAAATATTTCATGTTTTGCTGCCAAATGTATAGACGTCCCCGTAATATTTAAATTGATAAAGTGTGATCAAAATCGTTATTTTAGTGATCCATGGTTGACATACTTCCTAACAACAATGCCCTCCATCCTGCTGATTTGAGCTGCTGAACCATATTTGCACTTGAGATGCGTTTAAGTGAATTTACCATTTCCAAAAAGTTTAGCGGGGATGTCCTGCTTTGACAGAGCTCTCCAACCCTGTTCGTGGAGCGCTACCATCCTTTAGGTTCACTCCAACCTTAATCTAGTGCTTCTGATTCAATAATTAGCTGGTTGATCAAATTAATCTGGTTGGAGCGAAAACCTAGTTGTATTACTAAATGCATTCAACTGAAATGTGTCTTCCGCATTTAACCCACCCCCTCTGAATCAGAGAGGTGCGGGTCTGCCATAATCGAGATCCACGTCTACGGCGCTCGGGGAACAGTGGGTTAACTGTTATGAACGACATAACCTTGTCAGCTCGGGGATTCGATCCAACAACCTGTCGGTTACTGGCCCAACGCTCTAGGCTACCTGCCGCCCACAGGACATCAACAGCCTACCAGGGTTTCGTTAAATTATCTATAAACACAATACGTTTTACTGCACATTTAGGCCTAATTAAACATGAATTTGGCGATGTTTAATTTCAATTCACTGGCACTATGACGAATAGTTTAATCATACTCACTCGTTTAATATATACTTTAAAATACTTTAGGTGAATTTACAAGGCACTGCGATACAGATTACGAGATACAGATTACCAAAATATAGTTTATGCGCCTATTCCGACAGTCTGTCTGCCTGACCCCATCCTCTCTCTCTCCCTCGCCTGCTCTTCCATTTTAAAATACACCATTGCGATAGCCAACGTTATATATTTTGATTACCGATGCACGGTTCTGACTTTCTGCCTGGTGGTCGACATGTCTATGCCTGGCTGTGCCTCTGCCGTCTCTCCCTCTCTTTCTTCGCTGTGTATTGCACCCCCATAGCTGTGAAAGATGCGAGAGTTTGTTCTCGAAGTAGGCGACGCCAAATAGTTTCCTCCGTTGCAAAAATACTGAACTTTAGGAGTCTATTCATTTGGAATCGAAGCTTGACAACTAGAAATGGGAGTCGACTGGCAAGGAATCGATTATTTTGGAATCGACTCCCCACCACTACTCCACTGACGCAACCAAATGCTTGAGCAACTGGACTAGGTGCGACAGGTAGCTAGCTAGTCAAGAGAAACTTAATGTAAACAACTTAACATGGTGACGGAGAGGTGAACGACACAGCAACATGGTCTTCGAAAGCGTGGTGGTAGATGTCCTAAACAGGTTTCTGGGGGACTACGTTGTGAACCTTGACACCTCACAACTCAAGCTCGGGATTTGGGGAGGTAACGTTACTTTGACGATTAAGTGTTATGGTTTGCAAGACAACGGGCACACTATTTTCACGGCACTTAAATACGAAGTGATTTTGGATAGCCCTGGTCCATTTCCTAACCTGCTACGAAAAAGTCACTTCGGTAACGTTACGAGTATCGAAGTGCCGTGAAAATAGTGTTTCCCAGAGTAATACATGGCTGGTTTGCTGAGGGAAAGTACTGCTACTATGCTGGCTTGTTAAGGTTTTGTTGGCAACTGGCTAGCTATTATGGGGTTTTATTTGCTAACTAGGTAGCTACGTTTGCTAGCCTACATCAGTCAACTAGCCCAGGTAGCCATCTTCACAGGTTTGCTCGCAAGCCCTACCCCCAAAAAGCCAACGTTTTTTTGTTTGGCTGGAGTCCAAGTGTGGTCACGCCCGTTTCTTATTATTTGTCTTCTTCTATGGTATAATGGCGTTCGCAACAATTAGAAGTGCATTCCGCCACTTACTGTGCGGGTGGATAATAAGGATCCCAAAAAGGAAAACATTCGAGTAAAAATAAATAGACAAACTAAACATTTTTTTTTTATCTACCTGCTTTTCTGTAAAAACCTCATTCTAATCAGGTCCCAATACAGGCTCAGAAGCCTCCTGTAAGGGCTGGACATTTCATAGGACCATAGTCCTTGTACTGCTTCTGTCTTGGAGCCCCAAAAACTTCTCGGCTGCAGATATGATATCCAGCTTCTTGGACTTCTTAGTGACTGTGGCTATAAATGACACAAAATCCACTTTCACAGTGAGTGTATCCAGATCACTTGATTGACTTCAAACACAAGCAACTGGTTTCAATGCATCCACCACTATATCTTCAACACTGTTGCCTCTTTCCCCTTCAACTCTCTTCACAGGCCTCTACATAGGAGAATCGTTACGCAGCCCTGATCTTTGACACCTCGACCTCATTCACCCTAACAGGGCACTCAAGGCAGTTCGGAGTGTGATCCCCACCACAGTTGCAACATTTTCCATTCACAGATTATTCAATATCATACTTCTCCCGTCTGCAAACATTTGACACGTGGCCAATTTTGCATATTTTTTATATTGATTTTTATCGGCTCTTCAACCAAAACCTAATATTATCTGAGTGAACAAGTAACACAACAATTACATACTTATTTAATTTATTTAATAAACAAAGTTATGCAACACCCAATGATGCTCTGTAAAAAATGTATTGCCCACTTACACTCAATAACCGGTGCCACCTTTAGCTGCAATGACTCCAACCAAACACTTCCTGTAGTTGTTGGTCAGTCTCTATTGTCGCTGTGGAGGAATTTTGGCCCACTCTTCCATGCAGGACTGCTTTAACTCAGTGACATTTGTGGGTTTTCATGCATGAACTGCGCATTTCAAGTCCTGCCACAACATATCAACTGGGATTAGATCTGGACTTTGACTAGGCCATTCCAAAATGTCAAATTTGTTGCTTTTAAGCCATTTTTATGTAGACTTGATTGTGTGTTTTGGATCATTGTCTTGCTGCATGACCCAGCTCTGCTTCAGCTGTGCTTCAACGGATGGCCTGACATTCTCATGTAGAATTATCTGAACAGAGCAGAATTCATGGTTCCTTCTTTTAAGGCAAGTGGTCCAGGTCCTAAGGCAGCAAAGCATCCCCAAAGCATCACACTACCACCATGATGGTATAAGGTTCTTACCGTGGAAGCTTTTGGTTTTCCAGGCATGTCATCCAAAAAGTTATACTTTTGAATCATCTGTCCATAGAACATTCTTCCAAGAGTCTTGATAATCATCCAGGTGCTTCCAGATGTTTTTGGCAAACTTGGCAAACTTGAAACTTCAACTTTTTGTACATCACATCATGGGTCCCATTATGCCTGGCGAAAACCAAACAAAGCATTCCACAGTAAGAGCCTCATACCAACGGTCAAGCATATCAGAGAATTCTACAGGAGAATGTCAGATCATCCGTCTGTGAGCTGAAGCTGAAGCACAGCTGGGTCATGCAGCAAGACAATGATCCAAAACACACAATCAAGTCAACATGAAAATGGCTAAAAAGCAAAACATTTGACATTTTGGAATGGCCCAGTCAATTTTGGAATGGCCTAGTCAATTTTGGAATGGCCCAGTCAATTTTGGAATGGCCTAGTCAATTTTGGAATGGCCTAATCCCAATTGAGATGATGTGGCAGGACTTGAAATGAGCAGTTCATGCTTGAAAACCCACAAATGTTGCATTTCTGCATGAAGAGTGGGCCAAAATTCCTCCACTGCGATGTGAGAGACTGATCAACAACTACAGGAAGCATTTGGTTGCAGTCATTGCACCTAAAAGTTGCACAACCAGAAAGATATGATACTTGGAGTTGTAAGTCCAAAGCCTGACACCTTGCCAACAGACAGAGCACATGATAACACAAGGTGCCGCTTGCCAATATTTGTATTGTGAAGTTATTTGTCAGCTTAGGCTCAGCCCTATATGTTTCCAACCTCATGGTACTATGTATCTATTAGTGCTGTATATTCATGTAACAGTGCTTCTTGAGTCTTTTTAAACCAATATGCTTTTTTCCCCCTAGGTGATGCTGTGCTCAGAAATCTTGAAATAAAGGAAAATGCCTTGGTAGGTTTTACATGAATGGCTAGGCCTACTGCTAAACGTATCAGTTGTTAATTATGTAGGTACATTGACATAATATTGTGCTGAATATTTTTGTTCTTGTTTCAGAGTCAACTTGACATTCCTTTTAAAGTAAGAGCCGGACATATAGGTAAGATTTGTACGATGATTCTCAACCCAACACCTACCGTAACCCTATGACATTTACAATAGTGCCTCCCTCCTACTCCCTCTTTCTCACTCTTCAACCTCTTTCTATTTGCTCTCTCCCTCTGCTGTGTGTGTGTGTTTGTGTGTGTGGTTCTGTCAGAACGTTTGGAGCTGAAGATTCCATGGAAGAATCTGTACACCCAGTCAGTGGAAGCTACACTGGATGGGGTTTACCTGCTCATCGTGCCCACAGCCAGTGAGAACCTGACCGTATCACCGATATGCATTAATCCTAGCGGTAGTGTGTGTGTGTGTGCATGTGTCTTTGCTTTTGTTAATGGGTAGCCTATGTCTTTGCATGATTCAGGTATAAAGTATGATGCAGAGAAGGAGGAGAAACAGCTTCAGGAGGCTCGTCAGAGGGAGCTGCAGAGGATCGAAGAGACCAAACAGAAAGCAGCGGAACAAGGTCAGAGTTCATGTGTCTGTCTGTTTTTGGCAGTTAGTTACAATATTATACATTTTGAGTCTTTGTAAGTTATGTATAGCTTCAAAATGTTTAAAACTGTCATATGCATCTCAGACTGTCAGTCAGTGTTTACATTTCCCCTGATGCACCCCTTGGCGGGGCTGCCTTTGGGTTAAAACACAGACTCAGGACTGTGACTTTAATGCATGTGTTCTTATATCATGTTCATTGGTGTCACAGAAAACCCCGCACTTGAGAAACAAGACACCTTTGTGGAGAAACTGGTGACACAGGTGATCAAGAACCTTCAGGTGAAGATCTCCAACATCCACATCCGCTATGAGGATAACGTGAGTATTCTGCCTAGTGTACTACAATAGTACTACACTAGATCTACAGTACTAGAACAATGTATATTACTACTGTGTTGCATTACTGTAAGTTTCTTTCTCCTCTCATCTCTTTCTCTCTTCTCTTTCTCAGGTCACCAATCCCAAATGCCCATTATCATTTGGAATGTCTCTACAGAACCTCAGCCTTCAGGTAATGTGTGTGTCGCCTTCTCATGAAATCTGTCCTTCATTGTGGATGATGTACAATCTAAATTGCAGCGGTTCGATTTAGTTAACGTCTGGATGTGAGATATGTGATGTTGCCGTGGTTAAAGGGATAGTTCACCCAAATGACAAAATGTGATATTGGTTTCCTTACCCTGTAAGCAGTCTATGGACAAGGTATGACAGCAATCCATGCTTTGGTTTTGTTATGGTTGTGGTCAGAGTTATGGTCTATTTGTGGTCTGATGCCAAAACAGTATCACGTAACTTCTCAACCCCAAAACTGTGTTACCCCACAGACCGCAGATGAGAACTGGAAACCTTGTCTTCTGAATGAGAAAGCCAAGCTGTTTTTCAAGGTAGAGTATTCTTTACAGCAATGGTTATTCTGTAGATGAGTTTTACATACATTATGACACTATTATACTGTCAACAGCATTCTAAGCTGTTTTCTGTTGTGCTTTTTCCTCCTCAGCTTGTCCAGTTGGACAATCTCTTTGCCTACTGGAACGTGAACTCAATGCTGTACTCCAATCACATGCCAGACGAGGCCCTGGTGAGTGACCGTGTCATCATTCAGCACCGTTGCTGAGCGGTGAGTCTCTTAAGTGAGAGTGATGTCTATCTATGATGTCTAATTAAGTGTCTCTTCCTGTCTGTCGTTTCCACAGCGATGCCTCCAGAACAGCATGGATATCTACAGTTCCACCCCCATGAAACACGATTTCAGTGAGTGTTGCCTAGTCGATACAGGGGTGTGACATCATTCATCATCTGGATCAGTCTTGGTATTCATGTTGCCATCCACCTGATACAGGGAATCAAATCAGTCATTTGAGTGTATTGTAATTGAATACTTTTTCTCATTATTTAAACCCACTGTTGAATTGTTGTTTAATTCGGTATCATATCCTTATTAACCTAATTTCCCTGTTCAATGCTGGCAGTTTTTCGTCCGATAACGGCCAATGCGAAGCTGAGCATGAACCCCCGGTCAGACGTAAACTTCTCTTCACCCAAGGTAGACTTGGTAGTCAACCTGAGAGAGGTGGCCGTGGAGCTGAACAGGTCACAGGTGAGATGGGAGAGAGGCCATGAAAGAGAGGGCGAGAAAGGGCTACAATTTTCTTTGAGCAAAAGAGCACATTTGCCCCCAAAAATACTGTAAAACTCATTAGAATCTGCATTGTGACTTCAACTATGTGCATAATAAGGAGGGTGGCTATTATTTAACCACAGTGAAGGACACTGATACATGCAATTTCCACAATTTTGCTATCCTGTCTATTTGAAATGTTATAGTATTTTTACCAATATAAAATCGGGTTTATTATTTCCCTCTCTGTCTTCTTCGTCAACCCCTGAACTCTGACCCTTTCCCTCTCTGCAGTATATCAGCATTCTGGAGCTCCTGGGCTCGGTGGATATGATGTCACGCAACCTGCCGTACAGGAAATACCGGCCACAATTCCACGTGCACACCAACGCCTACATATGGTCAACACTCACTCTTTTTTGTTTCTTATACAAAAAAATACTTAAACCCTTTTCTCTTGATGTATTGATGACAATTGTGGTTATTGTTAATGTTTAGGCAGTGAATGATAATTGTGTCATGTTGCATGCCACCCAGTATAAGATTATTAGACACATTTTTCCAATCAATTGAGTTACAGTGATGTCACAGACTAGGCCCATTGTGACTGTCACTCTGCTTGTGTTTTCATCTAGGTGGCAGTATGTGATTATGGGCATCATGGAGGTGGACGTGAAGCCACGGCTGCACATGTGGTCGTGGCAGCACATCCACCGCCACCGGCAGACAGTCAAGTGTTACAGAGCGCTCTACAAGTCCAAGATCACCAACAAGAAGCCCACTGAGAAGCTGCTCAGGGAAGTGGAGGTTTGTGGAGATCAGGGTCATGTTCATTAGGCACCAAATGGAGGAAAACTGACAAATGGGAAGGGACGACCTGGACTTGTCCAAAAAGAAGCACACATTAAAATGTTCTATTGCAAAAGGTTTTGAAACATTTTCCGTTGCGTTCCCTAAAGAGAGGAACCCAGACCTGCATTCAAATAGTATTTGTTTTGTTTCCAAAACTTGAGCTTGCCTGGCTGTAATTTGACCAATGGAATACTCCCCAAAGTTCAAGCCTTGCCCATCTGGCACTTCGGGCTGACTCAATCAGGCACTCAATGTATTTAAAAGAAAACAAAATGCTCTTTGAACCCAGGTGTGGTGGAGATTGAGAAAGGCCTACTCCTCCCTCGCTTTCAGAGTTGCAACCCCAGTCCTTTTCTCTACTCTGCTGCATTGATTGATGGACGTTAAGTAATTGATGAAGTAATAATTGATCGATTCCCATAACGGTCCGGGAACTGTTTTAATGGATCCATCTTTCCCTCCATGTGCCCAGGAGACTGAGCGGACTCTGGATATTTTTAACATCACGCTGGCCAGGCAGCAAGCTGAGATGGAGGTACGGATTGAGCTATCTGTTGAATTATTCCTAGCTAACTACCTCTCTTCTCTGCATCTACTGTAATGTGTTTAGCCTGTCTGTCCATCAAATAACTAATTTGTTCAAAATGGCAGTAAAGCATGACTGAAATAACCCTACTTAGTCACACTGCCATAGCGTAACCACCAGTGCAACACGTGGTCACAGTCTAACTAACAGTGGTTCCAGCTAGTGGTTATGGCTGAGGCGTTATGTGTAGACTGTGACCAGCAATGGTTGGTTGTTCCAGGCGAGCAAGGCGGGTCTGCGTATCTTTCGTCCGGGGGTGAAGGTGGAGGAGGAATCTCAGGGCTGGGTGGGCTGGATGTGGTCCGGCTGGTCAGGAGATGACGGCGCCAAGTCCAAGGAGGTCAAGACCGGAGGTGAGACTGCCAACATACCCAATCACCATGCTCCATTTTGTACATACATTCTTATTAATTGAGACATTTCACTTTTGATACAGGGTCTCACTTTGACTAATAAATAAAGGCAGAATGTCTGTTAGTGCCAGCATCCTGCCACAGCTGCAATCTTTTTGGCTTGCAAGCTTGAAGTAGGCAGTGGCTAGCTAAATGGCATTGTAGGCCTACCAAGTACAAACCTAGCTACAAAAATTGACAATGGCGAAACAAGGCACTTGAAAAGACCCCATACTGATATTGAGGTGGAGAATTCCTGTCAATCCACTGTGCATGTTGTTCCTCGGCCGAGTCCTTTAGCCTTGGTTTCTCAAATGATTGCCTCGCCTGGTTCACCAACTACTTCTCTGATAGAGTTCAGTGTGTCAAATCGGAGGGCCTGTTGTCCGGGCCTTTGGCAGTCTCTATGGGGGTGCCACAGGGTTCAATTCCTGGAACGACTCTCTTCTTTGTATACATCAATGATGTCGCTCTTGCTGCTGGTGAGTCTCTGATCCACCTCTACGCAGACAACACCATTCTGTATACTTCTGGCCCTTCTTTGGACACCGTGTTAACTAACCTCCAGGCGAGCTTCAATGAAATACAACTCTCCTTCAGTGGCCTCCAACTGCTCTTAAATGCAAGTAAAACCAAATGCATGCTCTTCAACCGATCGCTGCCTGCACCTGCCCGCCTTTCCAACATCACTACTCTGGACGGTTCTGACTTAGAATATGTGGACAACTACAGATACCTAGGTGTCTGGTTAGACTGTAAACTCTCCTTCCAGACTCACATCAAACATCTCTAATCGAAAGTTAAATCTAGAATTGGCTTCCTATTTCGCAAACAAAGCATCCTTCACTCATGCTGCCAAACATACCCTCGTAAAACTGACTATCCTACCGATCTTTGACCTCTGCGATGTAATTTACAAAATAGCCTCCAATACCCTACTCAATAAATTGGATGCAGTCTATCACAATGCCATCTGTTTTGTCACCAAAGCCACCACTGCGACCTCTACTCTCTCGTTGGCTGGCCAAACCCACTGGCTCCAGGTCATCTACAAGACCCTGCTAGGTAAAGTCCCCCCTTATCTCAGCTCGCTGGTCACCATAGCAGCACCCACCTGTAGCACGTGCTCCAGCAGGTATATCTCGCTAGTCACCCCCAAAACCAATCCTTTGGCCGCCGCTCCTTCCAGTTCTCCGCTACCAATGACTGGAACGAACTACAAAAATATCTGAAACTGGAAACACTTATCTCCCTCACTGGCTTTAAGCTCCAGCTGTCAGAGCAGCTCACAGATTACTGCACCTGCACATAGCCCATCTATAATATAACCCAAACAACTAACTCTCCCCCTACTGTATTTATTTATTCATTTAGCTCCTTTGCACCCCATTATTTCTATTTCTACTTTGCACATTCATCCACTGCAAATCTACCATTCCAGTGTTTTACTTGCTATATTGTATTTACTTTGCCACCATGGTCTTTTTCTTTTTTGTTGCCTTTACCTCCCTTATCTCCCCTAATTTGCTCACATTGTATATAGAAATATTTTTCTACTGTATTATTGCTGTGTTTGTTTTACTCCATGTGTAACTCTGTGTCGTTGTATGTGTCGAACTGCTTTAATTTATCTTGGCCAGGTCGCAATTGTAAATGAGAACGTGTTCTCAACTTGCCTACCTGGTTAAATAAAGGTGAAATAAAAACCGTCCATTGTCCAGGAGGCTGTCGCTCCTTTCCACAGAATCCTCTTGACACAGGTGGAGCACGGTTGGAAGACCGCATCGGCACATGCGTTTATTTATTTTATTGGGAGAAGTTGGCAGCAAATCAAAGTTGTTACTTTGCAAAGTGATGCATGGGCACCGTGAGAGGAGAGTGTCCTTGGATTCAGACAGACATATCAGCAATAAATGAGATCAGACGAGTAGGCTACCAGGGCACCAATGCTTACTCTTCTACAGGTCGCCTTGCCTCTTTTCTCATAAGGCCAACGTGCCAATCATTCAGCTGGTTTACTATGTGTCATTCAGCTGGTTTCAAAATGACATCATCAGGGCACATTGGGTGATTTTAACCAATTATGAGCAGGCATTGCCTATTAATTGTCTACTAAGTGGTTGATGATGTCATTGTAAACACTTATCTTTTTACTTCAAAACATAGAAATGTGTCATTTTCACATGTTGATGTCGCGGTGGTGCTAAAGATGATGAATATGAAGTAAAAAATGTTTGACATTTCCCTTTAACCCTGTCCTGTCCCACCCTATGAATGATCAAATGTTTGACATTTCCCTTTAACCCTGTCCTGTCCCACCCTATTTATGATCAAATGTTTGACATTTCCCTTTAACCCTGTCCTGTCCCACCCTATGAATGATCAAATGTTTGACATTTCCCTTTAACCCTGTCCTGTCCCACCCTATGAATGATCAAATGTTTGACATTTCCCTTTAACCCTGTCCTGTCCCACCCTATGAATGATCAAATGTTTGACATTTCCCTTTAACCCTGTCCTGTCCCACCCTATGAATTATCAAATGTTTGACATTTCCCTTTAACCCTGTCCTTTCCCACCCTATGAATTATCAAGTATTGAATCATGTTGATAACAAGGTGCTCATGATGATGATGATGATAATAATGGTTTTGGACCAGTTATATCTTTGACTTGAATTTAATTGCGCACCTGGAATTGCATTTAGCATTTTCTTCCCTCTTGTAAAGTTGATTTGAAATTATCTTGATGATAAGGCGCTCCTGATGAGGATGATGTGTTAATGTTTGTTTTTGTGAAGCTAGACACATTTTATGGACAATATAAAAATACAAATCTTTATTCTCCTCAGCTTTTGGTGAGCTTATGACTCCTGCCGAGAAGGCCAAACTCTACACTGCCATTGGCTACAGTGAGGTAGCTGTCAATCACAACCTGCCAAAGAACGTGAGTGGCTACTGTATATTTCCTACACATCATAGTGCAGTACAGCAATCCCTGGATATAGAAAGATAACCCAGGACACTATTCACAATCTCTCTTGTCCCTCTCTCATTTTGTTTTTGCAGTTTGAGGACATTAAGATACATTTTCACATGAAGAGGATGTCTTTCTCAATGAAAAACAACAAGGATCAGAATGAAATCCTCAAGGTCACAGTTGAAGACCTGAAATCCATGCTGACCCAGAGGCCCGGAGCACAAGCCATTAAGTATGCACAGTACACACTCTGGGGTGTTGTTCGGTGAGGGGAAACGTTCAGAACGTTGCACACAGAAATGAAGAGCTGACATGATGTCAAAATTTACATGACAGTATATCATATCTGTTCTACAAAATCTATTTATAATCGGTAACTCTATACACTTGTGAACAGACCCTGTGTTTAAATACTTACCCTCCTTCCCTGTTGTAGTGCTTTATCAATGGGATATTGTTGCCAGGTTTTTGTTGTCGCGCCATAGTCCAAGAGCAAACTTGAGAACAGCTGACGACACTATTTTGCAATGCTCCGTTTGTCGGTATCTCTCTCTTTCTCCCCCTTTGCTTTTCCCTCATCTATCACCCCTTTTTCTCTCTCCCCCTTTCTGGCTCTCCAGACTTCTCTCTCCCCCTTTCTCGCTCTCCAGACTTCTCTCTCCCCCTTTCTCGCTCTCCAGACTTCTCTCTCTTCCACTGCTCCCTCCACTCTCTGCCCTTGGTTCTGATGCTGCTGGTGTTGTTGTTGTTGCCCTCAGGCTGTCGGCCCAGCTTAGTCTGTTTGAGGTGAAAGGACTGGCAAATAATCGGCCGGCGCCCACCCTGCTGTCGTCGAGGAAGGCTGCCACGGTAACAGGGACCCCCCTGCTTGACATCCTGTTTGAGACCAACCCTCTGGATGAGAGTGCTGACCAGCGGCTCCACGTCGAGTCCCAGCCTCTGGAGATCATCTATGACTCTGTTAGTGTGTGTGTGTGTGTGTGTGTGTGTGTGTGTGTGTGTGTGTGTGTGTGTGTGTGTGTGTGTGTGTGTGTGTGTGTGTGTGTGTGTGTGTGTGTGTGTGTGTGTGTGTGTGTGTGTGTGTGTGTGTGTGTGTGTGTGTGTGTGTTTACATGACTATATCAGTTGTTCCTCGGTTCAATCAGGGTGTGGAGTTGTTAGAACAAAATGAGTGTGTTTGCATGTGTAACAACATGGGTACCTGTGTCTCCCTCCGGCAGGTGACGGTGAACAGCATGTCTGCGTTCTTCTTGCCGCCTGATGACCTCCAGCTAGACGAGCTGACCAACGCCACTCTCATGAAGCTGGAACAATTCCGAGACCGCACCTCCACAGGTCAGAGCCCCGCCTCTAGCTCTGACTGACAGGCCACACTCACTTTCCTGGGCTGAAACACAGCACTGATGTTAGCTAGATTACTTGTTGGTTATTACTGCATTGTCGGAACTAGAAGCACAAGCATTTCGCTACACTCGCACTAACATCTGCTAACCATGTGTATGTGACAAATAAAATTGGATTTGTTTACATATGCTGCAGGCCCAAATATGATCTATTCATTTATTTTCTATGGACATGGAGGTTGGTGAGGTAAACCTATGATTAATCAGCCAGGATATCCGCCTCATTGACCTCAATCTCCAATCCATACTTCTTATTTCCTATTGACAGACACCCCTCCCTCCCCTATCATATCCTATATTATGTAAGAACGTGTTGAAGTATGCCGTCCATTATATATTGTTGTCTGCAGGGCTGATGTACGTGATTGAGACCCAGAAGGTTCTGGATCTGAACATCAACCTCATGGCCTCCTACGTGATCGTGCCCCAAACCGGCTTCTACGACTCCACTCAGAACCTCATGCTATTGGACCTGGGTCACTTCAAGGTAGGTCACTTCAATTGACACAGCACACACGTTTGTGTAGAGACAGCGGTACGATCTGACTTAAGTGAGTGAGAGACGATGTACGGAAAATTTGCGAACTGTGATTGATCCTGTCATGTTGCTAAATTTTGCTTGCCCAATAAGGCAACCACTGAGCAGACTCAACTTGCCTGACTGTTTAGTTTACTAGCCCCGGGCAGCCGAACCCTGCGTAATAAACAGGACCTCATCCAGGTGTGCTATGACAGGGTTTTTATCAAACTGGGGTCCATACATTTTAGCTTTTTTTGAAAAACTATTTTGGGTATTTTTGTACGTGAAAAATCATTAGTTTATGAATATCGCTAGCTGCAACAGAATACCGTCATGGAAACCATTTGAATGTCTCTATGTCCAGTATGAAGGAAGTTAGAGGGAGTTTCACGAGCCAATGCTAACTAGCGTTAGCACAATAACTGGAAGTCTACAGGAACATTTGGCATACTAGCTGTTCATCCGACTCTGAGGTAGCAGACGAAAAGGGCTTTATTGCCTGGGAAGAAAAGTTTGAAAATCCCTGTTCTATGCCATTGTGTTATCAGGTGTCTAGTCTGAGCAGAAAGGGGCTACCCCAGCTCTCTGTAGGGAGAAGGACTATACAGGACATCATGTCCCAAGCCTACGACAGCTTCAACATCAAGCTCAGCAGCCTACAGTTCCTCTACAGCAAACCAGGTACACACACACGCATACAATTATCTGCCCAAAATGTGTCATGTGACAACTGTGCAGGGAAGTCGTTTTCTGTAGCTTATTGCGTTCTTGCGTTGCATACTTAGGTAGAATATAGTTAAATTAGGCTTAACAGTGGTTGTTGTGTTGTGTATTAGACGGGGACTGGAGGAAAGCCCGTAAGCTGAAGCAATCGGCCCTCCACATCCTGGAGCCTGTTGATGTCAAGGTGGTGTTCAGCAGAGCCATGGTGGTCACAGACTCACGCATGCCCAAGTAAGAGGGAGGGGAGAGGGGTGGGTTCTGGGGTAGAGAGAGGGGTGGAGGAGGAGGGTTGGTGGGTGGGTGGGTTCCGGGGTAGAGAGGGGGGGGGTTGGTGGGTGGGTGGGTGGGTTCTGGGATGGAGAGAGAGGGGTGGGTTGGTTCTGGGGTGGAGAGAGAGGGTGGGTTGGTTCTGGGGTGGAGAGAAAGGGTTGGTTGGTTCTGGGGTGGAGAGAGAGGGTGGGTTGGTTCTGGGGTGGAGAAAGAGGGGTGAGTTGGTTCTGGGGTGGAGAGAGAGGGGTGGGTTGGTTCTGGGATGGAGAGAGGGGTGGGTAGTTTCTGGAGTGGAGAGAGGGGGTGGGAGGGTGGGTGGGTTCTTGGATGGAGAGAGAGGGGTGGGTTGGTTCTGTGGTGGAGAGAGAGGGTGGGTTGGTTCTGTGGTGGAGAGAGAGGGGTGGGTTGGTTCTGGGGTGGAGAGAGAGGGGTGGGTGGGTTCAGGGGTGGAGAGTGAGGGGTGGGTGGGGTGGAGAGTGAGGGGTGGGTGGGTTCTGGGGTGGAGAGAGAGGGGTGGGTGGGTTCTGGGGTAGAGAGAGAGGGGTGGGTGGGTTCTGGGGTAGAGAGAGAGAGGGGTGGGTTGGTTCTGGGGTGGAGAGAGAGGGGTGGTTTGGTTCTGGGGTGGAGAGAGAGGGGTGGGTTGGTTCTGGGGTAGAGAGAGAGGGGTGGGTGGGTTCTGGGGTGCAGAGAGAGCGGTGGGTTGGTTCTGGGGTGGAGAGAGAGGGGTGGGTTGGTTCTGGGGTGGAGAGAGAGGGGTGGGTGCGATGCGACGTTTTTGGACTACCACTATCTATAATTGTGTTTGTCAAAAAGCTGGTCAGATGAATGATATGAATAAAGTGTGTGTGTGCGTGTGTGTCAGGTTTAAGATCTTCGGGGAGATGCCTCTCTTGTCTCTGAGGATCTCTGATGATAAGGTGCGGGCCGTGCTGGAGCTGATTAACAGCATCCCGCTGCCGGAGAGCAGGCCGGCCCCGCGCAGCACCAACACACACTCTACACCTAAGGTACTAACTACTGGGAGTCTCTCTGCCTGTCTTTGGGTTGACTTTCTCTGCCTGTCTGTGGGTTGACTTTCTCTGTCTGTCTGTGGGTTGACTTTCTCTGTCTGTCTGTGGGTTGACTGTCAGTCTGTGGGTTGACTCTGTCGGTCTGTGGGTTGACTCTCTCTGCCTGTTGGTCTGTGGGTTGACTCACTCTCTCTACCTGTCTGTGGGTTGACTCTCTTTCTCTCTGCCTGTCTGTGGGTTGACTCTCCCTCTCTCTCTCTCTGCCTGTCTGTGGGTTGACTCTCTCTCTCTCTCTCTCTCTCTCTCTCTCTCTCTCTCTCTCTCTCTCTCTCTCTCTCTCTCTCTCTCTCTCTCTCGCTCTGCCTGTCTGTGGGTTGACTCTCTCTCTCGCTCTGCCTGTCTGTGGGTTGACTCTCTCTCTCGCTCTGCCTGTCTGTGGGTTGACTCTCCCTCTCTGCCTGTCTATGGGTTGACTCTCCCTCTGCCTGTCTGTGGGTTGACTCTCCCTCTCTGCCTGTCTGTGGGTTGACTGTAATGTTGGTTGTTGTTTTGTGTGTAAATAGATTTCTATTGGGTTGTGTGTGTGTTCGTGTCTAATTTCTGCTTATTTTTCTTCCGCAGGCTCCAAAGCAGTCGTACACCCCTCAGTTAACCCCCAGGCAACCAACCATGGCTGAACTGCGCAACTCCCTCATATGGGAATCAGGTGAGAGACATGCACGCACACATACAGCCCATACAGCCCATTACAAATGGATCTTTGTACTTAACGCATACACACAACTGTGATCATGACAGACGTTAGTGTGGCATTATCATTTAAGTGTGTGTGTGTGTGCAGGCTCAGAGGAGGACCTGTTCTACGATGCTCCCAGCTCTCCTATAGGCGACAGTCCGTTCTTCCCCGATAACATGCCCAGCCCCCTGCAACGCTCCGACTCGGTCAAGAGGAGAGGTCTGGTCAAGAAAGACCCCAAGAAGAACATGACAGAGTTCCTCATGACGTTTGAGATCAACAAGGTATGCTTAACATAATATACATCTGTGTGTGAGAGAGTCCTTAAACACTTCATTTAAATGTTTTCACTCTAATTGCTAATAAAGCTGTGTGTGTATATGTGTGTACTTGAACTCCCTCATTCTGCTGTCTAGCTGTCTGTTCAGCTGTGTCGTCTGTCTAGAGGCCAGGAGGTCACAGTGTTACACCTGGATGTCGAGCGTCTCGGCACCGAGCTAAAGATTCGCACCTTCGACATGACATCTAACACCTTTCTACGCGAGATCTGCCTAGAGTGCTCAGAGTATATGGGTAGGTGAGGGGGTGGGTGGGAATCATTGTCCCTTAAAGGTAGGCCTGTCAACTAACTGATCCAGAAATTCACTATCGAAAATGTATCTTAAACATTTCAATATTCAAATAATAGTTTTAATATAATTAGCATAGATTTACATAAATATGTAAATGTATAAAT
Organism: Oncorhynchus gorbuscha; assembly: GCF_021184085.1. Taxonomy (NCBI): domain Eukaryota; kingdom Metazoa; phylum Chordata; class Actinopteri; order Salmoniformes; family Salmonidae; genus Oncorhynchus; species Oncorhynchus gorbuscha. The sequence continues at coordinate 66,512,073 of NC_060176.1, forward strand.
CTGGGTCTTATGCGCCTTCGCTACAGCCTTCTCCACACCAGCTCTGACATTAGGGGAGACGCCAGAAAAGGTAGCCACACTTGAATGTGCCTGTTTATGCCATTGAAACCAGCATTTCTCTCCTGTCCTATTTGTTTTTCAAATGAACTTTATTCCGTTGTCCACCACATTCAAAGGTAGTAATCTAGTTATGTTTGATAGCAACCTATTGGAGTTGTTGCATCTTTACATCACCCCTCTTTCCACGCTTTTAACATATGTCACATGAAATCGCTTGCATCTGGTGTGTTTTTTGAATGGTGTTTTTCCCTCGATTGCATTTTTGGAACATTAGCAAGACAGCTCTGTGCACCTTGCTGCGTTTGGAATGCGAAGAAACTATTGTCTAGATCATTATGAAATAACCTGATATGCTGCTTCCTCGTTGGCGGTTGTGTGGCATGTCTGCAGACTTCTCTGTGTGGTTTTGGTGTGATAGGATTTTCTGGTTTGATATACTTGTCCAGATTCAGAGGAGAAGAAAGTGCACCTGATCACCACTCTAGACAACACAGAGGAGGACCTCCTCACATTGGAGTACACTAAGGTGTACACACACACACACACAACACTGTTTCATGCATTCTTCATCCAATGTAGATTAACAGTAGAGCAGTTCTAAAATCTTCAATGTCTCTTTCAGGCTGATAAGAACGGGCCAGAATTCAAGTCTCAGTACAAGAACACTGAACAATCAGTAAAGGTAAGATCTTACAATACAACTGTGTTAACCCACATTTGGAACTTCAACATGATGTTGATTTGAGCTCAGTACTCTGCTCAGTTGTGTTCATTGTGACGGTGGTGTGTGTGTGAAATCTGTCTCAGGTGAACTTCTCATCTCTGGATGTACACCTGCACACGGAGGCTTTGCTCAACGCCATGAACTTCCTGAACAGCCTCCTCCCCCCGACCAAGGAGGCGGTGCCTAGCAAGGAGGAGCTTCCCACAATCGCAGAGGTGGACGAGGGAGAGGGAGAGGGGGAGGACGGAGAGAAGGAGGAATCGGCCGTGGCAAAAAGAACATGTAATTATCAGTTTCATGGAATCCATTCCGGTTACTGGAACTAAGACTTTTCCACTGTTGAAATGTATTAGAATTTATTTTATGAATCAAAGTTAGTCGAAAGTGGAAGAGAATTTGGTTAGGTAATATACCTCCTGTATATTTGTTGCATGTAGAGATATTGAGTAGACCCATGTCCTCCATGTATTCTCCTTCTAATCCGTAGCTAGCTAAACCAAATGTAAATTCTCTGCCATTGTATGGACCACTTGACGTTTGATGTATTGTGATGCAAACAAAATCATCTTCTCATCAAAGCGTCTTTTACGTTTGGACAAAGGAACTACTCTTTCATCAATGTCTCTCTACCCCACTCTCCTCAGCTTCTAAGAAGTCAAAGTTTGAGGACGTGGTGAATTTGCACATCAGAGCTGATCTCAACTGTCTGAAGGTTTTCATCCGAGGCCATAGCCACATGATAGCAGAGATCTGCATTGAGGGTAACACAAGTCACCGTCTGCAACACAAGTCACCGTCCGCAACACAAGTCACCGTCCGCAACACACGTCCGCAACACAAGTCACTGTCCGCAACACAAGTCATCGTCCGCAACACACGTCCGCAACACAAGTCACCGTCCGCAACACAAGTCACCGTCCGCAACACAAGTCACCGTCCGCAACACAAGTCACCGTCCGCAACACACGTCCGCAACACAAGTCACCGTCCGCAACACACGTCCGCAACACAAGTCACCGTCCGCAACACACGTCCGCAACACAAGTCACCGTCCGCAACACACGTCCGCAACACAAGTCACCGTCCGCAACACACGTCCGCAACACAAGTCACCGTCCGCAACACAAGTCACCGTCCGCAACACAAGTCACCGTCCGCAACACACGTCTGCAACACAAGTCACCGTCCGCAACACACGTCTGCAACACAAGTCACCGTCCGCAACACACGTCCACACACGTCCGCAACACAAGTCACCGTCCGCAACACAAATCACCGTCCGCAACACACGTCACCGTCCGCAACACACGTCCGCAACACAAGTCACCGTCCGCAACACAAGTCACCGTCCGCAACACACGTCCGCAACACAAGTCACCGTCCGCAACACAAGTCACCGTCCGCAACACAAGTCACAGTCCGCAACACACGTCCGCAACACAAGTCACTGTCCGCAACACACGTCTGCAACACAAGTCACCGTCCGCAACACATGTCCGCGACACAAGTCATCGTCCGCAACACACGTCCGCAACACAAGTCATCGTCCGCAACACACGTCCGCAACACAAGTCATCGTCTGCAACACAAGTCACTGTCAGCAACACACGTCTGCAACACAAGTCACTGTCCGCAACACACATCTGCAACACAAGTCACCGTCCGCAACACACGTCCGCAACACACGTCCGCAACACAAGTCACCGTCCGCAACACAAATCACCGTCCGCAACACAAATCACCGTCCGCAACACAAATCACCGTCCGCAACACAAATCACCGTCCGCAACACACGTCACCGTCCGCAACACACGTCCGCAACACAAGTCACCGTCCGCAACACAAGTCACCGTCCGCAACACACGTCCGCAACACAAGTCACCGTCCGCAACACAAGTCACAGTCCGCAACACACGTCCGCAACACAAGTCACTGTCCGCAACACACGTCTGCAACACAAGTCACCGTCCGCAACACACGTCCGCGACACAAGTCATCGTCCGCAACACACGTCCGCGACACAAGTCATCGTCCGCAACACACGTCCGCAACACAAGTCATCGTCCGCAACACACGTCTGCAACACAAGTCACTGTCCGCAACACAAGTCACCGTCCGCAACACACGTCCGCAACACAAGTCACCGTCCGCAACACAAGTCACAGTCCGCAACACAAGTCACTGTCCGCAACACACGTCTGCAACACAAGTCACCGTCCGCAACACACGTCCGCGACACAAGTCATCGTCCGCAACACACGTCCGCAACACAAGTCATCGTCCGCAACACACGTCTGCAACACAAGTCACTGTCCGCAACACACGTCTGCAACACAAGTCACTGTCCGCAACACACATCTGCAACACAAGTCACCATCTGCAACACAAGTCATCGTCCTCAACACAAGTCACCGTCCGCAACACAAGTCATCGTCCGCAACACACGTCCGCAACACAAGTCACCGTCCGCAACACACGTCCGCTTACACAAGTCACCATCCACAACACACGTCTGCAACACAAGTCACCATCCGCAACACACGTCCGCAACACAAGTCATCGTCTGCAACACATGTCTGCAACACAAGTCACCGTCCGCTACACAAGTCACCGTCCGCTACACAAGTCACCGTCCGCTACACAAGTCACCGTCCGCTACACAAGTCACCGTCCGCAACACAAGTCATCGTCCGCAATACGCGTCTGCAACACAAGTCACCGTCCGCTACACAAGTCACCGTCCGCTACACAAGTCACCGTCCGCTACACAAGTCTCCTTCCGCGACACACATCCACAACAGCTGCGTGCCTGAATTATGATATTGCATACAATTATGTGTTTGTGTGATTAGTTGTATGGACAGGACACTCACGCACACACATTATAATGATGCTAGTGCTACCTTGTGGTAAACATTAAGAAATACTCAGGCCACGGATGATCTTTTCCTATTGGCTCTGGAACTGATATGAACACACCTTTGTGGTGCCCCACCATGAAATTGGGGGGGGACTATGGATCTGTCGCCGTCCGCTAGTATGTATGTTAGTTAATCACGTGATATGTCAGACACCGCTGGCCTGATTTTGACAAAACTTTGGTGAATGAAGTGCAGAGATATGGCATTTACAAAATTACACTGATTGGCCAAAGGGGGCGCTATAGTAATCAACTGAAGTTCCAAACTTTGAACAAGCTTGCATCATTCGTTATTTGTGGGGGACGACATGTTTACTGTTGCCTTGTTTTAGACTTGTTATAGACCTAGACCTGCTCCTCAGTGTTCTGCCTCTTTGTTCTATGTTCTAGGCCTGGTGTCGGAGGTGCTGATGAGGAGAAAGGCGGTGGAGGTTCTGGCCAACCTGAAGAACATAGTCATCCTGGACTGTGATAAGGAGGCACTGTACAAGCAGGTAACTTTGGCTCAATGTTTTCCTTTGCGTTCCTTAATGAACACGACCCAGCAGTTATTGACTACCATACTCACAAGGCTCACTCATGGCCTCCAGTATCCAAAAAGGATCAAATGAAAAGTTGACATATCAAAATTTGAAATAACGCCAAATCTAATCTTTGCCATTTGAACAAACATCACCTAATCTTTGCCATTTGAACAAACATCACCTAATCTTTGCCATTTGAACAAACATCACCTAATCTTTGCCATTTGAACAAACATCACCTAATCTTTGCCATTTGAACAAACATCACCTAATCTTTGCCATTTGAACAAACATCATCTAATCTTTGCCATTTGTTTTACTTTAGCGATGTTATTTTCCCAGTCAAGGGGCCACATTCACAAGAAATTATGATTGTTGTTTTTGCTTTCTGCTGCTATATTTGTACGGCCTGCATCCTAGTGTGTGTCCATAGCTGATAAGGAGGTGTTTGCTTTCCGCATGGTGAACCACACGGACGCCACTGAGGGCGATGCCTATCTAGACATGGGTAAAGTGGACACCAGCATCACCCTGACGGTGGGCTGCATCCAGGTCATCTTCCTCAACAAGTTTATCTCCTCCATCCTGGTAAGAGACACCATCTCTCTTAACTCCACTTAACTATCACCTATCCTTTTATGTGTTTCAAAAATTCAGCTGCCAACAAAACTTTTCCAGGGTGTCGAAAACCATGGCCTTACTTATAGTACCGGTACCAAAATGCACAAGAACTTACCAAGCCTACCGTAATCACATTCGGTGCACTTTTTCGGTTCTGGATTGTCCTACATCATATGACCATCGATGAGAACTCTGTAACGCGACTGCTCTTTGTCCCACCCCTTCTCTTCCTCCTCATTCACCTCCCTCTCCCCCAGGCTTTCATCAACAATTTCCAGGCGGCCAAGGAGGCCCTGGCTGAGGTGACGGTGCAGGCAGCGGAGAAGGCAGCCACAGGGGTGATGGAGCTGGCTGAGCGCAGCGTGCGCATCTCTCTGGATGTAGACTTCAAAGCTCCTCTTGTCTTCCTGCCGCAGTCATCCTCCTCCACCAACGTCACTGTGGCTGACCTCGGTATGGTCACGGTCAAGAACTGCTTCGCCTTGGTCGACTCCCAGGCGCATGTCAAGATCCCTCCCATCATCGACACCATGACCGTGGTCCTCAGTGACCTGAAGATGTACAGGTGAGACAGAACAGGGTTGCTAGTAAAGCACACCAGTAGTCAGCCAATTCTGTATACGGAACCAGAATTAAACCTCATGGATTCGCAGTTGTTTAAAGTGAACGGATGACTTCATTTGTTCACAGGGATGTGAGGTGTTTCTTGACAATAGACAGGTTTCTAGGTGTTTCAGTTACTTTTGTATATCTGGTCGATGGACCTGGATGTGCAGAAAATCAGAACCTGTAAAGCCGTTTGTTTGTTGTGTTTGATTGTGCAGAACCACCTTTGAGAAGGGGAGATTTCAGGGGGAGATCCAGGTTCTGAAGCCGGTCAACCTGGACCTGTCCATCCAGAGGAACCTGTCAGCCTCCTGGTACCACAGCATCCCTGACATAAAGATCACTGCCCACCTCAAACCTATGAATGTGAGTGTGTGTCTGTATGTGTGTATGTGTCAGTGTGTGTGTCTGTGTTAGTTAAAGCCAACTCTCAATGAACAAGAAATGTTCATATGAAATGATGGTTGTTGATACATTTGTGTAACGGGGTGGATGTGTGTGTGTGTTTTTGTCTTACTAGCTGATCCTGAGTCAGGATGACATGACTGTGGTGTTGAGGACTCTGGGTGAGAACATGTCAGAGACGTCAGACGCTGCTTCCCCTCGTCCTCCTCCGTCTACAGTGGATCACTCCGACACTGACACTACCAAGGGCTCGCAGGGCACAGGAGGTACTGGTACTATCTCCACCAGCGGTGAGAACAGTTGGGTTGAATGTGTGTGTGAGTCTTAATATTTGGATGATTGTGATATTGATAATCATGTTGAACCCTGTCTGTAGGCAACATAGTGGTAACTGCTGCAGTGGTCGAGACCCAGAAGAGCACTAAGCTGAAGAACATACTCAAAGTAGACTTCAAGTTTGACTCCATGACTCTGGTCCTGTACAGCCCCAATGGGACTGAGGTGACTACTTCACAAACACTAATTGACTGCAGAAAACTCCATCCACTGAGATATTCTTACCTGAAAGTGTGTGTATGTGCCTGTCTCTGTGGGCGTGCATCTCTGCCTATGTGTCTGTGCCTGTCTCTGTGGGCTCTCTGCCTGTGTGTCTGTGCCTGTCTCTGTGGGCGTGCGTCTCTGCCTATGTGTCTGTGCCTGTCTCTGTGGGCTGTGGTCTGTGCCTGTCTCTGTGGGCGTGCGTCTCTGCCTGTCTCTGTGGGCGTGCATCTCTGCCTATGTGTCTGTGCCTGTCTCTGTGGGCGTGCGTCTCTGTGGGCGTGCGTCTCTGCCTATGTGTCTGTCTCTGCGTGCGTCTCTGTCTATGTGTCTGTGCCTGTCTCTATGGGCGTGCGTCTCTGTCTATGTGTCTGTGCCTGTCTCTGTGGGCGTGCGTCTCTGCCTATGTGTCTGTCTCTGTGGGCGTGCGTCTCTGTCTATGTGTCTGTGCCTGTCTCTGTGGGCGTGCGTCTCTGCCTATGTGTCTGTCTCTGTGGGCGTGCATCTCTGTCTATGTGTCTGTGCCTGTCTCTGTGGGCGTGCGTCTCTGCCTATGTGTCTGTCTCTATGGGCGTGCGTCCCTGTCTATGTGTCTGTGCCTGTCTCTGTGGGCGTGCGTCTCTGCCTATGTGTCTGTCTCTGTGGGCGTGCGTCTCTGTCTATGTGTCTGTGCCTGTCTCTGTGGGCGTGCGTCTCTGTCTATGTGTCTGTGCCTGTCTCTGTGGGCGTGCGTCTCTGCCTACGTGTCTGTATTCAGGTGCAGGTGTTGAACTCCAGGGATGATCAGCTGATGCTGGCTGAGTTCACCTTGGGAACAATCTCTACATCTGTCCACATGTTCTCAGACGGATCCATGAAGGCCTCCGTCAAACTCACAGACTGCCTGCTAGACGACAAGAGACGCAGAGTCAAGAATATCACTGCCAGGTAAAACACACACACAGTTACCTTGGTACTGAGCCTACGTACACATTCACAGACACTGGGAGAGATACCGCAGAGTGGTGTGTGTACTGTGAACATATGAGCGCGTGGCTCAGTGCTGGCGTTGATGTACGAGGCTCAGTGTGTGTTCTCCAGCGTGGCATAATGTTCATCACTGCTTCACCATCTGTCTGTCACACAGGACTGTCACACAGCTAAAATGAATGGCTTTGGTTAGCAACCCCATGATAGTCTAAGCAGCTTTAATTTAATCTCGCACTCCCAGTTCATCAAAACCCATGAGTATTTCCATCTGGTATGTCAATTGTTTTGAGAGAATGGAATCTTTGAATCTGTAGGGTAGAATAAAAAGTTACTCACTCTTCTATGTAACATCATATGACAAACCGATTACAAGGTATTTAGTGCACTTATGATAGGGTTGCTGTAGGGATTGTTATTATTGCTCTTTCTGAAGGAATCATCATGTACACCTGTCCCTCTGGCCTCTGTCTGTCAGGATGATGGCGATTCGTCCGAGTGCTGAGAGGAACGTGATGGTGGAGGTGAACTACAATCAGGGGCGTGAAGGCACCTCTCTGGAGACGGTGGTGCAGGATGTCTACCTCTGTGCCAGCATGGAGTTCCTGCTCACCGTGGCCGACATCTTCCTCAAGGCCAGCCAACAAGGTTTCTCCTCAGCCGCCCACAAGAACAGCAACACTAAACCCACAGTTACAGCCACCGCCGCTTCCAAGGAACCTGGTATGACATTTTCACATTTCACACTACACAATATTCACCACAAATGTCATGTTTGTACGACATCCAATTAGGGCAAAGTGAAATGTCCGATGGTTTCACTCCATTTCTGACAGTTTTCTTACATTTGATGCCTAATGAACACACCCCTGCTTTCCTCTCTGTCTGTACTCCAGCTCCAGTGGCAGTCAAGTCGGAGATGAATGTTCTGGTGAAGAACCCAGAGATTGTCTTTGTGGCTGACCTGACACGTGCCGACGCCCCAGCCCTGGTCATGACCATGGAGTGCGAGCTGGTGATGAAGAGCAACCCGGATGGTCAGCTGATGACAGCAGTGGTCAAGGACCTGAAGGTAGTGGCCTGCCCCTTTCTGAGGGAGAAGAGGAGGAACAAGGAGACCACTGTGCTGCAGCCCTGCCAGGTGTTCTACAAGAGTGCACAGTCCTCCACCTCCCCGCAGGCCATGGAGGTCTCCATCAAGGCACTGACACTCAAGGTAGGCCACGGCCAAAAAACGGAACGGGAAGAAGCATCTCACTAATAAAATACCTTGTCACTTTTTCTCATGTTTTTATTTCTGGCACAGCTGCCAAAACCAGAGTAATGTGTCTTACATTCCATTCTCCTCTGTGCCCCCTTCCCACAGGTGTCGCCCATCATCATCAACACAGTGATCACCATCCAGTCGGTGCTGAGCCCGGCCGGTGCAGACATGCCCCAGTCTGAGCTGGAGAGCCCCGTGCCCCCAGACCTGTGGGAGCGCCGGTCCTGGCGGGATCTCAAGCTGTGGTTCCTGGAGGAGGAGGGTAAAGACGAGGATGCCCAGTCCCTGGTCCGGCTGATTCCCCAGGGTGAGTCCCTGCAGGTGGCCATTTCCTCCATCTGCCTGACCCTGGAGGCAGGGGTGGGCCACCGTACCGTCCCCATGCTGCTGGCTAAGTCCTCCTTCCACGGGGACGTCAAGAACTGGAGCACTCTCATCAACCTGCACAGCCAGCTCAACCTGGAGGTCAGACACCGCACATCTCTGCATGCGACCTCTACACTACCTCTAAACAACATCTACAAAACATTTACACAACCTTTACACATCTACACAACATTTTCACAACTTCTACACAACCTCAATTCAACTAAAATATACAGTTGAAGTTGGAAGTTTACATACACCTTAGCCAAATACATTTAAACTCAGTTTTTCATAATTCCTGACATTTAATCCTTGTAAACATTCCCATTTGCGACCTGACTGATGTCTAGAGATGTTGCTTCAATATATCCACTTAATTTTCCTGCCTCATGATGCCATCTATTTTGTGACGTGCACCAGTCCCTCCTGCAGCAAAGCACCCCCACAACATGATGTTGCCACCCCCGTGCTTCACAATTGGGATGGTGTTCTTTGGCTTGCAAGCCTCCCCCTTTTTCCTCCAAACATAACTATGGTCTTTATGGCCAAACAGATCTATTTTAGTTTCATCAGACCATAGGACATTTCTCCAAAAAGTACGATCTTTGTCCCCATGTGCAGTTGCAAACCGTAGTTCTTCCTTGCTGAGCGGCCTTTCGGGTTATGTCAATATAGGACTCGTTTTTACTGTGGATATAGATACTTTTGTGCCTGTTTCCTCCAGCATCTTCACAAGGTCCTTTGCTGTTGTTCTGGGATTGATTTGCACTTTTCGCACCAAAGTACTTTCATCTCTAGGAGACAGAATGCGTCTCCTTCCTGAGCTGTATGATGGCTGCATGGTCCCATGATGTTTATACTTGCGTACTACTGTTTGTACAGATGAATGTGGTACCTTCAGGCTTTTCGAAATTGCTCCCAAGGATGAACCAGACTTGTGGAGGTCTACAATTTTGTTTCTGAGGTCTTGGCTGATTTCTTTTGATTTTCCCACGATGTCAAGAAAAGAGGCACTGAGTTCTAAGGTAGGCCTTGAAATACATCCACAGGTACACCTCCAATTGACTCAAATTATGTCAATTAGCCTATCAGATGCTTCTAAAGCCATGACATCATTTTCTGGAATTTTCCAAGCTGTTTAAAGGCACAGTCAACTTAGTGTATGTAAACGTCTGACCCATTGGAATTGTGATACAGTGAATTATAAGTGAAATAATCTGTCTGTAAACAATTGTTGGAAAAATGACTTGTGTCATTCACAAAGTAGATGTCATGTCCAACTTGCCAAAACTATAGTTTGTTTACAAGAAATTTGTGGAGTGGTTGAAAAACAAGTTTTAATGACTCTAACCTAAGTGTATGTAAACTTCCAACTTCAACTGTGGGTTTAGTCAGACTGCATTTGGTGTACTGTAACATAGTGTTGTGTGTTTAGGTTCACTACTTCAACGAGGTGATGGGGGTGTGGGAGCCTCTGCTGGAGCCCCTAGAGGACGATATCAGAGACGGCTTCAGATCCTGGACTCTGGGATTAAAGGTGACCCTTAAAGGTCGACTTTAGGCACGAAAAACGGTCCAACTCCGCTTCTTACTCAATTTTCTAACAGAAATGGGGTGTGCCTTTGGTGGTTCATCGATGTGTCATTCTGGTCATGCACGCCGCAACAAACGTTGCTAGTTCATTAGCTAAGCTAGCCACTGTAGCAAATCAAATGTTATTGCTCACATACACATGGTTAACAGATGTTATTGTGAGTGCAGCGGAATGCTTGTTCTTCTAGTTCCGACAGTGCAGCAATATCTAACAAGTAATCTAACAATTCCACGACAACTACCTAATACACACAAATCTAAGTAAGGAATGGAATAATAATATAAATATATGGATGAGCAATGTCAGAGAGGCATAGGAAAGATGCAATAGATGGTATAAAATACAGTATATACATATGAGATGAGTAATGCAAGACATGTAAACATTATTAAAGTGGCTAGTGATCCATTTATTAAAGTAGCCAATGATTTTAAGGCTGTATGTAGGCAGCAGCCTCTCTGTGTCAGTGATGGCTGTTTAACAGTCTGATGGCTTTGAGATAGAAGCTGTTTTTCAGTCTCTCGGTCCCAGCCTTGATGCATCAGTACGGACCTCGTCTTCTGGATGGTAGCGGGGTGAACAGGCAGTGGCTCGGGTGGTTGTTGTCCTTGATGATCTTTTTGGCCTTCCTGTGACATCCGGTGCTGTAGGTGTCCTGGAGGGCAGTTCGTTTGCCCCCGGTGATGCGTTGTGCAGACCGCACCATCCTCTGGAGAGCCTTGCGGTTGTGGGCGGTGCAGTTGCCGTACCAGGTGGTGATACAGCCCGACAGGATGCTCTCAATTGTGCATCTGCAGAAGTTTTTGAGGATTTTAGGTGACAAAAAAGCTAGCCAGTAACTCTTCCAGTACGTGTTGACGTCATTTCACAGGATTTATTTTTGGACGGAAGCTGTAGAGATATGGTATGATAGTGCATTGATCAGTTATACAGCAGAAAACCTAAAAATAAAAATAAAAATTCTGCCCAATGTCAACCTTTAAATAATTTGTCATTCACACCACACACACACAAACTCACAAACACTGTCCCATGTTCCACACACATCGCTCATCCAGATAGTGTAAACACTGTCCACCACACACTTAACGGCCATGATTTCCCCCAACTGCAGATGAAGAAGAAGCCAGTAAAGTACTCAGGTATATCAGATGAAGTAGACTACAACATCCCAGACTACAAGACTATCATCAGCATCAGCAGCAAGGACCAGCTCAACATCACCCTCTCCAAGTGTGGACTGGGCATGCTCAGTAACCTGGGCACGGTAAGTCAATGACGTCACACACCAGCACTCTTGTATGTGCTATTCAATTGACTAGCTGAAAATATTACTTTTTTGTGAACAATTTTAAAAATAAATTATGAAATCACATAATCTATACTGTCAATAATCACAATAAAACATTTTCAAGAATAACTTTTTATGTCTAAGTGGGTTGTTTTAATGTGTTGGGATAGCTTGGTGTAGTCCTTATTTCTTGTACATCCCAATGTGCTTGTGAATGCATGGCAGGCCTTTGCGGAGGCGGCCAAGCAGACATCAGAGAGTTTCCAGGAGGACGAGGCGCCGTTCGTGGTGAAGAACCGTCTGGGTCTGACTGTGTCAGTGATGTACAGTGAGATGTTCTGCCCCCTGGGCTGTGAGGCCACAGAGAACCGTGTAGAGCTGCAGAACGGAGAGAGTGTCAACATGGACTACCGTCGCACCACCACCCACTCAGACCAGTTCTCTGCCATGACCTCGCTGGTGGCCAAGGACTACTACATACAGCCCAGTAAGCAACACAGTTACAACAGTTACACCAGTGCAGACCAGCACCCATATTCAGAGTAGGACTTCTAATCTAGGGATCAGTCTTGCTTTTTATATCATAATGAATAAGATTATATGGACACGGGACCTGATCCTAGATCAGCACTCCTACTCTGAGTTGCTTTATGAATACGAACCTTGATATTTAGACCCTGGGTCAAAGACAGTGTTAGCGTTCTGACCTAATGCCCTGGCATTTGTTTGCGGAGCTAACACAAGTAGTTCGCTGGGTCTAGGGTCAATTTAGTCATTAATCTCATGGCTTTTGATGTTCTTGTCCTCAGCTCCGGCGGGCCACACTTCAGCCAGCATGATTCCGTTGATCAAAATGGGGCGTGGTATGTACAGTGTCATGCACAAAGTCTCTGGGGTCACCCGCTTCCTGGTCTGTCAGATCTACTCTGTGCAGGGAAGCAAGCACATCAAGATCCGTTCTCCCTTCCAGGCAAGTTACAGTCACCGGGGGGGGGGATTGCTTCCCTACCCCTCTTCCTTCTCTCTCCACTGTACTTACCTCGAACCCCAGAATGTACTAAACGTGACCCCAGAGAATATAATTTCTATCTGAACAACGTCTCTTTCTCATGTCTCCCTTACAGATCATAAACCACTTTTCCATCCCGTTCAGAGTGATGGAGGGCTCCATGTGTCTGGGGATGTCATTACCTACAGAGGAGTTCTGCGTGCCTCTCGACTCCTACAGGTAGCACACATACATTTAAATACTTTGAGTCCACCAATCAAATTTACAGTAAAAAAGGATCCAAACATTTCATAGGTCCCTGTATGCATGAGGCTGTCCAAGCGTGCCACGAGGGGCTGGTATTTCAGCAGCTTATCGGCAAAGGCCTGCCCCGTGTAGCCGTCAAATGAGTACCCCCCCCCCCCCACATCAACAACAACAACAACATCTGGCATATTTGGTACACAGGAAAACACATTCATAATTTAGATCAAACCAGTTTCCTGGATGTGTGCTGTTGGTGAGACTACCGGTCTCACCTCGCTGGCTATCAGGTCGACAAAGAGGTCATGACTAGCAATAGTACAAATCCTTGTATGAACAGCAACCATTCACAACATGGACTCCATTACATTTGACACATGTATAATACAAAATGGGTTATGGCTTGCAGGGTACCAGAGTACTAGTTTATATTTTGTTGGTGGAACTTGCAGCCTCGCCTCACCTCATGCAAAGGTGAGATTGTCCTTGCCAATGGCAGCATTCTGGTACATGGAATTGTATTTTATTTTACCTTTATTTAACTAGGCAAGTCAGTTAAGAACAAATTCTTATTTTCAATGATGGTCTAGGAACAGTGGGTTAACTGCCTTGTTCAGGGCAGAACGACAGCTTGTCAGCTTGTGGATTCGATCTTGCAACCTTTTGGTTACTAGTCTAACGCTCTAACCACTAGGCTATCTGCCTCCAATGAGCGACAGTGGTCAGCACCATCCAGGGCAGTGAGTTTCCCCTGCTGCCTCAGGCCAGTCCAGTGTTGCAGTAGCTGGGAGACAGAGTGGTCAGCACAGTCCAGAGCAGTGAGTTTCCCCTGCTGCCTCAGGCCAGTCCAGTGTTGCAGTAGCTGGGAGACAGAGTGGACATCACAGTCCAGGGCAGTGAGTTTCCCCTGCTGCCTCAGGCCAGTCCAGTGTTGCAGTAGCTGGGAGACAGAGTGGTCAGCACAGTCCAGGGCAGTGAGTTTCCCCTGCTGCCTCAGGCCAGTCCAGTGTTGCAGTAGCTGGGAGACAGAGTGGACATCACAGTCCAGAGCAGTGAGTTTCCCCTGCTGCCTCAGGCCAGTCCAGTGTTGCAGTAGCTGCATCCGTCTGATACCGAGGAGTGTTGTCCTGGATGTAGGATGAGATGTTCCATCATGGGTGACAGAAGCCTCCACAAAAACACTGCAATCTGCCACAACTGCTTCAGAGGCAGTCACTGGCTCAGTTTGCATATCAGTCCATGTTCATCAGAGCTCCACTCTATTCCGGTTGCACATGTCATTGAGGTCTGACCAGACTCCAAACCCTGCAGCACGAGTGTCCAATTTTCCATTGGCCTTCCTCCTGAAGCCCAGGAAGTTGTCTTCAACACACACACACACCACACACACACTGACTGCTGTGTGTCCACCACCCTTAGGTCAAAGTTGAGCCTGCAGCCGGTAACCGAAGGAGACAATCAATATGATTCTTCCGAGGGCTTCAGCTACGAGTCAGTGAGTCAGCAGCCTGGCGCACGTGTACAGCAGACCTGTCATCGACATGGCAACAGCGCCAGCGTGCTAATTGTCAACATCGTACCTCTGAAAGACACAGTGACATCACAACACACGGGAGTGGCCGGGGAGCACTTTGATGAGCCCTACATCCTGCATCTGTGGCCCTCCGTCCTGCTCCGGAACCTTCTACCCTACCCCATCACCTATCGCCTACAGGTACACACACACACACACTTTGTTTGGTCCCCACAAGGATAAAAAAACATCAATGAACAATCATCGTCATTGAAAACAATTGATAAGCCTAAAATAGCCTTTTCCTTGTGCGGATTGGCGAAATCTCCCCACTTGTCCAAATTTGACTTCTTTCACTATTGTTGTGAAGAAAACCAAAACACACACACATAGACAGATCAGTGGCTACTAGCCACATTACTCCTGAGTCCCTACCCACCATTAGAGAAATTGACCTACAGAATGTTACAACTGCTCCTCTATCACCTTCATACTGCACATAGATATACAGTTGAAGTCGGAAGTTTACATACACCTTAGCCAAATACATTTAAACTCAGTTTTAACAATTCCTGATATAAAAATGCCCTGTCTTAGGTCAGTTAGGGTCACCACTTTATTTTAAGAATGTGAAATGTCAGAATAATAGTTGATAGAGGGATTTATTTCAGCTTTTATTTCTTTCATCACATTCCCAGTGGGTCAGAAGTTCACATACACTCAATTAGTATTTGGTAGCATTGCCTTTAAATGATTTAACTTGGGTCAAACGTTTCGGGTAGCCTTCCACAAGCTTCCCACAATAAGTTGGGTGAATCTTGTCCCATTCCTCCTGACAGAGCTGGTTTTAACTGAATCAGGTTTGTAGGCCTCCTTGCTCGCACAAGTTTTTTCAGTTCTGCCCACAAATTTCCTATAGGATTGAGGTCAGGGCTTTGTGATGGCCACTCCAATACCTTGACTTTGTTGTCCTTAAGCTATTTTGCCACAATTTGGAAGTATGCTTGGGGCCATTGTCCATTTGGAAGACCCATTTGCAACCAAGCTTTAACTTCCTGACTGATGTCTTGAGATGTTGCTTCAATATATCCACATAATTTTGCTTCCTCATGACGCCATCTATTTTGTGAAGTGCATCAGTCCCTCCTGCAGCAAAGCACCCCCACAACATGATGTTGCCACCCCCGTGCTTCACAATTGGGATGGTGTTCTTTGGCTTGCAAGCCTCCCCCTTTTTCCTCCAAATATAACGATGGTCATTATGGCCAAACAGTTATATTTTTGTTTTTACGTCTTAGTGTTGGAGTGTGTCCCTGGCTATCCGGAAATGTAAAAAAAAACAAGAAAATGGTGCCATCTGGTTTGCTTAATATAAGGAATTTGAAAGGATTTATACTTTTACTTTTGATACTTAAGTATATTTTAGCAATAACATTTACTTTTGATACCTAATTTAAAATGAAATACTTTTATACTTATACTCAAGTAGTATTTTACTGGGTGACTTTCACTTGAGTCATTTTCTTTTAAGGTATCTTTACTTTTACTCAAGTATGACAATTGGGTATTTTTCCACCACTGCAATTGAATGCAGGAAATGCAGAAATTATAAAAGTGCTGCAATTTTTTTTGGTTGAAGTTGAATTGAACAGTATATAACAATCAGAATGGAGAAAGACTCATTGATATCACTTAGAATGTATGTGTCGCCACCCTAGGATCATTCACTACTCATAAAGCAAATGTTAAACTTTTATTATTCAAAAACTAAAAATACCATCATACTGTCCATTTCGTAAAAATACCGTGATATAATATTTTGGCCATATTGCCCAGCCCTACCGTCTGCTTTGCTTTATTTAAGGAATTTGAAATCATTTCTACTTTTACTTATATTTGAGCAATTATGTTTACTTTTGATAATTAAGTATATTTGAAACCAAATACTTTTACTCAAGTATTTTACTGGGTGACTTTTACTTGAGTCATTTTCTTTTAAGGTATCTTTACTTTTACTCAAGTATGACTACTGGGTACTTTTTCTACCACTGGATATATATGTATGTCATATATCCTCAGACCTTCACCCTCACATGACTATTATTGGTCACTGATTGATATTGTGTGTGTTGATTGGCTGACAGGATAGTGAAGAGCCCGCCCCCATCACATTGATGGACGGCCACTCAGCAGAGCTTCACACCGCCGTCATGGACCTGTCAAGCCTGGAACTCCGCCTCCTCAACTACCTGGGGCAGGATTGGAAGGCCCACTATGGTCTCTGTGGCGACCAGGACGAGATCACCTTCATTGTGTTCCACTCCCTGCGCGATGAAGATGAGGAGGTTAGGTTAGGGGAGGGTGGAGAAAGGAAGCGGGCAGAGCTGGACATTGCGGTGCATGTGAAGTACGATGCGGGCCTGACTGAGGTGGCCATCCATTCTCCCTACTGGATGGTGAACAAGACGGGTCGCCTGCTACAATACAAGGCCGACGACATCCACCGCAAACACGCCATGGACTATGACATGCCCCTGCTCTTCTCCTTCAAGCCACGCAACTTTCTGCACAACAACAAGGTAGTGGGTGGGGATTGACTTTGGTCAAAGCGCGCACCAAATGGCGGGCCTGCTATTTAAAAAAATGATAATGCCTAATCTTAAAGACCTAATCCTTACTGCTTGTCTCGCCAAACCTTTCTCTCTCCCGTGGCAGGTGCGGCTGATGATCTCGGACAGCGAGCTGTCTGATGATTTCTCCCTGGATACCGTGGGTAGCTATGGTGAAGTGAAGTGCAAAGGGAGGCTCAAAGATTACCTGGTGAGTGGTGGTGAATCAAGACTAACAGCAGAGAACCTGCTGGGAGTTTATTTGAAGTGACACCAGCAGAATTGTAGTGTTGGTTGATGTTCACCCTTTCAACAACTTTCAGAATGGTCATGGAGTGTGATTTGCTGAACATTGAACAATCCACAGATGATGAGTGGATTGATTCAGGTTGATTGTGGCTTTCTATGGTTTGATTGAAGATCGGGGTGAAGATTGACCCCAGCAGTTTCAGCCTGACCCGTATCGTGAGCTTTGTGCCATACTACCTGTTGGTGAACAGGACCAAGCATGTGATCTGGGTGGGAGAGGAGGGCCAGGAACACTGGACCAAGGCCAAACCACACCAGGTACGACAACTAGAGCTACCTACAACCCCCAATGCAATGCAATTCAATCCATTCAGGAAGTGCAATGAAAAGTGCTAATAGTAAAAATATGTTCAAATCAGGGCTTGAATATCAGTTATTTTCAGAATTTTTAAATGGAATAATGGAGCCCTACCCTGCATAGCATATCCATGTAGTGAAACTGACCACTCTGTTTTTGTCTCTCTCTCACTCTCTTCTCTCACTCTCTTCTCTCTCTCACTTGCTT
Organism: Oncorhynchus gorbuscha; assembly: GCF_021184085.1. Taxonomy (NCBI): domain Eukaryota; kingdom Metazoa; phylum Chordata; class Actinopteri; order Salmoniformes; family Salmonidae; genus Oncorhynchus; species Oncorhynchus gorbuscha. The sequence continues at coordinate 66,530,139 of NC_060176.1, forward strand.
CTCTCGTTCTCTCTGTGCTACTCAGGCAGCCATCCCATTCTGGCCCGAGAAGGACTCCAAGAAGCTCAAAATCAAGGTAGAAGGCTGTCAGGCAACCCCTCAAACCATGAACTTCACCAAACCAGAAAACTGCCTGTTGCTGCACCTAGATAACACTGTGAGTAATGCCTGAAATTGCACTACACACACACAAACTTAAGGACTGTACTGGAGTGTTTGTGGGTAACTACTGTATAAGCTGATGATGTGGCGATAAATACATTTTCCAAGTTGGGTTCCTTAATGTACTAGTACTACCACTTTTAATTTGGCTTTCCTCCTGTATTTTCCAGCTGGGCGGAGTCATTGTGGACGTGAACCTATCAGACCACTCGATCATTATCCGTTTTTCGGACTACCACGATGGAGCCGCCCCCTTCCTCATCATCAACCACACCCTGGAGCAGACGCTGGAGTTCTACCAGAGGTAAAGGAAAGACTGGAGGGAGGGGGTGGATGGGGGAGGAGGGGAAGGATGGGGAGGGAGGAAGGTAGGTAAACAGGGCAATAAGCAGAAATATGTTAAATGGGTGACATGTTATTCTTAAAACAGGTGCAATGCACTGAAACAACCTATATTCCTCATAAATCTTAGTCTATCTTGAAGTGGGATGTCTCAACTTTCCTTTTAGCAGTGTCCTTGAGATAGTGGCGATTATTTATGGGGACATAAGTTAACAGTACAAAATAAGTGTTGAGGCTGTCCTCATTGGTTTCTGAATGAAACCTGCATGTTTACAGCCTCAGGTTCAGCAAACTTCCCAGGCTGTGCTGCGTGCAGGATACACCCCTATCTTTTGTTTGTACTTGTTGTTCCTCGGTTTTCTTTGTTGTTTGCACTTACTTTTTATTTGTTTTATTAATACAGGGTTTTTGTGTTCTTCAATTTTGTGTTTTGTCTGTATTTGCCCTGTTTGCATGAATGGATGAATTTCCTTTGGTTAGTGACTTGTGATTGACACTTATTTTGCTTTAAGTCAGAATTCTTTGCTAGTGACACATTGTTTGTCTGAAATGTGTTTGTGTGTGTTTATGGATTTGTTTGGTTTTTGTTTGGACGGGCAGATTGCGGAGAGACTCGTCAAAATGCTTGGCAGACGAGCTGCTCGAACTCTCCTTCTCACTAGAGGAGACCCAGCGCAGGTAGCAGGACCCAGGGTACCACGAGTACTCTGGCTCTCACCCACTCAGACCTTGGGGGGAGGGAGGGAGGGAGAGAGATATGGGGTAGGAACAGACTGAATGAGTGACTTGCTTCAGATGGGGTGGACATATTGGGGAACTTTAAATTCTCTCCCTAGCATACAATTACTAATGCAGAAGGCATGGGCCATAGAGCGAACGTACACATATACAGTGGTGTTTGCAGTCTGTGTGTTCCCATAGTTCAGGAGTGGTCAGAGTGTGGTCAGAGCTGGACCCCCAGGTAACCGCAGGTGAAGGGAAAGAGCCTTTGTTCGGTTTTGGTGCTTACATGCCACTCCACAAGAAAATAGATTATATTGTATTACATATTAATATCACTGTATGGATCAACAACCACGAGTCAACTGATTGTTAGTGACCAAACTACAGAGTGTGGAGTGATCAAGGAGGAACTCCGGCTTCACAATGTTATGACTGTTTGCCCTTTGACCTCCCCCTATATTCCAGGTTAATTTGCTTCATAGTGGGACTCTGCTGCTGCTTGGATGGGACTATGGAAATGGGATCTGACCTCTGCTTACTAGTCCTTCCATTTTCTCCAACCCATTTCCATAACCCATGTCAGCCATCTTCCTAGTGGTGGAGTTTGCGTGGTCTTGTGTGTGTGCTTTCTAACTCTTTCCCGTTATGTGTGTGTGTGTGTGCGTGCGTGTGTGCACAAGTAGCAGTCAGAAGGAAAAGGACAAGCTGAGCCCGGGGAAGGCGGTGTACTATACCTGGGCTGAGCCCACCGGGTCACGCTCCCTGGCCTGGCAGTGTGGTAGCTACAGTGGCGAGCTGAAGAGTGAAGAGGTACCGTAACACAGCTTTCTATTCACTTCTACTAGGGTTGGGTATATTACCATAGCACCGTCTATCGGGGAAATGTCAGGAATTGTGAAAAACTGAGTATAAATGTATTTGACTATGGTGTATGTAAACTTCCGACTCCAACTGTATATATATACTAAAGTTCAAAAGTTTGGGGTCACTTAGAAATGTCCTCGTTTTTTAAAGAAAATCACATTTTTTGTCCATTAAAATAACATCAAATTGATCAGAAATACAGTGTAGACATTGTTAATGTTGTAAATGACTATTGTAGCTGTAAACGGCAGATCTTTTATGGAATATCTACATAGGCGTACAGAGGCCCATTATCAGCAACCATCAGTCCTGTGTTCCAATGGGACGTTGTGTTAGCTAATCCAAGTTTATTATTTTAAAAGGCTAATTGATCATTAGAAAACCTTTGTACAATAATGTTAGGACAGCTGAAAACAGTTGTCCTGATTAAAGAAGCAATAAAACTCTAATCAAATCAAAGTTTTTGTCACGTACGCCGAATACAACAGGTGTAGGTAGACCTTAGAGTGAAATGCTTACTTACAGGCTCTAACTAATGGTGCGGAAAAAAATAAAACAACAGTAAAAAGACATTTGAAAAAAAGTGTTGCAAGGCTATATACAGACACCTGTTAGTCAGGCTTATTGAGGTAGTATATACATGTAGGTATCGTTAAAGTGACAATGCATATATGATGAACAGAGAGTAGCAGAAGCGTAAAAAGAGGGGTTCTGGCCTTCTTTAGACTAGTTGAGTATCTGGAGCATCAGCATTTGTGTGTTCGATTACAGGCTCAAAATGTCCAGAAACAAATAACCTCCTTCTGAAACTCATCAGTCTATTATTGTTCTGCGAAATGAAAGCTATTCCTTGCGAGAAATTGCGAAGAAACTGAAGATCTCATAAAACTCTGTGTACTACTCCCTTCACAGACCAGCGCAAACGGGCTCTAACCAGAATAGAAAAGAGGAGTGGGAGTCCCGGGTGCACAACTGAGCAAGAGGACAAGTACATTAGTGTCTAGTTTGAGAAACAGATGCCTCACAAGTCCTCAACTGGCAGCTTCATTAAATAGTCACTGCAAAACAACAGTCTCAACGTCAACAGTGAAGAGGCGACTCCTGGATTCTGGAGTTATGCATACCTAATTTCAAAATAGGCCACCATCACTGTCAATTGTGAATGACATTCAGTTTTACCGGTGAAATGTCCAAACTGCATGCCAATTATTTTTTCTCAATTAGTTGACATCTTCTTGAATTACTGTTTTGTGAGCAGATTGTGTTAACTAATAGCCTTTCTTGTATTTTGTTTCAATACAAGCATACAGTGCATTGGGAAAGTATTCAGCCTTATGTTACAGCCTTATTCTAAAATGGATGAAATTGTTATTTTTTCAATCTACACACAATATCCCATAATGATAAAGAAAAGCTAAATAAATAACTGATATCACATTTACCGAAGTATTCAGACCCTTTACTCAATATTTTGAAGCACCTTTGGCAGTAATCACAGCCTTCGTGGGTATGACGCAACATGCTTGGCATACCTGTTTTTGGGGAGTTTCTCCCATTCTTCTTTGCAGATCCTCTCGAGCTCTGTCATGTCGGATCGGGAGCATCGCTGCACAGCTATTTTCAGGTTTCTCCAGAGATGTTAGATTGGATTCAAGTCCGGGCTCGCGTGGGCCACTCAAGGACATTCAGAGAATTAATTGTCCCGAAGCCACTCCTGTATTGTCTTGGCTGTGTGCTTAGGGTTTTCATCCAGTTGGAAGGTGATCCTTCGCCCCAGTCTGAGGTCCTGAGCGAACTGGAGCAGGTTATCATCAAAGATCTCTGTACTTTGCGCCATTCATCTTTCCCTCGATTCTGAGTAATCTCCCAGTCCCTGTCACTGAAAAACATCCCCACAGCATGATGCTGCCACCACCACGCTTCACTGTAGTGATGGTGCCAGGTTTCCTCCAGACGTGACGCTTGGCGTTCAGGCCAAAGAGTTCAATATTGTTTCTCATGGTCTGAGAGCCTTTAGGTGCCTTTTGGCAAACTCCAAGCGGGCTGTCATGTGCCTTTTACCGAGGAGTGGCTTCCGTCTGGTCACTCTACCATAAAGGCCTGATTGGTGGAGTTCTGCAGAGATGGTTGTCCTTCTGGAAGGTTCTCCCATCTCCACAGAGGAACTCTGGAGCTCTGTCAGAGTGACCATCAGGTTCTCGGGTCACCTCCCTGACCAAGGTCCTTCTCCCTCGTATGCTCAGTTTGGCAAGGCCAGCACTAGGAAGAGTCTTGATGGTTCCAAATTTCTTCTATTTTAGAATGATGGAGACCACTGTGTTATTGGGTACCTTCAATGCTGCAGAAATGTTTTGGTACCCATCCCCAGATCTGGGCCTCGGCACAATCCTGTCTCAGAGTTCTACGGACAATTCCTTTGATTTCATGTCCTTGTTTTTGCTCTGACATGCACTGTCAATTGTGGAACCTTATACAGACAGGTGTGTGCCTTTCCAAATCATGTCCAATCAATTGAATTCACCACAGGTGGACTCCAATCAAGTTGTAGATGATCAATGGAAACAGGATGCACCTGAGCTCAATTTCAAGTATCATAGCAAAGTGTCTGAATACTTATGTAAAGGTATTTCTATTTTATTTTTTATTTTTAGAAATATGCAAACCTGTTTTTACTTTGTCATTATGGGGTATTGTGTGTAGAAAAATATATACAGTACCAGTCAAAAGTTTGGGCATACCTTCTCATTCCAGGGTTTTTCTTTATTTGGACTATTTCCTAAATTGTAGAATAATAGTGAAGACATCAAAACTATAAAATAACACATATGGAATCATGTAGGGACCAAAAAAGTATTAAACAAATCAAAGTATATTTTATACTTGACATTCTTCAAAGTAGCCACCCTTTGCCTTGATGACAGCTTTGCACACTCTTGGAATTCTCCCAACCTCCTTCATAAGGAATGCTTTTCCAACAGTCTTGAAGGACTTCCCACATATGCTGAACACTTGTTGGCAGTGTTTCCTTCACTCTGCGGTCTAACTCATCCCAAACCATCTCAATTGGGTTGAGGTCGGGTGATTGTGGAGGCTAGGCCATCTGATGCAGCACTCCATCACTCTCCTTGGTTAAATAGCCCTTACACAGCCTGGAGGAGTGTTTTGGGTCATTGTCCTGTTGAAAAACAAATGATAGTCCCACTAAGTGCAAACCAGATGGGATGGCGTACCGCTGCTATGGTAGCCATGCTGGTTAAGTGTGCCTTGAATACTAAATCAATCATAGACCGTGTCACCAGCAAAGCAGCCACACACCATCACACCTCCTCCTTCATTCTTCACGGTGGGAACCACAAACGCAGAGATCATTTGTTCACCTACTCTGCGTCTTACCGAGACATGGTGGTTGGAACCAAAAATCTCAAATTTGGACTCAGACCAATGGACAGATTTCCACCGGCAAGTCTCGTCTTATTGTTGTCCTTTCGTCGTGGTTTCTTTGTAGCAAATCGACCATGAAGGCCTGATTTGACGCTTGCTTGTTAACCCGGCCTGCTAACTGCTAGCTTGCCCTGGTCTACTAGCTGATAGCTTGTTTAGCTCCGGCCTACTAACTGTTAGCTTGTTAGCCTGCTAACTGTCTGAATCACCGTGTCCCCAGCCAGCCCAACCACTCACTGGACCCATATGTTCACTTGGCTATGCATGCCTCTCTCTAATAGCAATATGCCTTGTCCATTACTGTCCTGGTTAGTGATCACTGTCTTATTTCACTGTAGAGCCTCTAGCCCTGCTCAATATGCCTCAACCAACCATGTTGTTCCACCTCCTACATATGCGATGACATCACCTGGTTTAAACATCTCTAGAGACTATATCTCTCTCTTCATTACTCAATGCCTAGGTTTACCTCCAATGTACTCACATCCTACCTTACCTTTGTCTATACACTATGCCTTAAATATATGCTATCGTGCCCAGAAACCTGCTCCTTTTACTCTCTGTTCTGAACGTACTAGACGGCCAGTTCGTATAGTCTTTAGCCGTACCCTTATCCTACTTCTCCTCTGTTCCTCTGGTGATGTGGAGGTTAATCCAGGTCCTGCAGTGCCTAGCTCCACTCCCACCCCCCAGGTGCTCTCATTTGTTGACTTCTGTAAACGTAAAAGCCTTGGTTTCATGCATGTTAACATTAGAAGCCTACTCCCTAAGTGTGTTTTACTCACTGCTTTAGCACACTCTGCCAACCCAGGTGTCTTAGCCGTGTCTGAATCCAGGCTTAGGAAAACCACCAAAAACCCTGAAATCTCCATTGCTAACTATAACATTTTCCGCCATGATAGAACTGCCAAAGGGGGCGGTGTTGCAATCTACTGTAAAGATAGCCTGCAGAGTTCTGTTTTACTTTCTAAGTCTGTACCCAAACAATTTGAGCTTCTACTTCTAAAAATTCACCTTTCCAGAAACAAGGCTCTCACTGTTTCCGCTTGCTATAGACCTCCCTCTGCCCCCAGCTGTGTCCTCGATACTATATGTGAACTGATTGCCCCCCATCTATCTTCTGAGCTCGTGCGACTACGTGACCTAAACTGGGACATGCTTAAACCTCTTGCTACGAGCAATCCCGTATCCGGGATCGTAATTATAGCCTCAAGCTCATTAGCATAACGCAACGTTACCTATTCATCAAAATCGCAAATGAAATGAAATAAATATATTGGCTCTCAAGCTTAGCCTTTTGTTAACAACACTGTCATCTCAGATTTTCAAAATATGCTTTTCAACCATAGCATTTATAAATTAACTCCATAATATCGACAGAAACATGGCAAACGTTGTTTAGAATCAATCCTCAAGGTGTTTTTCACATATCTATTCGATGATATATCATTCGTGGAAGTTTGGTTTCTCCTCTGAACCACATGGAAAAATGCATGCAGCTGGAGATTACGCAATAATTTCAACGGGGGACACCAATCGGACACCTGGTAAATGTAGTCTCTTATTGTCCATCTTCCAATGATATGCCTACAAATACGTCACAATGCTGCAGACACCTTGGGGAAACGACAGAAAGTGTAGGCTCATTCCTTGCGCATTCACAGCCATATAAGGAGACATGGGAACAAAGCGCATTCAAAATCTGGGGCATTTCCTGTTTGAAATTTCATCTTGGTTTCGCCTGTAGCATCAGTTCTGTGGCACTCACAGATAATATCTTTGCAGATTTGGAAACGTCAGAGTGTTTTCTTTCCAAAGCTGTCAATTATATGCATAGTCGAGCATCTTTTCGTGACAAAATATCTTGTTTAAAACTGAAACGTTTTTCATCCCAAAATTTTTATAGCGCCCCCTAATGCATAACTGGTTAACACCCCGGCCATCCTACAAACTAAGCTTGATGCTCTCAATCTCACACAAATTATCAATGTACCTACCAGGTACATCCCCAAATCAGTAAACACGGGCACCCTCATAGATGTCATCTTAACTAATTCGCCCTCCAAATACACCTCTGCTGTTTGCGACCAAACGACCACCCCTCATCACTGTCAAACTCTCCCTGAAACACTTCTGCGAGCAGGCCTTTCTAATCGACCTGGCCGGGGTATCCTGGAATGACATTGACCTCATCCCGTCAGTAGATGATGCCTGGCTATTCTTTAAAAGTGCCTTCCTCACCATCTTAAATAAGCATGCCCCTCTCAAAAAATGTAGAACTAGGAATAGATATAGTCCTTGGTTCACGCCAGACCTGTCTGCCCTTGACCAGCACAAAAATATCCTGTGGCGTTCTGCATTAGCATCGAATAGCCCCCGTGATATGGAACTTTTCAGGGAAGTTAGGAACAAATATACACAGGCAGTTAGAAAAGCTAAGGCAAGCTTTTTCAAACAGAAATTTGCATCCTGTAGTACTAACTCAAAAAAGTTCTGGGACACTGTAAAGTCCATGGAGAATAAGAGCACCTCCTCCCAGCTGCCCACTGCTCTGAGGCTAGGAAACATTGTCACCACCGATAACTCCACTATAATTGAGAATTTCAATAAGCATTTCTCTACGGCTGGCCATCCTTTCCACATGGCTACCCCTACCCCGGTCAACTGCCCGGCACCCTCCAGAGCAACGCGCCAAAGCCCCCACCATTTCTCCTTTACCCAAATCCAGATAGCCGATGTTCTGAAAGAGCTGCAAAATCTGGACCCCTACAAATCAGCCGGCCTAGACAATCTGGACCCTCTCTTTCTAAAATGATCTGCCGAAATTGTTGCAATCCCTATTACTAGCCTGTTCAACCTCTCTTTCGTATCGTCTGAGATTCCCAAAGATTGGAAAGCTGCCGCGGTCATCCCCCTCTTCAAAGGGGATGACACTCTAGACCCAAACTGCTACAGACCTATATCTATCCTACTCTGTCTTTCTAAGGTCTTTGAAAGCCAAGTTAACAAACATACTGACCAATTCGAATCCCACCATACCTTCTCCGCTATGCAATCTGATTTCAGAGCTGGTCATGCGGTGCACCTCAGCCACGCTCAAGGTTCTAAACGACATCATAACCGCCATCGATAAGAGACATTACTGTGCAGCCGTATTCATCGACCTGGCCAAGGCTTTCGATTCTGTGTGTCCAATCGGAGGGCCTGTTGTCTGGACCTCTGACAGTCTCTATGGGTGTGCCACAGGGTTCAATTCTCGGGCCGACTCTCTTTTCTGTATACATCAATGCTGTTGCTCTTGTTGCTGGTGATTCTCTGATCCACCTCTACTCAGACGACACCATTCTGTATACATCTGGCCCCTGCTTGGACACTGTGTTAACTAACCTCCAGACGAGCTTCAATGCCATACAACTCTCCTTCCGTGGCCTCCAACTGCTCTTAAACGCAAGTAAAACTAAATGCATGCTTTTCAATCGATCTCTGCCCGCACCTGCTCGCCCGTCCAGCATCACTACTCTGGACGGCTCTGACTTAGAATACGTGGACAACTACAAATACCTGGGTGTCTGGTTAGACTGTAAACTCTCCTTCCAGACTCACATTAAGAATCTCCAATCCAAAATTAAATCTAGAATCGGCTTCCTATATCGCAACAAAGCATCCTTCACTCATGCTGCCAAACATACCCTCGTAAAACTGACCATCCTGCTGATCCTCGACTTTGGCGACATCATCTATAAAATAGCCTCCAACACTCGACTCAACAAACTGGATGCAGTCTATCACAGTGCCATCTGTTTATCACCAAAGCACCATACACTACCCACCATTGCGACCTGTACGCTCTCGTTGGATAGCCCTCACTTCATACTCGTCGCCAAACCCACTGGCTACAGGTTATCTACAAGTCTCTGCTAGGTAAAGCCCCGCCTTATCTCACCTCACTGGTCACCATAGCAGCACCCACTCGTAGCACGTGCTCCAGCAGATATATCTCACTGGTCACCCCCAAAGCCAATTCCTCCTTTGGTCGTCTTTCCTTCCAGTTCTCTGCTTCCCATGACTGGAACGAATTGCAAAAATCTCTGAAGCTGAAGACTCACATCTCTCTCACTAGCTTTAAGCACCAGCTGTCAGAGCAGTTTACAGATCACTGCACCTGTACTTAGCCTTAATCTGTTAACAGCCCATCTATCTACCTACCTCATCCCCATACTGGTATTTATTGATTTATTTTGCTCCTTTGCACCCCGGTATCTCTACCTGCACATTCATCTTCTGCCGATCTACCATTCCAGTGTTTAATTGCTATATTGTAATTACTTCGCCACCATGGCCTATTTATTTCCTTAACTTACCTCATTTGCACTCACTGTATATAGACTTTTTGTTTTCTTTTGTTCTACTGTATTATTGACTTTGTTTTGTTTATTCCATGTGTAACTCTGTGTCGTTGTATGTGTCGAATTGCTACGCTTTATCTTGGTCAGGTCGCAGTTGTAAATGAGAACTTGTTCTCAACTAGCCTACCTGGTTAAATAAAGGTGAAATAAAATAAATAAAACATTTCACGCAGTCTCCTCTGAACAGTTGATGGACTTGGTCTTTTACCAAATAGGGCCATCTTCTGTATACCACCCCTACCTTGTCACAACACAACTGATTGGTTCAAACACATTAAGAAGGAAAGAAATTCCACAAATATACTTTTAACAAGGCACACCTGTTAATTGAAATGTATTCCATTTTAGAACAAGGCTGTAACATAACAAAATGTGGAAAAAGTCAAGGCGTCTGAATACACTCCAAATAGTCTGTATATCCGGCCTAGTGGCTTGCTGTGTTGAGGATTTTTAAAACTATTCAGCTTCAGATAAATTACTAAGGAGGTGTTTTTGGTGTATTATAAAATACTAATGAATCAGTGTGATCTTGTGAGATATTGATTCAGCTTTGATCTAACTACACTAAACAAGCACCATTGTGATAAGTGATAATCTTCTATTTGTAATAATAATAATAATAATGTGATAAGTAGGATTATTAGGTGTTCTTGTTACATCGGATTTGGCCCATTCAGCACCCCTAAATATGTTGTCATGATTACCGATTCCTCTCGTCCTTCCCGTAACATGCGAGCTTCCACTAGCGGTCTATTCAGATATTTTCTGTTTGTTTCTTAATTACACCATTTTTTTAAATACAAAAATGTCTGGCCTCTAGAGGGGCGATAACATTGTCTATCGGGCGATTTTATATGTACAGAATAACGATTGAACAAAAGTTGATTGCCCAACCCTAACCACCATTCACCATTTGCGCTAGCGGTGTTGATATGTTACATTCTCACACGGTTTGATTGATAATATGGTTCATTCTTATTTATACCAGTGTTTCATATTCGTGTGATACACATTTTGTATTGAGTACATCAGACCAATATGACACACAGGCGTGAGGCTCAACCATAGTATCTCCTCAGACTAATATGTAGGCTATACGTGTACATATTACATATCACACTAAAAATGAACTGATATGAAAAAAGACTAGGATCTCGTGCTTAGTGTTTAACAGAGCTGCTTAATAAGGTGTAGTAATCACACAACTTTAATCGGATCATTATTTAGGCTCCGATCCTAAAAAGGCTTAGTAAAGGATTTAGGTAAGTCCACCAGAAACTTTGAAAGTGTTACTGCATTTTTATTCCCTTTATCTGGTCTGATGACTTGAGGGAAGCAACATGATGATAACCAGTGTAAAATTCTACAAGACAGACAAAATACGTACAGTAGTATAAGCATAGTGTAAAAAGTTGTTGAGGCTTTCTTTGCATCTGATGTGCACTTGATCCGTGTGTAGGACCTGCGGTTGGACGTGAATGAGGAGGGTAAGCTGTACCTCATCTCATTCTACGAGGGCCTCCAGCGGGTGGCGCTGTTCACCGAGGACAGGCGGATCTACAAGCTGCTGTGTGAGAGTGAGAAGGCCGAGCTGGCTGAACAGGAGATCATCCTCTCCCTGCAAGACGTGGGTGTCTCCCTGGTCAACAACAGCAACCACCAGGAGGTGTCCTTCATTGGCATTACCAGGTATTCACACACTCACATAGTATATACACTCACTCACCATGGTATGATAGTACTACAGTTGATTGTACTGTGAGTGGAAAGGTGGTTCCAGTTTCAGAACAGCAGCATGTTCATTGTGCTTTCCTGTGTGTGTAGTTCAGACGTGGTGTGGGAGTTCAAGCCAAAGAAGAAGTCTCGCTGGAAACCCCTGAGTTTTAAATATGCAGCGCTGCTGGAGACCCACTTCAGAGAGTACACCGAGAGTGGATCAGTGGACAATGCCATCTTAGACCTGGAGAGCAACTTCCAGGTCAGACAGCAACTGGATATGCCACTGTACAGTATCCATGTGTCTGATACCATGTACCATCCACTTGATATCCTGCCCCTTGAAAATGATACAATTTGTAAAGGTAGATGTGGTTCTCAATTTGTGCACAGCTCCAGTATAACCTGTGTGTGTGTGGGCTAACTCTGTTATCAGGTGTCTCTGACGCCAAATAGGCAAGACATGAGGATGATGAAGCCATGTGATGCTCCAATCAGGAGGAACTTCCTTCCGGGGGTGAAGGTGGAGTACAGCGTATCGGCCCGCCAGAGTGCCTACCGTGTCCAGATCAACCGCATACAGGTGGGTTCCAGAGAGTAGGAAAGTGCTCACTCTATCCAACTGTATGGTGGGTCCCCACCCGACCTGACTATCATACCATAGATTTTTACATTGACCATTTAGTAATTTGGCCAACAATTTAGTTAATTTAAATGCCATTCCTTTCATGCTGACCTTTTTTTTTTGGTTCCATTGTTTGAGTCCTTTATTTTTCCACAGATCCAGAATCAGCTGCCTGGAGCAATCTTTCCCTATGTCTTCTACCCAATAAAACTACCGAAGTCTGTCACCATGGACTCAGGTCAGTACCAAAGTCTGTCCAAGTCCTTTGGTGTTGTGCAGTCACACTTACCTAGGCCTAAGTGGGTCTCTAAAGGGGGCCATTTTCGAACGCAACCATACACATTTGTAGAGTGGAGTACTCTGGATAAACACATATCTATGGGTGTTTCTGCTCCACACTGTCCTTTAGAGCCCAAACCTCTGACCGACATCAGCATTGTTACCAGGGCAGCCGGACACTCAGATATCTCCCGCATCAAGTGAGTCCATCACTATAGTTCATTTTCTCCCACCTATCTTCCATCTCTCTCTCTCCTTCCGTTCCATCTCTTTTCTGTTCCATCTCTCTCTCTGTGTCTTCTCTATCTTCTGTTCTCTCTCTTCTGTTCTCTCTGTGTCTTCTCTCTCTCTGTTCCCTTCCTTTCTGACAACTTTCTCATTGCCTGTCTCTATATCTTCCACCCCCTGACTTAATCAGGTATTTCATGGTGCTGATCCAGGAGATGGACTTGAAGTTGGACCTGGGTTTCCTCTACGCCATCTTGGATCTGTTCACCCCGGAGAATGCCAGTGTGATGACATCAGAGCAGATGGTAAGACCCTGACCTTCCCCTCAGTTGACCTCCACACATTATCCCCACTACATACTCGAGGACTGGAGTTTGGAACCAATGATCTAACATGTGCAAAGAGCCTACAGATCAGGGGTCGGCAACCGAAGGCATGCGTGCCTGCCTTGGCATGCGAGGGTATTTGCCTTGGCACGCTAAGGCTTGGCAAGCCACCCACCCAAAAAAAGACTCATTTAAAAAATGTATATATATTTTCTTTTTTTTTTTTTTTTTATACTTGGTGTGCTAAGCCTTGCCTTGACATTTATTATCTCACTTATTTTGGTCAGTAATTTTTTTATATAAACTGGAGAAAATGATTGAAATTGCATGCACTGGTTTCGAAATTGCATTGATATTCACTGCAATGTTATAGTTCCCAAGGTATGTCAATCCTGATTAGCCAATGGGCTTTCTTGATTTTGCAGGATTTTCATATTATTAGTTCAGTGCAAGAGGACCTGCCTCGCCTCTCTTGACAAATTCAAAACAAAGACCGCACTGAAGATGAGAGCTAGCTTGTTATTTAAAGAAGTTCAGGGCGCAAAATGACATCAGCAAAGAGAAGTTTGGCAGATGTCTACCCATTTATTCCCTCTTGGACAAAGGAATATGGAAGCTCTTTGAGCTCTCTGTTGTAAAACTGTTGTTTGTCGGACATCAAGTGTACGCCATCATTTTGAAACGAGATGGGAGAAAAACTTGAAGGATGAGGCGGAAAAGGCTGAATGAATTAAAAGGTCTGTGTCCAGGTATGATAAGCAAGCAGTTATGTTTACAAATATACATGCAGTCAATAATCAAGCTACAGAGGGGAGCTACAAAGTTGCGCTGTACATTGCTAAACATGGAAAAACATTTACTAATGGGGAATATATCAAGGAGGCTTTCCTCAGTAGTTTGCAGGCTTTATTTGATGGATTGCCTAACAAAGATACAATCATCTCAAAGATAAGACATGCCTGTGTCTGCCAGAACAGTTGAAAGGCGCGTTACCGAGATGGTTGAAAATGTAAAGGAGCAGCAAACTGTAGCATTAAAAGATGCACCTGTGTGGCTCTTGATGAGAGTGTGGATGTGAATGGCATTCCACGTCTGGCAGTTGTTGCAAGAGACTGTGACTCAGAGCCGGTACGTGTGGAGCTGCTTTGTCTATAGGATACTGTGACTCAGAGCCGGTAGGTGTGGAGCTGCTTTGTCTATAGGATACTGTGACTCAGAGCCGGTAGGTGTGGAGCTGCTTTGTCTATAGGATACTGTGACTCAGAATAGGTACGTGTGGAGCTGCTTTGTCTATAGGATACTGTGACTCAGAATAGGTACGTGTGGAGCTGCTTTGTCTATAGGATACTGTGACTCAGAGCCGGTAGGTGTGGAGCTGCTTTGTCTATAGGATACTGTGACTCAGAGCCGGTAGGTGTGGAACTGCTTTTTGTCTATAGGATACTGTGACTCAGAATAGGTACGTGTGGAGCTGCTTTGTCTATAGGATACTATGACTCAGAATAGGTGTGTGTGGAGCTGCTTTGTCTATAGGATACTGTGACTCAGAATAGGTACGTGTGGAGCTGCTTTGTCTATAGGATACTGTGACTCAGAATAGGTACGTGTGGAGCTGCTTTGTCTATAGGATACTGTGACTCAGAATATGTACGTGTGGAGCTGCTTTGTCTATAGGATACTGTGACTCAGAATATGTACGTGTGGAGCTGCTTTGTCTATAGGATACTGTGACTCAGAATAGGTACGTGTGGAGCTGCTTTGTCTATAACCCATGCATGCTACTACTAAAGGGGAAGATGAAGCAAAAGCCTTCACAGATCATTTTGAGGAGAGAGGTGTCTCTTAAAAACATTTTCGCTATTACAACTGACGGTGCCTCCGCTATGGTGGGAAACATAAAGGATCCACAAAGCTGATTGAAGATAAGATTGGCCACCGTGTGGTTAAATGTCACTGTATCATTCACCAAGAGAATCTGTGTTCAAAGATTAAGCCCGTAGTGCTTAATCTTGGACAGCGCCTCTGTTTAGCGAGCTATGGAATTCTTCAGTTTGTGAGCAATTAGATATTTAACAGACACAGTTAGTTGTAATGCACATATGAAAATCATAACTGGCACGCAGATCGTTAAATCTTTTTTCGTTAAAAATCTTTTTTTTCAATTGTAAATTGGCACTCCACACAAAAAAGGTTGCCGACGCCTGCTATAGACCTTTTCAACTGTCCAAACAATAACACTTTCTGCACTGAACAAAAATATAAACGCAACATGTAAAGTGTTGCTCCCATGTTTCTTGAGCTGAAATAAAAGATCCCAGACATTTTCCATATGCACAAGAAGTATTTCTCTCAAATGTTTTGCACAAATTTGTTTGCATCACTTTTAGTGAGCATTTCTGCTTTGCCAAGATAATCCATCCACCTGACAGGTGTGGCATATCAAGAAGCTGATTAAACAGCATGATTATTACACATTGTCATTACTCAGGTGCACCTTGTGCTGGGGACAATAAAAGGCAACTCTAAAATGTGCAGTTTTGTCACACAACACAATGCTACAGATGTCTCAAGTTTTGAGGGAGTGTGCATTTGGCATGCTAACTGTAGGGATGTCCACCAGAGCTATTGCCAGAGAACTTAATGTTAATTTCTCTACCCTAAGTTGCCTCCAACGTTCTTTTTAGAGAATTTGGCAGTATGGCCAACCAGCCTCACAAATGCAGACCAACGTGTAACTACGCCAGCCCAGGACCTCCACATCTGGGTTCTTCACCTGCGGGATCGTCTGAGACCAGCCACCCGGACAGCTGGTGAAACTGTGGGTTTGCACAACCAAATAACTTTTGCACAAACCGTCTAGCGGAAGCTCATCTGCGTGCTCGTTGTCCTCACCAGGGTCTTTACCTGACTGCAGTTCAGCGTTGTAACTGACTTCAATGGACAAATGCTCACCTTCAATGGGCACTGGCACACTGGAGAGAAGTGTGCTCTTCACAGATGAATCCCTGTTTCAACTGTACCAGGCAGATGGCAGACAGCATGTATGGCGTCGTGTGGACGAACGATTTGCTGATGCCAACGTTATGAACAGAGTGCCCCATGGTGGCGGTGGGGTTATGGTATGGGCAGGCATCAAACATAAGTACATTTTATCAATGGCAATTTGAATTCACAGAGATACTGTGATGAGATCCTGAGGCACATTGTCGTGCCATTAATCCGCCGACATCACCTAATGTTTAATCGTGATAATGAAGGGCCCCATGTCTCAAGAATCCGTACACAATTCATGGAAGCTGAAAATGTCCCAGTTCTTCCATGGCCTGCATACTCAGACATGTCACCCATTGAGCATGTTTGGGAGACTCTGGATTGATGTGTACGGCAGCTTGTTCCAGTTCCCGCCAGTATCCAGCAACTTTGCACAGCCATTGAAGAGGAGTGTGACAACATTCCACAGGCCAAAATCAACAGCCTGATCAACTCTATGCGAAGTAGATTCGTCGTGCTGCATCAGGCAAATGGGGTTCACCAGATACTGACTGGTTTTCTGGTCCACACCACTACCTCCACGCCATCATCTATCATCTGGTGCTGTCACCCACCTTGAGACCTAAAGTACTGTTATCCTAGCCTAACCAAGATCATGGGTTTGGTAGGATAATGGATGCTGCTTTATGGGTATGAAGTGTTGTTGTAGAGAGGGGTTGCATCTTAGGTCAGCCATATACAGGGATTGTTACACCTACACCAATGATCAAGGACATCAGCTACAAATCTTTGTAATATAATCAAACAAAATGAGAGTGAGTGACAACCAAATAAAAGAGAAAAACAGGGAACGTTCACTGACCAAAAAATATGCTATACTTAAATTCAGGAATCAACACTGTATTTCCTATCATTCAAAGAACGCCTATGTAAACAGTTAATGGGTTTAGACATTCATCTTACTCCAAAACAAGAGATGATTGAATAGTTAAATGAATAGTGCCTAATACAAATAATAAGCAGAATGGCTGGGCTGGAACAGAAGCCTGCACACCCAGTAGCTAGATCTCTAGGAGCAAGAGAAACTACAATGTATATAACCCGTTGGAGATATAACCTTCAGTCTCTCCAGGACTTGAGACTCTCTTTGTGACCTTCATCTGCAGAGTTCGCAGGTCTCTGTATCGGAGGTTAGAAAACATAGAAATTAGACTAGGACTTGCATCATTATTCTCAAGTAATATAACATTTGTTTCATTTTTCTATAATTTGTCATAGTTCATGGTAGCTAACATTGTTTTTAGCAGATCAAGCAAATGTTTGTTTCATTAAAATAACAAATATTGGATGTCTGTCTATCCTATTTATATGTACTTAGCTGACATTACCTAGAATATATAGTTAACTTGATAAACAATTGACCCTTGTATCCACATCCTGCTGCTAACATTACTATCCATGCAGGAAATGCAGCCCGCTGCGACGCTTCTTTGGGAAATCTATCAACTTTAATATTCTAAAATAGATTTGTCCCTGGACGTAAGACCCATCCTACCTGCGAATACTATGAAAACAACTAGACTAAGTTTAGAACTGTGACGAAACAGCTGTTGTTTACAAAAGCAATTGAAGTTATTTTTGAGTTCCTGGGTTCACTTCCGCTCCTCGTCAATATCTCTCTCCTCTCCCTCGTGGTGTTCAGGTGGAGTTGTTTGAGAAGGACATTATGTATCTGAAGACTGAGCTGAACAACATCTCAGCCGCTGACACATCCCCTATCAGTCTCTATGAGTACTTCCACATCTCTCCCATCAAGGTGAGCTTCAGTGTCATTACAGTGCATTTACTACCTGTATGCTACATTACATTAGGGCCAGGAGATTTTCCAGACAGCATGGCTTGACCAATAGTCCATCTAGTCATGAATTGTTATTGGCCAGTTATGCACCATAGCAAGGGATTCTATCATGTGATGATGTAGCTATAGCAAGGTGTGTTTGTATTTGTTTGATAGTTGCACCTGAGTTTGTCTTTGAGTTCTGGAGGTGAGGATGGTAATAAGGAGAAGAGGGAGACTGAGGTCATCCCTGTCCAATCCCTCAATCTGCTGCTGAAGAGCATCGGAGCAACCCTCACTGACGTGCAGGACGTCGTCTTCAAGTATGGACACATACAATGGCACGCGCACACGCACACACACACACACACACACACACACACACACACACACACACACACACACACACACACACACACACACACACACACACACACACACACACACACACACACATACAGTACCAGTCAAAAGTTTGGTCACACCTACTCATTCCAGGGTTTTTCTATATTTGTACTATTTTTTACATTGTAGAATAATAGTGAAGACATCAAAACTACGAAATAACACATGGAATCATGTAGTAATGAAAAAAGTGTTAAACAAATTATTCAAAGTAGCCACCCTTGCCTTGAAGACAGCTTTGCACACTTGGCATTCTCTCAACCAGCTTCATGAGGTAGTCACCTGGAATGCATTTCAATTAACAGGTGTGCCTTGTTATAAGTTAATTTGTGGAATTTCTTTCCTTCTTAATGCATTTGAGCCAATCAGTTGTGTTGTGACATGGTAGGGGTGGTATACAGAAGATAGTCCTATTTGGTAAAATACCAAGTCCATATAACAGCTCAAATAAGCAAAACAAAACACAGTCCATCATTACTTTAAGACATTTCAATAATTTTGAAAGTTTCTTCAAGTGCATTTGTAAAAACCATCCAGCACTATGATGAAACTGGCTCTCATGAGAACCGCCACAGGAATGGAAGACCCAGAGTTACCTCTGCTGCAGAGGATAAGTTCATTTGAGTTACTGTACCAGCCTCAGAAATTACAGCCTAAATAAATGCTTCACAGAGTTCAAGTAGAAGACAGATCTCAACATCAACTGTTCAGAGGCGACGGTGTGAATCAGTCGTTCATGGTCGAATTGCTGCAAAGAAATCATGATTAAAGGACACCAATAAGAAGAAGAGACTTGCTTGAGCCAAGAAACACATGCAATGGGCATTAGACCAGTGGAAATCTGTCCTTTGGTCTGATGAGTCAAAATGTGAGATTTTTGGTTCCAACTGCCTTGTCTTTGTGAGACACAGAGTAGGTGAACGGATGATCTCTGCATGTGTGGTTCCCACTGTGAAGCACGGAGGAGGAGGTGTGATGGTGTGGGGGTGCTTTGCTGTTGACACTGTCTGTGATTTATTTAGAATTCAAGGCACACTTAACCAGCATAGCTACCAATGCATTCTGCTGTGTGGGAACTCCTTCAAGCCTGTTGGAAAAGCATTCCAGGTGAAGCTGGTTGATGAAATGCCAAGAGTGTGCAAAGCTGTCATCAAGGCAAGGGGGGCTACTTTGAAAAATCTCAAATATATTTTGATTTGTTTAACACTTTTTCTGGTTACTACATGATTCCATATGTGTTATTCATAGTTTTAATGTCTTCATCTATTATTCTACAATGTAGAAAGTAATAGAAATAAAGAAAAACCCTTGAATGAGTAGGTGTGTCCAAGCTTTTAACTGGTACTAATATATATATCAGTTGAAGTCGGAAGTTTACAAGAAATTTGTTGAGTGGTTGAAAAACACGTTTTAATGACTCCAACTTAAGTGGCACACTTAACTAGCCTTAGGTTGGAGTAATTAAAACTTGTTTTTCAACCACTCAACAAATTTCTTGTTAACAAACTATAGTTTGTCAAGTCGGTTATGACATCTACTTTGTGAATGACACAAGTAATTTTTCCAACAATTGCTTACAGACAGATTATTTCACTTATAATTCACTATATCACAATTCCAGTGGGTCAGAAATTTGCATAAACTAAATTCACTGAAAATGATGTCATCGCTTTAGAAGCTTCTGATTGGCAAATTGACATCATTTGATTCAATTGGAGGTGTACCTGTGGATGTATTTCAAGGTCTACCTTCAAACTCAGTGCCTCTTTGCTTGACATCATGGGAAAATCAAAAGAAATCAGCCACGACCTCAGAAATAAAATTGTAGACCTCCACAAGTCTGGTTCATCCTTGGGAGCAATTTCCAAACACCGGAAGGTACCACGTTCATCTTTACAAACAATAGTACGCAAGTATAAACACCATAGGACCACGCAGCCGTCTCAGGAAGGAGACGCGTTTTGTCTCCTAGATATGAATGTACTTTGGTGCGAAAAGTGCAAATCAATCCCAGAACAACAGCAAAAGACCCAGAGAAGATACTGGAGGAAACCGGTACAAAAGTATCTATATCCACAGTAAAATGAGTCCTATATTGACATAACCTGAAAGGCCGCTCAGCAAGGAAGAAGCCACTGCTCCGCCATAAAAAAGCCAGACTACAGTTTGCAACTGCATACGGGGACAAAGATCATACTTTTTGGAGAAATGTCCTCTGGTCTGATGAAACAAAAAAAAAAACATTTGGCCATAATGACCATCATTATGTTTGGAGGAAAAAGGTGGAGGCTTGCAAGCTGAAGAACACCATCCCAACCGTGAAGCACAGGGGTGGCAGCATCATGTTGCGGGGGTGCTTTACTGCAGGAGGGACTGATGCACTTCACAAATAGATGGCATCTGGATTTTTTTT
The DNA here is from genome assembly GCF_021184085.1 of Oncorhynchus gorbuscha. Lineage (NCBI taxonomy): Eukaryota > Metazoa > Chordata > Actinopteri > Salmoniformes > Salmonidae > Oncorhynchus > Oncorhynchus gorbuscha. The sequence goes on from NC_060176.1 coordinate 66,550,897, forward strand.
CTCATTTTGTCTGTCATAGTTGAAGTGTACCTATGATAAAAATTACAGGCCTCTCTCTTTTTCTTAAGTGGGAGAACTTGCACAATTGGTGGCTGACTAAATACTTTTTTTCCCCCACTGTATACACACACACACACACACACACACACACACACACACACACACACACACACACACACACACACACACACACACACACACACACACACACACACACACACACACACACACACACACACACACACACCAAACAGAGACTCTACAAAAGCACTTCATGCCATTTATTTGCTTTTGACAAAGCTTTATTTTACCATGTCCCCTTTTTGTAAACATTTACACTAGCGTCTGACCCACTGTCATTTTCTGTAACTTCCCTAGATTGGCCTATTTCGAGCTGACATTCCAGTTTCGCACTCGCCAGCAACTACAGTGGGAGGTCATCAGACACTATTCGAAGCAGGTAACTTCTCACACACACTCTACTCCAATTGGGAACTAATGGCCAAATCCAAGCAAGTCACTCATTCACTTCAACTAATGGTTTATGTGAAAACTTTTAGTTCCTCTAGTTAGGATCCCCCTCCCCCCAACAAGTAATGTAATTACTATGATACACAAGACAACTGAGCCATGTACCCATCCATGTCTCAGGCGATAAAGCAGATGTATGTGCTGGTATTGGGCTTGGACGTGCTGGGAAACCCATTTGGACTGATCCGAGGTCTGTCTGAGGGAGTGGAGGCTTTCTTCTATGAGCCCTATCAGGTAAGACCCCAGTGCAACCAGTATGAACCACGCCAGGTCAAACTACGCATGAACTAAATCACTTATAGTGCCAAACACTATAAATGTGTAATATTTGACACAGTGCGGTAGTTATCTGTATAGATGGTATGTATCCGAGTAACTCTGTTTTGGGGTTCTCAAGGGAGCTATCCAGGGACCAGAGGAGTTTGTGGAGGGTATGGCACTGGGGGTGAAGGCACTGGTTGGAGGGGCAGTGGGTAAGTGCTGTTCTTGTTAATCTCTTTTCTGCTCACCTTGATTCTCCTTAATTCCCTCATTGCCATCCTTTCACTTCAGACTTACTTAACTATATTTACCCCCTGACATTTCTCTCGTGCTCGCTCTCTCTAACGTTCTCTCTTCTTTGTCCTTCTCTTATGGGTCTCTCTTTCTCTCCCCTGTCTTCTCTCCCCCTGTGTCTTCTCTCCCCCTGTCTTCTCTCCCCCTGTCTTCTCTCCCCCTGTCTTCTCTCCCCCTGTCTTCTCTCCCCCTGTCTTCTCTCCCCCTGTCTTCTCTCCCCCCTGTCTTCTCTCCCCCCCTGTCTTCTCTCCCCCCCCGTCTTCTCTCCCCCTGTCTTCTCTCTCCCCTGTCTTCTCTCTCCCCTGTCTTCTCTCCCCCCTGTCTTCTCTCTCCCCTGTCTTCTCTCTCCCCTGTCTTCTCTCTCCCCTGTCTTTTCTCTCCCTTGTCTTCTAACTCCCCTCTTCTCTTCCCTCCTCCCAGGGGGCATTGCAGGCGCTGCCTCCAGGATAACAGGCGCCATGGCGAAGGGTGTGGCTGCCATGACGATGGATGAGGAATACCAGCAGAAGAGACGAGAGGCTATGAACAAGCAGCCCAGCGGCCTGAGAGAGGGCCTGACTCGTGGAGGCAAAGGACTGGTCTCTGTGAGTCTGACCCACTATAGAACGCTAACACCAGTACGGCCTAACTGGTGTCCGATAATCAAACCCAGAAACATCAGCACAACAGAACCGGGATGTGTGCAGTAGTACAACGTAACCTACTACGTTGTAGGGGTAGTTGAAGATAAGGTTGCGTTTACACAGGTAGCCTAATTCTGATCTTTTTCCACTAAATGTTATTTTGACCAATCAGATCAGCTCTTTTGCCAATAATTGGGCAAAATATTAGAATTGTGCTGCCTTTGTAAACACAGCCTAAGAGACATATTATTGTATAAATATTTTTAAAGAAGATTTATGAATAGTTTTTATTATTAACTATAAGAGTAGGACTAAAATGGCTCCATTCTCAGAACTTACAAACAATTTTCTAACTTGATATGCTTTGCGGATATGTCCCCAAAACTGTTGCCAATAATTGGGCAAAATATCAGAATTGGTATGCCTGTGTAAACACAGCCTAGGTGTTTCCTAATGGCAAGTTCAGATAGTCTCCATTTCAACAGTCTTCACCCATCGGGTGCCTACAGAACACAATCCAGCTGTCTGTGAGTCTTACCAGTATAGCTGAGCAGTAGAAACAGTCTCTCAAACCTGTTCTCCCTGTCTGTAACACTCCCATTCTCCATCTCAGGGCTTCGTCAGTGGGATCACAGGGATCGTCACCATGCCCATTAGAGGTGCTCAGAAGGAGGGTGCGGCAGGCTTCTTTAAGGGTGTCGGGAAGGGGCTGGTGGGGGCTGTTGCCAGACCCACAGGAGGTATCATCGACATGGCCAGCAGCACTTTCCAGGGCATCAAGAGGGCGGCTGAGACGTCCCAGGATGTGGAGAGTCTGCGTCCGCCTCGCTTCATTCACGAGGATGGGGTCATCCGACCATATAAGGAGAGAGAAGGCGTTGGCAGCCAGATGCTACAGGTAACAGGAATTATCTTTAAAACATAAACTAACCCTTATATCCTCTGTAAACAGAGGACTTCTCTGATATTAGCCACCAAATAGAAGAACACTAACTAGAATTGGGGGATTATGTGAACTCCAATAAGAGACGCTAATCTTCCTTCATGTTCCAAATTGTTTTTCCATTCGTGTCCTAATGAACACGATGCCACAAGGTCAGGTGTCAGGGTTCATGTTAATGTGTGGCCTCGCATAAAAACATCCCCTTTCTCTCCCTCTCTCACTCCACTTCTCAGCCCCTTATTGCGTCTCAAAGTCCAGATAGATTTTCATCTCTTTCATCCTAAATCTCAGATTTATGTGCGTTAACCCACCTGGTCTATAGTTCTCCTATAGAGCATGGCTGTTGTAGCTCTCTGTGTGTGGAGTTCGACATAGGGCTGTGTTTACACCCGAAGAACCCAATTCATTTTTTTTAATCCAATCTTTTTTTCCATCTGTCAACATGCAAGTTGTGACCCATATCTGATTTGCGCATTCACACTGATGGAGCCTCTGAAGCAGCACACAGATGCAATGCTCTTTTCATTTCACTGTTCCTTTCAATTTTGGTAGGTCAAGTGCAAAAAAAAACATCTCAGAGCAAAACAATATCTGATTTGAGAGTCACATATGGAGCATCAGAATTATATCAGAATTGAGATCCACATAAAGAAGTGATATAAATCGGAAGTCAGAAGATCATATTCCATTTGTTTTTGTTGCTGTTTACATATTAGGGAAAATATCAGATATGGAAATAATTGGCAAAAGATCTGAATGGGCTACCTGTGTAAAACCAGCCTTAATGATGTTAGGCCTTGTTCTCACTGGCAGTTTGAAGTGACTCAAATCTTATTTTTTGGCATATCCTATTCTAATCTGATCTTTTCCTGCAGTCTGAACAGAAAAAAAGCACATGGAATCAGATGTTTTCCAATCACATTCAAACCACATTCATAGGTGGTTTGAAATCAGATACAAATCTGATTCCTGGCCATGTGACTTGTCTGAATGTTCAGTTCAGATTTCTTTGCCCTCAAGTGTTTTTTTTACTGTTATTTGGCATATCTTGTTGCTTGCTAGATACTCTGACAGTTTGACAAAAACATGGTGTAGCTAACTAGCTTGTTAATTGTTTACAAACAAATTAGTGAGTGCGCTAACAAGCTAAATAGCTAGCTATCTTGTTGACGGTTGAATGTTCCACTTCCAAGACAGGCGATGTTGGCACCTTAACTTGCTACACAAAAACTTGTGAGTGGGAGGAAGCACGAGCACCACCACCAGTCAGCCTGCACCACCACCGCCAGTCAGCCTACACCACCACCGCCAGTCAGCCTACACCACCACCGCCAGTCAGCCTACACCACCACCGCCAGTCAGCCTACACCACCACCGCCAGTCAGCCTACACCACCACCGCCAGTCAGCCTACACCACCACCGCATGTCAACCTGCATCAACACCACCGCCAGTCAGCCTACACCACCACCGCCAGTCAGCCTACACCACCACCGCCAGTCAGCCTACACCACCACCGCCAGTCAGCCTACACCACCACCGCCAGTCAGCCTACACCACCACCGCCAGTCAGCCTACACCACCACCGCCAGTCAGCCTACACCACCACCGCCAGTCAGCCTACACCACCACCGCCAGTCAGCCTACACCACCACCGCCAGTCACCGCCTACACCACCACCGCCTCACACCACCACCGCCAGTCAGCCTACACCACCACCGCCAGTCAGCCTACACCACTCCCGCCAGTCAGCCTACACCACCACCGCCAGTCAGCCTGCACCACCACCGCCAGTCAGCCTGCACCACCACCGCCAGTCAGCCTACACCACCACCGCCAGTCAGCCTGCATCAACACCACCGCCAGTCAGCCTACACCACCACCGCCAGTCAGCCTACACCACCACCGCCAGTCAGCCTGCACCACCACCGCCAGTCAGCCTGCACCACCACCGCCAGTCAGCCTGCATCAACACCACCGCCAGTCAGCCTACAACACCACCGCCAGTCAGCCTGCACCACCACCGCATGTCAACCTGCATCAACACCACCGCCAGTCAGCCTGCATCAACACCACCGCCAGTCAGCCTGCACCACCACCGCCAGTCAGCCTGCACCACCACCGCATGTCAACCTGCATCAACACCACCGCCAGTCAGCCTGCATCAACACCACCGCCAGTCAGCCTGCACCACCACCGCATGTCAACCTGCATCAACACCACCGCCAGTCAGCCTACACCACCACCGCCAGTCAGCCTGCACCACCACCGCATGTCAACCTGCATCAACACCACCGCCAGTCAGCCTACACCACCACCGCCAGTCAGCCTACACCACCACTGCCAGTCAGCCTACACCACCACCGCCAGTCAGCCTACACCACCACCGCCAGTCAGCCTGCACCACCACCGCCAGTCAGCCTACACCACCACCGCCAGTCAGCCTACACCACCACCGCCAGTCAGCCTACACCACCACCGCCAGTCAGCCTACACCACTCCCGCCAGTCAGCCTACACCACCACCGCCAGTCAGCCAACACCACCACCGCCAGTCAGCCTACACCACCACCGCCAGTCAGCCAACACCACCACCGCCAGTCAGCCTGCACCACCACCGCCAGTCACCACCACCGCCAGTCAGCCTCAACACCACCGCCAGTCAGCCTGCACCACCACCGCCAGTCAGCCTGCACCACCACCGCCAGTCAACCTGCATCACCACACCCTGCACCACCACCGCCAGTCAGCCTACACCACCACCGCCAGTCAGCCTACACCACCACCGCCAGCCAGTCAGCCTGCACCACCACCGCCAGTCAGCCTCACCACCACCGCCAGTCAGCCTGCATCAACACCACCGCCAGTCAGCCTGCACCACCACCGCCACCACCGCCAGTCAACCTGCATGTCAGCCTGCACACCACCGCCATGTCAACCTGCATCAACACCACCGCCAGTCAGCCTGCACCACCACCGCCAGTCAGCCTGCACCACCACCGCATGTCAACCTGCATCAACACCACCGCCAGTCAGCCTACACCACCACCGCCAGTCAGCCTGCACCACCACCGCCAGTCAGCCTGCACCACCACCGCCAGTCAGCCTACACCACCACCGCCAGTCAGCCAGTCAGCCTACACCACCACCGCCAGTCAGCCTCAGCACCACCACCGCCAGTCAGCCTACACCACCACCGCCAGTCAGCCTACACCACCACCGCCAGTCAGCCAACACCACCACCGCCAGTCAGCCTACACCACCACCGCCAGTCAGCCTGCACCACCACCGCCAGTCAGCCTGCACCACCACCGCCAGTCAGCCTGCATCAACACCACCGCCAGTCAGCCTGCACCACCACCGCCAGTCAGCCTGCACCACCACCGCCAGTCAACCTGCATCAACACCACCGCCAGTCAGCCTACACCACCACCGCCAGTCAGCCTACACCACCACCGCCAGTCAGCCTACACCACCACCGCCAGTCAGCCTGCACCACCACCGCCAGTCAGCCTGCATCAACACCACCGCCAGTCAGCCTGCACCACCACCGCATGTCAACCTGCATCAACACCACCGCATGTCAACCTGCATCAACACCACCGCCAGTCAGCCTGCACCACCACCGCCAGTCAGCCTGCACCACCACCGCCGCCAGTCAGCCTGCATCAACACCACCGCCAGTCAGCCTGCACCAACACCACCGCCAGTCAGCCTGCACCACCACCGCCAGTCAGCCTGCACCACCACCGCATGTCAACCTGCATCAACACCACCGCCAGTCAGCCTGCATCAACACCACCGCCAGTCAGCCTGCACCACCACCGCATGTCAACCTGCATCAACACCACCGCCAGTCAGCCTACACCACCACCGCCAGTCAGCCTGCACCACCACCGCATCAGCCTCAACCTGCATCAGCCTACACCACCGCCAGTCAGCCTACACCACCACCGCCAGTCAGCCTACACCACCACTGCCAGTCAGCCTACACCACCACCGCCAGTCAGCCTACACCACCACCGCCAGTCAGCCTGCACCACCACCGCCAGTCAGCCTACACCACCACCGCCAGTCAGCCTACACCACCACCGCCAGTCAGCCTACACCACCACCGCCAGTCAGCCTACACCACCACCGCCAGTCAGCCTACACCACCACCGCCAGTCAGCCTACACCACCACCGCCAGTCAGCCTACACCACCACCGCCAGTCAGCCAACACCACCACCGCCAGTCAGCCTGCACCACCACCGCCAGTCAGCCTACACCACCACCGCCAGTCAGCCTGCACCACCACCGCCAGTCAGCCTACATCAACACCACCGCCAGTCAGCCTGCACCACCACCGCCAGTCAGCCTGCACCACCACCGCATGTCAACCTGCATCAACACCACCGCCAGTCAGCCTGCATCAACACCACCGCCAGTCAGCCTGCACCACCACCGCCAGTCAGCCTGCACCACCACCGCATGTCAACCTGCATCAACACCACCGCCAGTCAGCCTGCATCCACCACCGCCAGTCAGCCTGCACCACCACCGCATGTCAACCCTGCATCAACACCACCGCCAGTCAGCCTACACCACCACCGCCAGTCAGCCTGCACCACCACCGCATGTCAACCTGCATCAACACCACCGCCAGTCAGCCTGCATCAGCCTACACCACCACCGCCAGTCAGCCTACACCACCACCGCCAGTCAGCCTGCACCACCACCGCCAGTCAGCCTGCACCACCACCGCCATGTCAACCTGCATCAACACCACCGCCAGTCAGCCTACACCACCACCGCCAGTCAGCCGCCAGTCAGCCTACACCACCACCGCCAGTCAGCCAACACCACCACCGCCAGTCAGCCTACACCACCACCGCCAGTCAGCCTACACCACCACCGCCAGTCAGCCTGCACCACCACCGCCAGTCAGCCTGCATCAGCCTACACACCACCGCCAGTCAGCCTGCACCACCACCGCCAGTCAGCCTGCACCACCACCGCCAGTCAGCCTGCACCACCACCGCATGCATCATCACACCACCGCCAGTCAGCCTGCACCACCACCGCCAGTCAGCCTACACCACCACCCTGCCAGTCAGCCTACACCACCACCGCCAGTCAGCCTGCACCACCACCGCCAGTCAGCCTGCATCAACACCACCGCCAGTCAGCCTGCACCACCACCGCATGTCAACCTGCATCAACACCACCGCCAGTCAGCCTGCATCAACACCACCGCCAGTCAGCCTGCACCACCACCGCCAGTCAGCCTGCACCACCACCGCATGTCAACCTGCATCAACACCACCGCTTAGTCAGCCTGCACCACCACCGTCAGCCTGCACCACCACCGCCAGTCAGCCTGCACCAGCCTGCATCAACACCACCGCCAGTCAGCCTGCACCACCACCGCCAGTCAGCCTGCACCACCACCGCATGTCAACCTGCATCAACACCACCGCCAGTCAGCCTGCATCAACACCACCGCCAGTCAGCCTGCACCACCACCGCATGTCAACCTGCATCAACACCACCGCCAGTCAGCCTACACCACCACCGCCAGTCAGCCTGCACCACCACCGCATGTCAACCTGCATCAACACCACCGCCAGTCAGCCTACACCACCACCGCCAGTCAGCCTGCACCACCACTGCCAGTCAGCCTACACCACCACCGCCAGTCAGCCTGCACCACCACCGCCAGTCAGCCTACACCACCACCGCCAGTCAGCCTACACCACCACCGCCAGTCAGCCTGCACCACCACCGCCAGTCAGCCTACACCACCACCGCCAGTCAGCCTGCATCAACACCACCGCCAGTCAGCCTACACCACCACCGCCAGTCAGCCTACACCACCACCGCCAGTCAGCCTACACCACCACCGCCAGTCAGCCTACACCACCACCGCCAGTCAGCCTACACCACCACCGCCAGTCAGCCTACACCACCACCGCCAGTCAGCCTACACCACTCCCGCCAGTCAGCCTACACCACCCCCGCCAGTCTGATTTGTTCAAAAGTAACTTGCTGTTTGGACAGTCAGTATTCCAAAACTGATTTCAGTATTAAGGCCTGCAGTAAGAACAAAGCATGGCAGAGGTCGAGTTCCTCCTGCCTGACTAGATACGCAGGTGTTGCATTGCATCAACCAATTGTTTCATTCCACGTCATCGACAAGCATCAGATGGGTATAACTTGTGATTTTGGTTACCTGGTATGTTAAATGCCTATCCAGGCTTTGTAACATCTGGCATGTGTCAGCAATGTAGATGGCCAGAGTTTGGGTCGATTTCAATTCAATCGATTCAATTTGGCCTGCATGGCTGGAATGGAATCGTCATGAACTGTAGATGTCGTGAGCTAAGGCATTGAGATAATAATGTTGTGTTGTTTTGTAATAATGTTGTGTTGTTTTGATGTTTATGGACCCAAAAAGTGGGCAGGCAAAGACAGGTCAAAGGCAGGCAGAGGTCTGTAATCCAGGGCAGAGTCAATAAGGTACAGAATAGCAGGCAGGCTTGGGGTCAGGACAGGCCGAAAGGTCAGAACCGGGGAGACTAGGAAACAGAACTTGAGAAAGCAGGAAGACAGGAAAACACGCTGGTAAGATCTGACAAGACGAACTGGCAACAGACAAACAGAGAACACAGGTATAAATACACTGGGGATAATGAAGAAGATGGGCGACACCTGGAGGGGGTGGAGACGAGTACAAAGAGAGGTGAAACAGATCAGGGTGTGATAGGTAATGCTTTGGTCTTTCATAGTTGTTCTTGAAGCTGCGCTGTACTGATGTTTTGAGTGGTGAAATTGTGATAATTTGCTTCAATGGAAACAAGATATTTTTGTAGAGCTGGATATTATTAGCAACGGGGTTGTCTGTCTGCCCTGACATTGGCTTGGTCTGCTCTCGTCATGTTTACAGAAAAGGGTGGCCTTCACTGATTGGAGTAGGACTGGCAGTGATGATGATGATGTTGACGACCGCTAGAGTGTAATTGCTAAGTCCTAGTTAACTCTTTGGTCTTCCATAGCTTTTAATGTTAACTGTATGTTTGTTTGTGTCGGTCACTGGGGTGTAGCCTGCTCCAGCAGGACATTTTAACACTAGGCCTCCTGAATAACCAGCTGCCAGGCTGTTTGTCATTCTCGTCTGTTCTTTATTTTTTGTTAACTCTGTGCCCAGCATTGCAAGGGCAGGGACCCCCTTGCATTTTGTCATGTAAAAACATCATTTTATTTATTTTACCCTTCATCTGTCATCCAACCCTCTGCCCTATCATATAAGGGGGCGGAGTCAGAAATCTTTAATCATAATAATTTAATTTATTTTAAAAAATATGAATGTTATGCTGTCGTAGAGCCAGGATTTTGGCGGGGAAAGTAGATATTATTAATTTTAAGTTCATATGAAATACAGTGGGTTCCAAAATTCCAAACAATACTTAAAACCATATAATTATAGAGAAACTCAAAAATACCAACGTGAGACATACTGTACTTTATTAATGTTTCAATGGAACCAACCAAAATCATGCAATTTTATTATACAAAATAAATGTAACCCAAATCAAGGTTCCATAATTATTGGCACTCCTCATTTAGTACTTAGTTCAACTACCTCTGGTAAGGATAACAGCATGGAATCATGAACACATTTGGAGGGATTTTGGACCATTCCTCTATGCAGATCCTTTCAAGATCCTTCACATTCTTGGGTTTGCGTTTATCAACTGCCCTCAAAATTGCCTGATACTTGGTGGAATTCATTATGCCATCAAGCTTAACCAGTGCCCCTGGACCTCTGGGATTAAAACAGCCCCAAAACATTACTGACCCTCCACCATATTTCACAGTGGGTATGAGGTGCCTCTCCTTGTATGCATCTCTGTTTTGACGCCAAACATGCCGATACTGTATCTGACCAAAACGTTCCATTTTGATCTCATCTGACCAGAGCACCTTCTTCCAGTCATAATTTAAATGGCGTTTGGCAAACTCCAAGCACTTGCGTCTGTTTCTTGGGTCAGAAAGGGCTTTCTTCTGGCAACCCTTCCAAAGAGCCTGTGGAGGTGGCGTGTGATGGTGCTTTTTGAAACCTGGTGGCCCCAAGACACTACCAAGGCCTGCAATTCTTTCACAGTGATTCTTGGGGATTTTGTTGCTTCTCTCACCTTCCTCCTCCCAATCCTGGGGGGCAAAATGCATTTGCGTCCTCTACCTGTGAGGTTTCAACTGTTCCATATCTTTTGAATTTTATTATAATTGCCCTGACAGTGCTCAGTAGTAGTATATTCAATCGTTTGTGGATCTTCTTGTAGCCATCACCAGATTAATGAAGGTTTACCACCATCGGTCTCTTTTAAACTGCCAGTTCTTTTGTTTTCTTCATGGTGTTGGATGACAAAGGGATATTGCATGCGTGTTACCTCATTTTTATACCCTAGTGAAACAGGAAGTGATGTAATGGCTCAATATAGTTTCTTAAGACTTAGATAAACTTAAATAAGTGGAATGTAATTCCTGGTTTAATTTTGGTAGATATTATTTCCAATCATCTTTAAGGATGCCATTAATTGTGAAACCTGGATTTGGAGGACATTGGTTTTTAATTAAATCAATAAATTATTTGGGTGTCCAATGGAACATTATTAAAGTACAGTATTTCTTATATGTTGGTATTTTGAGTTTCTCTATAATTCTATTGTTTATGCATTGCCAGTCAGGGGTGGCAGTAATTTGAGCCCACTGTATATTGTATTGGTCTGGAGTGATGTAATGGTCAGGCAGCAGTCCTCCGTCATGGCATTTTGGCCCTCCCTCTTTCAGAGTCATTGCTATGCACTCAGTCTTTCACTCATATCACACATATTATTCATATCCATCACTGCTGCTCTTCCTACTGAATAAAGTGCATTTTAAAACATCTATTTCATCGTCTTCTCATCCAAACCTTTTCTTATCACTTCATCAACATTCATTACCATGCAATTATGAAAGGTTTAAACGGTTTATAACAGGTATGCGTTAGACTCAATAAAGAAGTATCAGTGTACCACAGGGGAGTATTTAGATGGTCACGTGACTGATGGTCCACAAGTCAAGTGGAAAGATCATGGCCCTGTTTGAATACTTCAAAAATACACCCGTCTTCCTTCCTTCTTCCCTTGTTAGTTATCACTGCTCTAACACACATTTATATGTGTAAGCAACTGTTGTAGCACAACTTTCTCCAATCCAGCCATGTCAGATCAGGGATTTCTTCAAGGAATGGAGAAAGGAAGGATGCATCCATCAAGTATTCAAACAGAGCCTAGGATGTGTCATGCATGCAAGCCATGGTCAGATCCGTAGGGGAAGTATGTAGATCAGTAACAGTACTCATCAGATCTCCTGCCAGAGCCCGTGTGAATGGTGAACATCCCAAAGCCATTTTAATCGAAGTGTGAAAAGGGTACCAAATTTCTCTTATCATATCAGCAGTAGACTTAGCATTTAGTTTAGCATATCGTATGTTTAAATGTCCAATTTGATAAAGACGTGCCTATTTTCTATAATTGTGTTGAAATAACCTGATAAGCAAATTCCTCTCTTTTAGAAAATTGAGAATGGACAGTTCGCCAAGTACAGATACTTTGCTCATGCCAAAGTAAACGAGTCAGATTTCTTGATGATCACCAAAAGGTAAGAGGCTGGCTGGAGTTTGTAGTATTAAATGTAGACTGTAATGGCTGTCTGTGAATGTTCTGAGGCTCTATCTATCTCTTGTCTTGCTAGTGGAATCTTTTTCGTGACCAAAGGCACATTTGGACAGCTTACCTGTGAGTGGCAGTATCTGTTTGACGAGTTCACCAAGAAGCCCATGATCGTGGAGGGGAGGCGGCTTCGGATAGAGGCAAAGGTATCCTCATCTGCCCATTTGTAGTGATACACACACACACAAAGTAATACCCGATACTACGTGAATGAAACTCATCTTAACCAAACTGCTTATTATAACCATCTGAATAAACCGCTCCCCATTTGCAAAGGAGTATGTCCCTCTAGCTAGAAACGCCTGCGTATGGAATACCCCTTCACTCATTTGCATCCAAACAGTTTGTTCCTCTACATTATATCATAGTACGGCCCCCTATTTCTCAGAAATCATGTGTTATCTAAAAAATAAACTAATAAAAAATAAACTTTCCTGTATGTGTTTCAGGAGAGAGTAAAGTCTGTGTTTCATGCCAAAGAGTTTGGGAAGATTATAAACTTTAAAAGTCCAGAAATAGCCGAGGTGGGTTAGCATAACATAAACTGCTGCCATTTTTTGCTGTTGCACACACCAAACAATATTTGTCAGCAAATGAAACCAAACTGTAATTCTATGGTTTAGTATTGAAATGTGTGGTTTTGTTTATCTACAGTGGGTTCTTACCAAGCTGGAGGATGCCAGGGAGAGTCTACACAAGTACTGACTGGTCACTCCAATAGGGCCACCAACCAGCACTGAGACATGGCAAAAGTACAACGTTGACTGATGTGTGTCAATGTCACTGCTATGATTGTACACAATTATGTGCCAGAAATGTCTCCATCTCCTAAATATACATGTTTGTTTTTTATATTTTCTTTGAAGAAGTAGGACTTTCCTAACGGAGCTCTGTCATCACATTACAATTTGTTTGACAGTTACTGAATGACGTGCTTGTAAAGAGCACTGTTTTTCAGAGTACTGTTTTTAACTGCCTTGATGTGTCTATGTTAAACAATTATTTTGCTGTTGATATAGGAGGGGGAAAAGCATTTAAACTTTTTGTAAAATCAGCTTGTTAGCAGAGTCCAGTCCAAGATGCTAATGATTCTGTTCCAAGACTCACCCTATTCCATTCCACCTCTTCCTAAATCACTAACTGTTGTTTTTCTACACAATTCTGCATGCATTTTTTTATATGTCAATCTGCTCTACGTTAATTTCAGTGGGGTGTGTGGGTGTGTATACTGAGTGTACAAAACATTAAGAACACCTGCTCTTTCCATGACAGACTGACCAGGTGAATCCAGGTGAAATTTATGATCTCTTATTGATGTAACTTGTTAAATCCACTTCAATCAGTGTAGATGAAGGGGAGGAGACAGATTAAAGAAGGATTTTTAAGCCTTGAGACATGGATTGTGTATGTGTGCCATTCAGAGGGTGAAATGGCGTGACAAAAGATTTCAGTGCCTTTGAACAGGGTCTGGTAGTCTGTGCCAGGCGCACCGGTTTACGACAAGAACTGCAATGCTGTTGAGTGTTTTACACACAACAGTTTCCTGTGTGTATCAAGAGTGATCCACCATCCAAAGGACATCCAGCCAACTTGAGACAACTTTGGGAAGCATTGGTTTCAACATGAGCCAGCATCCCTGCAGAACGCTTTTAACACCGTGTAGAGTCTATGCACTAACAAATTCAGGCAATTGAGGGGTGGGTGTGGAGGGTAATGGAGTGGCAGCAGTGTTGGATTTTCAGGAAACCTGATTTGCCATGGCTACAGATAGAGATTTACATGTTAGTCATTTAGCAGGCACTCTTATCCAGAGTGACTTACAGTTAGTGCATTCAAGATAGCTAGCTGGGACAACCACATCGCAGGCATAGAAAGTACATTTGTCCTCAATAATGTACCTATCAGTAGAGTCAGCTAGGGGGGGTTCAAGTGCAAGTGCTGGTAAATTTTTCTGCGCATGTAGGGAATTTTTACGTAGCTGCTGTCCACTCTGCATGTTCCAACTACTGCATTCCATCCCTCAGTAGGCTATTAAGCATAATTTAATGTTATTTTATCAGGAGGGGGTTAGGCTACATGTAGCTATTTACATGTTATAGCCTACACAAAATACATGATCAACATGGTCACACAAAATTGTTTTCTATTTTTTCTTTTCTCCCCAATCGGTAGTTACATGCTTGTCCCATCACTGCAACTCCCCTACGGACTTGGGAGAGGCGAAGGTCGAGAGCCATGTGACCCTGCCAAGCCACACTGTTCGCTTAACCCGGAAGCCAGCCGCACCAATGTGTTGGAGTAAACACGGCCAAGTGGCAACCATGTCAGCGTGCATGCACCCGGCCCGCCACAGGAGTTGCTAGAGCACGATGGGACAAGGACATCCCAGCCGGCCAGACCCTTCCCTAACCCGGACAATTGTGTGCCGCCTCATGGTTCTCCCAGTCGGCTGCGACACAGCCCGGGATCAAACCCGAATCTGTAGTGACGCCTCTAGCACTGCGATGCAGGGCCTTACACGGAGCCCAAACCGGTTGCGTGTGCGCGCCATCGTGCCCTATCGTGCATAGTTTTATTTTGTCCCCCTACACCAAATGCGGTCATGACGCAGGTTCAAATATCAAAACAAACTCTGAACCAATGACATTAATTTGGGGACAGGTCGAAAAGCATTAAACATCTATGGCAATTTAGCTAGTTAGCTTGCACTTGCTAGCTAATGTCCTATTTAGCTAGCTTGGTGTTGCTAGCTAATTTGTCCTGGGATATAAACATTGAGTTGTTATTTTACCTGAAATGCACAAGGTCCTCTACTCGGACAATTAATCCACTCGTAAAACGGCCAACGGAATCGTTTCTAGTCATCTCTCCTCCTTCCATGCTTTTTCAGCAACTGGGTTTGCTGTGCAGGGTTTTCCAAACTCGGTGCACATTTTGGTTTTTGCCCTAACACTATACAGCTGATTCAAATAATCAACAAATCATCAAGCTTGATCATTTCAATCAGCTATGTAGTCCTGAGGACCGAGTTTGGAAGGTGCTGGCGCTAGTGGCAACAATATGGCAGCAACCACATCACCAAAACGCAGATCGTTTTTGCCCCAATTCAATGTGTAGGGACTGCGTCCTGCTTGTGTGACTGCATTATCCATTACAACAGATGGAGAAGGTTGTAGCCTTCATAATGGCCTTGAATGTTTGTTCAAATCACTGAAGGGTTTTAGTTGCAGCTGTTCAGGAATATCCGGCTACATCATGGTTGAGAAGACGGTGTGTAAAGTGAGGGAGGTGGAGTGTGAGCAGCAGCTACGTAGAAAACATGTGTGCGTAAAATAACACATGCACAGAATGTGATCTGTAGCTTTTGAGAAAAAGGTTTCCAGAGGGGTGGGGGCAGAAACTCTGGATTCGCAGCCAGGTCCAATCTATGGGTGAGCTTGTGTCTCCTCATTGGCAATTTTCATGTTTTTATGCAGCAGGTATGCAGTGCCATTAACGACAGAGAGATTTCAAAATATATATACAGTACCAGTCAAAAGATTGGACACCAAACTTTTAAAAACTATTTTCTACATTGTAGAATAATAGTGAAGACATCAACTATGGAATAATACACACGGAATCATGTAGTAAACACTAAATTGTTAAACAAATCAAAATATATTTTATATTTCATATTCTTCAAAGTAGCCAATCCTTACCTTGATGACAGCTTTGCTTGTTGTAGAAACATCCCAAGGATGATCAATGGAAACAGGATGCACCGGAGCTCAATTTTGAGTCTCATAGCAAAGGGTCTGAATAGTTATGTAAATATGGTATCTGTTTTTTCTTTTTAATACATTTACAAACATTTGTAAAAACATGTTTTTTTTTTTTTTTTTGGGGGGGTTATTATGGGGTATTGTGTGTAGATCAATTACTTTTTTTACAATTAAATCTATATCTGTCACACTTCAACTCAACAAAATGTGAAAAAAATGTTCAAGGTGGTATAGATCTATAGGCACTGTATATGTCTATCCCCCAGTTCTGCTTGACATGTTTTTTACTGACACGCACCAATAAAGATTTGACATCAAATCAAATGTTATTTGGCACAGTTTAAGGCAGGTATGAAATGTTTATGTGCTAGCTCCCTCAACAATGCAGTACATTAATCAATAAAAGTCTACATTTAACTACTGTAACAATTTATTGAAACGTAACAAATGTATCTTGAATATATTTTTGAAAGAAACCATGTAGAAAATAACAGATGCACATAATGAATAAGAAAATAGTCACAACAATTTATGAACAGAATTCTTTCATGACCAAAAATCTGTTATTGTTAGAATACATATACACTTAGGGGTGAATCCTCACTGCTGAAAATTTTGTCCCTATGTTAAGGCACTTTGGACAGATTACTTGGCTAAAACATGCACGCTTGCTTCACTGTTTAGATATATGGTGATGTATTGAAATAATATATAAATACAGTATCTGTATGAAAACCAAAACATTTTTTCAGCCAAGTGTTGCTTTTCTCACATTTAAACAAGTAAAAGACTTGGCCAAATAATGAATTCACAATTCCACTTGCACTCTCATCACACTAGTGCTCACTGAGGAGTGTTAGACAGGGTTAGGTAGGTTGCTTTCTAAATGTTATCCATTACAGTTATTAGTTACCTGTCCAAAATTGTAATCAGTTTTTTAAGTTATTGACTACCCAAACTCAGTAACATAATCTGATTGCTTTCAGATACTTTTGAATTATTGTCCCCTTAAAACATTAGAAGACAAAAAGTATCCATCAAATGCATTTGGTGTGTCATAGTGGTCTCTGACTTGAGGTCAGGCTCGCTCAGGTGGAACAAACTTAATCTTGCACCTCTAAAAATTTTAGGTAATCCAAGAAGTAGTCTTAGTTTTTCAAAAGTATCTAATCTGATTACATTATTTTAGCTGTTAACGTAACTGATTACAGTTAGTTTTTGTAGTTACCTGTCCAAAATTGTAATCAGTTACTCCCCAAACCTGTAGATAATAACAGTAAAACTATGATTTTTTTTGTAAATTAAAAGGTGCTATACTTAACTCCTTCCTCTATACAAGATAAATCAATTCAAGTCATCCATTTCAAAGAACGACAAAGACTATACAAGAAAAATATATTTTACGTTAAAAAAATACTTTGGCATCCTCGTCACAGTGAGTAGACTTTTCTTTCTTTCCAAAATATATGTACAGGAGATTCTCTTTAGTGATCTGATGGTTTTTATTCAGATACTATTTCCAAATGGTATAGATGCTCAACCTAACAAAAGCACTCTGGACAGAAAAACAGCATTACAAATCATGTTGGAACCAAAATGATTTTTCAATCGTTTCGTTCTGAACAGAACAACATTTTTTTTTGTTCCATTCTACTGTTCCGAACAGCAAAATAAAGTTCTGAACCAGTTCGAATCCCCCAAAAAGTACTGGTTTATATAATTCCTTTCTGTTCCTTTTTTAAATCTGTGAAATCATCAGTTTTGTATGTACAAGTCTAATTAAATTACTTCAACAAACAGTGCAGATAGAGCAGGAAAGCTAGTTGTTTACATGCGTGATTGACAGATAAGTGTCGCCTATGGACCAAGATGCAACTGAGGGTCTCTGGGAAGAGAGAGTGTTGAGGAGGAGGTTTGAAGCACTGGGCATCTTGTTATGACATGCATTATCTGAATTAGTCCCACAGAATTATACCTATGGAGGAGTGGCTTCTATGGAGGAACTTTGAATATCTTTTGAGCTAGCTAACAAGCTTGAGTGTGCAGAATGAAACACTTTTTATAGTTAATAAATCCTACATGAAATGTTACAACAATGAACATAGCATCCTTAACTAGCATATAAAAAGTTAATCCATTCTTCTCTAGCTAATTAATAATGTCTCTCCCCATCTTCTGAATCATGTTTGTAACATCAGTACAGAATCCTATGCTTCTGATGGGGGAGGGGCAGGTAGCCTAAGCACGCACCCACACTGACAAAGATTCTCAGCTTGCAGGCAAACACTGGAAAACGTTTCTGAGTGACAGAGTGAGGGCTTTGCATAGGTGCATTGTTGTGTTTTGTGCGACTAGAACAAAAATGCCTGGAACGTAAAATAACGTTATTAACTGATTCCCATGCTTTTCAAATAACGGTTCTGTTCCGGAACAGTATGGATCACTTTCATTACCAGTTCTGTTTCTGTTCCTTGAAAAATGTTATTGTCCGGTTTTCGGTTCTGTTCCCTGAACCGGTTCCAACCCATGCTACAAATCTTGCAGTCAAAGCATTTTCTTCTACCGCATCAATCTAACATTCCAACCTTATACATATACTCTCAAGTATCTTAGCCTGATCCTAGATCTGTGTGTGCTTTAACCAACTCATGTCAATGACAGTTAGAGGAGTTGTCTAGAGCACATGCTACAGATCTGGGACCAGGCTAGATGTCTCTTAACCTCACAGGAGCCTTGGCTCTCCTCTAAATAATGGCAAAGTCCTTGAGGTGATTTTTGATGATGGTCTCTCTGATAGCAGCAAAGACAAAGCGGATGTTCTCTGTATCAGTGGCACAGGTGAAGTGGGAGTAAACAGTCTGTCTGTCTAGGTTCTGCTCCTGGTACATCTTCAGGATGAACTCCCTGGCTGCTTTAGGGTCATTCTGCGGCCCTGGAAACAACAGCTTTAGTTATGGCGTGTGCATGCGTAGCGGAGGTTTTTCTGGTGAACTGCCCTCTTGTGATGAGTACCCTGGCTTGAGACCTGAGGCCATTGAGTCATGTGGCCATCTGGGTTTGATACCTGGTTGGTCGTGTGTGTTAACTCATGGGTTCTCTTACTATACTGATAAGAATAGCGGTCACACAAACACTACTAGAGCTTACCAGTGTATTCTGGGAAGTAGTTGACAAGGTGGGAGCGCGTGATCTTCTCCTCTAGGATGTCGGTCTTGTTCAGGAATAGGATGACAGAACATTGCTGGAACCAGGGGTATGTGATGATGGTCTTAAAGAGTGCTTTGCTCTCCTCCATACAGTTCTAGGGGACAGACAATGCATGTATAGACAAGCGGATATAAAAGGCCCATACTTAAGCCATAAGGCCAGAGGAGGCGTGGTATATGGCCAATATACCCTCAGCCATGGTGTATATCACAAACCCCCGAGGAGCCTTATTGCTATTTTAAACTGTTTACCAATGTAATTAGAGCAGTATAACTACATGTTTTGTCATTCCTGTGGTATTCGGTCTGATACACCATGGCTTTCAGCCAATCAGAACTCAAGACTCAAACCACCCTGTTTATAATCTCACAATGTGTGAGATACAATTGACTTTTACTTACCAATTTTACACAACAGCATGTTTGCTCATGGATGCGGCCCACAGGTGTATCAGTAAAATATGTCCAGTGCCTGAACACTGTGCTCTGACTGACGGGGAGCTCACCTGGTCACATTCAGCCAGCACCTGGTCGTATTCACTGAGCGCGGCCAAGAAGATGATGGATGTGATGTTCTCAAAGCAGTGGATCCACTTCCTCCTCTCTGATCTCTGACCCCCCACATCCACCATCCTGTCACATCAAGCCAATGTTAGGAGCGTTGCTTGTTGGTAATAGTGTTTCCTCAAAACATGTGCTCAGTTGAGATTGGAGAAGGAGCATCATTAACAGAACCAAAGTTTCCCCTCACCTGAAGATGACTTCTTCCATGTCAAAGTGGTACTCGATGATTCCCGTGGTCGGCACTCGGACCCTCAGGATGTCCTGCTCAGTGGGAACGTAGGAGGCCTTTGCGATCCGGTCCAGGTCACTCAGATAACTGAACAACACAGCATAAAGAGAATATGTTTATGGGAATTGTGTGATCACCCAAAGAAAAAAAGTGAACAACAATACTACAAACAATGAATTAAAAACTTCAGAGTGGTACAGTATATGCCCCCAAAAGAGTGTCCTTTTGAAAGACTCAGCTAGAGTCTTAACATTGTCCATGTAATAACAGCATGCTGGCAGCAAATTGACATTCCAGTGTGAAGATTGATTTAGTTCTCTACCAGGACATGCAGGGGGAAACAATTGCAGCAGCACAGATTTAATCTTTAATTAAGGTTCTTTGAATGGCTTTGCAGTCTTACGTTATAGTGTAATTACTTTTGTCAATAGAGATGTGGTCTTTGTTCCCTGACCAGGAAAACTCCAGGCCCTAGTTATAGCCCATAACCAGGGCCTGTGTTTTTTTTCCTGATCATTATCAGGTTAAGAGCAACTCCTGCACTATGACTTATGTCTACTCACTATTTGGCGGCGTCAGATAGCTGGTACTCCCTGCGGCGGGCATAACACTCCTGCACTCCACCGTCCCTCCACAGGCTCCTGATGGCGTCCACATGGCCTCTCTCCAGATCATTCACCATGTCCACCTCCACCTCACTCAACATGCTGGCATAGCCCTGGGAGGGAGGGAGCAAACAACAAGATGGTTGGGGTGTTCATTAGGGCACGCAAGGCAAAATGCTTTAAAACGCTTCACAAATTAAAACTAAAATTGAGTTTATTTTTGGAAAAGTCCTTGGCTCCGTGATCAGCTGGTGCGGAAGCAGACCTGAGGTGTGATGTGGCTGGGATTCTTGCCTTATTCTGGGCCTCCAAGAAGGGGATGTTGAGGGTCTCCATGGCGTGAATCATGGACTGCATGGCAGTAAAGATGTTGTGGTACACCAGCTTGGTGAAGCCTCGCTTGTCCTCCTCTGAGTAGCCGGCGCCATGGATGATTCTCATCTGTTTAATGAAGGTGCTCTTCCCACTCTCTCCAGCACCTGGTAAAAGGGGAGAGGGGTGAGTTGAGGATGGGGAAGGAAGGAATACATGGGTAATTGAAGAAGTGTGAGGCACTATATCCAGACAAGGATAGCATCTGGACAAACAAACCAAAATCCATAATCACCTATTACAGCCCTATTCACATTTACACACACACATTCTCAATCTCCTTTCCCAGCTGCTCCTGCCAGCTCCTTAGATTTCTTGGCCTGGTCAGTGACCAAGAACAACATCTCTATGGATACAATAACTATTGTGATGTGAGCTCTAGATCTGGATCCTGGAGAGATCCTTTACAAGGGTCCTCAACAGAACCTAAATGTACCTCTACCACCATAACAGAACCTGTCTGTTATGGGCACAATTTTTTTTTTTTTACTGAAACAGGGAGTGACTACCAGAATATATCTATATTTTTTTAACTAGACAAGTCAGTTAAGAACAAATTCTTATTTACAATGACGGCCTACACCGGCCAAACCCGGACGACACTGGGCCAATTGTGCTCCGTCCTATGGGACTCCCAATCACTGCTGGTTGTGATACAGCCTGGATTCAAACCAGGGGGTCTGTAGTGACACCCCTAGCACTGAGATGCAGTGCCTTAGACTGCTGCGCCACTCGGGAGCCAAATATAAGCAAATATAGGACCCAACATCTGATTTGGACCAAACGTCTTCGTACCATTGAGTAAGACATGAGGAATCCAATAAATTAGTTAAAAGCCACCCACAGACCCTCCACATCCCACCCAACAACCAGTATCAGTTCTCTATGTCTGACAAGTAGTATGGAGGTGCGGTTTGGAGTTTTGCTTCTTCATCCTTTGTAATGTATTATCTGTGAATTTGGTCATGTTTTTTTCCCCTGTTTAGAAAAATTTGCAATTGAAGCGGTTACCATTATTTAGCATAAATTAGTGTGGAAATACTAGGTTTTGTCCACTAGATGCCACTGTTCCTGCTACTGCCACACCCTTTCATACATTTTTCTGGTCGCTTGCATTTATTAAATTGATCACAACATTTTCTTTGCAGCTTTGGGTACAAAACCAATAGCTTTTGCTCATGATGAAAATAAATTGTGTTGTCAAGCCAGTCCTCCATGAAAGCAATTACATTTGTCCTTCTCTTAGAAGCCTAATACGTCAACCCAACTCTTTGAATAGTCCAACAACTGGCAGCTCTATGGTGCAATTCTCATTTTCCTACAAGCCAAAGAATTGGGAGAAATAGGCTATGCCTAAAATGGTGTGACAACCATAATAAAGTATTTGATGATCATGTTTTTCAATAACATGATTAGAGACATTTACCATTAAAACCCAACCCTATTACAAAACACTATACAGTGTGTGTTTGGGATTTTTTATATATTTTTCATTTGTCATTTAGCAGACATTCTTATCCAGAGCGATTTACAGCTAAGTGGGACAACCACATATCACAGTGTACATTTTTACTCAAAATAGTAGCAATCAGCAAACGTGAAAAGAAAGTGTGAGTTAGATCACAAAAAGGTTTTTATGGGGGGGTTTTCGTGGTATCCAATCCAGCTACTATCTTGTCTCATCGCAACTCCCGTACGGGCTCGGGAGAGACGAAGGTTGAAAGTCATGCGTTCTCCGATACACAACCCAAGCAAGCCGCGCTGCTTCTTAACACAGCATGCATCCAACCCGGAAGCCAGCCGCACCAATGTGTCGGAGGAAACACCATGCACCTGGCAACCTAGGTTAGCGCGCCCGCCACAGGAGTCGCTGGTGCGCGATGAGACAAGGATATCCCTACCGGTAAGGCCCTCCCTAACCCGGACGACGCTAGGCCAATTGTGTGTCGGCCCACGGACTTCCCGGTCACGGCCGGTTATGACAGAGCCTGGGTGCCTGGGTGCGAACCCAGAGTCACTGGCAGCACAGCTGGCGCTGCGGTACAGCACCCTTAACCACTGCGCCACCCGGGAGGCCCCGGGTTACAGATATTTTAGGAAGATGGGCAGGGACTCTGCTGACCTAGCTTCAGGGGGAAGCTGGTTCTACCATTGGGGTCCCAGGACAGAGAAAAACTTGGACTGGGCTGAGCGGGAGCTTTTTCCTGGACACATATTAAGCCTAAGTGGACAAACTGAATTGCTTTCATGGAGGACTGGCTTGAATTGTGTGACCACACTATTTATTTTATCATGAGCAAAAGCTATTGGTTTTCTACCCAAAGTTGCAAAGGAAACATTGTGATTCCTTTAATAAACACAAGAGACCATCAAAATGGATAAAAAGGTGTGGCAGTAGCAGGAACAGCAGCATGTAATGGGGGGGGGGGGGGGTACATGGGTGGCTTCTGATCATTTTATTAGAGTCCTCGTCTTACTCATTGTTGTGGTCCTTCTGTAGCTCAGTTGGTAGAGCATGGCGCTTGTAACGCCAGGATAGTGGGTTCGATCCCCCGGGACCACCCATACGTAGAATGTATGCACACATGACTGTAAGTCGCTTTGGATAAAAGCGTCTGCTAAATAGCATATATTAGGAAGAATTATGGTCTAAATCAGATGTTGGGTACTATATTTATTGAAGATTATATGAATCCTATTAATTAAAATGGCCAATTTGGGTGCAATTAATTTGCCAAATTTCTCAGAGATCAAATTACATTTCAACAAAATAATGTTTCAGGAATGATAATCTCATTTGTTTATAACTACAGAAACAATTTCAGCACCTGCGGGGCACAGCCTTCTAAGGCACTGCATCTCAGTGCTAGAGCTGTCAGTCCCGGGCTGTATCACAACCGGCCGTGATCGGGAGTCCCATATTGCCCTACCAAGCAAAAAGGCAGTAACTGCTAATTTGGTTGAAAATGAGTTAATGGCGTTTTTTTATACATTAAATACATGCTTAATTATGTGGACAAGTATCCTGCCTCTTATTGTATTTTGGAGAAAATGGGGGTCATGTTAGCAGTAACTGCATAAAGTTACTGTGAAACCAAGGTAAATAAAAGCCATTTTTCTCAGTTCCACGCTATGAGCAGTCACTGCCTTTTTGCTTGGTAGGGCAGCATAGGGCGGCGCCCTATTGGCCCAGAGTCGTTAGGGGAGGGTTTGGCCGGGGTAGGCAGTCATTGTAAATAAGAATTTATTAACTGACTTGCCTAGGTAAATAAAGGTTAAATCAATTTTAAAAAATCAAATGACCCACCAGATTGTTAGTTCAGAGGAAATCACCAGGATAGGAGAGGTGAAAAATAGATAAAGAGTGAGGCTGTTCCTAAGAACAGCTCAGCCTGGTCTCATATACTACACGTAATATAGTAACATGTCAAACTAAATGGACTGTCTCGGATTTACGTACATGATACGAAATGCTCCGAGACCAGGTGGGTCAGCAATCTTTTTTGCGTTGTTTCTGAGAGGAAGACACAGGCTCATTCCTGGCCACCATTTATTCACAATTCCTGGAGCCACTCAGGATTTAAACATGTCAGCATGGATAATTGTTGCCAACAAACACCAGACCCCAACAGGTACAGAACACAGTTTCTCTGTTGCTGGGTCTCATCTGTCTTTAGTCTGCTATGAAGACTTAAACCCCAATGCACCTCACTGAAACACACACCCTCCTTCCAGCCATTCATTTTCAGCTACCCTTGGAAGACAATGGAAGTGGACTTCGAAAATGCTTCTTCAAGTTAATTGGACAGTGTGTCTGTATGTGTTGAGCTCTAGGTGGTTTCCAAGAGACTAAAACAAAATAAATGAGTTGTTGCTAAGGAAACTGTATTTGCAGACATATGTACATAGACTTTAAAACATATTGAATTAATTTTACTTTCAAAAACTAGCCAGTCAATATTCTAATGAGAACAACATAAAAGTGTGTACTCAAATAGCCACCACCCCACACAGATCCATCCAGAAGACATAATGGGCAGGGACTTGCCTGACAATGACCAATCAGAGGCCATAGGGACTTGTGAATATTAAGTTGACCAATCAAAGAGAGAGTTAGCATGTATAACTGACCAAAGCAGTCAGAGAGGGACCTGGAGTTTGCACTTACCCTCATGACCTAATAAGCCATAGAGATACAATATAAATGTTCTATTTATTTATGTTTTAAACGCTTTACTGAAGATGGGTTGATCCATCCATTTGCAATTGAGATTAGAATGTGCATGTAGTTTTCCAAATAAATACAATGAGTTCTATACATTTTTTGTAATATACAAACTTAAATCCATTCATTAGGACCTTCACACCTGAAAGATAATATGAATTACCTATTTATATACACACACACACACACACACACACTGAACAAAAAGTATAAACACAACATGCAACAATTTCAAATATTTTACTGAGTTGCAGTTCATATAAGGAAATCAGTCAATTTAAATGAATTAATTAGGCCCTAATCTGTAGATTTCATGACTGGGAATACAGATATGAATATGATGGTCACAAATGCCTTAAAAATGGGCTTCACGAGAGGAATAACTGTGTAAGAATGCTGTTCATTGACTATAGCTCAGCATTCAACACCATAGTACCCTCCAAGCTCATCATCAAGATCGAGGCCCTGGGTCTGAACCCTGCCCTGTCAACTGGGTCCTGGACTTCCTGACGGGCCGCCCCCAGGTGGTGTAGGTAGGAAAAAGCACATCTACTTCGCTGATCCTCAACACTGGGGCCCCACAAGGATGCATGCTCAACCCCCTTCTGTACTCCCTGTTCACCCATGACTGCGTAGTCACGCACAGCTCCAACTCCATTATCAAGGCCTGATCTTGGGCACAGGCATTAAAACATGTTGGTATTACAGACTTGGACAGGGAGAGGTTGAAAATGTCAGTAATCCGTCTGGCGATGCGGCCTTGTGAATGGACCTGTTTAAAGGCCTTACTCACATCGGCTGCGGAGAGCGTGATCACAGTCTTCAGGAACAGCTGATGCTCTCATGCAGGTTTCATGGGCCTTTTGCCTCAAAACGAGCATAGAAGTAGTTTAGCTCGTCTGGTAGGCTCGTGTCAATGGGCAACTCTCGGTTGTGCTTCCCTTTGTAGTCTGTAATGGTTTGCAAGTCCTGCCACATCCGACGAGTGCCAGAGCAGTATGATTCAATCTTAGTCTTGTATTGACACTTTGCTGTGGGGACCACTTAATAATAATAATAATAATAATATATGCCATTTAGCAGACGCTTTTATCCAAAGCGACTTACAGTCATGTGTGCATACATTCTACGATAACAACATTAGACCATTAGACCATAACAACATTAGACCATAACAACATTAGACCATTAGACCATAACAGCATTAGACCATTAGATCATAACAACATTAGATCATAACAACATTAGACCATTAGATCATAACAACATTAGACCATAACAACATTAGACCATTAGACCATAACAACATTAGACAATTAGATCATAACAACATTAGATCGTAACAACATTAGATCATAACAGCATTAGACCATTAGATCATAACAGCATTAGACCATAACAACATTAGACCATAACAACATTAGACCATTAGACCATAACAACATTAGACCATAACAACATTAGACCATAACAACATTAGACCACTTCATCGATGCACTTATTGATGAAGCCAATGACTGATGTGGTGTACTCCTCAATGCCATCGGAAGAATCCCAGAACATACTCCAGTCTGTGATAGAGAAACAGTCCTTAGTATCTGCTTCATCTGAGCACTTTTTTATTGATCACTTTACTGGTGTTTCCTGCTTTAATTTATGCTTGTAAGCAGGAATCAGGAGGATAGAATTATGGTCAGATTTGCCAAATGGAGGGCGAGGGAGAGCTTTGTATGCCTCTCTGTGTGTGGAGTAAAGGTGGTCCAGAGTATTTTTTCCTCTGGTTGCACATTTAACATGCTGATAGAAATTTGGTAAAACGGATTTAAGTTTCACTGAACACTCCCCGGCTACTTGGATAGCCGCCTCTGGGTGAGCATTTTCTTGTTTGCTTATGGCGGAATACAGCTATACTATCAATACTGTCTTAGTGCCAGCCTCTGACTGTGGTGGTATGTAAACAGCTACAAAAAAGAAATACAGATTAAAACTCTATAGGTAGATAGTGTAGTCTATCATGAGATACTCTACCTAAGGCGGGCAATAGCTCGAGACTTTCTTAGAGTTCATGCACCAGCTGTTATTTACAAAAATACATAGCCCGCCCACCCTTTGTCTTACCAGACGCTGCTGTTCTATCCTGCCAGGACCGCGTATAACCAGCCAGCTGTTCAGCCACGATTCGGTGAAGCATAAGATATTACAGTTTTGAATGTCCTGTTGGTAGTTTAATCTTGCTCGTAGGTCATCTATTATATTCTCTAAAGATTACACATTTGCTCGCAAAATGGAAGGAAGTGGGGGTTTATTAGATCACCTACAAATTCTCAGCCCGCCCTTTGGCCCCTTTTTATCCACCTCCTCTTCACGCAAATCACAGGGATCTGGGCCTGTTCCCGGGAAAGCAGTATATTGTTCGCGTCGGGCTCGTCAGACTCGTTAAATGAAAAATAAAAAGATTCTGCCAGTCCGTGGTGAGTAATCGCAGTCCTGATGTCCAGAAGTTATTTTCGGTCAGAAGAGAGGGTAGCGGCAACATTATGTACAAAATAAGTAAACATAATATGTAAAAAAAAAAAAAACACAAATAAACAAAAAAACACAATTTTTTGGGGACACATAAAACATCTGCCTTCTTCTCCGGCGCCATTATGTGACATAGAAATGTTGCCTGTAATCCATGGCTTCTGGTTGGGGTATGTGAAATTATTAGATATTACTGCACTGTAGGAGCTAGAAACACAAGCATTTCACTACACCCGCAATAACATCTGCTAAACATGTGTATGTGACCAATACAATTTGATTTGATTTACCATACCATTACCCATGTGGTTACCACCACCAGTCAGTTTCTCTGTCTGTCTGTCTCTCTGACTGTCTGCCCAGCTGGCCTCTCTCCCACTCAAAGGAGTATTTTGCTCTAGGCATTATACATTACCATAACCACCCAGCCTGCCACATTGACCACAGGAACATACACACACACACCTACACTTCCTCTTTCTTAGGGGGTGTGAGGACAGTAGCCTACACAAAGCCCTGCCACAGAGTCTGTATAGTCTCTCACTGAAGTATGAGGAGGCTGTAGCTGATGTTGGTGTAAAACAGTGGTGGTTCACTTCTACCTTGGGGAATTTCCATCGAGCACCAACAAGTTCATATGAAAATATTACATTTGGTGTCAAATGACAGCTAAGACTATATTTTTGGGAAGTGAAGGCATAGACACATTTTCCAACCATTTTCCCAAAAAGTAAAGGTTTTGATTTCTAGATAAAACAGATAGAAAAGGGCTCTTAGAAAACATCATACTAGAAATAGTCTTAAATGGATCAGAAATACACAATAATGTTGACGTAAAGACCCCTGCCAGCTAATATCAACGCATATATTTTGTTTTGGAGAAAATCTTTACCTTCTATAAGTTTAAGAAATATTACCTTGTGCCATTTTTAAGATATACTATATATATAAAAGTATGTGGACACCTAGGGTTGCAAAGGATCGGAAACATTACGGTAAATTTCCGGACATTTTCCATGGTTTTAGGAATTGTGCTTAAATTCATTTTAAAAAGTTAGCTTATAACAGTGAACCTTTTTTGTGGGATACACATAAGGCAATGCTAGGTCTTGGGGATAGTTTAACCAAAATATGTCACAATTCAATGGAATTGCAACCCAGTGTGTTCTTCCATCACATGTACAGCTGATTTTCAAGATCTTACACACTAATGAGATGCTATTGAGTCCACACTACTACACTGTCTGAGCCAAGGACTACATGCTTTCTGATACATTTTTATTACAATACTGGGTGGGGTGAATATATTTTATATGACATACATCATTTTTTGTTAACTAGTAAATAGTAGCCTACAGCAAAGTGTGTTTAAATCATTTCTAACTTGTTGACAATTTCTGCTAGTTAGTTTTTGCTACCATTTGGGTTTTAGCTTGCTTGAGTCTGGTAACTTAGGGGTGGACTGGCCACCCCACATAGGAAGAAACCTAGAGAGGAACCAGGCTATGTGTTGGCCTTTCTAGGGAGTTTTTCCTAGCCACAGTGCTTCTACACCTGCATTGCTTGCTGTTTGGGGTTTTAGTCTGGGTTTCTGTACAGCACTTTGAGATACCAGCTGATGTACGAAGGGCTATATAAATACATTTGATTTGATTTTGATTTGATTTGAGTGTTAATTCACCTGTTTCCATACATTGCATATAAAAAAAGTATCTTACAAAGGAGTTAATCTAGCTTCTTAACTATTTATCTGTATATGCAATTGTATGTTGTTTTTTACAAAGAAAATTCTAACCTTTACAGGATAATGCAACAGGCACCATCTGATGTTTGGAGACATTTCACTGCAGCTAATGTAGAAGGAAAAGTTGTGTACATTTGCAAGTACTGTGCCAAATCATATGTGAAGAATGCAACAAAGATGCAAAATCATCTGGCCAAGTGCATAAAGTTCCCTCAGCACAACAAGCAACGTCTGACAAAAGTCCCTCTAGTTCTATTCGAGCTGAAAATGATGAATCAGACACCTTATTGATAGCAAGAGCTCATTGTCCTCCTGGAATCCGAAGTTTGTTTGACTCAATGGAGGAACGTAGTCAGAGAAATGCTGATGAATGTCTTGCTCGAGCTGTGTATGCAACTGGTTCACCTCTGATGCTCACAGGCAATGTGTATTGGAAGAGATTTCTTAATGTTCTTCACCCAGCATACACCCCTCCAACCAGACATGCTTTATCTACTCATTTGCTGGATGCAGAGTTCAGGTGAAGGTCAAGCAAATCATAGAGAAAGCAGACTGTATTGCAATCATCTCTGATGGGTGGTCGAATGTTACTGGGCAAGGAATAATTAACTACATCTCCACCCCTCAAACAGTATTCTACAAGAGCACAGACACACCGGTCTCTACATTGCAGATGAGCTGAAGGCAGTCATCAATGACCTCGGACCACAGAAGGTATTTGCACTGGTTACAGACAATGCTGCGAACATGAAGGCTGCTTGGTCTAAAGTGGAGGAGTCCTACCTTCACATCACACCCATTGGCTGTGCTGCTCATGCATTGAATCTGCTCCTCAAGGACACACTCCACAAGAGAGCCAAGGAAATAGTTAAGTATGTGAAGGGTCATCAAGTTATAGCAGCAATCTACCTCACCAAGCAAAGTGAGAAGAATAAGAGCACCACTTTGAAGCTGCCCAGCAACACCTGTTGGGGTGGTGTCATCATGTTTGACAGTCTCCTGGAGGGGAAGGAGTCTCCAAGAAATGGCCTTATCACAGTCTGCCGATATGGACAGCCCCATCAAGAGGATCCTCCTGGATGATATATTTTGGGAGAAAGTGGTAAGCAGCCTGAAACCTATAGCAGTAGCCGTTGCACAGATTGAGGGAGACAATGCCATCTTGTCTGATGTTCAGACTCTGCTTGCAAATGTAAGACAAATCCGTACTGCCCTGCCCACTTCACTGTTGCTCCAAGCAGAGGAAACTGCAGTTCTGAAATGCATCAAAAAGTGTGAAGACTTCTGCTTGAAGCCCATACACACCGCAGCGTACATGTTGGATCCCAAGTATGCTGGCAAGAGCATCCTGTCTGGTGCAGAGATCAACAAGGCGTATGGTGTCATCACTACCGTGTCTCGCCACCTTGGCCTGGATGAGGGAAAGGTTCTTGACAGTCTGGCGAAGTACACTTCCAAGCAAGGGCTTTGGGATGGAGATGCAATATGGCAGTCGTGCCAACATATCTCATCAGCCACCTGGTGGAAGGGACTTTGTGGATCTGAGGCTCTTTCCTCTGTTGCCTCCATCATCCTCCAAATCCCACCAACATCAGACCGGTGTGTCTGTTGTCGCCTCAGAGCACAACTGGTTCTTGTTTGGGAACACACACAAAAGCATGCAACAGGCTGACCAATACAAGGGTTGAAAAATTGTGACAGACTGGACAGAGACAGACTGGACAGTACTAAATCTGAACCAATCAAGTTTAGATAGTACAGTGAGTAGGGCACAGTAAAGTACAAGTACACCACAGTATTGTACCGTAAGTAGAGCACAGAAGAGTACAGTCCAATATGATACAGTAGTACAGTGAATAGAATGTAGTGTATTGTGCTGAACTATACTCTACTCCACTGTACAAGGTGACATGTCATAGCTGACACCCCATTCTTTCTGCAGACATCTTTGACCCTTAATTCGGAGCAGGTATTGGAAAAGGTGTTTGTATAAAAACCTGAGGGAGATTTTACCGTGATTTCGTTACGAAAGTTTGCATCTGCGCAGTTCTTCCAATAAAGTAGTTCTTGTACATTTTTCAGTGGAAATTGTAAAACATTGTCCTTGTGCATAGAGTTGTATGGTTTGTTACACTTTGAAATCAATGGTTTTTGTTTGGGATACATTTCAAAGTGAAAGAACTGAGTCAAAGCTTAATTCTGTTACTGTAGAATAGCCCCTTGACTGTGCAATATGAAAGTGTTACAATACACATGGTGATCATATGTAGATCTGGACCAGAAACCCTTTTCATCATGTGCTGAATGTCTCCCACGAGTTTTACTGTGGCCAGTCACGGGTCTAATGATACCTTTAGGGACATGTACAGTTGAAATCGGAAGTTTACATACACTTAGGTTGGAGTCATTAAAACTCGTTTTTCAACCACTCTACAAATTTTTTGTTAACAAACTATAGTTTTGGCAAGTCGGTTAGGACATCTACTTTGTTCATGACACAAGTCATTTTTCCAACAATTGTTTACAGACAGATTATTTCACTTATAATTCACTGTATCACAATTCCAATGGGTCAGACGTTTACATACACTAAGTTGACTGTGCCTTTTACCGCTTGGAAAATTCCAGAAAATGATGTCATGGCTTTAGAAGCTTCTGATAGGCTAATTGACATCATCAGTCAATTAGATTTGTACCTGTGGATGTATTTCAAGGCCTACCTTCAAATTCAGTGCCTCTTGACGTCATGGGAAAATCAAAAGAAATCTACCAAGACCTCAGAAAAAAATTGTAGACCACAAGTCTAGTTCATCCTTGGGAGCAATTTACAAATGCCTGAAGGTACCATGTTTATCTGTACAAACAATAGTACGCAAGTATAAACACCATGGGACCATGCAGCCGTCATACCGCTCAGGAAGGAGACGCGTTCTGTCTCCTAGAGATTAACATACTTTGGTGCGGAAAGTGCAACTCAATCCCAGAACAACAGCAAACGACCTTGTGAAGATGCTGGAGGAAACGGGTACAAAAATATCTATATCCACAGAGTCCTTTATAGACATAACCTGAAAGGCCGCTCAGCAAGGAAGAAACCACTGCTCCAGAACCGCCATAAAAAAAGCCAGACTATGGTTTGCAACTGCACATGGGGACAAAGATCATACTTTTTGGAAAAATGTCCTCTGGTCTGATGAAACAAAAATAGAACTGTTTGGCCATAATGACCATTGTTATGTTTGGAGAAAAAAAGGGAGGCTTGGAAGCTGAAGAACACGATCCCAACCGTGAAGCACAGGGGTGGCAGCATCACGTTGTAGCGGTGCTTTGCTGCAGGAGGGACTGGTGCACTTCACAAAATAGAGGGCATCATGAGGAAAGAAAATTATGTGGATATGTTGAAGCTACATCTCAAGACATCTGTCAGGAAGTTAAAGCTTGGTCGCAAATGGGTCTTCCAAATGAACATTGACCCCAAGCAGGCTTCCAAAGTTGTGACCAAATGGCTTAAGGACAACAAAGTCAAGTTATGAGTGACCACCACAAAGCCCTGACCTCAAACCTATAGAAAATGTGTGGACAGAAGCTGAAATACATAATTCTCTACTATTATTCTGACATTTCACATTCTTAAAATAAAGTGGTGATCCTAACTGACTTATGACAGGGAATTTTTACTAGGACTAAATGTCAGGAATTGTTAACGGCAAATTTCCGACTTCAACTGTAGTGGCTCACACACTTCGCTGCCTCTCGCGCACACAGGACAGGAGAGCACAGAACAAGGTATTCACTTAAAGCCTAACTATGCTTGTTGGCTATATGGCAAACAAAGATATTAAAGTTATAAACATGATCAATTCGGATGTATTCTTAACGATAATATATATGGCATTATAACGTGTTTTGTGTTTACCTGGTGAAGACGTAGGAATCCCCTTATGGGAGTAGAAACATAAAATATCCAGTGTTTTACATTTTAATACGAGTTATCATGGGCATGTGCATTGCAAGCTTTCTTTCTTCATGCTAGCCTTTTGTGTTTGAGTTTAGAGCACACTTTCGAGGAGAGTTGATCAGGCAAAACTGATATGAGACTCGCGGCTGTATTTGCATGGCTTTGCATGAGAGCATAACTCCGATACACCAGTTACCTGCGACTACAAACACTTCGTTGTGGCCAAGGCCCAACGCAAGCCACCAGAATCTCGTAATTAAAAGCTTCCCAGATAGTTAGTTTTTGTCGACGTTGAAAGTGAGGCCATCCATTTCTTTCAATTCAACATTGAAAAAAAGGCGCAAATTTGTTGCACCTGAGCTAATCTGCGCATAAATCAGAGACCGCTATGACGACACACCAAATGAGAGTAAAATAATATTTAAACTAATGCGCTCCCATGTCTGCACAGTATTGACATTTTACTACATATTACTATTATTCTAACTTGAAATTGGTACGTCTACAACACTGATAGCCTACCGCTCCCTTGTTCATCTGATTTTACACGTATGGTCCAGGCTTTACCTAAGTAGCCTAGGACCCTAGGCTATGCACTAAGCAGTGTGCACTTCTTGACAGATGTGACAACTCTCACCTAATAGCAGCAGTTTGAGTTCACTGCCCGAGTCTTTCTTGTCCTGTCTCAGCTGCCTGTCAATCTCCTGATTGATTCTGTGATTATCCTTCTCCTCGGCCGACATACAACATCCAGCCATCATTAACCAAACTTTGCAGGCGTAAAATTAACGAGCAATGATTATCATTGAAGCAGTCACTATTACATGGGGCTCTGAACTCCACGGTCGTAGGAGGACGCATCTCCACGGGGCGTGGCGGGGACGAGCGCACCTTACACACAGTAGATACCCGGTGGAATGGTTACATACAGGCAACACACTCAAGTATCAGCCTGGTCTCATAGACTCGACCTAATAAGGTAAATCCAGCACACTCAAATTAGTATGTTATTTTTGGTATGGTTACATAAGACAGAAGGTTACTTATGGCAAAAGTGAAAGTGGGGTGGATGGTTGGGCGTATACTGCCAACATCCGGCAACCCGAAGGTTGCATGTTCAAATCCTATCATGGACCATTTTAGCTACTTAGCAACTTTGTAACTACTTAGCATGTTAGCTAACCCTTCCCCTAACCTTAACCCCTTACCCTAACTCCTAGCGAACATCTAGTAACCCAAAGGTTGTGTTTTCGAATCTCATCAAGGAAAACTTTAGCATTTGAGCTAATTAGCAACTTTGCAGCTACTTAGTAACCTAACCCTAACCTTACCCCTAACTCCAAGCCATGCTAATGTTAGCCACCTAGCTAATGTTAGCCACAACAAATTGGAATTTGTAAAATATCATGTGTTCTGAAAATTTGTAACATATTGCATGAATTGCAAATCTGAACATAACATACGAATTGTGATTCGTAACATCATACGATATGGATGATGGACATCCACAAATTAATACATATCATATGAAACATAACATATCATGCTAATTGGAGTGTCCAGGATTTACATTTTCTACAGTATTGTAATGAAACAGCAGGGAGTAGGTCTCAAACCCTTGACCTGTGTCGCAAAAGCATGCTCAATTGGCAAAGTCGATTTCCGCTTATAAACCCAGGGTCTTTACACTACTCCCACCTTTCAAAGAGCGCGTCCTCGCAACTCTACGTCTTACAGGAACACGCTCACCAGCTAAGCACACGCACTGTTGTGGATGCAAGGTCCGATCCAACTTTTGACACCAATGTAATGAAACAGCAGGGAGCAGGTCTCGAACCTTCGATCCCGAGTTCCAGCGCGCTATCGACTGTGCCGCAAAAGCATGCTCAAGCGGCAGAGTCGATTTCCGCGCAAATAAACCCAGGGTCGTTACATTATGTTATGTCTATCCCTGAGACCAGGTTGAGTAAATTGCGAGCAATGTGCTTTCACACAGGTGTGGTTCCTGAGTTATTTAAGCAATTAAAACATCCCATCATGCTTAGGATCATGTATAAAAATGCCCAGTTGCCCATTATTTTGGCTACCATGGCTAGAAGAGATCTCAGAGGAGCATAGGGGGTTTAAAGGGTGTGGGTGTGTGTCACCAGATGTTAACCCAATTTAACAGATTCTGGAGCTGTGCCTCAGACACTGTTTTCCACCACCATTAAAAAAATAAAAAATGGAATTTGTCATGGAGGAATGGTGTCACATCCTTCCAGTAGAGTTCCAGACACTTGTAGAATATATGCCAAGGCGCATTGAAGCTGTTTCGGTGGCTCATGGTGGCCCAACACCCTATTAAGACACTTTATGTTGGTGTTTCCAATATTTTGGCAGTTACCTGTAGTTACAAGGAGACTAAGGCACTGTTATGTTTCTATAATACCTAGGCTCATATGACAAAAGTAACACTAAATAAGATTTCCAATTTAGAGTCTTCCTGCTTTAGAAATAGATTAGTTTAATTATCTATTTTGGCTAATAAAAAATATAAACGCAACATGCAACAATTTAATTGATTTTACTGAGTTACAGGAGGAAATCAGTCAACTGAAATAAATTCATTAGGCCCTAATCAATGGATTTCACGACTGGGTAGGGCATGGCCATGGATGTGCCTGGGAGGGAATAGGCCCACCCACTTGGGAGCCAGGCCCAGCCAATCAGAATCAGTTTTTCCCCACAAAAAGGATTTATTAAAGACAGAATTACTCCTCAATTTCATCAGCTGTCCAGGTGGCCGTTCTCAGATGATCTCACAGATGAAGAAGCCAGATGTGGAGATCCTGGGATGGCTGAGTACACGTGGTCTGCGGTTGTGAGTAGGGCTGTGATGGTCATTAAATTTTGTCAGCCGGTGATTGTAAAGCAAATAACTGCCAGTCTCATAGTAATTGACTGTGACTTAACATAAACACATTTAGCTTCTGCTGCCTTCCAGGCATAGCCTGCAAGCCACTGAGGCAGACCGTTGGAACATCTACATTTAATAAATGTACCATCACAATAATTCCAATATTATTTTAGACAGGTTTAAAGAAACATGATATTAAGAAAATGTAGTCTATTTCATAAGAACAGAACAGAATAGCATACTTTGAGTTGTCATTATGTGAGGCTGTGATCTGGCTGTGCCATATGGCTGTGGGTTACATTAGTTCATTTAGCAGACAAGATTTGCTTAGAATTATGTGCTATTAATTTATAGTATAAAGAATTCAATTGAACAAAGCTGAATAAAATAGAAACAATATTTTCTCAAAACAATTTGAGGTAGTACGCACATGCGGCTATTCTGTGTTGAGCAGTTAACTAAGAAATATACTCCGATATGCTTCATTTAGAGTTATTAATGTAACTTAAGTTATGATACGAACGTTGGGCTATATGGTTTGATTTTTAATACATTCTAAGTCTGCATGATGTGACTCTAATGATGATTTGGAAAAAAAGTCGCTTGAAAGGCAAGAGCTCTGCTTATTTTTTTGCGCAGGCTATATGCACTTTATCAGTCTCTCATTCACAATTCGACAAGCACTTGATAATGCCTCGAGTTTCCCGGTGGCATCCCCTTTGTGTGGCCTGAATGCCTCCTAAAACAATCCATGCATTTTACGGCCAGTGGTCCGTTGTGCCCTTGGACTGAATATAATAATTACAATTCCCTTCTACCGTCTGCATGCTCCGAATGCCCTCTCACTCACATGGCTCTCGGTCATGTGACCAGTGAAGACAGATACATTCGGGACGCAACTGCGTGTGTTCTTATCCAAATCCGAGGCGCATATTGAAGATATTGGAAGAGCTGTCCACATTTACTTTTCGTTGACCTAACAAACAGCAAAAGCTCTAGCCTATGTCAATCTACTATCCACTATGGTGCAAAAGTTTACCTATTCTGTGCGAGAAAGAAATATTCCAAACCTAGTCTGGGACAGATGCGATAGATCCCACATTAATACAACCACTAGCATACAAAAAAATCATTTAAGCAATGAGGCTGACACAACAGATCAGAACGTTAAAATGTTGATAAACTATTAGGCTATTTCTTCACATTTATTACGCGCAGCCATGCTCACATGGCAGTAGGCTATAAACTCAAATGTTGCATTAATGGGAAAGTCACCACAAATGCGATTATGCATGTAATGTTTTTTTTTAATAAAGGTGCATTATTATGTTGAAATGATCTTCCTCAGATCTGAAACTCACACACTGCGTATGTATGCCAGTTAGGCTCTAAGCCAGTTGTAAAGCAGATTCATGTGATTAATTTTAAGAAGTTATTTGGCCACTTTATATGTGATTCTAACCTTTTCAAAACATATAGGCCTCTGAGCTAGGCTATGATTTGAAAAAGTTGCAAAAAAAGCCTTGCACTGTTTCTTGCCTTACTTACTGCACACAAGCTGGTCGTCATTCACAAGTGATAATGTATAATTCACAAGTGATAGGCTAATATTTTCACCTATCAGACTATTCTTGATTTAATTTTGTCTTTACATATACTAAATAATGTGTTACATTTGTTTTGATTTAGAATGTACCATTATCATGCACCTGTCTCGAAACAGGAGCAAGGGGGGAAAACATTTCATCTATGCATTTAAATAGCAAATGAATTTTCCCGTGGTTCATTTTCATGCCAGCCAGGTAGGATATAGAACTGTTGTAAAGAGAAGCAATGTGCTTAATATTAGGAAAATTTGAGAAATAACATAGTAGGCCTAGCCTATAGAAAACTGTTGGAATCCTCCTCTTTTTAATAGAGGCCATCACTCTGTTTTGTCACGCAATTCCATAGCCTAGTTGCACAAGTTGTTCCTTGTCATGGTCTCTATTGCACCAAAGCCAGTGACCTCACAAGGTAAATATCTGTCAAGCACCTCTAGGAAAGGAATTCATTATTTTAATTGAACTCTTATCCAGAGTGCCTTTGAGAAGTAATTATGCTTAAGTTCCTTGCTCAAGGGCAAGTGGAAATGTTTTTCACATAGTTGGCTCAGGGATTTGAACCAGCAACCTTTTGGTCACTGGCCCTACACTCTTAACCGCTAGGCTATCTGCCGTGTGTGTGTGTGTGTGTGTGTGTGTGTGTGTGTGTGTGTGTGTGTGTGTGTGTGTGTGTGTGTGTGTGTGTGTGTGTGTGTGTGTGTGTGTGTGTGTGTGTGTGTGTGTGTGTGTGTGTGTGTGTGTGTGTGTGTGTGTGTGTGTGTGTGTGTGTGTGTGTGTCAAATATACATTTAGCTGTCTTTCCTGTTACTTTCTGGCTGGCTTCGTGACATAGCCTTCTGGTCTCGACGTGAATACTGAAACATGTTCATACAGATGTCATACATATTCATTTAGAGAGCGGAAACATGATGAAGTGTTCCTTAATTAAATAAGAGCAGGAGGCACATGTGAACTTTTTTCTATCACTTTTATGTAGTTCATAAATACATTTGAAAGAATGTACATTCTGATGATTGGCCATCAAAAGAAATGCAAAAGCTTCTATTAATGTACATTCCTCAACTGGATTTGAAATCTATTTAAACAAATGTGTGTGCCTAGCATATTGTGAGCGTGGTGCACGTGCCATTATGGAGAGTGCCACATTTGATCCCCTACCTGCATTCTAACCCATGACACACTCTGGTAATCAAGTGCTGGTAAAAATACACCCCCACGTCCCATTCCCTAGCCCCTGCCCCCTACTCCTTCAATGTTACAGATCTGAAGGAACTGGGTCGTGCTCATTAGGCACCAAATAGAATAAAACTGACAAACCTGGCCTTGTCCAATAACAAACTCTTTATTTATTTTTAAACATTTGCCATTGCATGCCTAATGAACACAATCCAGGATAGGTTCAAGCATGTTGGAACTCGGAATGGTTCTAATCTAGGGTCGTTTTCGTGGACCCTCTACAGCAAAAAGACACTGGAAGGTATTTTTGAGAGGCTAACAGCTTACTCTTACTGGGCATTGGAACCGTTGCTTGGTCACAGCTCAGTCTTAAACATGAACATAAGAAACTTCAGGGGGTGCAGCATTACGATAAATGGCCCCTGAACAATAAGCCCCAACGGAACACAGTAGTCCCAGTGTGGGGAGGACTAGGGGAAACCAAAGCCCTGTTTGAATACTTTCAT
Organism: Oncorhynchus gorbuscha; assembly: GCF_021184085.1. Classification (NCBI taxonomy): domain Eukaryota; kingdom Metazoa; phylum Chordata; class Actinopteri; order Salmoniformes; family Salmonidae; genus Oncorhynchus; species Oncorhynchus gorbuscha. The sequence continues at coordinate 66,590,679 of NC_060176.1, forward strand.
ACATCCTTCCTGCCTCCCTTCCTTGGAGAAATCACTAATCTGGCAGTGGGATCCCAGTGGACAAAAAACGGATTAAATCAATGTTGTTTTAGTAATTTCAACTCAAACTTGGAAAATCTACTTGGAAAACTGATTGGTTTCGGGGGGAAAAAATAATTGTAAGAGAATGTTTATTTCACATAACTTTTAACCTAAATCCAATGACATGGTGTTTTTTGTTGATTTCACATTGAATTCACATTAGTTGACAACTCAAACAAATGAAAAATCTAAACTAGGTGTTGAACTCACATCTGTGACTAGTGGGATTCTTGCTATAACATATCCAATCATGCTAGATCAGTGACTACTCCAATGAGGAAAGGAAGAAATTAAGTGTTTTCAAAACACTCATCTAGTAATACTTAGGACAAGTGCTCATTTCCTGAAGCCAGTATTTCGGTCTAAACCAATGGAATTAGCCCTGTAATTGGAGTCTGCAGTCTTTTATACAAAAGTGAATGAACAAAAGCTATTGCAGCTTCTGGCAAACTGTTCCGTTAGATCATATTGATTGCTCATTATGCAGATCTAAAACTGCACTTGGTTTCTTGTTGAAAAATTAACTGGCAAAAATATATATACATTCTCCTCTTAAAACCATGTTTTTTTCACAAATGAATTAGCCATATATTAGACATATTTTCAATATTGCACATTCAATCTGGCAAAAAAGTAATGATTACAAAGCCAACATGGATGCTGCCATAGTTTAAGTAGGAAGTTTACTTACACCTTAGCCAAATGCATTTAATCATAGTAAAAATTCCCTGTCTTAGGTCGGTTAGGATCACCACTTTATTTTAAGAATGTGAAATGTCAGAATAATAGAGAATGATTTATTTCATCACCTTCCCAGTGGGTCAGAAGTGTACATACACTCAATTAGTATTTGGTAGCATTGCTTTTAAATTGTTTAACTTGGGTCAAACATTTCAGGTAGCCTTCCACAAGCTTCCCACAATAAAATGAGTGAATTTTGGCCCGTTCCTCCTGACAGAGCTGGTGTAACTGAGTCAGGTTTGTAGGCCTCCTTGCTCACAAACACATTTTCTGTTCTGCCCAGACAGAAATGTTCTATAGGGTTGAGGTCAGGGATTTCTGATGGCCACTCCAATACCCTGACTTTCTTGTCCTTAAGGCATTTTGCCTCTTTGGAAGTATGCTTGAGGTCATTGTCCATTTGGAAGACCCATTTGCAACCAAGCTTTAACTTCCTGACTGATGTCTTGAAATGTTGCTTCAATATATCCACATAATTTTCTTCCCTCATGATGTCATCTGTTTTGTGAAGTGCACCAGTACTTCCTGCAGCAAAGCACCCCCACAACATGATGCTGCCACCCCTGTTCTTCACAGTTGGGATGGTGTTCTTTGCCTTGCAAGCACCCCCATTTTCCTCCAAAGATAACGATGGTCATTATAGCCAAAAGTTTTATTTTTGTTTCATCAGACCAGAGGACATTTTGCCAAAAAGTAAAATCTTGGTCCCCATGTGCAGTTGCAAACAGTAGTCTGGCTTTTTTAAGGCAGTTCAGGAGCAGTGGCTTCTTCCTTGAAGAGTGACCATTCAGGTTATGTCGATATAGGACTCATTTTACTGTGGATATAGATACTTTTGTACCCGTTTCCTCAAGCATCTTCACAAGGTCCTTTGTTGTTGTTCTGGGATTGATTTGCACTTTTCCCACCAAAGTATGTTAATCTCTAGGAGACAGAACACGTGTCCTTTCTGAGAGGTATGATAGATGCGTGGTCCCATGGTGTTTATACTTGTGTACTATTGTTTGTACAGATGAACATGGTACCTTCAGGTGTTTAGAAATTGCTCCCACAGATGAACCAGACTTGTGGAGGTCTACAATTGTTTCTGAGGTCTTGGCTGATTCTTTGATTATCCCATGATGTCAAGCAAAAAGGCACGGAGTTAAGGTAGGCCTTGAAATACATCCACACCTCCAATTGACAGAAGCTTCTAAAGCCATGACATAATTTTCTGGAATTTTCCAAGTTGTTTAAAGGCACAGGCAACTTAGTGTATGTAAACTTCTGACCCACTGGAATTGTGATAAAATGAATTCATCTGTCTGTAAGCAATTGCTGGAGAAATGTGTCATGCACAAAGTAATGTCCTAACCGACTTGCCAAAACCATAGTTCGTTAAGAGGTTTGTGGAGTGGTTGAAAAATGAGTTTTATTGACTCCAATCTAAGTGTATGTAAACTTCAACTGTATATATAAATAAGAGAGATGTACAATGATTATAGCATTCATAATTGCACTATGCCTCAATGTCAATTACAGGCTTAGGGCATTGTTACAAAAAGATATACTCAGAAATAACTGGGGGTCAGAGCCACTGAGAAGTGAGGGATTACAAATTGTGCTCAATGCTCCGCCCCCTTTAACGTGGGAAACAACTAATCATCTCCACTGCTAACAAACTAAAACAGTCGGACAGCCGTGCTGTGATCGTACAACAAAAGGACACAGCTGCATTGTGGTTGCTCAGTCTACGTGAGACCTCGGAGCTATGACTGGCTGCCATAGCTGCATTTGCGGTGGCCCAGCTCAGTCCAGGTAGTGAGAGAAGACTAGCAGCCCCTCTACAAGAGAATAACCTCTTTCAAAGGCAGATTCTCACATCTTGACTGTCACCCATCAGCAGAGCAAGGTCCTCCATCCGCCAGTCCCTGCCTCTGTTTGGGCAAAATAAAATAGCCATTTCATACTTTGTAAGGATTTCCAAACTCAAGCCTTTAATAAAAAGGGGCTTATGGTTACAACCGTCCACATACTCACAACCGGTCATTAGCGGAGTTCAGCTTCTACTGTCAATAGTATTATCATATCCTCACAATGGCCACTACGATTGGCATTAACAACAACGACCCTATGGACTCCAGTGAATGAGTTGTGTCAGGCTTGGCTTACTGACTCAAACAAGTGGTTTTTGGCATTCAAAAATTAATACAAGATGGGGGAGAAAAGTCTAACCAAAAACAGGGTGAAACACTTTAAAAAGGTCACACGTGCGCACGGTAAACTCTTGGATCCTTCAAAAGGCTGTGTCCTGTCTTTCCTCCAACACTCTTTCTAGTTAACAGCGTGAAAGGGAGCCTCGAGTTAACGCTACATCCTTTTGGCATCGGCAATAAATAGGACCTTCAAAAGCCTGGTACAGCACAACTTGATTCCAAAATAACTGACTCCTGACCCTAGGGACTGCGATGGGTGATGAGCATCATGATGCCCCCTCACTATACAGCCCAGTTAAATGACTGACCTCCCGCCCTACTGTGTGGCTGATTGTACAAGTCAAACGGTACTAAAGTGGATGCAATAATCAAAACAATAATTTTAAGAAATCAGTGTCAACACTTTTCACCCTGTCAGGGGAAGAAAAATGTGTTCATTCATGAATTCGAATTCCAGAGGTCTTAGTTGACAAGCAGGAGAGTGGCGCCACAGACTGGCGCTGGAATGGACCGACTAGATCGAATCAAACTAAATGGCGGGAGCACCTTGGAATCAAGTTCAGAGGACAGCATCGGACAGAACCCAGCAGTCACATTGAGTGTCTTAAAAAATAAAGCTAAAAACAATTAGAATAATTGGAGGAACTGTGCTTTACACATCCAACAGTGACCTTCAAACCCCCTAAATCCTTCAATCATGTTCTTTTAAATAGAAAAAAAGGGTCAACAATGGCAATAAATTAATATTATGCACCATTATTTTTCTCTTCACAGATTTGACATAGAATAAGTTGGAGAAAGGTCTCTGGGCCCCAGCCTTGCTGTGCTCATGCTGAAGTCCCTTCTAATATTCAAACTCTATGGTTTCACACCAGGTTGTACTCCTTCAGGTTGAGCTGCAGGATGGTGTCTTTGACAGCAGCGAACACAAAGCGGATGTTCTCTGTGTCTGTGGCGCAGGTAAAGTGGGAGTAGATGATCTTGTCGCTGTCCGGGTTCAGGTCCACAAACATCTTCAGGATGAACTCGCGGCCAGCCTGGGCATCTCTTTGGGGACCTATGTTAGAGACATAAACATATTATAAGCCTTGTTATTACACATTATAAAAAGGCTCATGAATGCTTTTAACAATTTATTTATAAACCATACCCATGGGCTTTAAGTAAAAAGGAACTCTATTTTTCCCCAGAGGCCACTCACCGTCAAACTCTGGGAAGTAGTCGACCAGGTGGGAATACATGATCTTCTCCTCCAAGAGGTCCTTCTTGTTGAGGAAGAGGATGACTGAAGAGTTCTGGAACCAGGGATATGTGATGATGGTCCTGAACAAGGCTTTACTCTCCTCCATTCGGTTCTGAGAGAGAAACGAGAGTAGAAGAACACAGTTTAAGTCCAGATGCTTTCATTAAAAAGGGATAGTTCAGCTACACTATCCCGTTAAGTACAGGCTTTAAATCAGAGAGGGAGAGATGGCCTCCAGATGCCTTTTCATTTCACCACTGGGCTGATATGTACTTTCTTTTAACCTTTACATTCACTGCTAGATACACACCGCACCTAAAGTGATCCACAAAGTCCATTTTATGATGCCATATCCATTTAGACAAGAGTATTGTCACAAATCTCTGCTCATTTGTGTGCGGTGCTCCACAAGCAATCTTTCAGGTCTCACAATTCTCAGATTTGCATTGAGGTCTGAAGTACAGGTGACAAAACGATCAAATTTCACAGCTTCACATCCAACCAACTGGTCTTATGCTGTTTCTATTGTATCGTCACCATGATGTTTTAATGGTCTCAGTTATTTCCCCCAAGGACACAGAGTGAAAAAACCAAGAGCATGCTGGAAACTGCTGGGAACAAACAGATGGTGTGCCTTTGAGGAAGTTCTGTCGCACAGAGGCTGTATTCAAAACAGCTGCAGGAGTCATTTACAACTGCTTTCCAAGTGGAAGGGAAGTCTAGCTGGAAAAAGAACTCTTATCTTCATTATTTTAAATAAGGAAAAGCCTTTCACCTTCAAAAGCGCAGAGGTGTGCCTGTAATACGTGTCTATTGTACACCATAGTTGAGAGAGAAGACCAGAGCCATAGATATTCACATTATGTTGTCCATTGTAATAATGTAATTTGAGTGACAGAATTGTACAACTTTTCAGAGACCGGTATTTAACTTGCTTTTTTGGGAGTCCTATTGTCAAATGATGTAACTTTATGCAAAGTGCTGCTGTTAACTTTGTGTGTCAGGGCCAGAACGAATCATTTGGACAGGCATTTGATTTCCATAGGTGGGTAAGGTTTTTTATTGAATTTTTTTCTTCACGGAACCGCCTGTTTTTTAATGGGTTTAATAGTAAAAGACATGTCAATAAAAAGGTAATACATATTTACAGTTAAATGTGGCATTAACACAACCAGTCAATTTTTCCATCTGATTGTCACACAAATCCCTTCAAAAAGTAGGTTACTTTCGCACGTTCGTTCAAAATCATTCCAGCATCTGAACAGCATCCTGTGCACCCGCCAACATTCCTTTAATTCGCAAGTAGCTGAAACTCACTGGAGAAAGCATCTGAGCGAGCGATACAGCGCCTCTCTGTCTTACTATATATATCCAGGGCTGCAGGTAGCCTAGTGGTTAGAGCGTTGGGCCAGTAACCGAACGGTTGCTAGATCGAATCCCCGAGCTGACAAGGTAAAAATCTGTCATTCTGCCCCTGAACAAGGCAGTTAACCCACTGTTCCCCGGTAGGCCATCACTGTAAATAAGAATTTGTTCTTAACTGACTTGCCTGTTTAAATAAAATATCCCATGTACCTGATGCTTTATGGCCAAAAAGAGTATCACATGCCATAACCCTTTTTAGCCAGACAGCATCAGATACATGGGCTACACATACTGAGACAGAGGGGCGCTGCTTTATCTGAGATTGAGTCTTTGTCATCGCTCGTCTCAGTAAAAAATAATATTTAAATATTTTATTTGGACAAGCAAGGAAGTACGGTAGGGCAGACCCCCTAAGGCCCACCCATAACGCCAGCCCTGTTGTGTGTGGGTTAGACATACAGTACAGTTGTAAATAACAACGCTCACCTCGTTATCAGATTCTACGAGCACCTGGTCATACTCGCTTAGTGCCACCAGAAACATGATGGATGTGACATTCTCAAAGCAGTGTATCCACTTCCTCCTCTCTGACCTCTGACCCCCCACGTCCACCATCCTGTCATAGGAACAGAGGAGCAACGTTAGGTGCAGATGACTTGAGTACCACTCGAGTTGGCATGGAAATATACTGTAGGTCCTATTCGTGTTCACTACATGATCATTGTTTTAGTGAACTTCCAAGTTGGTACTACACACTTTTTATTAGGTACAACACCCAATTTCCAATATGGTTCACTCCTAGACAGTGCTCATGTGGTCTTGGGATGCTATATAAAAGCAGACCGACTGGCATCGAGGCATTCACTTACTGTTCAATTGAACATTAGAATGGGCAAAACGAGTGACCTGAGCGTGGTATGTTTGTCAGTGCTAGGCACGCTGGTTCCAGTATCTCAGAAACGCCCTGCCTTCTGGGCTTTTCATGCACAACAGTGTCTAGAGTTTACAGAGAATGCTGCGAAAAAAAAAAAATAACTTCCAGTCAGCGGCAGTCCTGTCGTCGAAAATATCTTGTTAATGAGAGGTTGAAGGAGAATGGCGAGAATTGTGAAAATAACAGCACACTACAACAGTGGTGTCAAGAACTGTATCTCGGAATGTCCAACTGGCCAGTCCTTGTCACGGATGGGCTATTGCAGCAGATGACCACACAGACTTCCACTCCTATTAGCTAGAAACAAGAAGCGGCTCCAGTGGGCATGTGATCACCAACACTGGACAATCGAGGAGTGGAAAAACATCACCAGGATTTGGCGTAAGCAGCAGGAGTCTATAGCCCCATCCTGCCTGGTGTAATGGTGAAGGGAATGTTTTCCTGGCACACATTAGGTCCCTTGATACCAATTGAGCAACGTTCCCCTGAAGAACTCTGGCTGTTCTGGAGGAAAAGGTAGGGTCCAACCTGGTACTAGATGGGTGTACCTAATTAACTGGCCACTGAGGGTAGATAGCCCAAAAATATAACATCAATTGATAGAACTCTACCCACTGGTCTGTTCTCCCCACTACATCTTTATGGAAGTGGAATAGTACATATCAGTGGCTAGTGTGAGAACTGAGACAATCCATCTCAGGGTGTCATTCTATTCCATTGTTCCTTTGTTAGAATAGAACAGCCCAGTGAGCTTGATGGTTGGCATACCTGAAGATGACACTCTGGAGGTCAAAGGGGTACTCAATGATGCCCGTAGTGGGGACCCTAACTCTCAGCACATCCTGCTGAGTGGGAAGGTAAGAGGCCTCTGCGATCCGGTCCAGCGCATTCATGTAACTACGGAGACAAAAAAAGTATTGTGCCCACTGACAGGTGATGATAATATATGAAAATAGAGAAAAAAATGACCAAAGACATGGTCGGACATTTTAAGTTGGCAGCCTAGGGAACAGTCGACCATGAAATCTTGTATTTACTAACTATTTGACCATAGATAAAATAAAGTACAGTATTTATAGCGTCGTGACCATTGAAGTTGTCTGTCTGGGATTGAAGTTAGCAACTCGCAGGAATGGCCTTCATAAGTAGAGTTAGAGATCTCATTTACTCACTATTTGGTAGAGTCTGACAGCTGGTACTCCCGTCTCCTATCGTAAGCTTCCTGGATGCCTGGATCGTTCCATAAACACTTGATGGCGTCTATGTAGTGGTTTGCCAACGTGCTGACTTTCTCCACATCCACCTCTCGGACCACGTTAGCGTTGCCCTGAGAGAGAAAAAAACGGATTAAGGTTTAACCTCCAGGTTAGACTTTCAGTCAACAGAAACAAACATATCAATTAAATGGCATCAATTCAAGGTTCTATGTGTCTGAAATGGGACTAAAGCATAACCCAGGCAGAGGCAGGCAATCTTGACGGTTGATGAGTATGGCCGCGTTCCAGGTGGTCTATTTTGCAATTGTAGTGCACAGATGATCAGATCCCATGACTCCAGGTGAGGTGTTTAATTAACGTCTCAGGAAGTCCAATAATATCATATAGGAATCTTCTGAGATGCACAGCCTGCAAAAAAATAACCTAAAACGCAGCCTTTTTCTTTCACTATGCCGTTCCACAGATGACTCTTAGGGCCTAATATGAAGCTACCACATAGCACAACTCCAGAAGGATCACGTTCTAATGTTACTTAGAAAAAGGAAAATGAATTTCCCTATGTCACATGACTGTCTTCACTTCCTTATCTGGCCTCATCTCATGACTTATTTCTACTGTACCTTGTTACCAAAACCCAAAAAGGAAGTGATTGTTTTTTCCTAGTGACTACCTGGGAATGACATGCTACTGCCCCCTGTTGAAAGTATCCAATCGTTAAGCCAGCACAACAGGAAAATACCACAGGCTTCATATACAATACAGGCCACTTGTGATTTAATCAATAAGACTATATGAACACTAACGAACAACAGATAAACCACTGAACATACATAAGGGAACCATCCGATCTTCAAATAACAACATGAGACTACATGGTCAGATGTCACACCAGGCCTAGGGATTCAAATGAGACCTGGCCAGTCGATAACAGATAGGTCTCAGTTCCTCTATTGGCCAGTTTCATGTGGAATTACCTGCAGTTCTAGATGTGACATGAGAACTTTCTTTTCTGCAGACCCAACTTTTTGTAACCGGAAGGGGATAGCACCTCTATTTGGTCAAACGAATAGGCAGAATTAGGTTTAGTCCACCAGATGACTTTCCTCTCGCTCACACACAAACCCTTGGCTGGATGACATAGAAGGGGGTTGGATGAGCGTGACAGGAAGACACAGGAAGTTCCAAAACAGACAGGATGTGATTGTGGACGACTGTTCCATGAAAGATAGCATAAAGGAGGAGATTACTCTCAGTAACACATCTCTCTCATTCTCACACACACACTTCCATTCCCTCTTTCCCTCCTTACCTTGTTGTGCTCATATTTGTAAGGGATCCTTAGGGTCTCTGTGGCACGGATCATGGACTGCATGGCAGTAAAGATGTTCTGGTACACCAGCTTGGTGAAGCCTCGCTTGTCCTCCTCTGAGTAGCCGGCGCCATGGATGATTCTCATCTGTTTAATGAAGGTGCTCTTCCCACTCTCTCCAGTACCTGGTAAAAGGGGAGAGGGGTGAGTTGAGGATGGGGAAGGAAGGAATACATGTTTTTTTATTCACCTTTATTTAACCAGGTAGCCTAGTTGAGAACAAGTTCTCATTTACAACTGCGGTATACATACATTCTCTCATATAAATATATATTTATATGAGAGAGAGAGAGAGAGAGAGAGAGAGAGAGAGAGAGAGAGAGAGAGAGAGAGAATGGGACACAAGACGAAGACAAAGATGTCTGACTGCTACGCCATCTTGGAAATGGAATGGGTAATTGAAGAAGTGCGAGGCACTATATCCAGACAAGGATAGCATCTGACCCAGAGTCAAGACAAACAATCCATAATCACCTATTACAGCCCTATTCACATTTACACACACACATTCTCAATCTCCTTTCCCAGCTGCTCCTGCCAGCTCCTTAGATTTCTTGGCCTGGTCAGTGACCAAGAACAACATCTCTATGGATACAATAACTATTGTGATGTGAGCTCTAGATCTGGATCCTGGAGAGATCCTTTACAAGGGTCCTCAACAGAACCTAAATGTACCTCTACCACCCTAGTCATAGACTGTTCTCACTGCTACCGCACAGCAAGCGGTACCGGAGTGCCAAGTCTAGGTCCAAGAGGCTTCTAAACAGCTTCTACCCCCAAGCCATAAGACTCCTGAACATCTAATCAAATGGCTACACAGACTATTTGCATTGCCCCCCACCTCTCTTCTACGCTGCTGCTACTCTCTGTTATTATCAATGCATAGTCACTTTAATAACTCTACTTACATGTACATATTACCTCGACCAACCGGTGCCCCCGCACATTGACTCTGTACCGTTAGCCCCGGTATATAGTCTCGCTATTGTTATTTTACAGCTGTACTTTAATTACTTGTTCCTTTTATTTCTTATTCATATTTTTTTAACTGCAGTGTTGGTTAGGGGTTTGTAAGTCAGCATTTCACTGTAAGGTCTACACATGTTGTATTTGGCGCATGTGACTAAGAATTTGATTTGATACACAGGGCCAACATAAGGAGGGATCTTATCTCCATCAAACCACAAATGGTTTAATATCCTATACTAGTTCTACACAGGGACAACATGATTATGAATTACTCAGGATGTGTCCCAAATGTCTCCCTATTCCCGTTATAGTGCACTTATTTTGACCAATGTCAAAAAAATAAAAGTGCACTGTAAAGTGAATAGAGTGTCATTAGGGACACAGGTTCCCCCCCCTCTTAATTTACATGAAGCTATAAATAAGGAGAGGAGGGGAGGGCAAGCAGGTGTGTCCTGGGGGAGAAAGGGAGCAACACATCACTGCCTGTAACTCTGGGTCAGAGATAGAACACGTCTCTGGTGAATGACTCTGATAACTAGAGGTAGTAGACATGAAACCATCAACTGGTCTTTGGCTGGGACTGAAACCAGTGGACTACAGACAGCTGGTCCAGTTGTAAAGTACATGTAGATCTTTTGCAGACTAAGGGTGTTGCCAGGCATACGGTTAGGGTCCTACAGAAAGTGTTAAAGTGGTACCCTCTAACCCAGAGTCAAACACAGCAACACAGGAAGTAGAGAAAGCTTCCCAAACTTTTTTGCTTCATGACCCACCAATTGAGGTGTCTTTTGAGTCGCAACCAACCATAAGGGTTGAGCAGTGAAAAAACATACACAGACCAAATAATAAGTAAAAAATATTCATCTGGCATCAGAGGGAACATGTATTTCTAAAGCTAATTTCCTGCAATTCTAAACATGTTGGCATGGAGCCGAGAGAATTTTGCAGTTTTTAAGCAAATTCTATGCATTTTGACATAGCTAATGCTGTGTTCATATGCTCGAACATTATAACAAAATCAACGGGGCCCGATTGTCTAGCTTTTATTTTGTTGATTGTAAGTTCTCAAAAATATACAAGTCCCTTATTTTTTCACACTTAAATGTATATTTAAAAAAAATAGATATTTGTTTTTGAAATGCACAAAAACGGCATCCCGCGACACACCCGGACCCCTACCGTGACCCACAAGTGAGTACCGACCCACAGTTTGGGAACCACTGGTCTATATACAGTGGTGGAAAAAGTACCCAGTAGTCATACTTGAGTAAAAGTAAAGATACAGTGCCTTGCGAAAGTATTCGGCCCCCTTGAACTTTGCGACCTTTTGCCACATTTAGGCTTCAAACATAAAGATATAAAACTGTATTTTTTGTGAAGAATCAACAACAAGTGGGACACAATCATGAAGTGGAATGACATTTATTGGATATTTCAAACTTTTTTAACAAATCAAAAACTGAAAAATTGGGTGTGCAAAATGGTTCAGCCCCCTTAAGTTAATACTTTGTAGCGCCACCTTTTGCTGCGATTACAGCTTTAAGTCGCTTGGGGTATGTCTCTATCAGTTTTGCACATCGAGAGACTGACATTTTTTCCCATTCCTCCTTGCAAAACAGCTCGAGCTCAGTGAGGTTGGATGGAGAGCATTTGTGAACAGCAGTTTTCAGTTCTTTCCACAGATTCTCGATTGGATTCAGGTCTGGACTTTGACTTGGCCATTCTAACACCTGGATATGTTTATTTTTGAACCATTCCATTGTAGATTTTGCTTTATGTTTTGGATCATTGTCTTGTTGGAAGACAAATCTCTGTCCCAGTCTCAGGTCTTTTGCAGACTCCATCAGGTTTTCTTCCAGAATGGTCCTGTATTTGGCTCCATCCATCTTCCCATCAATTTTAACCATCTTCCCTGTCCCTGCTGAAGAAAAGCAGGCCCAAACCATGATGCTGCCACCACCATGTTTGACAGTGGGGATGGTGTGTTCAGGGTGATGAGCTGTGTTGCTTTTACGCCAAACGTAACGTTTTGCATTGTTGCCAAAAAGTTCAATTTTGGTTTCATCTGACCAGAGCACCTTCTTCCACATGTTTGGTGTGTCTCCCAGGTGGCTTGTGGCAAACTGTTTTTAGTGAGTCCACCAGATCATCAGTAGGGATGACCAGGGATGTTCTCTTGATAAATGTGTGAATTGGACCATTTCCCTGTCCTGCTAAGCATTCAACTAACTAGTACTTTTCAGTGTCAGAGAAAATTAATGGAATAATAAGTACATTATTTTCTTTAGGAATGTAGTGGCGTAAAAGTTGTCAGAAATATAAATACTTAAAGTAGAGCACAGATACCACAAAAAATGACTTAAGTAGTACTTTAAAGTATTTTTACTTCAGTACTTTACACCAATGTCTATAGGGCATTGATGTGATTGTCACAAACAGAGCAGCAGGAAAATCAGGCCTAAACCATAGAGACCAGTACTGTGTTCTAATGCTCCGTTTGTAAACAAGTGGGAGGTGGGATTTACCAGTTGTGAAGTTGTAAATACCAGTTGGATGCATTCACGTGCTTTGATGCGTACAAGATGCGTACACCATAACCTAAATGTACAGCTATCAAGCTTGTAAGCAATTTAAAGAGTAAAAAAAAAAACATTTCTAGTTTGCTTTTTATAAATACTGTTTTGTTACATTTAACTGCCAAAAATGCTGTTTGAGGTCATTTCCTTAGTAGGTGACATTTGAGTTCCGCACGTGGGAGAAATCGGAGCTCAGGGATGATCGATGAGTTTCCCACTAGTAATTACCAGTTGGAGGGTCGTTCAAGTGGATTTTTCCTAGTCGTATGTGGTAAATTCCCACTTGGTTACGAACACAGAATAAGGCTGGCCTGTATCCAGGCAGCAGTCTTCCCCCATCACTCTACCAGCTTCTCTCACACGGATTACATCATAACATTGACACAAGTCATTTTTTAGGGAACTAACGCAACTTTGGAAATATTACATCATAGACAAACTGCTTGCATTTCTTTTTACTGTGACTTGTGCATCTACTTTCTATGAGGACGTGTAGCTGTAGACAACACAAATGATGGTCAAGGAAAAATTAAATAATGAAGTAGCCTAACATAATACATTTAATTTAAAGTGCTTTCTATTATAATATTGATGTTCTTATATTATCCTATACACTTGCACCAGACAGTCCAATGGTATGTAGAATATAGAATATATGTTACCCAGGATCCCACCTGAATTCACAAACAGACTGCTTTAGGGGTGGTCCCATTAAGATACTTTAGGTAAGGCGTCAGCATTCTTCAGTTCGGCTGGCGGTTAGTCAAAGTCGTCTATGTGAACCGAACGAGTGTGCTGGCATACTCTCTTAAAAGACCTTCGCTTGAAAAACTGGAAAAATTGCAATAGTATTGTTTGTCCATTTGGAGATGCCGTAGCCACTATACAGTTCCTCAAAATAGTCTGAATTAATCTAAGATAATTTAAGAATCGGTCATTAATCTGTCATCATTTTGCAGAGGAGATCTTAGTCATGCAATTTTTCATCTAACTAAGATGTTTGGTGCAGTATTTACCAATGAAAATGTGCATAAAGTCTCTTGTTGAATGACCACAAAGAATTTACTGAAGAATCACTACGGTTGACCAATCACCAACGAATGGGCGTAGACTTCAGCTCCGAACTTCGGCTTCCCTCAAGAAAAAAAATGGTGTGCCTGTACAGCCGAAAAAACCCTCACTAAAGTCCAAAACGTCCTCATAATATATGCACAAACTCTTCTGAACTGTTTTGGCTGGGAAACATGTGGACGCTTTTATGGCAAGGTTGGGCTCAATTTCAATTAAAGGCAGTCAATTCAGGAAGTGAACACAAATTACGTTTTTACATTTCTGAATTTTAAATTCAAATGGAATAAAATTATTCTGTGATGACAAAGAGCCAATGAGTAGACTGAGGCCCCACCTGTTTGTACTCAACGTAGAGTGTCAGAACTCTATAGGGTTTGCCTGTATTCTGAGTGGTGTATGAGGGGTTGCATTCAAGTAAGGAAACTGACACATGGCCAATGCTCTAGTATAGTTACAATATAATAATAATACAACTACGCCATTTAGCAGAAGTCTTTATCCAAAGTGACTTACAGCGACTTAGGAACCTATTATTCTGGAGAAGGCTGCAATTATGTTCCGCAATTCAAGGCGTTCCTGCATGTGGGCATTCCTGCATTTGCAGGAACCCCTTTTTATACTTCTATTGGTACATGTTAAGTTTGGACAGGCGGAAGCTCTCCAGTACGGTAGGTGGTGTTAATGCACAATAGTGTTGGATGCCAGAAGAAGGGGCGGAACCGACAACGGTAGCTAGCTAGCAGTACATGGGTAGCCAGTTGTCCTTTGCCCCAAGGCTGTTAGGCACCATTTTCACGCAGTTCTGTTATCGACTGCGAAGGCAAATTTTCAGCAAGCGGGAGTGAAGGAGACTGTGTGCTAGCTTAGCCAGCTAGTCCTAAGGAGGACTCTGACAAACAGCAAGCGAGAGGCGAGGGCAACACCATGTGCTAGTTAACTAGCAAGCACACGGTGTCGCTAACTATCAAGCTAGCTAACACACCGTGTTACCCCAGCCTCCCCCTGCTGTGCTAGTGGGAGGCGGCCGATAGACAGTGTCCTTCGCTCCCGCCAATCAGGCACTGTTTTCCTGCAATTCTGTTAACGACGGTGAGGGCAGGTGTTTGGCAGGTAGGAGCAAAGGACACTGTCTACCGGTGTGGCTCCCGCTAGCTAGCAAGGAATGCCCACATGCAGGAACACACTGAATTGTGAGCTGCAATTGCACACTATTGCTATCCTGGCTAACTGAGCTACATTCTTCTTAAAGAACGTCAATGATGCAAAAATGTCAACAATGCAAAAGTTCACTGTATATGCACTCCCCAAACTCATTTGGGGACAGAGTCGTTTAACAACTGTTGGACTTCTTCGATACACCCATAAAACTAAAGTGAACGATCACTGTTAGTGTGTTAGTAATGACCCCTCACAATGGCCTGTTTCTTCTGTGAATTACCAATACTGCATTTCAAAGAATTGTTGCGGCTGCTGCCGTGCAGAAAGTGTGAGGAAAATGCAGTTTACTGACCCAGAGCTGGCTTTCAGGTCAGGCAGGCAGGAGTTGATTTGATGACATCTGCCCCTTTCAAACCAAGTCCATTTACAACCCAGCTTTTTACATAAGTCACTTTCATCATACAGTATGCCAGGCCTATATCCAAAACGGATCAAAACAGACAGACTTGAATAATGAATAGAAACTTAGTAAAAGATGGTCCATTAAATTCCATTCTAGGATTTAAAAATTAACAAAACGTTTTCCCTGCCACTTTTCCTGATATAGGCCTATACAGAAGCTGAGGGATGGGGCTGGGGAAATGTAACCCCTTTCAAATTCATAGACATAGCTCTAGATGCAAGGACTGACAATCCATGACATCTATATGATAGCTTTAAACATATTTTGAAGGTATTAGCCTATTTCTTGCTTAAGGTCTTCATGTTTGTAAACACGAATAAACCTTTCTATTTTGGGGGTGTGATAGAAAAAGACAGATGTGCTAAGCATTCATAAATTATATTCTTCATGAGTCAATGGGTAGGTTAAATGTCAGGAATTTAAATTACCATTGAACAGAAAACTGTATCTCAGAGTGTACCTTTAAAAAAAAGGCTGTCTTATTCAGAGACGTGGGAGAGTCGCGTGCACAGATTGTTGGGCCAAACGTTCCGACTCGAAACAGTCAAGAACGTCTACATGTGTTATATGTAGTGCACAGTGCAGGTAAACGAATGTTTGGCGCAGGATTTCTCGACCCTGTAATTGCTACCAATAAAACGCCTAGACTTTGGCCTCGTCCGTAAACAGACAGACACCACAAGTCTATCATCCTAGTTACTACGTAATGAAATGAATAGTTGGATGGTTCGTGCGATTTTTTTGTATTCTAAATGGTAGCAATATTCAAATACAATTGCTTTGGAACACTTGAGATTGATAGAACTGCTACAATTTGGCATGTGTGGCTGGCTACAAAGTTAGTCTGGTTTTCAGGAGTAGCTTGCGCAGCACCACCCAAAATGAATTTTCGCCTTTATTTTCATCACTCATCACCACTAGCTTACCGAGAAGCAACAGCTTCAATTCCCGGCGAGCATCCCTCTTATCCCGGCGGAGCTGTCTTTCGATCTCGTCGTTGATCCGCCTGGATTCTTTCGCCTCCTCGCTTAGGCAACACGCCATGATGGCGTCGAGGGTCATTCTTTTTAAAATCACCTTTCCTCCTTCTTTATGCACTACGCAGATTCCAGTTGCGATAAAAAAAAAACAATTAACGGATATCAAATCACGCCATTACAGATGCAAAAAACATGGACGCGTTATAAAGTGGCATAGCCTGGGAGGAGAAGAAAATGTATAGGCTATTTGAGAAATTGTTGCTCCCCCGTTTCGCTTCGCTTTCTGACGGACTGTCAGGCAGCAAACAGTGGCTCTGGGAGTTAACTAAATGTCAGAAATTCTAATTGGGTAGTCTGATTTTCCTTTTAAATATGATCATCAGCACCGTTTAAAAAAAATCATACGTAATGTTCTATGTGATTAGCATTCTCATTCTTGCCCAGTCATCCTCTTCACATATTTTTTTAAAGCATGTCTTCGTATCCTAATAGTCCCATAATCCATTCGATGAGAAAACACATGAAAACGTGTTCGCTTTATTTCCAATTGCTCGACTCCCGGACGTGGTAAAGCCGAATATGGCGGATTTACACTCCAAACCGCAAGGCAGGAATACTGTTATTTCTCTCTGACGAAAGAAAAACTCAAGAAAAAACGCACCAATCTCACATTAGCCTACTTCCCAAAACGGAAAAACGCGTCATCCGTGTGCTTTCAAAAACAGGGAAATGTAAATTATTCTGCTATACGTTTGCTTATAATAAAGTTGGGGAAAAATACGTTTTTAGTTCAGCCTTCCCTTGTCCTTAATTCTCCATGTGTTTTTATAACAGAGACATCCACTCCTAGCCGGTGACGTCGGACAGTGATAAGCAGGGAGTGTCCTCAGAAGAAAAGTGACTCCAAAGTATCCCACCAACCGAATAGACAAGCGGTTGGTGGGTTACCGCTACCTGCTCTTATTACCCAAAAGCTAATAAATTTATGATACATACACTACATGACCAAAAGTATGTGGACACCTGCTCGTCGAACATCTCATTCCAACATCATGGGCATTAATATGGAGTTTGTCTCCCCTTTGCTGCTATATCAGCCTCCTCTCTTCTGTGACGGCTTTCCACTAGATGTTAGAACATTGCTGTGGGGACTTGCTTCCATTCAGCCACAAGAGCATTAGTGAGGTCGGACATCGATGTTGGGCGATTAGGCCTGGCTCGCAGTCGGCGTTCCAATTCATCCCAAAAGTGTTAGATGGAGTTGAGGTCAGGGCTCTGTGCAGGTCAATCAAGTTCTTCCACACAGATCTCGACAAACCATTAATTTATGGACCTCGCTTTGTGCACGGGGGTAATTGTCATGCTGAAACAGGAAAGGGACTTTCGCAAGCTGTTGTCACAAAGTTGGAAACACAGAATCATCTAGAATGTAATTGTATGCTATAGCATTACGATTTCCCTCCACTGGAACAAGGGGCCTAGCCCGAACAATGAAAAACAGCCCCAAACCATTATTCCTCCTCCACCAAACATTACAGTTGGCACTATGTATTCGGGCAGGTAGCGTTCTCCTGGCATCCTCCAAATATAGATTAGTCTCTCAGCCAAGCTTCTAGCCCCAAGGCAAAATGGCGCCGATAGAGAGGGCAGCCGAGCTTCTAGCCCCTAGCCAAAATGGCACCGATAGAGAGGGCAGCCGAGTTCCTAGCCCCTAGGCAATTTGCAGTATTTCATTTTTTTATGTGTTATTTCTTACATTATTAGGACAGAATTGTTTTGTTGTTATTACACACAGCCGGCATTACCAGCATTACGACCAGAAATACGACTTTTCCGATTCGGAACCTTTGTTCGTACCCCCAGGGCAATTTAACTAATTTCAGAGGCTGACCCAAAACATCGCCGGCTTAAAAGAGGTACAAGGAGTGGACTTCTAGTCCGACTCAGGAGGTGCGCACACCACCCACTGCTTCCGAGTATATTACTCACTAAAGGTCAGTCTCTGGATAATAAAGTTGACGAGCTGAGGGCGAGGATTTTCTTCCAGAGAGACATCAGGGATTGTAACATACTCTGTTTCACGGAAACATGGCTCTCTCAGGATATACTGTTTGAGTCAGTACAGCCAGTTGGGTTCTCAATTCAGATAGGAATAAATATCTCCCCAGGAAGAAGAAGGGCTGGGTTGTATGTTTCATGGTTACTACTCATGGTGTGATTGTGATAACATACAGGAACTCAAGTCCTTTTGTTCACCCAACCAAGAATACCTCACAATCACATGCCGACCGTATTACCTCCCAAGATAATTATCTTTGGTTATAGTCACAGCCGTGTATATTCCCCATCAAGCCAATACCACAACGGCCCTCAAAGAACTTCACTGGACTTTATGCAAATTGGAAACCACATATCCTGAGGCCGCATTTATTGTAGGTGGGGATTTTAACAAAGCAAATTTGAGGAAAACGCTACCAAAGTTCTATCAACATATCAAATCAAATCCAATTTTATTGGTCACATACACATTGTTAGCAGATGTTATTGCGAGTGTAGTGAAATGCTTGTGCTTCTAGTTCCGACAGTACAGCAATATCTAACATGTAATCTAACAATTCCACAACAACTACCTAATACACACAAATCTAAGTAAAGGAATGGAATAAGAATACATACATATAAATATATGGATGAGCAATAACAGAGCGGCATAGGCAAGATGCAATAGATAGAATAAAATACAGTATATACATATGAGATGAGTAATGCAAATATGTAAACATTATTAAAGTGGCATTATTAAAGTGACTAGTGATCCATTTATTAAAGTGGATCACTGTTCCCAGGCCGTCATTGAAAATAAGAATTTGTTCTTAACTGACTTGCCTGGTTAAATAAAGGTAAAAATTAAAAATTAAAAAATTAAAGTGACTAGTGATCCATTTATTAAAGTGGCCAATGATTTCAAGTCTGTATGTAGGCAGCAGCCTCTGTGTTAGTGGTGGCTGTTTAACAGTCTGATGGCCTTGAGATAGAACTGTTTTTCAGTCTCTCGGTTCCAGCTTTGATACACCTGTACTGACCTCGCCTTCTGTATGGTAGTGGGGTGAACAGGCAGTGGCTCGGGTGGTTGTTGTCCTTGATGATCTTTTTGGCCTTCTTGTGACATCGGGTGTTGTAGGTGTCCTGGAGGGCAGGTAGTTTGCCTCCGGTGATACGTTGTGCAGACCGCACCATCCTCTGGAGAGCCTTGCAGTTGTGGGTGGTGCAGTTGCTGTACCAGCAACTGTGACAAGCAACTAGCAGCCTGACAGGATGCTCTCAATTGTGCATCTGTAAAAGTCTGTGAAGGTTTTAGGTGCCAAGCCAAATTTCTTCAGCCTTCTGAGGTTGAAGAGGCGTTGTTGCGCCTTCTTCACCACACTGTCTGTGTGGGTGGACCATTTCAGTTTGTCCGTGATGTGAATGCTGAGGAACTTAAAACTTTCCACCTTCTCCATATTGACTGCAGTACTCGCTCTGCTAAAACACTCGACCACTGCTTCTCCAACTTCCAGAATGCCTACAAGGTCCTCCCCCGCCCTCCCTTTGATAAATCTGATCACGACTCCATTTTGCTCCTCCCTTCCTATAGGCAGAAACTCAAACAGGAAGTACTTGCGCTAAGGACTACTCAACACAAGTTTGGATTGGATTCCACACTTCAAGGTTGTTTTGATCATGCTAGGATATGTTCCATGTAGCCTCTGAGAATAACATTAACAAATATACTGATACGGTGACTGAGTTTATCAGGAATAGGAGATGTTCTACCCACTGCGACTGTTATAACCTATGATAACCAGAAACCGTGGATAGATGTTAGCATTCGTGCAAAACTGAAAGCCCAAACCATCGCATTTAACCGAGGCGAGTTGACTGGGAATATGTCATAATACAAATAGTGTAGTTATTCCCTCCGTAAGGCAATCAAACAGGCAAAACATCAGTATAGAGACAAAGTGGAGTCGCAATTCAATGAGACGTATGTGGCAGACTAAACTAAACACCTTCTTCGCCCGCTTTGAGGATAATACAGTGCCACCGATGAGGCCCACTACCAAGAACTGTGGGCTCTCCTTCTCCGTAGCCGATGTGAGTAAGACATTTAAGTGTGTTAACCCTCGCAAGGCTGCCGGGCCTGATGGCATCCCGAGCCTCGTCCTCAGAGCATGCGCAGACTAGCTGGCTGGTGTGTTTACGGACATATTCAATCTCTCCCTATCCCAGTCTGCTGTCACCACATGTCCACCATTGTTCCTGTACCCAATAAACAAAGGTAACTGAACTAAATGACTATCGCCAAGTAGCACTCACGTCTGTCATGTTGAAGTGCTTTGAGAGACTAGTCAAGGATCATATTACCACTACCTTACCTGACACCCTAGACCCACTTAAATTTGCTTACCGCCCCAATAGATCCACAGACGATGCAATCGCCATCTAGGCAATAGGAATATCTATGTAAGAATGCTGTTCATTGACGATAGCTCAGCATTCAACACCATAGTAACCTCCAGGCTCATCATTAAGCTTGAGGCCCTGAGTCTGAACCCCGCCCTGTGCAACTGGGTCCTGGACTTCCTGACGGGCCGCCCCCAGGTGGTGAAGGTGGGAAACAACACCTCCACTTTGCTGATCCTCAACACAGGGGCCCCACAAGGGTGCATGCTCAGCCCCCTCCTGTACTCCCTGTTCACCCATGACTGTGTGGCCACGCACGCCTCCAACTCAATCATCAAGTTTGCAGACGACGCAACAGTAATAGACTTGATTACCAACCAGGACGAGACAGCCTACAGGGAGGAGGTGAGGGCTCTGGGAGTGTGGTGCCAGGAAAATAACCTCTCACTCAACGTCAACAAAACAAAGGAGATGATCGGGGACTTCACTGACAAACTGAAATGGTCCACCCACACAGACAGTGTGGTGAAGAAGGCTGATTTGAAGCGTGATTCATCTTTCCAGAGTCCAATAGCAGCTTGTGTGCAGCTGCTCTGCCATGGAAACCCATTTCATGAAGCTCCCAACAAACAGTTCTTGTGCTGACGTTGCTTCCAGAGGCAGTTTGGAATTTGGTAGAGAGTGTTGCAACCGAGGACAGACGACTTTAACGTGCTGAACACTTCGCGGCTGAGCCGTTGTTGCTGCTAGACGTTTCCACTTCACAATAACAGCAGTTACAGTTGACCGGGGTAGCTCTAACAGGGCAGAAATTTGACGTACTGACTTATTGGAATGGTGGCACCATATGACGTTGACACATTGAACTGAGCTCTTCAATAAGGCCATTCTACTGTCAATGTTTGTCTATAGAGATTGCATGGCTGTGTGCTCGATATTATACACCTGTCAGCAATGGGTGTGGCTGAAATAGCCGAATCCACTAACTTGAAGGGATGTCCACATACTTTGTATATACAGAGCATTTGGAAAGAATTCAGACACCTTGACTTTTTCCACGTTTTGTTAATTTACAGCCTTATTCTAAAATGGATTAAAAACGTTATTTCATCAATCTACACACAATAATCCATGATGACAAAGCGAACACAGGTTTTCTGACATTTTTGCATATGTATTGGTAATAAAACACAGAAACACATTATTTACATACAATACCAGTCAAAAGTTTGGACACACCTACTAATTCAAGGGTTTTTCTTTATTTTACTATTTTCTATATTGTAGAATAATTATGTAGTAACCAAAAAAGTATTCAACAATTCAAAATATATTTTATATTTGAGATTCTTCAAAGTAGCCACCCTTTGCCTTGATGACAGCTTTGCACACTCTTGGCATTCTCTCAACCAGCTTCATGAGGTAGTTACCTGGAATGCATTTCAATTAATAGGTGTGCCTTGTTAAAAGTTCATTTGTGGAATTTCTTTCCTTCTTAATGCGTTTGAGGCCATCAGTTATGTTGTTGTCATGCAGGTGAAAGAGGACCCAAAAGCGACTTGGCGAAAACAGAGTCTTTAATCCAGTAAAGTAAATACAAACAAAAAAAACACAACTTTCACTCGAAATGACGAGGACAAACTGGAGACTCGATCTTGAACAGCAGGTGAACAGCAGGTTGCCTCGGGAAGGCACTTGAACCAGACAGACTCAGACACCTGCTCACCACGCAGCATCTGAGGAAAACACGACACGACAGGGCGATACACAAACACAGCACGGTGAATTCTAGACAAGGAACCGACAGGACAGGAACGGAACACAAAGGAAGAAATAGGGACTCTAATCAGGGGAAAGGATCGGGAACAGGTGTGGGAAGACTAAATGATTGATTAGGGGAATAGGAACAGCTGGGAGCAGGAACGGAACGATAGAGAGAAGAGAGAGCGAGAGAGTGAGAGAGGGAGGGGGAGAGAGAGGGATAGAAAAAGGGAAAGAACCTAATAAGACCAGCAGAGGGAAACGAATAGAATGGGAAGCACAGGGACAAGACAAGATAATAAATGACAAAACATGACAGTACCCCCCACTCACCGAGCGCCTCCTGGCGCACTCGAGGAGGAATCCTGGCGGCAACGGAGGAAATCATCAATGAGTGAACGGTCCAGCACGTCCCGAGACGGAACCCAACTCCTCTCCTCAGGACCGTAACCCTCCCAATCCACTAAGTATTGGTGACCCCGTCCCCGAGAACGCATGTCCATGATCTTATGTACCTTGTAAATAGGTGCGCTCTCGACAAGGACGGGAGGGGGAGGGAAGACGAACGGGGTGCGAAGAAAGGGCTTAACACAGGAGACATGGAAGACAGGATGGACGCGACGAAGATGTCGCGGAAGAAGCAGTCGCACAGCGACAGGATTGACGACCTGGGAGACACGGAACGGACCAATGAACCGCGGAGTCAACTTACGAGAAGCTGTCGTAAGAGGAAGGTTGCGAGTGGAAAGCCACACTCTCTGGCCGCAACAATACCTTGGACTCTTAATCCTGCGTTTATTGGCGGCTCTCACAGTCTGTGCCCTGTAACGGCAAAGTGCAGACCTCACCCTCCTCCAGGTGCGCTCACAACGTTGGACAAACGCTTGAGCGGAGGGAACGCTGGACTCGGCAAGCTGGGATGAGAACAGAGGAGGCTGGTAACCCAGACTACTCTGAAACGGAGATAACCCGGTAGCAGACGAAGGAAGCGAATTGTGAGCGTATTCTGCCCAGGGGAGCTGTTCTGCCCAAGACGCAGGGTTTCTGAAAGAAAGGCTGCGTAGTATGCGACCAATCGTCTGATTGGCCCTCTCTGCTTGACCGTTAGACTGGGGATGAAACCCGGAAGAGAGACTGACGGACGCACCAATCAAACGACAGAACTCCCTCCAAAACTGTGACGTGAATTGCGGGCCTCTGTCTGAAACGGCGTCTAACGGGAGGCCATGAATTCTGAATACATTCTCGATAATGATTTGTGCCGTCTCCTTAGCGGAAGGAAGTTTAGCGAGGGGAATGAAATGTGCCGCCTTAGAGAACCTATCGACAACCGTAAGAATCACAGTCTTCCCCGCAGACAAAGGCAGACCGGTAATGAAGTCTAGGGCGATGTGAGACCATGGTCGAGAAGGAATGGGGAGCGGTCTGAGACGACCGGCAGGAGGAGAGTTACCCGACTTAGTCTGCGCGCAGTCCGAACAAGCAGCCACGAAACGGCGCGTGTCACGCTCCTGAGTCGGCCACCAAAAGCGCTGGCGAATAGACGCAAGAGTGCCTCGAACACCGGGATGACCAGCTAACTTGGCAGAGTGAGCCCACTGAAGAACAGCCAGACGAGTGGAAACAGGAACGAAAAGGAGGTTACTAGGACAAGCGCGCGGCGACGCAGTGTGCGTGAGTGCTTGCTTAACCTGTCTTTCAATTCCCCAGACTGTTAACCCGACAACACGCCCATAAGGAAGAATCCCCTCGGGATCAGTAGAAGCCACAGAAGAACTAAACAGACGGGATAAGGCATCAGGCTTGGTGTTCTTGCTACCCGGACGGTAAGAAATCACAAACTCGAAACGAGCGAAAAACAACGCCCAACGAGCTTGACGGGCATTAAGTCGTTTGGCAGAACGGATGTACTCAAGGTTCTTATGGTCTGTCCAAACGACAAAAGGAACGGTCGCCCCCTCCAACCACTGTCGCCATTCGCCTAGGGCTAAGCGGATGGCGAGCAGTTCACGGTTACCCACATCATAGTTGCGCTCAGATGGCGACAGGCGATGAGAAAATAAGCGCAAGGATGAACCTTATCGTCAGACTGGAAGCGCTGGGATAGAATGGCTCCCACGCCTACCTCTGAAGCGTCAACCTCGACAATGAATTGTCTAGTGACGTCAGGAGTAACGAGGATAGGAGCGGACGTAAAACGTTCTTTTAGAAGATCAAAAGCTCCCTGGGCGGAACCGGACCACTTAAAACACGTCTTGACAGAAGTAAGAGCTGTGAGAGGGGCAGCAACTTGACCGAAATTACGAATGAAACGCCGATAGAAATTAGCGAAACCTAAAAAGCGCTGCAACTCGACACGTGACCTTGGAACGGGCCAATCACTGACAGCTTGGACCTTAGCGGAATCCATCTGAATGCCTTCAGCGGAAATAACGGAACCGAGAAAAGTAACGGAGGAGACATGAAAAGAGCACTTCTCAGACTTTACGTAGAGACAATTCTCTAAAAGGCGCTGTAGAACACGTCGAACGTGCTGAACATGAATCTCGAGTGACGGAGAAAAAATCAGGATATCGTCAAGATAGACAAAAACAAAGATGTTCAGCATGTCTCTCAGAACATCATTAACTAATGCCTGAAAAACAGCTGGCGCATTGGCGAGACCAAACGGCAGAACCCGGTACTCAAAATGCCCTAACGGAGTGTTAAACGCCGTTTTCCACTCGTCCCCCTCTCTGATGCGCACGAGATGGTAAGCGTTACGAAGGTCCAACTTAGTAAAGCACCTGGCTCCCTGCAGAATCTCGAAGGCTGATGACATAAGGGGAAGCGGATAACGATTCTTAACCGTTATGTCATTCAGCCCTCGATAATCCACGCAGGGGCGCAGAGTACCGTCCTTCTTCTTAACAAAAAGAACCCCGCCCCGGCCGGAGAGGAAGAAGGCACTATGGTACCGGCGTCAAGAGACACAGACAAATAATCCTCGAGAGCCTTACGTTCGGGAGCCGACAGAGAGTATAGTCTACCCCGAGGAGGAGTGGTCCCCGGAAGGAGATCAATACTACAATCATACGACCGGTGAGGAGGAAGGGAGTTGGCTCGGGACCGACTGAAGACCGTGCGCAGATCATGATATTCCTCCGGCACTCCTGTCAAATCGCCAGGTTCCTCCTGAGAAGTAGGGACAGAAGAAACGGGAGGGATGGCAGACATTAAACACTTCACATGACAAGAAACGTTCCAGGATAGGATAGAATTACTAGACCAATTAATAGAAGGATTATGACATACTAGCCAGGGATGACCCAAAACAACAGGTGTAAACGGTGAACGAAAAATCAAAAAAGAAATAGTCTCACTGTGGTTACCAGATACTGTGAGGGTTAAAGGTAGTGTCTCAAATCTGATACTGGGAAGATGACTACCATCTAAGGCGAACATGGGCGTAGGCTTCTCTAACTCTCTGAAAGGAATGTCATGTTTCCGAACCCATGCTTCGTCCATGAAACAACCCTCAGCCCCAGAGTCTATCAAGGCACTACATGTAGCACCCGAACCGGTCCAGCGTAGATGGACCGACAAAGTAGTACAGGATCTTGATGGAGAGACTTGAGTAGTTGCGCTCACCTGTAGCCCTCCGCTTACAGATGAGCTCTGGCTTTTACTGGACATGAATTAACAAAATGTCCAGCAACTCCGCAATAGAGGCACAGGCGGTTGGTGATCCTCCGTTCCCTCTCCTTAGTCGAGATGCGAATCCCTCCCAGCTGCATGGGCTCAGACTCTGAGCCAGAGGAGGGAGATGGTTGCGATGCGGAGCAGGGAAACACCGTTGATGCGAGCTCTCTTCCACGAGCCCGGTGACGAAGATCTACCCGTCGTTCTATGCGGATGGCGAGAGCAATCAAAGAGTCCACATCTGAAGGAACCTCCCGGGAGAGAATCTCATCCTTAACCACTGCGTGGAGTCCCTCCAGAAAACGAGCGAGCAGCGCCGGCTCGTTCCACTCACTAGAGGCAGCAAGAGTGCGAAACTCAATAGAATAATCCGTTATGGACCGTTCACCTTGGCATAAGGAAGCCAGGGCCCTAGAAGCCTCCTACCAAAAACTGAACGGTCAAAAACCCGAATCATCTCCTCTTTAAAGTTCTGGAACTTGTTAGAGCAATCAGCCCTTGCCTCCCAGATAGCTGTGCCCCATTCTCGAGCCCGGCCAGTAAGGAGTGAAATGACGTAAGCAACCCGAGCTCTCTCTCTAGAGTATGTGTTGGGTTGGAGAGAGAACACAATCTCACACTGCGTGAGAAAGGAGCGGCACTCAGTGGGCTGCCCGGAGTAGCAAGGTGGGTTATTAACCCTAGGTTCTGGAGGCTCGGCAGGCCAGGAAGTAACAGGTGGCACGAGACGTAGACTCTGGAACTGTCCAGAGAGGTCGGAAACCTGAGCGGCCAGGTTCTCCACGGCATGGCGAGCAGCAGACAATTCCTGCTCGTGTCTGCCGAGCATGGCTCCTTGGATCTCGACGGCAGTGTAACGAGCGTCTGAAGTCGCTGGGTCCATTCCTTGGTCGGTTCCTTCTGTCATGCAGGTGAAAGAGGACCCAAAAGCGACTTGGCGAAAACAGAGTCTTTAATCCAGTAAAGTAAATACAAACAAAAAAACACAACTTTCACTCGAAATGACGAGGACAAACTGGAGACTCGATCTTGAACAGCAGGTGAACAGCAGGTTGCCTCGGGAAGGCACTTGAACCAGACAGACTCAGACACCTGCTCACCACGCAGCATCTGAGGAAAACACGACACGACAGGGCGATACACAAACACAGCACGGTGAATTCTAGACAAGGAACCGACAGGACAGGAACGGAACACAAAGGAAGAAATAGGGACTCTAATCAGGGGAAAGGATCGGGAACAGGTGTGGGAAGACTAAATGATTGATTAGGGGAATAGG
Source organism: Oncorhynchus gorbuscha (assembly GCF_021184085.1). Classification (NCBI taxonomy): domain Eukaryota; kingdom Metazoa; phylum Chordata; class Actinopteri; order Salmoniformes; family Salmonidae; genus Oncorhynchus; species Oncorhynchus gorbuscha. The sequence goes on from NC_060176.1 coordinate 66,618,205, forward strand.
AACAGCTGGGAGCAGGAACGGAACGATAGAGAGAAGAGAGAGCGAGAGAGTGAGAGAGGGAGGGGGAGAGAGAGGGATAGAAAAAGGGAAAGAACCTAATAAGACCAGCAGAGGGAAACGAATAGAATGGGAAGCACAGGGACAAGACAAGATAATAAATGACAAAACATGACAGTTGTGACAACGTAGGGGTGGTATACAGAAGATAGCTCTATTTGGTAAAATACCAAGTCATATTATGGCAAGAACAGCTCAAATAAGCAAAGAGAAATAACAATCCATAATTACTTTAAGACATGACGGTCAGTCAATCTGGAACTTTTAAAAAACGTAGAAAGTTTCTTCAAGAGCAGTCGCAAAAACCATCAAGCGCTATGATGAAACTGGCTCTCATGAGGACCACCACAGGAAAGGAAGACCCAGAGTTACCTCTGCTACAGAGGATAAGTTCATTAGAGTTTACCAGCCTCAGAAATTGCAGCCCAAATAAATGCTTCACAGAGTTCAAGTAACAGACACATCTTAACATCAACTGTTCAGAAGAGACTGCATGAATCAGGCCTGAATCAGGCCTTCATGGTCTGATTGCTGCATAAAAAGCACTCATTGGGAAAGCATTCCAGGTGAAGCTGGTTGAGATAATGCAAAGAGTGTGCAAATGTGTCATCAAGGCAAAGGATGGCTACTTTGAAGAATCTAAAATATTTGTTGAAGATGTTTTTGGTTACTACATGATTCCATATGAGTTACAGTGTAGAAAATTGTAAAAAATAAAGAAAAACCCTTGAATGAGTAGGTGTGTCCAAACTTTTGACTGGTACTGCATGTAATTCAGACCCTTTGCTATAAGACTCGAAATTGAGCTCAGGTGCATCCTGTTTCCATTGATCATCCTTGAGATGTTTCTACAACTTGATCGGAGTCTACCTGTTGTAAATTCAATTGATTGGACATGATTTGGAAAGCACACACCAGTCTATATTAGGTCCCACAGTTGACAGTGCATGTCAGAGCAAAAACTAAGCCATGAGGTTGAAGGAATTGTCTGTAGTGCGCCGAGGCAGGATTGTGTCGTGGCACAGATCTGGGGAACGGTAGAAAAACATTTCTGCCTCATTGAAGGTCCCAAGTATACTGTGGCCTTCATCATTCTTAAATAGAAGAAGTTTAGAATCACCAAGACTCTTCCTAGAGCTGGCCGCCCGGCCAGACTGAGCAATCGGGGGAGAAGGGCCTTGGCCAGAAGAGGACTGGCCACCCCTCATAACCTGGTTCCTCTCTAGGTTTCTTCCTTGGTTCTTGCCTTTCTAGGGAGTTTTTCCTAGCCACCGTGCTTCTACACCTGTATTGCTTGCAGTTTGGGGTTTTAGGCTGGGTTTCTGTACAGCACTTTGTGACATCAGCTGATGTAAGAAGGGCTTTATAAATACATTTGATTGATTGATCAGGGAGGTGCCCAAGATCCTGATGGTCACTGACAGCACTCCAGGGTTCCTCTGTGAAGATGGTTGTCCTTCTGGAAGGTTCTCTCATCTCTACGACACTCCACCAATCAGGCTTAAATGGTAGAGTGGCCAGATGGAAGCCACTCCCCAGTAAAAGGCACATGACAGCCCGCTTGGAGTCCGCCAAAAGGCACCTAAAGGACTCTCAGACCATGAGAAACCAGATTCTCTGGTCTGATGAAACCAAGATTGAACTCTTTGGCCTGCATGCCAAGTGTCACGTCTGGAGGAAACCTGGCACCATCCCTATGGTGAATCAAAGTGGTGACAGTATCATGCTGTGGGGATGTTTCTCAGCGGCAGGGACTGGGAGACTAGTCAGGCTCGAGGCAAAGATGAACGGAGCAAAGTACAGAGAGATCCTTGATGAAAACCTGCTTCAGAACGCTCAGGGCCTCAGACTGGGACCAAGTTTCACCTTCCAACAGAACAATGACCATAAGCACACAGCCAAGACAACACAGGAGTGGCTTCTGGACAAGTGTCTGAATGTCCTCCTTCAAGTCTGGGCTGGGCCGATCGAACATCTCTGGAGGGACCTGAAAATAGTTGTGCATTGACGCTCCCCATCGAACCTGACAGATCTTGAGAGGATCTGCAGAGAAGAATGGGACTAACTCCTAATACAGGGCTGCCAAAGGTGTTTCAAAAAGTACTGAGTAAAGGGTCTGACTAATTATGTATATGTGATATTAAAAAAGAAATAAAATTGCTAACATGTCAACCTGTCTTTACCTAGTCATTATGGGATATTGTGTGTAGGTTGATGGGGGGGGCAATCAATTTTAGAATATGCTGTAACGTAACAAAATGTGGAACAAGTCAAGAGGTCTGAACTTTTTCCAAATGCACTGTATAGTGTAGATTTGCATGATGGTAGCTACTCAAATCATAGGGCGTTGCTGTGCTTCCTGTCTGGGGTAATTGACAGGATACTACACTTCCCTAATTTCCTAGAGTATTTCTAATATTGTAATTGTAATTAAATGAGCAGCGACGGCAGCTTATAACCATTTGAATACAATCGTAAAAGAGCTTCACTGGTCCATGCTTTTGGTCTAGCCCCCATTACCAAAATATAATACAGATTGGAATGCGCCCTGTGCTGTACTGAAAAAGCACTGAAAAACAAATTATTTCTGCATGCGGGTAATAATGTTTAATTGACATGGTCATGATATTAATAGCTACATTAGGTGAAAGTTAATGGAACTAGTTATTGATGACCTCATTGATGTTTCCTTTGGTTTGGTCATGTTTGTTACTGGGTTGGAATTTTCCATTACAAGTCTGCTCCAAAATATAGTAGGCATACAGAACTAATAATTTTACATGTAGAATTATAACCCTAGATTTCGAATTTTACCAGGAAGAAAATGGTTACCAAGAAAATACAAAGACTTTATCATCCTTTTAAGAATGTGCAGAGATTTTGTTAATAGTTCTTTACTTTCTTACCACATTTCCTCCATCTTGAACATAGGTCAGATTAATACCATCGACCCCTGTGTTTTAGATTGTGTTATATTATGAACAGGAAAAGGCCTGCTCCTTCCGAGGTTGGGAGTTCTGTGACATTTGACAAAGTGCCATACACTTGTTTGTTTGTTTAATTGAACTACATACCAACTGAATTATATTTTACACTTATTCAAGGGTAATCTAGTTCTTAAATTGCTAAATATCTGTGTCCAGTGGCCTCCAGCAAGGAACTAAAACTTATTATTGAGCCATGCAACTTGGCTCATGTTTATTCTGCCCCTGAACAAGGCAGTTAACCTACTGTTCCAAGGCCGTCATTGAAAATAAGAATTTGTTCATAACTGACTTGCCTAGTTAAATAAAGGTTCAAAAAAGGTAAAAACTAATTCAAGCCCTGTGGCTCTTGTCTTAAGTAGAATAATGGTTATGAATTTAAACAATATATTTACAAGGAGAGGAACATCAGATTTCAAAGGTACCAGGCTTTCAGTTCAGTGCACCATAACATTCAACAGATAATTATTCTTTCACGTCTAGTCTTGGAAAAGTACCTAAAATGTTTTTTTTCCAGTATCATCACGAGCTGACTATAGATTTTCCTCAAATTCATGACTTCCTTGATAGTCATTTAAATAAAAGTATGGATTTTTAAAATAATTGATATAAAAATATAACATTTATAATTCATAAGATTTATTTCATGCAAGTCATTCAAAATTAATAGGTCATCTTAAATTCATATGAAGTACAGAGTATATACGCTCCTTTGGAAACTAGAGGTGTTCCTGAGCAGAATGGATCCCCTTTTACTGCGACAATGTACAGTATGTCCAATATGAAAAATGTACTGAACATCGTGCAATCGAGTGGGCTAATTAACAATGGGATTTAAAAGTATTTTCTAACATGTATCAGTACAATATTATTATTCATAGTGTTATTACTATCATTATTAGTAGTAGCATAAATAATGTTTTGTTATTTGTATTACTGTCATTACCACAAATATCAACACAACAGGCAACAATTTAAAATATTTGACTGAGTTACAGTTCATAGAAAAATCTGTCAATTTAAATAAATTATGCTCTAATATATGGATTTCACATGACAATGAAATGCAATTACCTGGCGACAGTTCTGTTAGGGATTCCTGCAGTCAGAATGTCAATTGCGCACACTCAAAACTTGAGACGTTTGTGGCATTGTGTTGTGTGACAAAACTGCACATTTTAGAGTGGCCTTTTATTGTCCCCAGCACAAGGTGCACCTGTGTAATGATTATGCTGTCTAAACAGCTTCTTGATATGTTACCTCTGTCAGGTGGATGGATTATCTTGGCAAATGACAAATGCTCACTATCAGGGATGTAAACAAATTTGTGCATAAAAGTTGAGAGAAATAAGCTTTTTGTGCATATGGAAGATTTCTGGGATCTTTTATTTCAGCTCATGAAACATGGGACCAACACTTTACATGTTCTGTTTATGTTTTTCAGTATAATAATCATTACTTTTAATGCTGTTAACAATAATGTCAATGTTATAATATAATTTGTGCTATAAAAGCGATGAACTGTATTAATTTTTTCATATTGTTAAACAACATTCTAAGTCTGCTAACATTTCAACATAAAATGTTACGAATTTCGACCATTTTTAATGATTTTTTACCATCTTCTTTGCGGGACTTTTATTTCGAAAGAAAATCGCCGAGGTCACGGGTTTATTTTAGCTATGTCTTGCTTATGTACCATAGCCGTTATTCTTGCTGGCGGAACAGAGGTGGGTTTGCACAGTTTTGACTGTTGGCGCGGTTAGGAAACCAAGGAAACAATAACTCCTCGAGCAACTGACAGGTGAGCGGTTGCATGTTGTGTATCTTGGTAGCTAGCTTTACAATCATAAGACATTAACAATTGAAAGTGAATGTATGCTTATTATGATAGCTTGTGGTTTAACTGGGGCCATAGCTGGCTAACTGTTCACTATGTACTCTGCAGCTAACTAACGTTAGCTAGCATTAGCAAGCTGTCATGGCTAGCGACTAGTAGGAACGTTGGATGGCATCTCATCCATCTGAAGCTTATTCCCAAATGCTATCAGTGTTTTAACGTTAACGTAATCAGCTACCACCAACTTTTGTACTCTACAATGTGTTTCTAGCCAAGGTTGATGTATTTGCATTTTTTTTTTTACTAACTAGCTAAATAGTTATTATTAGCCAGTTACCCCACTTGCAAGTTAATTAGCTATAGCTACATCAGCAACATTAAAAAAAGTCACAATACAAGGCCCTAGGTAATTGTAGAAAGGTGCCAATAACCTGTATTCATGATATATTAAACATAATTGTCTACACATTAACAATGATTCATATTTGTTCATATTTAAGTGACATTTGCATTAAATTTGGGTTTTAAAACATTTTCAAAGGTCAATTAAATGCCCCCAATGCGAATCACTGTATATGGAATACCTATTGGTTTATAGAGCAAAAACTATTCTGGGTGCTGGTGTAAAAGTGTGTTGGGGAGTACTCAGTAGGTTCTGTAGAATCTATATATGGTGTATTTTCATGGGGTTCTGAATAATACAGATTGTTGCTGGACTTTTACTGTGGTCAAACAGCTTAAAATAGGGTGCCTGAACACTATACTGTACAAATATAGCACTGTGAAGGAAAAACAATAGATTGTGTGTACATGAAATGACACCCTATATAGATGCTGGAAGAGATGGAGACTGCACACTGTAGAAAAAAAGGAATAAATCCAAAACTGAGGCTTTGAATGCAAAATAAAGATGTTTACTAAAACATCATGGTTCCCAAAAAAAATCACAGTGCAAGAGTGCATAAATGAAAACAAAACACAAACGTTTTGCCATCATCCGTGTAAGTCGTTGGCGCACACACATAATATATAATAATAATATATGCCATTTAGCAGACGCTTTTATCCAAAGCGACTTACAGTCATGTGTGCATACATTCTACGTATGGGTGGTCCCGGGGATCGAACCCACTACCCTGGCATTACAAGTGCCGTGCTCTACCAACTGAGCTACAGAAGGACATGACTTCTATTTCAAGAATAATTGCATATGTCACTTGATCAAGCAAGAAAACACATCTGAAAATCTATGAATTAGTACCTAGTACAATAGAATGCATGATCTAGATTAAATACAAAAGCAGACAGTGAAATGTCATATAGTTTAACCATATATAGATGCCCCATGAAATGACACCATATACAGATTCTACAGACCCTACTGATTACTCCCCACCCCACTTTTATATTGGCACAAATTATATATTTTTCTCTCTCTAAGTCAGTATGCAATGCCTATACTGTGATTTGCATTGTGGCCATGGCAATGGGTGTAGTAAAAGGCCAGCAACACTGTATTAATCAGAGCCCCATGAAAGGACACCATATATAGATTGTACAAACCCTACTAAGTACTCCCACATACTTTAACATCGGCACAAATAATTGTTTTTTTTTCTGTACAGTGCTATATTTGTACTGTATAGTGTCCAGGCACCCCATTTTTAAGCTGTTTGGCCACAGTAAAAGTCTAGCAACACTTTCTAACTCATCTGATTTGTTTTCTACGGACTCTAGTGAGTAGACTGGACCCTGGTTTTATGGATACACAATCGATTGTTTTTCCTTTAGAGTGCAATTTGTTTGTGCAACACAACAAAAATACAGTGACTTCTTAAACATTACATTTCAAAATTGTATCCTTGAACAATAGCACTGGTAAATAAACAATAATATATAATCAAAATAATTATTTATTTTTTAAACATTTTAATTGTATATTTTTTACCAGTAGGCTAATGTTCTTGACATTAATTTACTTAAGCACCAACCATTTCTTAATGTGCTCCACCTTTATAAAATTCTTTATCTTTATAAAGTTGTTAAATAAAGTAGCAATTCTCTTTTAGTTTTTAGTGCTACTAAAATGTCCTTCCAAGGCAGAATGTTGAATAAAATTAAATATAAACTTACTCTTCCGGTTTTCTGTGTGGGTTGTCCTTCAACTAGAGGTCGACCGATTAATCGGAATGGCCGATTTTAATTAGGGCCGATTTCAAGTTTTCATAACATTAAAAAACAAATGTGGACACCGATTTGTCCGATTTACACCTTTATTTAACTTGGCAAGTCAGTTAACCTATCTGGGATCGTTTGGGACCCTAGCGTCACACCTCGCCAACAGCCAGTGAAAGTGCAGGGTGCCAAATTCAAAACAACAAATCTCATAATTAAAATTCCTCAACCACACTAGTATTTTACACCATTTTTTAAAGATGCACTTCTCGTTAATCCAACCACAGTGTCCGACTTCAAAAAGGCCTTTCGTCGAAAGCAGAGCATATCATTTTGTTAGGTCAGCAACTAGTCACAGAAAGCATTCAGCCATTTTCCAACCAAAGAGAGGTGTCACAAAAAGCAGAAATATAGATAAAAATGAATCACTAACCTTTGACGATCTTCAGCAGATGACACTCCCAGGACTCAATGTTACACAATACATGTATGTTTAGTTCGATCAAGTTGATATTTATATCCAAAAACCTCAGTTTACATTGGCGCCATGTTCAGAAATGCCTCCAAAACATCCCGAGAAATTGCAGAGAGCCACATGAAATTTATCATAAACTTTGATGAAAGATACATGTTTTTACATAGAATTAAAGATAAACTTGATCTTAATGCAACCGCTGTGTCAGATTTCAAAAAAGCTTTACGGCAGAAGCACAATATTCAATCATCTGAGAACAGCGTTCAGCCACAAAAGCAAGCCATACAGTTACCTGCCAAGTTATGGAGTCAACAAATGTCATAAATAGCATTATAAATCTTCACTTACCTTTGCTGATCTTCGTCGGAATGCACTCCCAGGACTCCCACTTCCACAATAAAGGTTTGTTTTGTTCGATTACGTCCATATTTATGTACAAATACCTCCGTTTTGTTCGCACATTTAATTCACTATTCCAAAGGCACAATGCGCGAGTGCAAAATCCAGACGAAAAGTCAAGAGTTCCATTACAGTTTGTAGAAACATGTCAAATGATGTTTACAATCAAATCTTAGGGACTTTTTCTAATAAATCTTCAATAATATTCCAACCGGACAATAGCGTATTCATTACAGAGGAAAAAGAAGGAACGGCGCACCTGCGTGGTCGCGCAGTAAACAACTGATTGGCCACAGCCTAGTCCACTTGTTGAAACAGCTCTTATTTGGCCCCTTCCACAATAGAAGCCTCAAACAACTTTCTAAAGACTGTTGACATCTCCTGGAGGCCTTGGGAAGTGCAATCTGCCCCCATAGACACAGCATATTGGATAGGCAATCACTTAAATGAAACTACAAACCTCAGATTTCCCACTTCCTGGTTGGATTTGTCTCGGGTTTTCGCCTGCCATATGAGTTCTGTTATACTCACAGACATCATTCAAACAGTTTTAGAAACTTCAGAGTGTTTTCTATCCAATACTAATAATATGCATATTTTAGCATCTGGAACAAAGTAGCAGGCAGTTTACTCTGGGCACCTTATCCATCCAAGCTACTCAATACTGCCCCCCTGTCACCAAGAAGTTAAGAACACATTCTTATTTTCAATGACAGCCTAGGAACGGTGGGTTAACTGCCTTGTTCAGGGGCAGAACGACAGATTTTTACCTTGTCAGCTCGGGCATTCAATCTTGCCACCTATCTTGCCAACTAGTCCAACGCTCTAATCACCTGCCTCTCATTGCACTCCACAAGGAGCCTGCCTGTTACGCGAATGCAGTAAGAAGCCAAGGTAAGTTGCTAGCTAGCATTAAACTTATCTTATAAAAAACAGTCAATCAATCATAATCACTAGTTAACTACACAATGATGATGATATTAAAGGACAGTCGTTACTCCAATGTGTACCTAACCATAAACATCAATGCCTTTCTTAAAATCAATACACAAGTATATATTTTTAAACCTGCATATTTAGTTAATATTGCCTGCTAACATGAATTTATTTTACCTGGGTAAATTGTGTTACTTCTCTTGCAACAGAGTCAGGGTATATGCAGCAGTTTGGGCCGCCAGGCTCGTTGCGAACTGTGTGAAGACTATTTCTTCCTAACAAAGACAGCCAACTTCGCCAAACCGGGGGATGATTTAACAAAAGCGCATTTGCGAAAAAAGCACAATCGTTGCACGACTGTCCCGAACCATAAATATCAATGCCTTTCTTAAAATAAATACACAGAAGTATATATTTTTAAACCTGCATATTTAGCTAAAAGAAATCCAGGTTAGCAGGCAATATTAACCTTGTGAAATTGTCACTTCTCTTGTGTTCATTGCACGCAGGGTTAGGGTATATGCAACGGTTTGGGCCGCCTGGCTCGTTGCGAACTAATTTGCCAGAATTTTACGTAATTATGACATAACATTGAAGGTTGTACAATGTAACAGCAATATTTAGACTTAGGGATGCCACCCATTAGATAAAATACGGAATGGTTCCGTATTTCACTGAAATAATAAACGTTTTGTTTTCGTAATGATAGTTTCCGGATTCGACCATATTAATGACCTAAGGCTCGTATTTCTGCGTGTTATTATGTTTAAGTTTAACTAAGTTTCCTTATTTATTTGAGGCTAAATTGATTTTTATTGATGTATTATATTGAGTTAAAGTAAGTGTTCATTCAGTATTGTTGTAATTGTCATTATTACAACAACAAAAAAGTAAATCTGCCGATTAATCGGTATCAGGGTTTTTGGGCCTCCAATAATCGGCATCGGCGTTGAAAAATCATAATCGGTCGACCTCTACCTTCAACTGCTCAAACTTTTATACAAAATATCCACAGGAAAGTATTGTTTACCCAATGTTTTTTAGAGAGCTGGTATATGGTTCAGTTAATTTTATATTGGATATTCGGGTCTTTCTCATCAATAGCTATTGAACCAAGCATTCCATGACAATGAAAATGGTATATTCTCAATCAAGGGGAGGATGGAGAACAATCCACACTTTTTTTTTTTAAAGATTGAAATCTGAAAAAAAAAACATTGAAATATATAAATTCACACAGTTTCAATTGTTATCCACCCTCCTAATTATCATGGCTAGCATAATATTGGACTAAAGAAGCTTAACATTACTCCTTAGACCAAGGACCTTACATGTTCTGTTTTAAAGGGTGAATTGGCTCTGGAAGCCAAAACCGCCAACTACTCCACCTAAAAGTGGAAATACATATTTCCTGTACACGGTTTTAAGACAGTTGCAGCCGACAGTATTTTTCAGTGACAAATTGTTTGTTGCGTCTATCCTCCGTTCATACACAGGTGTTCTGAGACGCATAATGCTAATTAGTACAGGTAGTCAGTCCACTCTGTCTTCCGTCTGGTTTCCATAAAGCGCTGCAATATGACCATGTGGGAACGCTAACTCTAAAGGTGTGTATCAATTTAACATTTTAGTTAAAACATAATAATATCTAGCTGATATTAAAGATTAGGTCCTTATGCTTCCAAAACTGTACAGCAAGTGATTGTGTGAATGTTCAGACTGAGCGTTGCGGCTCTTAACAAACACCCCCCTCCCCCTACAGAAAACGCCTTTGTCCGATGACTCCTACAGTATTTGTAATATAATGGAACTGAGAGTCATGATAAGGGTTGCAGAGGGTCAGAAATTCCCAGAGTTTTTGCAGACATTTACCAATTTACCAAGGGAAGTTAAGCCCTGGAATTCTGTTTAAATTCATCAAAAGAGTTGGCTTATAACAGTGAACCTTTTTTTGTGGTTATATTTTGGTTAAACTATCCTCAATTCAATGGAATTGCAACCCTCTGCATGCACAGTGCGTGCTACCATCACATGTGCAGTGCACTCTTCCATCACATTACTACACTGTCTGAGACAGGGACTACATGCTTACTGGTAAGTCTTGATTACAATGCTGGGTGGGGTGACTATATTTTATGTGACATACATCATTTTTTTGTTAACTTGTATTTAGTAGCTTACAGAAAATTGTGTTTAAATAATTTCTATCTTAACAATTTCTGCTAGGTAGTTCTTGCTACCATGTGTGTTTTAGCTTGCTTGAGCCTGCTAACTGAGTAGGTAATTCACCTGTTTCCAGGCGCAAGGGACAATAGACACACCGGTCTCTACATTGCAGATGAGCTGAAGGCAGTCATCAATGACCTTGTACCACAGAAGGTATTTGCACTGGTGACAGACAATGCTGTGAACATGAAGGCTGCTTGGTCTAAAGTGGAGGAGTCCTACCCTCACATCAAACCCATTGGCTGTGCTGCACATTGTGACGGCCCTGAATTTTTCTGAACCGTCTCAGTGCTTCTCCTTCCAATAGGACGCTTTCCCTTTAATTCCCAATTAAATAGCCAGCATCAGCTGCGCAAAAGTGGGGTTGTGATGGAGACGTGAATGAGGATGTGTTCAACCCTCAGTTCCGAAGCTTCTCTATTCCGTTTGTTTTGATGCCGTTAAACGTGTGTTTTGTAGCCTAAGAGAGTTTACCCAGGATCGGATCCACTCTTTGCGTCCGTGGATTACACCTGTCCGTTCTTCGTGGCCTTTCTCTGCTGGAGATCTATTGGCGGATTGGATTGTCTGACTGACCGACTGACTACCACCTTTTTGTATACGGTATTGCATTTGTTTTGATGTGAGGTATACTGTGATGATTTATGTAGTTAGTTGTAGTTGAAGACTTAGTAAGAGTTGATACGCTTTAAAGTTCTGTGGTAAAATGATTGTTATATTGATTGTATGATTAATACTGGGTGTTACGCTACACTGAATGAACGGACAAACATTGCGTGACAGAAGTCACTTTAGTTCCCTGAACTCTACCGGGCAGGACTCTTTTTAGGCCTGAGGTACAGGACATTTCTGGAGGAACCAGAACTCATTGTGTTATATTATTATATGTGTGTGTAATAATTGATGTTGTTAATACAACCCACGCAAAATAATATAGTTGTTTTGGAAGTTCTTTCCAATGTTTTAAGGGTTTATGAAAAGTTTATTTCCATCCTGACTTTTACATAGGTCCTTTGTATTGGTGTAGACTTGACGGACCAGATGGGACTCGTTCCCTCCCAAACCAAAAGGAGAAACCAATGTTTTCTCTGGTAGGCACAACCTACCTGGCACCCCTATAAATAATAACCTCAAGTCAAAACCGTTACAACATGCATTGAATCTGCTCCTCAAGGAGAGCCAAGGCAATGGTTACGTATGTGAAGGGTCATCAAGTTATAGCAGCAATCTACCTCACCAAGCAAAGTGAGAAGAATAAGAGCACCACATTGAAGCTGCCCAGCAACACCCGTTGGGGTGGTGTTGTCATCATGTTTGACAGTCTCCTGGAGGGGAAGGAGTCTCCATGAAATGGCCATATCACAGTCTGCCGATATGTACAGCCCCATCAAGAGGATACTCCTGGATGATGTATTTTGGGAGAGAGTGGTAAGCAGCTTGAAACTCCTGAAACCTATAGCAGTAGCCATTGCACGGATTGAGGGAGCCAATGCCATCCTGTCTGATGTTCAGACTCTGCTTGCAGATGTAAGACGAGAAATACGTACTGCCCTGCCCACTTCACTGTTGCTCCAAGCAGAGGAAACTGCAGTTCTGAAATACATCAAAAAGTGTGAATACTTCTGCCTGAAGCCCAGTCATGTTGGACCCTAAGTATGCTGGCAAGAGCATCCTGATCAACAAGGCCTATGGTGTCATCACTACCATGTCATGCCACCTTGGCATGGATGAGGGAAAGGTTCTTGACAGTCTGGCGAAGTACACTTCCAAGCAAGGGCTTTGGGATGGAGATGCAATATGGCAGTCGTGCCAACATATCTCATCAGCCACCTGGTGGAAGGGACTTTGTGGATCTGAGGCTCTTTCCCATTGCCTCAATCATCCTCCAAATCCCACCAACATCAGTTGCCTCGGAGTGCAACTGGTCCTTGTTTGGGAACACGCACACCAAAGCACGCAACAGGCTGACCAATACAAGGGTTGAAAAATTGGTGTCCATCCGGGCAAATTTGAGGCTTTTTGAGCCTGACAACGAGCCATCCTCAACAAGGTTGGAAAGTGACAGTGAAGATGAGGCATCAGAGTCTGATGTTCAAGAGGTGGACATTGAGGAGGTCCAGGGAGAAGACATGGAAGCCTGAGAGGAAGACAACCAAAGCTTTAGTTTGTAGACTCATTTTACAGATGTATGTTGAAAATGTTTTTGGGAGATGTAATGGATCATTCAATATTCCTTTTTGTTGTTGAGTGAAATCATCCCATGTGAAGAGTCAACTCATTTAATTGAAGTTCAATTTGTAACTAAATTATGTTTTTTATTTTTTTATTGGAAAGATTTCATCATTTGCAATTATGTCTACTTATAATAAGGTAGAAGGTTTATGTTTCGGTCTCCATATGATATATATATATATATATCTCCAATGCAAAAAACATCTACATTAAAATGGTATTAATTTTAATTTGCATATATTTCCTTCAATTCCCATATATATTCCTGTTAATTCCCATGGAAAGTTTCCACCTCTGAATAGTCCCCAAAAGGTGCAACCCTAGTCATGATCAAGGGCTATGTCATGGTATGGTTGATTCAACGCTATTGAGGAGCAAACCGAATATCCAATATAAAACAAACTTTACCCCTGTGCTGAACTGAACCATATACCTACCAGCTCTCTAAAAAGTTGAGTAAACAATACTTTCCTGTGGATATTTTGTCTCAAATTTCAAACAGCTGATGGACAAACCGCACAGACAACCGGTAGATTAAGTTTAAATATAATTTTACTCAACATTCAGGCTTATAAGGAACATCTTACAATATTTTTCAGGCATTAGTATAAGGCTATATATACCCATTTATTGTGTATTAAAGCCTGATTAATCAGACTAGGCATTAGCAAACGTATTAGCTATGTTTGCCTAAAACTAAGGATTTATATAGCTACTTTCATTAAATAAAATGTATTAATATTATTTATATGATATTAAATAAACATTCAAGCCACAATTTGACGCAGACAAGTTCCTAAACCTCCATATTGCGTCCTTTAAGTTAACTGTTTTTTCTGCCACTAGATTGGAAATGTTGGACACAGTCCAAATTCGGCGCAGAGGTGCCCAAGACTTTGAGGCATATTATGATTATGCATGCGCTATGCAGGACTCAGTCCCATTGCCAGCAGTCAAGGCAAACCTGAGTCAAGGGATGCTTGACTTTAACGGGGATCGGCTCAAACTGACAGACTGGACACCCATACTCAACTCTCTCACCATCAATAAACAGCTACAACATGTTGCAGTCAGAAGCTGCTACCAAAGTGGTCTCGGCATTGGAGAGCCAGGTAAACATCAAGTTGGCTAAACAACTTGAAGTAGGAGCCCCTTGCTTTATAACCTATCCTTATTCCTTGTACGGTCTCTTCTCATTACCTTTCTCAGAAAGGTACAGGGCTGGCAATAGGAAGAAGATTCCAGCCATCCGCTCCAAGGAGATGACGTTCAAACTGTGTAAAGCACTCAGGGAGTGTCTGACAGCTTCACCAAACCTCAAGACCCTCCAACTCCATGGTCTTCCATTTAGAGAGAGAGACCTTATCACTCTTACCAAGGTAGCAAGTTGCAGAGGCAGATTCACCTGAACCAACTTAAGGTTCTGCAAGGCACCCACTAATGCTATTTTGTTGTTATTCCAGGGTTTAGCCAAAAGTGTCTCTTTGGAAAATCTCTCTTTGGCTCATTGTCCTATAGCAGACGAGGGGTTAGAAGGTGAGTGAGATATAGTGGGAAAATGTGTTCTTGTGTGCAAGTTATAACCATAATCTTTTTTGTCTGATTTGGTGTTTTCTAATGTTCAGCTATCTGCCAGAGTGTGAAGTACTCTCCATCTATAAAGACAGTGGATTTCACAGGCTGCAATCTGACCTGGAGAGGAGCGGAGCATATGGCCAACATCATCAAGGTACTGGACCTCTGTTATGAGCTTGGTCTTACCAACCCTTCCTTTGCAAATATTTATATATACACTAGATGACTGATAGGAGGCGCTGTGTTGAAGCCACTGTGCCTCCATCTTACATTTACATTTAAGTCATTTAGCAGACGCTCTTATCCAGAGCGACTTACAAATTGGTGCATTCACCTTATGACATCCAGTGGAACAGCCACTTTACAATAGTGCATCTAAATCTTTTAAGGGGGGTGAGAAGGATTACTTTATCCTATCCTAGGTATTCCTTAAAGAGGTGGGGTTTCAGGTGTCTCCGGAAGGTGGTGATTGACTCCGCTGTCCTGGCGTCGTGAGGGAGTTTGTTCCACCATTGGGGGGCCAGAGCAGCGAACAGTTTTGACTGGGCTGAGCGGGAACTGTACTTCCTCGGTGGTAGGGAGGCGAGCAGGCCAGAGGTGGGTGAACGCAGTGCCCTTGTTTGGGTGTAGGGCCTGATCAGAGCCTGGAGGTACTGAGGTTCCGTTCCCCTCACAGCTCCGTAGGCAAGCACCATGGTCTTGTAGCGGATGCGAGCTTCAACTGGAAGCCAGTGGAGAGAGCGGAGGAGCGGGGTGACGTGAGAGAACTTGGGAAGGTTGAACACCAGACGGGCTGCGGCGTTCTGGATGAGTTGTAGGGGTTTAATGGCAGAGGCAGGGAGCCCAGCCAACAGCGAGTTGCAGTAATCCAGACGGGAGATGACAAGTGCCTGGATTAGGACCTGCGCCGCTTCCTGTGTGAGGCAGGGTTGTACTCTGCGGATGTTGTAGAGCATGAACCTACAGGAACGGGCCACCGCCTTGATGTTAGTTGAGAACGACAGGGTGTTGTCCAGGATCACGCCAAGGTTCTTAGCGCTCTGGGAGGAGGACACAATGGAGTTGTCAACCGTGATGGCGAGATCATGGAACGGGCAGTCCTTCCCCGGGAGGAAGAGCAGCTCCGTCTTGCCGAGGTTCAGCTTGAGGTGGTGATCCGTCATCCACACTGATATGTCTGCCAGACATGCAGAGATGCGATTCGCCACCTGGTCATCAGAAGGGGGAAAGGAGAAGATTAATTGTGTGTCGTCTGCGTAGCAATGATAGGAGAGACCATGTGAGGTTATGACAGAGCCAAGTGACTTGGTGTATAACGAGAATAGGAGAGGGCCTAGAACAGAGCCCTGGGGGACACCAGTGGTGAGAGCGCGTGGTGAGGAGACAGATTCTCGCCACGCCACCTGGTAGGAGCGACCTGTCAGGTAGGACGCAATCCAAGCGTGGGCCGCGCCGGAGATGCCCAACTCGGAGAGGGTGGAGAGGAGGATCTGATGGTTCACAGTATCGAAGGCAGCCGATAGGTCTAGAAGGATGAGAGCAGAGGAGAGAGAGTTAGCTTTAGCAGTGCGGAGCGCCTCCGTGATACAGAGAAGAGCAGTCTCAGTTGAATGACTAGTCTTGAAACCTGACTGATTTGGATCAAGAAGGTCATTCTGAGAGAGATAGTGGGAGAGCTGGCCAAGGACGGCGCGTTCAAGAGTTTTGGAGAGAAAAGAAAGAAGGGATACTGGTCTGTAGTTGTTGACATCGGAGGGATCGAGTGTAGGTTTTTTCAGAAGGGGTGCAACTCTCGCTCTCTTGAAGACTGAAGGGACGTAGCCAGCGGTCAGGGATGAGTTGATGAGCGAGGTGAGGTAAGGAAGAAGGTCTCCGGAAATGGTCTGGAGAAGAGAGGAGGGGATAGGGTCAAGCGGGCAGGTTGTTGGGCGGCCGGCCGTCACAAGACGCGAGATTTCATCTGGAGAGAGAGGGGAGAAAGAGGTCAGAGCACAGGGTAGGGCAGTGTGAGCAGAACCAGCGGTGTCGTTTGACTTAGCAAACGAGGATCGGATGTCGTCGACCTTCTTTTCAAAATGGTTGACGAAGTCATCTGCAGAGAGGGAGGAGGGGGGGGGATTCAGGAGGGAGGAGAAGGTGGCAAAGAGCTTCCTAGGGTTAGAGGCAGATGCTTGGAATTTAGAGTGGTAGAAAGTGGCTTTAGCAGCAGAGACAGAGGAGGAAAATGTAGAGAGGAGGGAGTGAAAGGATGCCAGGTCCGCAGGGAGGCGAGTTTTCCTCCATTTCCGCTCGGCTGCCCGGAGCCTTGTTCTTGGCACTTCTTTGGCTGTAGAAATGCATTTATTAATGTTTACATTAGTTTTTCCATGTTTATTCTATTACAGACACTGTGCTGCCTACTTTTAAATTATATTATGAGATCTAAATAAAAATATAAACGCAACATGTAAAGTGTTGGTCCCATGTTTCATGAGCTGAAATAAAAGATCCCAGAAATGTTCCATATGCACCAAAAGCTTATTTCTCTCAAATTTTGTGCACATTTGTTTATATCCCTACTGGTGTGTATTTCTCCTTTGCCAAGATAATCCATCCACCTGACAGGGGTGGCATATCAAGAAGCTGATTAAACAGCATACTCATTACACAGGTGCACCTTGTGCTGGGGACAATAAAAGGCCACTTTAAAATGTGTCACACAACTCAATGCCACAGATGTCTCAAGTTTTGAGGGACTGTGCAATTGGCATGGTGACTGCAGGGATGTTGCCAGATAATTGAATGTTAATTTCTCCTACCATAAGCTGCCTCCAATGTCATTTTAGAGAATTTAGCAGTACATCCAACCAGCCTCACAACTGCAGACCACATGTATGGCGTCTTGTGGGCGAGTGGTTTGCTGATGTCAACGTTGTGAACAGAGTGCCCTGTGGTGGGGTTATGGTATGGGCATAAGCTATGGACAATGAACACAATTGTATTTTATCGATGGCAATTTGAATGCACAGCGATACGCTGACAATATCCTGATGCCCTTTCTCTTTTTTTTAAAGGTATCTGTTACCAACAGATGCATATCTGTATTCCCAGTCATGTGAAATCCATAGATTAGAGGCGCATTTATTTCAATTGACTGATTTCCTTATATGACCCTTAACTCAGTAAAATCTTAGAAATTGTTGTACTTTATTGTGCCAGTGACACATTTTTTGTTGTTTTGGCTCTACTCCAGCACTTTGGAATAATACAACGACTTGAGGTTAAATGGCAGACTGTCAGCTTTAATTTAAGGGTATTTACATACACATTGGGTGAGCTGTTTAGAAATTAGAGCACTTTATTTTTTACATAGTCCACCCATTTTAGGGGACCAAAAGTATTGGGGCAAAATCACTTGTGTATTAAAGTAGTCAAAAGTTTATTTAGTCTGTCTCTAAACACTTTTACGTTAATGTGGATGCTACCATGATAACAGATAGTCCTGAATGAATTGTGAATAATGATGAGTGAGAAAGTTACAGACACAAGTTTCACCCGCTGTGGATGTAAATGCCCTCAAATTAAAGCTAACAGCCTGCACTTGAACCTCATTGGCATTGTATAATTTTAATTTCAAAGTGCTGGAGTACAGAGCCAAAACGACAACAAATGTCATTGTCCCAATACTTTTAGCTCACACGGAAAGTATTCAGACCACTTGACTTTTTCAAAATGTTGTTACGTTACAGCCTTATTCTAAAATTGATTAAATAAATAAAAATTCTCAGCAATCTACACAAAATACCCCATAATGACGGGAAAAAAACAGTTTTGATTGGAGTCCACCTGTGGTAAATTAAATTGATTGGACATGATTTGGAAAAGCATACACCAGTTTTATATAAGGTCCCACAGTTGACTGCATGTCAGAGCAAAAACCAAACCATGAGCCATGAGGTCAAAGGAATTGTTTGTAGAGCTCCGAGACAGGATTGTGTCGAGGCACAGATCTGGGGAAGGGTACCAAAGCCTTTCTGCAGCATTGAAGGTCCCCAAGAACACAGTGGTTCTCCATCATTCTTAAATGGAACAAATTCGGAACCACCAAGACTCTTCCAGGGAGGTGAACAAGAACCCAATGGTCACTCTGACAGAGCTCTAGAGTTTCTCTGTGGAGATGGGAGAACCTTCCAGAAGGACAACCATCTCTGCAGCGTTCCACTAATCAGGCTTTATGGTAGAGTGGCCAGACGGAAGCCACTCCTCAGTAAAAGGCACACGACAGCCTGCTTGGAGTTTGCCAAAAGGTATCTAAAAATTCTCAGACCATGAGAAACAAGATTCTCTGGTCTGATGAAATCAAGATTGAACTGCTTGACTTAATTGCCAAGTGTCAAATTGGAGGAAACCTGGCACCATCCCTACAGTGAAGCATGGTGGTAGCAGCATCATGCTGTGGGGATGTTTTTCAGCAGCAGGGACTGGGAGACTAGTCAGGATTGAGGCAAAGATGAGTGGAGCAAAGTACAGAGAGATCCTTGATGAAAACCTGCTTCAGAGCGCTCAGGACCTCAGACTGGGGCGAAGGTTCACCTTCCAACAGGACAACGACCCTAAGCACACAGCCAAGACAATGCAGGAGTGGCTTCGGGACAAGTGTCTGAATGTCTTTGAGTGGCCCAGCCAGAGCCCGATCGAACATCTCTGGAGAGACCTGAAAATAGCTGTGCAGCAATGCACCCCATCCAACCTGACAGAGCTTGAGAGGATCTGCAGAGAAGAATGGTAGAAACTCCCCAAATACAGGTGTGCCAAGCTTGTAGCGTCATGCCAAAGAAGACAAAAGGCTGTAATCGCTGCCAAAGGTGTTTCAACATAGTACTGAGTAAAGGGTCTGAATACTTGTCAATGTGATATTTCAGTTTAAAAAATATATATAAATTAGAAAATAATTCTAAACCTGTTTTTGCATTGTCATAATGGAGTATTGTGTGTCGATTTGATGAGGGTTAAAAAAACGATTTAATACATTTTAGAATAAGGCTGTAACCTAACAAAAAATGTGGAAAAAGTCAAGAATTTGAATACTTTCCAAAGGCACTACATATAAAAAATTGTGTGTGTGTGAACTCATCAAAAAAAAAAACATACCTTTTTCAGGACCCTCCAAATAACTTCACAGATCTTAACACTGTTTCCCACGCTTTTTCAATGAACCATAAACAATTAATGAACATGCACCTGTGGAATGGTCATTAAGACACTAACAGCTTACAGACAGTAGGCAATTAAGGTCACAGTTATGTAAACTTAGGACACTAAAGAGGCCTTTCTGGTGACTCTGAAAAACACCAAAAGATAGATGCCCAGGGTCCCTGCTCATCTGCATGAACGTTCCTTAGGCATGCTGCAAGGAGGCATGAGGACTGCAGCTGTGGCCAGGGCAATAAATTGCCATGTCCGTACTGAGACTACAGGGAGACAGGGCGGACAGCTGATCGTCCTCGCAGTGGCAGACCACGTGTAACAACACCTGCACAGGATCAGTACATCCGAACATCACACCTGCGGGACAGGTACAGGATAACAACAACAACTGCCCGAGTTACACCAGGAACGCACAATTCCTCCATCAGTGCTCCTACTGTCTGCAATAGGCTGAGAGAGGCTGGTCTTGTAGGCTTGTTGTAAGGCAGGTCCTCACCAGACATCACCGGCAACAATGTTGCCTATGGGCACAAACCCACCGTCACTGGACCAGACAGGACTGGCAAAAAGTGCTCTTCACTGACGTGTTGCGGTTGTGACTCACCAGGTGTGATGGTCGGATTCACGCTTATCGTCGAAGGAATGAGCATTACACCGAGACCCGTGGCCTGGAGCGGGATCAATTTGGAGGTGGAGGGTCTGTCATGGTCTGGGGTGGTGTGTCACAGCATCATGGGACTGAGCTTGTCATTGCAGGCAATCTCAATGCTGTGCGTTACAGGGAAGACATCCTCCTCATGTGGTACCCTTCCTGCAGGCTCATCCTGACATGACCCTCCAGCATGCCACCAGCCATACTGTGCGTGATTTCCTGCAAGACAGGAATGTCAGTGTTCTTCCATGGCCAGCGACGTGCCTGGATCTCATTTACATTTACATTTAAGTCATTTAGTAGACGCTCTTATCCAGATCTCAATCCCATTCAGCATGTCTGGGACCTGTTGGACCTCCCCCATAAATGTCTGGGAACTTGCAGGTGCCTTGGTGGAAGAGTGGGGTAACATCTCACAGCAAGAACTGGCAAATCTGGTGCAGTCCATGAGGAAGAGATGCACTGCAGTACTAAATGCAGCTGGTGGCCACACCAGATACTGACTGTTATTTTTTTATTTTGACCCCCCCCCCTTTGTTCAGGGACACATTCCATTTCTGTTAGTCACATGTCTGTGGAACTTGTTCAGCTTATGTCTCAGGTGATGAATCGTTATGTTTATACAAATATTTATACATGTTAAGTTTTCTGGGGAAAAAACGCAGTTGACAGTGAGGATGTTACTTTTTTTGCGAAGTTATAAACTACTGTTCAAAAGTTTGGGGTCACAAATGTCCTTTTCCATGAAAACATACATGAAATGAGTTGCAAAATTAATAGGAAATATAGTCAAGACAAGGTTATAAATAATGATTTTTAATTGAAATAATAATTGTGTCCTTCAAACGTTGCTTTCGTCAAAGAATCGTTCATTTGCTGCAATTGCAGGCTTGCAGACCTTTGGCAATCTATTTGTCAATTTGTTGAGGTAATCTGAAGAAATTTCCCCCCCATGCTTCCTGAAGCACTTCCCACAAGTTGGATTGGCTTGATGGGCACTTCTTACTTTACCATACGGTCAAGCTTCTTCCACAACAGCTCAATAAGGTTGAGATCGGGTATCTGTGCTGGCCACTCCATTATAGACAGAATACCAGCTGACTGCTTCTTCCCTAAGTAGTTCTTGCATAGTTTGGAGCTGTGCTTTGGGTCAATGTCCTGTTGCAGGAGGAAATTGGCTCCAATTAAGCGGCGTCCACAGAGTATGGCATGGTGTTGCAAAATGGACTGATGGGTCTTGAAGAAGGAAGGCTATTTTACCCTGTACAAATTTCCAACTTTAGCACCCCCAGAACATCACATTGCCTCCACCATGCTTGACAGATGGCGTCAAGCACTCCTCCAGCATATTTTCATTTTTTTCTGCGTTTCACGAATGTTCTTCGTGATCCAAACACCCCAAACTTAGATTTGTCTGTCCAGTGTCTGTGTTATTTTGCCCATCTTAATCTTTTCTTTTTATTGGCCAGTCTGAGATATGGCTTTTTCTTTGCAACTTTGCCTAGAAGGTCAGCATCCCGGAGTTGCCTCTTCACTGTTGACGTTGAGACTAGTGTTTTGCAGGTACTATTTAATGAAGCTGCCAGTTGAGGATTTACGAGGCGTCTTGTTTCTCAAACTAGACACTAATGTACTTGTACTCTTGCTGAGTTATGCACCGTTGCCTCCCACTCTTTCTATTCTCGTTAGGGCCAGTTTGTGCTGTTCTGTGAAGGGAGTAGTGGCAATTTCTTGCATGGAATGGCCTTCAAGTTTCAGAAGAAAGTGCTTTGTTTCTGACCATTTTGAGCCTGTAATCGAACCCACAAATGCTGATGCTCCAGGTACTGGAGGTACCAAATAACACATGGAATCTTGTAATAACCAAAAAGTGTTAAACAAATCTAAATATATTTTGTATTTGAAATTCTTCAAATAGCCACCCTTTGCCTCGATGACAGCTTTGCTCACTCTTGGCATTCTCTCAACCAGCTTCACCTGGAACGCTTTTCTAACCGTCTTGAAGGGTTCCCACATATGCTGAGCACTTGCTGTTCCTTCACTCTGCGGTCCAACTCATCCCAAACCATCTCAATTGGGTTGAGGTCGGATGATTGTGGAGGCCAGGTCATTTGATGCAGTACTCCATCACTCTCCTTCTTGGTCAAATAGCCCTTACACAGCCTGGAGGAGTGTTTTGGGTCATTGTCCTGTTGAAAAACAAATGATAGTCCCACTAAGTGCAAACCAGATGGGATGGCGTATCGCTGCAGAATGCTGTGGTAGCCATGCTGGTTAAGTGTGCCTTGAATTCTAAATAAATCAGTGTCACCAGCAAAGCACCATCACATCTCCTCCATGCTTCACGGTGGGAACCAGACTTGCGAAGATCATCTGTTCACCTACTCTGCATCTCACAAAGACATGGTGGTATACTTTTTTTGAGAATTAAGGTTCCTGTCCCCACTATAACAAAAGTATTACATGTAATTTTTTTATTTTAATACTTTTAATTGAAATACTGTAGAATTCCATTCATTCCTATGGAGGACCGCTCCTACTGAGAAGCACCAATATGGCCAACCGGTGGCTTCAAAGCCACACAATGGCTAGCAATCCCAATCCAAGGTTTATATACTCTGAGTATACAAAACATTAAGAACACTTGCTTTTCCCATGACCGACCAGATAAATCCAGGTGAAAGCTAGGATCACTTATTGATGTCACTTGTTAAATCCACTTCAGTCAGTGTAGATGACTGTGAAGAGATCTGTTTTAAGCCTTGACACACAATTGATAAATGGAATGAGTATGTGTGCCATCTGTGACTGTCATTACAGTGAGCTCTGTTTCCCTCTAGTGGGGATGGTCAGTATGACATACTCAGAGAAGATCTGTATTGAAGTCATTACACATTCAACAATTGGGCAGAATCGTGCATCCTTGTTATGTGTCTGACCTCCAGTTGACTGACCTCTCCCCTGCATTGCAGCATCAGGCAATGCGGAGGCACAGTGCAGCCTGGGCCGAATCTCTGAGGTACAGGAGGCCTGAATTCGAGGGCATGGGAGGCCTCCGCCGGGTCACTCTCAACTGTAACACCCTGGTGGGAGACAGAGGGGCGGCCGCCCTCGCACAGGAACTGGCTGAGGACCTCTGGGTCAAAGGTCAGAGGACATGTTCAGTCTCATTGACCCACTTTCAAGTCAAGTTTCCTTGGGCTCGAATCCAGGGTTGTGTATATTAAGGAACACTATATCAAAACTTCTTTGTTAATAGTGCTATTAACTGTAGTTTTTTGCATTGTTTTCCTAGCCTTGGATCTGCAGAAGTGTGGTTTGTCCAACGATGGGACACGGTCTCTGCTGGAGGCTCTAAAGTCCAACTCTACTCTCTGTGTCCTGGATATTAGGAGGAACCCCTTGGTGGGTAAGTTCCAACTGACACTGCTCTGATTGGATGGGATTGTTTTACTCATGGCACCTGTCAAAAGGGTATATTTTGGAAGTAGACATCTCAGAATGATCATATCTACTCGTTTTGCAGTTTTTTCCTTTGAGTTTGTTATAGGCCTAACACAAGTTGTTCTTACTCCTCTCCTCCTCGCACAGACAACGATCTGATGAAGTCCGTGATCGAAAGAGTTCTCATGAACGCTAATGGTCAATCCTCTCAGGTAGGGATACATTTTCTCCTGGCCTATCTGGCTAATAAACATACATACATACTGTATTATACATGTGTGAAGATGTGTCTTGGCGTTGATGATGGTGGTTTCTCAGTAGTATGTGCTCCGTGTTTTATGTTGTAGTACTCCTGGATCAAGCCTCCAGCCCTCAAAGACTCACATAAACCTCCAATCCTTAAGAGAAGAATACTGGGAAATACAGCTAGAGGAAAAGCAACATTTAGGATAGGTACTTTTGATCATCTACTCTCAAGGGAGTAGATATTTGTTTCCAAGGCATTCTCTCTTTGACCTTTGCCCCCCCAGTGATGCAGAGATGTGCCCACAGTTGTGTTCATTATAGGCTCCAAACAGAAAACAATGGACTGAAATATAGAGGGCCCACCTAGACTTGTCCAATAGGAAACATTTATTTTGTTTCCGGTTGCATTCCATAATGAACACAATCCAGGTCACTGTTAACTCTCCCTTAGCCATCAGCCTCTCAATACTAAGCCTCCAAACACACAGTCACCCTGTGGTACCATACACTATAACAGTGGATATGTTTTAAATGGGTAAATGTAACTAGAGCCACCACATCCTTTCTGGAGCTAGGAAGTAGCATTATGGTTGCCCGGTATCTAAAAGTCTAATAGCGGTAGTTAACCAACAGTAAATACATGTAACTAACTCTGGCTAACTGTGGAATTAAACAATTCACTTATTTCTAGTTAGTTCGCTACGGCATCCTCTCTCTTTGCCTGCTACCAGTGTACGTAATGCTTTGTTTGACGTGTGTGACGTATCGACTTTCATATCGTGTTGAGATGAAACTTCCCTATGTAGTTACCATACGAATGAACCCTGTGATGTTCTATTAATAATCACATTATTTTCAACTGCCGACCTCATATCATTTCCTGCTGGTGTTAACCATATATGGTTCTGCCCCAGGTCCTCGCAGGTTGGCCGGTAGGCGGAGTCCAGTTGTTGCCCAGCAGCCACACCCCTGCACCAGCAAGTGTATCCCATGGCGCACTGCAGAACGTGCTGGACGACAGAGGTAAGGGCAGTCATCGAGGAGAATGACTACAGGAATCTTCCTCCTACAAGATGAAACGCCTTTATTTATCTTAATTTCAATAATAAAGACTAAAATCAACTTCCATTGTCCTCCATGAGTGGTTGAATATCCTCTTCTCTTCATGTCCTTTCATGTCCTCCTATCTTGACAGAGGACTTCCTCCAGGTAATACAGTGGCAGAGCAGAGCTTTGAGGTAAGCAATCCATTTATCTAACACACTGTTAGAGACTAATTCTGACACTTTCTGGCCACATGTAATCCCTATGTGCCTGACCTGTGTTGTGGTCATATGTTCTGTTGATGTCTAATATATGGTCTTCTTCAGGGCGCTGCCACTGTCAAGGTGACGATGGAGACTGATTCAGAGGAGGAGGGAGAGGAGGAAGCGCTTGAGACAAAAAGTCTGTCACCAATTAGTCTTCATGAGAGGATCACTGTCAGACAGTACAGACGTGTACAGGTAAAGCCCATATGGTAGTAGACAGTGCACATACTGTACTTAGTGGGGCATTTTGAATGGATTACTTCAAACTGAGGTGCATCCTGATTGACAAGCCCCACAAACGCCAGGCATGTTTGCTCTCCCACTGACTGACTGACTGACTGACCGACCGACTGACCGACCGACCGACCGACCGACCGACCCGGGTGTTTTGATTTGACAGTGATGGAGTGCAGTTCTCCTGTTTTTCCTACAGGTGGAGCTGGAGGAGTGTCGGCTCAGACTAGCAGAGGAAAGGAGGGCCAGAGTGAAGGCAGACACTCGTCTCATGGAGGTACGGACTGTCATCCCAACCTTTTGTACTAGTAAGACTAAAATGCAGAGTATACAATATTCTACCATTTTTGTGAGAAGATGGTATAACTTGCATACATGTACAGTACCAGTCAAAGGTTTGGACACTACTCATTCAACAATTTTTCTTTATTTGTACTATTTTATACATTGGATGTCTTCACTATTATTCTACAATCTATGAAATAACATATGGAATCATGTAGTAAATACAAAATTGTTAAACAATTCTAAATGTATTTTATATTTGAGATTCTTCAAAGTAGCCACCCTTTGCCTTGATGACAGCTTTGCACACTCTTGGCATTCTCTCAACCAGCTTTATGAGGTAGTCACCTGGAATGCATTTCAATTAACAGGTGTGCCTTGTTAAAAGTACATTTGTCTAATTTCTTTCCTTAACCTGTTAAGTCGACCCTCTACTTTTTCGAACATTCTGTTAAAAATTGCGCAACATTTCAGCGCCCTGCTACTCATGCCAGGAATATAGTATATGCATATTATTAGTATGTGTGGATAGCAAACACTCTGACGTTTCTAAAACTGGTTAAATCACGGCTGTGACTTTAACAGAGCGTGAGTTTCATCGAATAGCGCAGGAAAACCTGATCACTGAAAATGGAAATAAATATAATAATATATAATAATAATAATATATGCCATTTAGCAGACGCTTTTATCCAAAGCGACTTACAGTCATGTGTGCATACATTCTACGTCCTTGCGCTTACTTCCAGGAATTGTTCAAAGTGAACCGAATTACATGAGACCGAGGTTTCAGCGCCTACAGCTACCACACGTTGTCTAGAGTCTTGTCATTTGATTCGCAATTGATTCTTGGTCTAACCGGTTCAAGGGAACTCCTTCCCTCAGTTCTCCGACCGGATGTTTTGGTTGAGCTCTCTCGGCCATGTTTTTTTCCAAACGACACCTATAGAAGTTACATCGCCTCCTGATGAATTTTATCGCTTATTAACGTGTACTAATACCTAAAGTTGCATTACAAAAGTATTTCGAAGTGTTTTGTGAAAGTTTATCGTCGACTTTTTGAATTAAAAAAAATGACGTTACGTTATGAAACGCTCTTTTTTTTTTCATTTATCACACAGTCTACATAGAACGATATCTAGGCTATATATGGACCGATTTAATCGAAAAATAGACCCAATAGTGATTATGGGACATCTAGGAGTGCCAACGAAGAAGATGGTAAAAGGTAATGAATGTTTTATATTTTATTGTGCGGTTTGTGTAGCGCCGAATATGCTAATTATTTTGTTTACGTCCCCTGCGGGTCTTTTGTGGTGTTACATGCTATCAGATAATAGCTTCTCATGCTTTCGCCGAAAAGCATTTTAAAAATCTGACTTGTTGCCTGGATTCACAACGAGTGTAGCTTTAATTCAATACCCTGCATGTGTATTTTAATGAACGTTTGAGTTTTAACTAATACTATTAGCATTTAGCGTAGCGCATTTGCATTTCCAGAGCTCTAGATGGGACGCCTGCGTGCCAGGTAGGAGCAAGTGGTTAATGCGTTTGAGCCAATCAGTTGTGTTGTGACAAGGTAGGGGTGGTTAACAGAAGATAGCCCTATTTGGTAAAAGACCAAGTCTTTATTTTTTTCACATTTTATTGAACCAGGTAGGCTAGTTGAGAACAAGTTCTCATTTGCAACTGCGATCTGGCCAAGATAAAGCAAAGCAGTTCGACATATACAACAACACAGAGTTACACATGGAATAAACAAACATACAATCAATAATACAGTAGAAAAATCTATATACAACATGTGCAAATGAGGTAGGATAAGAGAGGTAAGGCAATAAATAGGCCATGGTGGCGAAGTAATTACAGTATAGCAATTAAACACTGGAATGTTAGAATGTGCAGAAGATGACTGTGCAAGTAGAAATACTGGGGTGCAAAGGAGCAAGATGAAAAAATAAATACAGTATGGGGATGAGGTAGATTGGATGGGCTATTTACAGATGAGCTATGTACAGGCGCAGTGATCTGTGAGCTGCTCTGACAGCTGGTGCTTAAAGTTAGTGTGGGAAGGAAGAGTCTCCAGCTTTAGTGATTTATGGCAAGAGCAGCTCAAATAAGACAAGAGGAACTACAGTCCATCATTACTTTCAGACATGAATGTCAGTCATTGCGGGAACATTTTAAGAACTGAATGTTTCTTCAAGTGCAGTTGCAAAAACCAAGCGCTATGTTGAAACTGGCTCTAATGAGGACCGCCACAGGAAAGGAAGACCCAGAGTTAACTCTGCTGCAAAGGATAAGTTCATTAGTTACCAGCTTCAGAAATTGCAGCCCAAATAAGTAACCGATCCATCTCAACATCAACTGTTCAGAGGAGACTGAGTTAATCAGACCTTCAAGGTCGAATTGCTATAAAGAAACCACTACTAAAGGACACCAATATGAAGAAGAGACTTGCTTGGGCCAAGAAACACGAGCAATGGACATTAGACCGGTGGAAATCTGCCCTTTTGGTCTGAGTCCAAATTTGATATGTTTGGTTCCAACCGCCGTTTCTTTGAGATGCAGAGTAGGTGAACAGGATGACCTTTGCATGTCTGGTTCCCACAGTGAAGCATGGAGGAGGAGGTGTGATGGTGTAGGGGTGCTTTGCAGGTGACACTGTCGGGAATTTCTTTAGATTTCAAGGCATACTTAACCACCATGGCTACCACAGCATTTTTCAGTGATACGCCATCCCATCTGGTTAGCGATTAGTGGACTATCATTTGTTTTTCAACAGGACAATGACCTAAATCACACCTCCAGGCTGTGTAAGGGCCATTTGACCAAGAAGGAGGGTGATGGAGTGCTGCATCAGATGACCTGGCCTCCACAATCACCCAACCTCAACCCAATTGAGATGGTTTTGGATGAGTTGGACTGCAGAGTGAAGGAAAAGCAGCCAACAAGTGATCAGCATACACTAACGTTCAAAAGTTTGGGGTAACTTAGAAATGTCCTTGTTTTAAAAGAAAAGCTTTTTTTTTTTGTTCATTTAAAATAACATCAAATTGATCCGAAATACAGTGTAGACATTGTTAATGTTGTAAATGACCCTTGTTGCTGGAAACGGCAGATTTTTTTTATTTGATGGAATATCTACAAAGGTTCTTCAGAGGCCCATTATCAGCAACCATCACTCCTGTGTTCCAATGGCACGTTGTGTTAGTTAATCCAAGTTGATTAGAAAACCCTTTTGCAATTATGTTAGCACAGCTGAAAACTGTTGTCTGATTAAATAAGCAATAAAACTGGCCTTCTTTAGACTACTTGAGAATCTGGAGCATCTGCATTTGTGGGATTGTTTACAGGCTCAAAATGGCCAGAAACAAATAACTTTTTTCTGAAACTCGTCAGTCTATTCTTGTTCTGAGAAACGAAGGCTATTCCATGCGAGAAATTGCCAAGAAACTGAAGATCTCATACAACGCTGTGTACTACTCCCTTCACAAAACAGCACAAACTGGCTATAACCAGAATAGAAAGAGGAGTGGGAGGCCCCGGTGCACAACTGAGCAAGAGGACAAGTACATTAGTGTCTAGTTTGAGAAACAGGCGCCTCACAATTCCTCAACTGGCAGCTTCATTAAATAGTACCTGCAAAACACCAGTCTCAACGTCAACAGTGAAGAGGATGCTGGGATGCTCCGGGATGCTGACCTTCTAGGCAGAGTTGCAAAAAAACAAACATCTCAGACTGGCCAATAAAAAGAAAAGATTAAGATGGGCAAAAGAACACAGACACTGGACAGACAAATCTAAGTTTTAGGTGTTCGGATTACGAAGAACATTCGTGAGACGCAGAAAAAATGAAAAGATGGAGTGCTTGACGCCATGTCAAGCATGGTGGAGGCAATGTGATGGTCTGGGGGTGCTTTGCTGGTGGTAAAAGTGGGAGGCTTGTACAGGGTAAAATATCCTTCCTTCTACAAGATCATCACTCCATTTTGCAACACCATGCCATACCCTGTGGATGCCGCTTAATTGGAGCCAATTTCCTTCCACAACAGGACAATGACCCAAAGCACAGCTCCAAACTAGGCAGTAACTATTTAGGGAAGAAGCAGTCAGCTGATATTCTGTCTATAATGGAGTGGCCAGCACAGTTATCTGATCTCAACCCTATTGAGCTGTTGTGGGAGCAGCTTGACCGTGTGGGTGAGAGGTGCCCATCAAGCCAATCCAACTGGTGGGAAGTGCTTCAGGAAGCATGGGGTGAATTGTTTTCAGATTACCTCTACAAATTGACAACTAGAATGCCAAAGGTCTGTAAGGCTGCAATTGCAGCAAATGGAGGATTCTTTGATGAAAACAAAGTTTGAGGGACAATTATTATTTCAATTAAAAATCATTATTTATAACCTTGTCTTGACTATATTTCCTATTAATTTTGCAACTCATTTCATGAATGTTTTCATGGATTCCTAAGCGACCCCAAACTTTTGAACAGTAGTGTATTTGGGAACTCCTTCAAGACTGTTGGAACATTCCTCATGAAGCTGGTTGAGAGAATGCCAAGAGTGTACAAAGCTGTTATCAAGGCAACTGGTGGTTACTTTGCCTTGGTTACTACATGATTGCATATGTGTTATTTCATAGTTGTGATGTCATCACTATTATTTTACAATGTAGAACATATAAAAAATAAAGAAACCCTTGAATGAGTAGGTGTGTCCCAACTTTTGACTGGTACTGTATGTAACCTATGCCCCTTTTTTATTCTTATTGTGTGTGTGTTTTAATTGTCGATCAACTGCTCTGTCTGTTCAGTATGAGTTGGAGAACGCTCGGCTGCGCAGTATCAACTTCTCCCTGTCGGAGGCACTGCAGGCTCCTGCTACTGGCCCCTCCAGTGTTCTGGAGGACGATGCAGTTCTGGACAGCATCGAGAGCTCCTTCGGCAAGTTCCATGCCTTCCTGGACCTGCTCAAGGATGCTGGGTAAGCCTTGTGACTGGCAAAATATATATTGGTGGGTTCACAAAGTTCCTCGGTAAAGAAAGAAATGGACAGTTTTTTTCTTTGAATGTGTGGAGTTTCACCTCAATGGGACAAATATTGAGACTTACTTCTAGGCTGGGGGGTTTAGATGTGAGGGGACGTTACTTGTTGTGTAATGATTATCCTGCTTCTCCAGTGTTTATCCTGTGTATTCTAACACATACCCTATGCTCTGCTATGTCTCTCAGACTGGGCCAGTTGGCCTATATGGCAGGGATTGACCAGTCCGACTTTGGCCCACCCCAGCTGTCCTCCAGTGTTGGACAGCCTCTTGTTGGGGCAGGGGACCAGGACACAGGAGATAAGGTTGATGTGTCACCTTCTGTAAATAGTCTGTGCGGTATGGGTGGTGTACAGTATGTATGTACTAAGATTGTCGTCAGGGATGGTGTTTCTTTGGTAGATATTCAATTGTTAAGCAGTGTAGATTCTGAGTGTCGGTGGTGAATATCTGTCAGTAGCTTGGGTCCTATTCAATCTCATTCTCCGGGTTGTCTTTCCAGGGAGGCGATGGCCCCAATGCTCCGTCAGAGGGCCAGCCCAACGGATTCATCCCCGGAGCTCCAGCCACCCTCAGAGGATCAGAGGGTCACCCACAGGAAGTGCCCCCCGTCCCTGCTAGTGAGTTAGCCAGTGTGGCGAAATCTGGTGGAGAGAATCAGCAGAAGGATCCCTCGCCCTCACAACCGGAGGGGCGACAGGTGTCAGGGACTGAGAACAGTATCCATAGCAACGGCTCCCATGGAAATGACTCATATGCCAAAGGCTCCCTTAGCAATGACTCTCAGGGTAGCGGTTCCTATGGCGAAGGTTCCCGTGCTCGTAATTTCTCTCACCAAAGTTACGGCAAAGGCTCACATGGTTACAGTTTTAATTACAGCAACTGCTCCTACAGTTCCATCCACAGCAACAGCTTCCATAGTAACAGCTCTGTAAGGTCCAGTCTGAGTGACATGAGTGAGCATTTGGAATCTGTTGGGTCATTGGGGTCAAAGGCTTCTGGAGAGGGCAGGGTAGGGTCAGGAGCTCAGAGGTGAAACTCTATTCAGAGTTTGAGATGTTGGAACAAATCTGCTCTCTAGGGAACATGGGTGGTGAGTCTGATGATGGGTTCTGAACCCACAACTCTGCCCCTTGTTGAGTGTTTAAATTTTTTTTATTTTCATGTTATATCTGTGTTTACCTTGTGCCATTGGTGCCAAATTGGAGTACTATTAAAAGGTTATTGTGCTAATGATGCCTAATCTTAAATGTGATTTGAGCCTTTTGTTAGATTAATACTTTTTGGGCTTTTTAGTTATTTTTAAAAAAAAACTGACTTTTTTATACTGTTTGTAAATATATGTATATATTTTCTACAATAAATTTAAAAAAAAAAAAGTTTATATACATTGATTGTAGGGCACTACTTTGTTTACACTGTTCAACCATATGTATTTGTTTGTTTACACTAGAAAAAGTTATGGGAAAAATCAGTCATGGTCATTCTACAGGGCTATTCCTGGGGTCAAAAACAATGTGCTCATTCGAGCGGATCACTTTTGTCAAGTCTGTGGCCATTGCTGGTCACTGCTTTCAAAGTGTTGCATTATGGGGATAAAATGTTTCCGACTTGCGCCTACATGTAGACTGCATGAACTTTACATAAATCATGTGATCAAGGGTAATTTAGTTTTGACTGCAAGTTTCTGAAGTTGTTCTTCACCAACATAATGCTGCAGCCATTGCATGCTTGTGGGCAGTGTTGCCAACTCATTTTCATTTTCAGGGGAAGTTGCTAGAGGCAGGTCAATTTGTTGCTAAAAGACATTGTGATGTCATTGTGTGATGACGCCATTACGCAAAACTGCGTCATTGCGTAGAATATACAATAACGTTACTCAAATTGACTGGCCATCTCGGTGAAAAATATGATTTGACATGTGTTAGTTTAGATTTGTTTATCATATTTTTTTATTTGTAAAAGTAATATAAACACAACATATTTTATATTTTTAAACACAACACATTGAATTATTGAACAATTACACATTATTGAACAATTACATTTTATTTATT
This sequence comes from Oncorhynchus gorbuscha, assembly GCF_021184085.1. NCBI lineage: Eukaryota > Metazoa > Chordata > Actinopteri > Salmoniformes > Salmonidae > Oncorhynchus > Oncorhynchus gorbuscha. Next base: position 66,651,565 of record NC_060176.1, read on the forward strand.
TTCTTTTTAACTAGTAAACATACACATTCTGAACAATTTGTAGTTTTATGCAGTGTATTGGTAGTTAACATGCTACCTAACTGATTAACAATTATAGGTACAAGCTAAGAACAAGGTATATATGCTATCTTATTGAACAAGCAACTTAAATCAAATAATGATGTGTGCGCTAGGCATCACTCTCCAGCTCTCTCCAGGTTGTTGTGCTGCTTGGCTGGCTAGCTGCTCAATGGTTTCCTCCAGATATTGCCACTGTTCTCACACACACTGCAGTACACACTGCCACCATCAGCTGTGTGTCTCCACCAGTTCCAGAAAGTCCACTCCTTGCATATGTACTGTAAATATGATGAATCATAAATTGGCAAGGAAATCCTCTTCATCTTCACTGTCCAACTGCATTGTCACAGAGCTGGAACCAACAGAAGAGGATGGAGTGGCCTTAAAGCTGTATGCTGCTGTGGTGCCAAACTGCTGCAGAACTTCACTTGGTAGTTTATGCTGGTAACAGGTATCACCAGCCAGCTTCAGTCCATACCGCACCAGGAGTGTGGAGCTGAGAGTGTGCAGTGACACGATTTCTTAACTTTGACTTGACTATACTCATTTGGCTGAACAGCTGTTCAACCTCTGCATTTGAGTGTGGCAAGGAGAGGGCAGTGAGTGCAGCTTTGCACAGTTCTTCAAATGGATTTGACCCAGAAGAGTCCGTGTAGTTATTGACTTAACTCCAAAACTTGACTGTATTTTCAGTTGAGTTCCACCTAAACAGATTGTCCTCTGGTGCAAGACTGAGTTGGTACACCATGCTCTCTAAAAGGTACCCAAGGTATGGTGATGGACTGAGATATCCATCAATGGCATCCTTCAGGACATACATTTTTGCCATAGGGTTGACTAATCTGCTACAACTTTTTGCCATCTAGTTTGCTTAATATAAGGAATTTTATAAATAGCATTTACTTCTACTCATATGACAATTGAGTACGTTTTCTACCACTGTACCTGATAACATTTAAAACCAAATACTTTTAGACTTTTACATTTTTTATTAACACTTGTGCTTTGCTGAAAAATAAGTATGTCCATTGTGGTATGGGTCAGATTGATCCGCACAGTTTAAACGCACTCATGACAGTCAAAGAATAAAGTAAAAACAGCCCAGACTTTATTTTGTCTTGTCAGACCTTTCAAAAATAATACAACATTTGATTTCAAAAACTCAATATTTGTTAAACATATTTCCTTCTCACAAACAAGCATTTTATATTTCCCCAAGTATACATTTTTCTTGTATTTCCCAGTAACACTTAGGTGTGATTTTACCCTATTGGTCAAAATGATCCCTTCAGACAAGACACGCATCTACAGATGCACAATCGAGATTATAATCACAGCCTTATATATCCCCCCCCAAGCAGACACATCGATGGCTCTGAACGAACTTTATTTAACTCTTTGCGAACTGGAAACCATTTATCCGGAGACTGCATTCATTGTAGCTGGGGATTTTAACAAAGCTAATCTGAAAACAAGACTAAATTTTATCAGCATATCGATTGCGCAACCAGGGGTGGTAAAACCTTGGAAAATTCTTACTCTAACTTCCGCGACGCATATAAGGCCCTGCCCCGCCCCCCTTTCGGAAAAGCTGACCACGACTCCATTTTGTTGATCCCTGCCTACAGGCAGAAACTAAAACAAGAGGCTCCCACGCTGAGGTCTGTCCAACGCTGGTCAGACCAAGCGGACTCCACACTCCAAGACTGCTTCCATCACGTGGACTGGGACATGTTTCGTATTGCGTCAGATAAAAATATTGACGAATACGCTGATTCGGTGTGCGAGTTCATTAGAACTTGCCTTGAAGATGTCATTCCCATAGCAACGATAAAAACATTCCCTAACCAGAAACCGTGGATTGATGGCAGCATTCGCTGTGAAACTGAAAGCGCAAACCACTGCTTTTAATCAGGGCAAGGTGTCTGGCAACATGACCGAATACAAACAGTGCAGCTATTCCCTCCGCAAGGCTATTAAACAAGCTAAGCGTCAGTACAGAGACAAAGTAGAATCTCAATTCAACGGCTCAGACACAAGAGGCATGTGGCAGGGTCTACAGTCAATCACCGACTACAAGAAGAAACCCAGCCCAGTCACGGACCAGGATGTCTTGCTCCCAGGCAGACTAAATAACTTTTTTGCCCGCTTTGAGGACAATACAGTGCCACTGACACGGCCTGCAACGAAAACATGCTGTCTCTCCTTCACTGCAGCCGAGTTGAGTAAGACATTTAAACGTGTTAACCCTCGCAAGGCTGCAGGCCCAGACGGCATCCCCAGCCGCGCCTTCAGAGCATGCGCAGACCAGCTGGCCGGTGTGTTTACGGACATATTCAATCAATCCCTATACCAGTCTGCTGTTCCCACATGCTTCAAGAGGGCCACCATTGTTCCTGTTCCCAAGAAAGCTAAGGTAACTGAGCTAAACGACTACCGCCCCGTAGCACTCACTTCCGTCATCATGAAGTGCTTTGAGAGACTAGTCAAGGACCATATCACCTCCACCCTACCTGACACCCTAGACCCACTCCAATTTGCTTACCGCCCAAACAGGTCCACAGACGATGCAATCTCAACCACACTGCACACTGCCCTAACCCACCTGGACAAGAGGAATACCTATGTGAGAATGCTGTTCATCGACTACAGCTCGGCATTCAACACCATAGTACCCTCCAAGCTCGTCATCAATCTCGAGACCCTGGGTCTCGACCCCGCCCTGTGCAACTGGGTACTGGACTTTCTGACGGGCCGCCCCCAGGTGGTGAGGATAGGCAACAACATCTCCCCGCTGATCCTCAACACGGGGGCCCCACAAGGGTGCATTCTGAGCCCTCTCCTGTACTCCCTGTTCACCCACGACTGCGTGGCCACGCACGCCTCCAACTCAATCATCAAGTTTGCGGACGACACAACAGTGGTAGGCTTGATTACCAACAACGATGAGATGGCCTACAGGGAGGAGGTGAGGGCCCTCGGAGTGTGGTGTCAGGAAAATAACCTCACACTCAACATCAACAAAACTAAGGAGATGATTGTGGACTTCAGGAAACAGCAGAGGGAACACCCCCCTATCCACATCGATGGAACAGTAGTGGAGAGGGTAGCGAGTTTTAAGTTCCTCGGCATACACATCACAGACAAACTGAATTGGTCCACTCACACTGACAGCGTCGTGAAGAAGGCGCAGCAGTGCCTCTTCAACCTCAGGAGGCTGAAGAAATTTGGCTTGTCACCAAAAGCACTCACAAACTTCTACAGATGCACAATCGAGAGCATCCTGGCGGGCTGTATCACCGCCTGGTACGGCAACTGCTCCGCCCTCAACCGTAAGGCTCTCCAGAGGGTAGTGAGGTCTGCACAACGCATCACCGGGGGCGAACTACCTGCCCTCCAGGACACCTACACCACCCGATGTTACAGGAAGGCCATAAAGATCATCAAGGACATCAACCACCCGAACCACTGCCTGTTCACCCCGCTATCATCCAGAAGGCGAGGTCAGTACAGGTGCATCAAAGCTGGGACCGAGAGACTGAAAAACAGCTTCTATCTCAAGGCCATCAGACTGTTAAACAGCCACCACTAACATTGAGTGGCTGCTGCCAACACTCTGTCATTGACACTGACCCAACTCCAGCCACTTTAATAATGGGAATTGATGGGAAATGATGTAAATATATCACTAGCCACTTTAAACAATGCTACCTTATATAATGTTACTTACCCTACATTATTCATCTCATATGCATATGTATATACTGTACTCGATACTATCTACTGTATGCTGCTCTGTACCATCACTCATTCATATTTACATTTACATTTAAGTCATTTAGCAGACATATATCCTTATGTACATATTCCTTATCCCCTTACACTGTGTATAAGACAGTAGTTTTGGAATTGTTAGTTAGATTACTTGTTGGTTATCACTGCATTGTCGGAACTAGAAGCACAAGCATTTCGCTACACTCCCATCAACATCTGCTAACCATGTGTATGTGACAAATAAAATTTGATTTTTTGTTTAATCCTCACATAATGTTTCATACGTAATGTATATTATGTAGCCTACGGCAGGTGATCCAATGTCTCGTTATTTTTTTATTTTTAATATATATATTTTTTGTTATTTTTATTGTGTTTGTTTATATAACTATAATTATAATTTATTTTTGTTACGTTCGTCTGTTACTGTCACTTTGTCCTATCGTTGTCTAATATCTTTTCACTTTTGTTTTGAATGTTCGTAATTGGAAAATGCAAAATAAAATATAAAAAATAAAAAAAATGATCCCTTCAGTCTTTCTCTCCACATGTTGAACACAATGTACCTGTGTTCTTTCTGCAGGTGTATTTATTGCATTCTACACAAGTGGTGCTGGTTTTACTGTCTTGTCAAGGGGGACAGAGCAAATCGTGTAGGTCCCGGAACAATTTGGTTTCAATTGGAAGCTGACAGTCCTTGACTTTGTTGTGGTGATGGTGACCATCTTTAGACTTCCATGTCCTCCCTTCTCTGGATGATGGTTGTTGCATGCTCTCTCATCTGATGGAGGTGATGGAATGGCAGACTCCCCTGAATCCTCTTCACCAAAGAAAAATTCACAATCTGGATCATCAACAGCATTGTCCTCTGTCTCTGAAACCTCTTCTAATTTACTGTCACAGTCCAGAATTTGTGATTAGGCTTCATTCACTGAAAATCTTTTGGAGCACGTTTTTGAGTGTCTGTGTCAGAGATCTGCTGATCTTGCGCAAATAAAGAGATGCTTGGGAAAGCTCATTTTCAGCCAAACATAATTATAAAAATTCAACCAGAACTAGTCAAAACAAACTACATCAAATTTACTTGTGTAATTTGGACCTGAGCAAATATCTATCAAATATCAAAATGACCCACAACATCATGTTTGTATACAAAATCTACAGACATTCCACAACACATCAGTTCGTGTCCACATTTTGAAATTAGGTTCATGACCTAAATGAGGAAAACTCATTTAAATCCATGGAGAAAAAGAGACATTAACTCGTATTTTAGACAACTCAAAAGTGGAAATGGGTAAAATTGACCCGCAACACAATAGTAGGGTTAGGGTATCTTTACCTATACTCAAGTATGACAATTGGCTACGTTTTCTACCACTGCTATCAATTTATATGGTTTAGCGCAGTAGTGTGAAAAGGGCGTCCTTGATTAGAGGGGAATATAATGAAAACCAGAAGTGTCCACTCCTCAAAATGTGTGGGAGGAAAAGTTTTAAAAAATGTTTTTTTTTTTAAATTATTGTACTAAAGGTACAGTTGATAAACTATGTCCTTTCAATTTGGCATCCATGCCATTTTCTTGTTTTGTTTGTCTCTAACGTGCTTGTATACACATTCCATGGGACTACTACTTGCAGAAAAGGGCTGATACAGCTTCCATAAATGGCTGCCTGTTAGCAGGATCGGTGGTATCTGGGATATTGGGTACGTACCACCTCTGAGGTTACCCAATTGAAGTAAGTTGTGGACATCCCAAGGAAATCGAATAGCACTAACCCTTGTTGCAGTGTTGGCATCACTTGACTCCACTTCCGCGTTTTCAAGCAAGCCAGCTAAACATCACAGCTTCCTCCCCCTCCCAACGAGAATGGAAATCAGACTGCAACAGTGCTGGATATTCATTGAACTAGCTATGTAAAGAGTCTCGTAGCTCGCTTATAAATTGAACGGACCATTCACTGTCAAAACATATCCTTGCTTAAACAGTGAAGCGGCTTTCAGGTAAGATTTGTCAACAACTAGCTACGCTAGCTAGCCTTAACTGTTGTTAGCTAGCATAAAGGTTGGCTACTGTACATGAATCAGTGGCACATAGTTGTTTATCAGAGGCAGACTCAGATATTGATGTCCTGAGATTTGCTCTGTGTTACACTCACTTTTCAGAATACATTTCACTGATTCAAAATATCATAGTTAGCTAAGCTAAAGTTGTAACAATTTCCAGATATTATATTATAGCTAGCTACTAACGTCGTAACTAGGCTACATTATGCTTAGCTAAGCGCTAGCTAACGTCTGCTGTTTTAGCCACATAACTAGGTAACTAATTTGTCTGTTCTGCCAACTATTCAAAAATAGGCTTTTTTTATCGGATCAGTGTTTTCTAATGACTTTAAACAAATCAGATTAATCTGACCTAATTAACGATCAATACATTAGGCCACACAATAACCCATATCGTTGAGTTTAATCAGCTACTGCTGAAAGCGCTTAGTCTCGTACGAACCATTCTGACTGCGGATACCTTGATGCGAAACAATGTGAGCTCGCGAGATCAGGATGGTTCGTACAAGGTTATGAGTCTCTTACTCGAGCTAGCTTGCTCAACTGGTTGTTTTACTGTTCTTGTAGTATGTACACTGAACAAGAATAGAAACGCAACATGCAACAATTTCACAGCTCATAAGGAAATCAGTCTATTTAAATAAATTCATTACGCCCTAATCTACGTATTTCACATGACTGGGAATACAGATCTGCATAGGTTGGTCACAGATACCTTTTTAAAAGTAGGGTCATGGATCAGAAAACCAGTCAGTATCTGTTGTGACCACTATTTGCCTCATGGAGCACGACATATTTCCTTCACAGAGTCGATCGGGCTGTTGATTGTGGCCTGTGAAACGTTGTTCCACTTATCTTCAATGGCTGTGCGAAGTGGCTGGATATTGGCAGGAACTGGAACACACTGTAGTACACGTCGATCCAGAGCATCCTAAACATGCTCAATGGGTGACATGTCTGAGTATGCAGCCAGTGGAAGACATTTTCAGCTTCCAGGAATTGTGTACAGATCCTTGTGACAAGAGGCTGTGCATTATCATGCTGAAACAACATGAGGTGATCTCGGCAGATGAATTGCACGACAGTGAGCCTCAGGATTTCGTCACAGTATTTCTGTGCATTCAAATTGCCATCGATAAAATGCAATTGTGTTCATTATCCATAACTCATGGCTCCCCATACCATAACCCCACCGCCACAATGGGGCACTCGGTTCACAACGTTGAAATCAGCAACCTGCTCGCCAACACGACGCCAGAGTGCTATCTGCCCGGTACAGTTGAACCCAGGATTCATCTGTGAAGAACACACTTCTCCAGCGTCCCAGTGAGCACTTTCCCACTGAAGTCAGTTATGACGCCAAAATGCAGTCAGGTCAAGACTGGTGAGGACTATGAGCATGCAGATGAACTTCCCTAAAACGATTTCAAAATTTATTCGGTTGGTCAAACCCACAGTTTCATCAGCTGTCTGGGTGGCTGTTCTCAGACGATCCCGCAGGTGAAGAAGCTGGATGTGGAGGTCCTGGGCTGGTGGGGTTACACGTGGTCTGCAGTTGTGAGGCCGGTTGGACATACTGCTATATTCTCTAAAATGACATTGCAGGAGGCTTATGGTAAATAAATTAACATTCAATTCTCTGGCAACAGCTGTGGTGGACATTTTCAGTCACCGTGCCAATTGCTCGCTCCCTCAACTTGAGACATCTGTGGCATTGTTGTGACACAACAGCACATTTTAGTGGCCTTTTATTGTCCCCAGCACAAGGTGCACCTGTGTGATAATGCTGTTTAATCAGCCTTTTGATATGCCCCAGCTGTCAGTTGGATGGTTTATCATTGGTAAATGACAAATGTTCACTAACAGTGATGTAAACATTTGTTTGAGAGTAACTTTTTGTGCATATGGGACATTTCTGGAATTTTTTATTTCAGCTCATGGAACATGGAACCATCACTTTACATGTTGCGTTTATATTCAGTATGTTGAGGTGCCTACTTTCTCCTGACATTACCGTGGTTTGAGCAAGCCCCATTAGCAGTATTGTTAGCTAGCTAATCGGATGGCTATCATTACCTATGTAGATATGGTTTGACAGAGGTAGGTAATTTGTTAATCGTGAAGCATGATTCATGATTTGCATGCTCTTCCAGTTGAGTTGGTTTCATGCATTATCAGCTCCCTATAATTCCAGATACTAATAAAGCTGTTCCTGTACCAGTTATTTGCATTTGACTAACTAAGTTTATGACATGCAAGAAACCCGAAACCTTCTGCAAAGAACTAATGTAAAAAAGGTCTACCCAAACCTATTTCACAGCACACCCACCAAGGACTGTAGACACCCACATTTAAAGGGATACTTCTGGATTTTGGTAATGAAGCCATTATCTAGTTTCCCAGAGTCGGATGAACTCATGGATACAATTTTTATGTTGTCTCTGCATCCAGTATGTTAGTTAGAGGTAGTTTCGCAAGTCAATGCTAACTGGTGTTAGCACAATGACTGGAAGTCCATCGTATATACGAGCATGTTAGCAGTTACCATAGACTCTGTCATTGGGCTAACGCTAGTTAACAACTTGCTTCAAACTGCACGCAGAGACCTACATGAGTATATCTTGACTCTGGGGAAGTAGAAAAGGGCTGCATTGCCGAAATCCTCATTTATCCCTTTTAACCTTTAACTGAACTGCATGATAGATTTTTATGCCCTGTGGTCACTAGGGCCCTGTTTTGTAGGTGTTTAACCAATGTCTCTCACTCTCGTCTTCAGGAGGCAATGGGGGGGTTGGGTAATGGTCGTCGAGGGGGGCGGTCTCCTCCTCTTATGATTGGTGCTCTGATCGCTTGTGTCCTCGTCCTGGGTTTCAACTACTGGGTCTCGAACTCACGGAACTTGGAGTTACAGGTGTGTGTGATCTTTAATCAAATATATTTATAACTAAACCAAGATAGTTAATCTGTGTTGTTTACAGTGGGGGGGGGGGGGGTGGTGTAACTAATGGTTAGGGTTTAGAGAAGGGCATAAACTAATCCCAGGGTTACAGTCCATGTTTTTGAAGTGGATTGGAAACGAGGCCGAGCCAGTTGGAGAAGTTGTATGGAGAAAGGCAAGCTGTTTAGATTAATGAATATGGTAAGCTGAAGTATGTGATTAGAACAAGGGCCATGTCACAGAGCAGAATGAGTAAGCTAATTTTGTACTGCTTTTTTTAAGTGTTTAAAGATTCTCTAAGCCTTTGTTTTGAATGATGCTACTCTGACCCTGTGACACCCTGCGTGTGCTGTGGTGGTGGGCAGACAAAGCTGTACGAGTTGGAAGCGCAGATGCGTCGGGCGGCGTCAGAGCGTGGGGCAGTGGAGGTGAAGAAGAACGAGTTCCAGGAAGAGATTCAGCGGCTGAAAGAGGAGAGCAGCCGCATGCAGAGCCTGAACAAGAGGTTGGAGGGAGTCCACAACACCTGTAGCCAGGAAAAGGTAGTTTACTGTACTGGAGTGTACTCACCTGAGCACTGCATCATAGATGGATGTATAGTACTCACCTGAGCACTGCATATCATAGATGGATGCATAATACTCACCTGAGCACTGCATCATAGATGGATGCATAATACTCACCTGAGCACTGCATCATAGATGGATGCATAATACACACCTGAGCGCAACACCACTTCTAATTTGCACACACACACAGTTGCTCATCAACACGCAACCCTCAGGACAATGCAACATGTAAAGTGTGATCAACACATTTGTATATTCTAAACATCATTGAATCAGTGCTAGGGATTTTTCTGCCATTCAAAAGTGCAAACCGTGTAATAAAAAAAAAGATAAATTTTCAGACTGGAAAAACACTAAACTTAAATGACTAAAACCAGAGATGAAATATGTAGAAAAGATCATTTGCCTACGGTATATATTTTTCTTTAATAATCTTTCAGAATTTACAATCACCTAAATACAAGAGAGACTGGAAGAATTGAAAATTCCAAAAACAAGGAATTTAGCAGTAAAGGATCACCGCATTAGCCATGGTAAAATGCATTGAATTGCAGGACATTTGCTTTAAAACGGCAAGTTTCTCAGCTCAATGGCAAACTGTGTAGAATTGCAGGAAATTCACTTTGTAGTTTTGAAAGTTCCTCTCAGCTCCATGTAGAAATCTGCAGGAATTTGGCTTGATAATGTAAAAAATAATAATAATAATCTACACTGCCAAGATGTGGCCTCTAAAATGAGTGCTATCAGTTTCTTTGTGTTCGAGGACTGTACTGAGTTGCCCATACTGTATACGCCACCTTGCTGGTAGCCAGTCCCGAGTTTTCCTCCCTCAGATGGGTTTCTTAATCCGTAGATCAGTGTACCTATTGTTTATGGAGTGTGTTTGTGTGTGAATTCCCAGTAAAGGTGTGATACCATGGCAGCATGGAAAGGAAATTGTGACCATCTGAGTACCTACTGGGTTCACACACACAGATCCCAAAAAAATGAGTCCTGTCTGTTTCCTTTAGGCAAGCCAACTGATAAATATATCCTCCAGTACCAAAGTAATACAGGACCTGAAAAGTAAGATGTTTTTTTTTTGTTGCTTCTACCTAAACTGTCTCTTGTCTTTAGTGTTGTGAAATCTCACTCTCTTAATCCAAAGTGTATTCTTTAAAAAAAAATCCCCAGTCAGGACTTAATACTACCTGTGAATTTGTCTCTGCAGGTCAGTTAAATGAGCTAAATGAGGACCTGGGTAAAGTTCAGAAAGAGTTCCAGAGTTGCCAAGGCAATCTTAACACCCTGAACAAAAAACTCACCTATGACATGTAAGGCCCTCTATTATACACAGTCCCGCCATTTATGGAACGTGTATGACAGATAATCATGCATCACACTTTTAGGGTCTTGTGTGACCTTGTCAGAGGTAATTTATCAAATCTTAATGTGCAAGTAATAAGATGTGTTTGTATAGGACTCAGTGTAACACTCAGATACTAGCACAGAGGGAGGACTGTGCTGAAAAGGTAGCTGCAGCCAAGCGGGAAGTTCAGAAGAAACTGGAGATGAAGAACCCAGCAGTGTCCTCCCAGGTAAACCAGTAACCATGTTCAACGCTCACATCGTAGACCAGGGATCATCAGCTAGATTTAGCTGTGGGACGAGGTGTTTCGTGAGCGGATGGTCGGGGGGCCGGAACACAATAGTTTGTAGACTTGAAAATTGACCGCAAGAAGCCCGAACGGATCATATTTGACAAATACACTGCTCAAAAAAATAAAGGGAACACTAAAATAACACATCCTAGATCTGAATGAATGAAATATTCTTATTAAATACTTTTTTCTTTACATAGTTGAATGTGCTGACAACAAAATCACACAAAAATGATCAACCATGTAGGTCTGGATTTGGAGTGACACTCAAAATTAAAGTGGAAAACCACACTACAGGCTGATCCAACTTTGATGTAATGTCCTTAAAACAAGTCGAAATGAGGCTCAGTAGTGTGTGTGGCCTCCACGTGCCTGTATGACCTCCCTACAACACCTGGGCATGCTCCTGATGAGGTGGCGGATGGTCTCCTGAGGGATCTCCTCCCAGACCTAGACTAAAGCATCCGCCAACTCCTGAACAGTCTGTGGTGCAACGTGGCGTTGGTGGATGGAGCGAGACATGATGTCCCAGATGTGTTCAATTGGATTCAAGTCTGGGGAACGGGCGGGCCAGTCCATCGCATCAATGCCTTCCTCTTGCAGGAACTGCTGACACTCTCCAGCCACATGAGGTCTTGCTTAGGAGGAACACAGGGCCAACCACACCAGCATATGGTCTCACAAGGGGTCTGATGGCAGTCAGGCAGTGCTCCTCCTTGCACAAATGCGGAGGTAGCAGTCCTGCTGCTGGGTTGTTGCCCTCCGACAGCCTCAAAGTCTCTTGATGTACTGGCCTGTCTCCTGGTAGCGCCTCCATGCTCTGGACACTACACTGACAGACACAGCAAACCTTGTTGCCACAGCTCACATTGATGTCCCATCCTGGATGAGCTGCACTACCTGAGCCACTTGTGTGGGTTGTAGACTCCGTCTCATGCTACCACTAGAGTGAAAGCACCGCCAGCTTTCAATGTGACCAAAACATCAGCCAGGAAGCATAGGAACTGAGAAGTGGTCTGTGGTCACCACCTGCAGAACCACGTGTTTATTGGGGGTGTCTTGCTAATTGCCTATAATTTCCACCTGTTGTCTATTCCATTTGCACAACAGCATGTGAAATTTATTGTCCATCAGTGTTGCTTTCTAAGTGGACAGTTTGATTTCACAGACGTGTGATTGACTTGGAGTTAGTGTGTTGTTTAAGTGTTCCCTTTTATTTTTTTGAGCAGTGTATATTTCACCTCTTGCTTACATTTGTATACAATCACATCTATATTACGCGTGGGAATTCTTGAACAAAATTAAAATCACTTGGTGCTATAACAAAATGTTTTGCTCAACTTGAGGGGCCAAATAAAATAATTTGGTCCGTGGGCCGCCAGTTGGGGAACGCTGTCGTAGACCTTACCTATCCCCCATTAACTGGCTCACTCATTAAGTACATCCAGGGATTTGACTCACAATCAGAACATTACCTGACATGACCCTGAACAGTGGCTGCCTGGCAAAAGTACCAACACAATTTCCATAATCTGACGTACTGAGTTTAGTTCACCATTGTATCTATCCACCACTGATAAAAGACCCTGAACATCATGCAGTATAGCTTGGCTGACGTGTGTGTGTGTGTGTGTGGTGTGTGTGTGTGTGTGTGTGTGTGTGCACACAGTGGTGAGAAAAAGTATGTGACCCTTTGGAATTACCTTGATTTCTGCATGAATTGGTCATGTGACTTCGATGAAGATCAGATCAACGATAGACCAACACAGTCTGCTTAAACTAAAACAAACACAGTCTGCTTAAACTAATAAAACAAACAATTATAAATTAAAATGTAACACTGTGTAAACATTCACAGTGCAGGGTGGAAAAAGTATGTGAACCCTTGGATTTAATAACTGGTTGACGCTCCTTTGGCAGCAATAACCTCAACCAAATGTTTTCTGTAGTTGCGGATCAGACCTGCACAACGGTCAGGAGGAATTTTGGACCATTCCTCTTCACAAAACTGTTTCAGTTCAGCAATATTCTTGTGATGTCTGGCGTGAACTACTCTTGAGGTCATGCTACAGTCGAATCTGACTGGGCCACTCCAGAAGGCGTATTTTCTTCTGTTGAAGCCATTCTGTTTTTGATTTACTTCCGTGATTTGGGTCGTTGTCCTGTTGCATCACCAAACTTCTGAGCTTCAATTGGCAGATGGGTAGCCTTACATTCTCCTGCAAAATGTCTTGATAAACTTGGGAATTCATTTTTCCATCAACGATATCAAGCTGTCCAGGCCCCAAACCATGATGCTCCCTCCTCTGTACTAGAGTTGGGATGAGGTTTTGATATTGGTGCTTTGCCTTTTCTCCACATAGTAATGTGTGTTCCTTCCAAACAACACAACTTTAGTTCCACAGAATATTTTGCCAGTAGCACTGTGGAACATCCAGGTGCTCTTTTGCGCATTTCAGACGTGTAGCCATGTTTTTGAACAGCGGTGGCTTCTTCCGTGGTGTCCTCCCTTGAACACTGTTCTTCTTTAACGTATCGTAGACTCGTCGATGTTTCCAGAGATTTCTGTAAGTCTTTAGCTGACCCTCTAGGGTTCTTCACCTCATTGAGCATTCTACTCTGTGCTCTTACATTTATCTTTGCAGGACGGCCACTCCTAGGGAGAGTAGCAACCGTGCTGAACCTTTATAGGCAATTCGTCTTACCGTGGTCTGATTAACTTCAATGCTTTTAGAGATACTTTTGTAACCCTTTCCAGCTTTATGCAAGTCAACAATTCTTGATCTTTTGTTCAAGACATGGTTAGCTGACTTCTGATTCAAATTGTATTGGTTTAGCAGATGTTATTGCGGGTGTAGCGAAATGTTTGTGCTTTTAGTTCCGACAGTGCAGCAATTAGCTTTTGGAGAAGTCATTAGCCTAGAGGTTCACATACTTTTTCCATCCTACGCTGTGAATGTTTAAATTATGCATTCAATATAGACAAGGAAAAATACAATGTGTTTTAAGCACAATTTGTCTTATGACTTAATACATTTTCTTGCCACTGTCATTAGTGGTTTTGTTTGGTAAATAAAAAATACAGGATGAAATTGGATACAACTTTGACTGTATTTTCCCTGCAGACAAATGCAGCACCCACACAGAAAATTGGCTCCACTGAGGTGGGCGTGCCAGATAAAGAGGGGCCTGGGAAGGCAGGGCTGGATGACACTAAGACTACTCCTGTCCACGGCCACGCCCCTGAACCATCAGCGGCAAAAGGTCCTGCAGTGGACCTCAAAACCTCAGAGCTGGAGACCAATGAGATCGCAGTAGACAAAGGTACAGGACAAGATGGCTGCTCTCATTGAGGGTGGAAGGATCTGGGCCAATAAGACAATTACACCAGCTCTCCCACTTCCTTATCAACTGATCTTTGACATGACATTACATACACACCATTTATACCACAGTCATATTCACCATTACCCTTTAAGCAAGTACAACATGTCTTGAATTGAATTGCTAGTTTTGCTTCTGAGAGGCTGACACGTGTATGCTGTCTGATACGAACTGGATGCTGCCCTTTGTCTAGCTCTCGACACTCCTGCGCTATCCCCTAAAGAGTCCCTGCCCTCCGCTGATGCTAAGGGGGACCAACCGGGGCTTGTAGAGGGGGCCAGTAAGCCCCGGAAAAATAACCTGACCGAGGACCCGGAGCTGGAGGTGATGGACACACACGGAGGAGAGCCTCAGATAGAGGGTATGACTCGCACAGCCTCAACCCTGCACCCACCATCTCAGAAACTGTACAACCTCCTCCAGACCAGATGTTCCACAAGTCCAGGGAGGATAAGCCAGTTTGTCACGCCATAATTAGAAAATAGTGTACTTTGTGTGAAAGTATTTAAAATGGGAAATAGTGAAACCTAGTATTGCCAAGGTTTTCGACCTTAACATAGTCAAAGATGTGAGAAATGGAAACGGACGCCAATCTTTTTCCCCTCCAGATGCCGACCCTGGTGCTGATGACATTCAGCTTAGCCAGTGGAAGGAAGAAGAGGCTCCTATTGGTCAGGAGAAGGTGGAGGATCCTGAGGAGGATTACGACGCAGACAAGCCGATAGTGGGCGGGGTCGACCCAGACCAACGGAACCAGATGGCTGAGAACATAGGTGGGTCACACTCGTATAGGGGGGGTGTCCTACCGTCACACTCGTATGGGGGGGTCCTACCGTCACACTCGTATGGGGGGTCCTACCGTCACACTCGTATGGGGGGTCCTACCGTCACACTCGTATGGGGGGGGGGTCCTACCGTCACACTCGTATGGGGGGGGGGTCCTACCGTCACACTCACATTTCTCCAGTAGAGGATACTTATCGTAATGAACGAAGTCAGCAAAATGCCTGCGATAAGTGATTGGTACAGTCCCAGCTCTAATGTATAGTAAGGGTGCTGATGTGTTCACTCGTAGATAAGGAGGCTGAACGGGAAATGCAGGAAGAGCTGGCGGACTACAACGGAGACGACGAGAACGAAGGAGAGTTTGAGGCTGACAAACAGGCAGAGCTCGCTCAGTTCTGAGGTAACACACACACACACACACACACAGTCTGTTTTAGTGATATAAATATCTAATTTTTGGTCTTGTTAGGTGGTTGGAGAAAGGTGGGAGCTAAGACCCTCCTCAATCCACTACCGAACCAGGAAGGGACTACAGCTCTTCAACAGAACTGTTGTCAAGACTACCGTCTGTGTAAGACTTCTGCTCTTTCAGTGAAAGCATCTCACGGTTCGCCTTAATATACTCAAGTCTTCTGCAGTGAATGTATATTTTGTCGGGAAAACAGACTTTGGATTTCAGAACTGCTATAACCATGGGTGAAACGATAGTTTGTGATAACATCCCAGATTGTGCTGATAGAGAACTGTGCTCCGATTCACTCTAGTCTTGACAGTGACTTAATGTGCAGTTAGTTACACTTCGCAGTTCTTACAGTAGTTTCATAAACCAATAGAAAATGAGATGTCCTGCTGTATGACAATGTGAATAAGGTTTTTGTTTCATAATTTGAAATGTTTGCAGGGATCACTCAACCCTGCATAGTCTAAGCTTGATGGTCATGTGTCCTGCTCACCATAGAATAACTTTTGTAACTTGTTGGTAAAAGTGGCCTCTGTGCACCAGGCAGACCCACAACTGTAAATGTTTCAGATACGATTGTTTTTTTTATAGCCCACTCAAAATGGTAATTATGGTTGAACACAGGTTAGATTTTTTTTCTTCTATTTAGATTGTTACAATGGATTTGTTGCTTACTGAACTGTTAAATAATCTGTTTTTTTATTGAGGAAATGTAGCACAGAAGGATGACAAAATAAATCATTTTAATACCATAGTTGGACAAGTTTGTTTTTGGTATTGTGGAGGATGTAGTTCTTCTGTCCTTTGGGATGTCTGGTATTTGTAGTCCTTTGTGGGTCAGGACCAAAAATACAATTGGGTAAAGGATGATCTTGTCCTGGTCAACCAACTTCAGACACTTGTCTCCCTCTGTCCTATCATAGCGACCGACCACAGTTACGCAGATGGAAAAAGTTGGTGTACGGAGACCGGGTCAGGGAGGTGGGTACGAGTTGTCATAGTAATGCAGGGCTCTGATTCAGATGATCTTGACCACAGGGAAGTACTTGTGAGTGGAGAAATCAAACTCCGGTAGTACCTAGAAATAGGGAGTACCATTTGATCAATGTTTCAATTTCCCAATATATTTAGTGCGTTTTGCTCCTCCCATTGTTACCTTTGTCTCCTTCTTGTGCCCGCCGGCAAGTAGTTTCATGACCACAATGTTGGGTTTGGCCACTTTTAGGATGCAATTCACCTGCAACAACCAATGTAAAAAAACAACCCATTTAGACCCACAAACTTGAGGCACAACCTCTCACTATTAGGGGTTAAAAGGCTTACTGACCTCTGGGTCAGGGCTGGGGACGTTCTCCAGGATCAGTTTGGCCTGCTGGAAGTGTTTACTGGCTGCCATGTAGAGGTCAGCTGACTGAGGAGGAGGACTGTACTTCTTCAGATCAGACATCTCCTACAGCCAACAAACCGAGAGGCACAGGTCGTCTTTTTACATCTCTCAATCCCTCTATCATTCTCTCCCTCCCTTCCCTCTCTCCCTCTCTCCATCACTCTCTCACACTCCATTTTCCATTCTTCCTATTTGTCAAAAAGCCTGCCCTCAACTACCAGTTAAGAATTCAAGGTTGGAAAAAACACTTCTGTGCCAGCCCTCTCCTCACCCTCTCTCTCCCACTCCCTACCAGCCTCTTTCTCCCCCCCCCTTACTCCCTCCCTCATTACTCGAGAATGTATGCACACATGACTAAGTCGCTTTGGATAAAAGCGTCTGCTAAATGGCATATATTATATTATTATTATTATTATATTTTTAATCTCCACTATAACATGTAATTCCTGAGCTATTCTGTGCAGCATGTCTGCAATTTAAATCAACCTGGAATGCACCACATATCCATATAATCAGAGCTAGCAATGGTTGGTAACACTACTGTACCTTGAACTGGACGTAATGGACTGGCGGGGGAGTGACCACACTGTTGAAGGGGGCAAAGCGATGCTCGTATCGCACCTGCTCGCTGTCCAACTCAAACTGTGGCTTCCGCACCTTTCCGTCCATATCCAGGGCTATCATAGTCTGCACCAACAGACAGGAGTTCAGTGTGTGTGTGTCCATCCAAGTGAGGATGGCTTTCACTTCAGCAGTAACAAATTCATGAACTTCTTTGAGGAAAAGATCATGATTATTAGAAAGCAGATTACGGACTCCTCTTTAAATCTATGTTGTCCTGAGTCTGCACAACTCTGCCAGGACCTAGGATCAAGAGACACTCAAGTGTTTTAGTACTATATCTCTTGACACAATGATGAAAATAATCATGGCCTCTAAACCTTCAAGCTACATACTGGACCCTATTCCAACTAAACTACTGAAAGAGCTGCTAAAATAAACTTTTTTACCTTTATTTAACTAGGCAAGTCAGTTAAGAATGTATCCTTATTTTCAATGACTGCCTAGGAACAGTGGGTTAACTGCCTGTTCAGAGGCAGAACGATAGATCTGTACTTTGTCAGCTCGGGATATGAACTTGCAACCTTTCGGTTACTAGTCCAATACTAACCACTAGGCTACCCTGCCGCCCCATCCGCCTATATCGAATCTTCCATTTCTATGAAATTTGAGAAAAGGTTGTTGCGCAGCAACTCACTGCCTTCCTGAAGACAAACGACGTATATGAAATCCTTCCGTCCAGTTTTAGACCCCATAATAGCACGGAGACTGCACTTGTGAAGGTGGTAAATGACCTTTTAATGGCATCAGACCGACGCTCTGCACCTGTCCTCGTGCTGCTTTTGATACCATCGATCACCACATTCTTTTGGAGAGATAGGAAACCCAAATTGGTTTACACAAGTTCTGGCCTGGTTTAGATCTTATCTGTCGGAAAGATAGTTTCAATGTGAATGGCTTGTCCTCTGACAAATCAACTGTAAATTTGTGTTCCTCAAGGTTCCGTTTTAGGACCTATTGTTTTCACTATATATTTTACCTCTTGGATGTCATTTGAAAACAATGTTAACTTTCACTGCTATGTGGATGACACAAAGCTGTACATTTCAATGAAACATGGTGAAGCCCCAAAATTGCCCTCGCTAGAAGCCTGTGTTTCAAACATAAGGAAGTGGAAGGCTGCAAACCTTCTACTTTAACTCCAGACGAAACAGAGATCTTCTGTTGAATCTGACAATCTTAGTTGTACAGTCGTCTCAAATAAAACTGAAGGACCTCTGCACCCTGATCTCTTTTGACGAACATATCAAGACTGTTTCAAGGACAGCTTTTTTCCATCTACGTAACATTGCAGAAATCAGAAACCTGTCCAAAAATTACGCAGAAATTAATCCATGCTTTTGTTACTTCTAGGTTAAACTGCAATGCTCTACTTTCCGGCTACCCAGATAAAGCACTAAATAAACTTCAGTTAGTGCTAAATACGGCTGCTAGAATCCTGACTAGAACCCAAAAATTTGATCATATTACTCCAGTGCTAGCCTCCCTACACTGGCTTCCTGTCAAGGCAAGGGCTGATTTCAAGGTTTTACTGCTAACCTACAAAGCATTACATGGGCTTGCTCCTATCTCTCTGATTTGGTCCTGCCATACATACCTACACGTGCGCTACGGTCACAAGAAGCAGGCCTCCTAATTGTCCCTAGAATTTCTAAGCAAACAGCTGGAGGCAGGGCTTTCTCCTATAAAGCTCCATTTATACGGAATGGTCTTCCTTCCCATGCGAGACGCAAACTCGGTCTCGACATTTAAGTCTTTACTGAAGACTCATCTCTTCAGTGGGTCATATGATTGAGTGTAGTCTGGCCCAGGAGTGTGGAGGTATGTGAAAGGAAAGGCTCTGGAGCAACGAACCGCCCTTTCTGTCTCTGCCTGGCCGGTTCCCCTCTTTCCACGGAGATTCTCTGCCTCTAACCCTATTACAGGGGCTGAGTCACTGGCTTACTGGTGCTCTTTCATGCCGTCCTTAGGAGGGGTGTGTCACTTGAGTGGGTTGAGTCACTGATCTTCCTGTCTGGGTTGGCGCAACCCCTTGGGTTGTGCCGTAGCGGAGATCTTTGTGGGCTATACTCGGCCTTGTCTGAGGATGGCAAGTAGGTGGTTGAAGATGTGGTGTGGGGGCTGTGCTTTGGCAAAGTGGGTGGAGTTACATCCTTCCTGTTTGGCCCTGTCCGGGGGTATCATCGGATGGGGCCAGTGTCTCCTGACCCCTCCTGTCTCAGCCTCCAGTATTTATCCTGCAGTAGTTTGTGTCGGGTTCTAGGGTCAGTTTTATATCTGGAGTACTTCTCCTGTCTTATCCGGTTTCCTGCGTGAATTTAAGTATTTTCTCTCTCTCGGAGGACCTGAGCTCTAGGACCATGCCTCAGGACTACCTGGCATGATTACTCCTTGCTGTCCCCAGTCCACCTGGCCGTGCTGCGGCTATGGAATCCTGACCTGTTCACCGGACGTGCTACCTGTCCCAGACCTATTATTTGACCATGCTGGTCATTTATGAACATTTGAATATCTTGGCCATGTTCTGTTATATATCTCCACCCGGCACAGCCAGAAGAGGACTGGCCACCCCTCATAGCCTGGTTTCTTTCTAGGGAGTTTTTCCTAGCCAACGTGCTTCAACACCTGCATTGCTTGCAGTTTGGGGTTTTAGGCTAGGTTTCTGTACAGCATTTTGAGATATCAGCTGATGTACGAAGGGCTATATAAATAGATTTGATTTGTGTGTGTAGTCTTGATAGAAAATGGGACTGCAACTGAGCCAGGACAGAGTACATGTTTAGGACAAGTGTGTATGTACACTTACCTTGTACATGCCAGCACACATGTTTTGGTAGGCTTGGCTCATGGTGATTTCTCTGCTGAGGGGGCGAGCTGCAGGCAAACACATTGTTATTGAGGAGCATGTTATGGCTGGGTGGCAGCAGTGTAGTACCAGATGGATTAAATTAAATGTAAATACTGTGATGTAATCCTGACCTCCTTGACCCTTCTTCTTCTTCTTGGTCTTCTTGCTGCTGCGTCCTTTCTGCTGCTCCTCCAGGAGGCGCTCCTCAGCCATCTGAGAGCTGTCCGCCCGACTTAGAGTAGACATGAGCCATGCATACAGGAACTCTGACAGATACCTGCACACCACCTCAGTCAAGCATACCTCAATCAAGTGAACACCAAACATATTTTCTCACGGCACAAATCGGTCAAGTGTACACATGGCACACACTCACCAGTAGATGTAGTAGTACTCGTGCATGCTGTAGAGTTCCAGTTCAAAGCCGCTGAGCAGGTACTGGATCATGATGCGCAGGTTGTGGTAGAGGATCCAGGTGCCCAGGCAGGCCAGGTGCTGTCTCTGGGGCTCCAGCTTCATCAGCAGGCTGTGCAGTGCTGCGTCCACCTTCTCTGCCTGCAGGGGGCGCCCCCACACCACAGTCAACCACAGGAGAACAGCAACATACAGTCGAGCACACCCACATTAGATAATTTACATCGCTAAACAGCAATGCATACAGTCAATTTCTCTCACACCTCATCCTGCAGTGTGGCAAACTCCTCCAGGATGTGGCCTAGTTTGTCTCTCTGCCGAGCGCGGTTGTGTCCGTGAATCTGGATGAGACTGCAAAAGGGCTGCAGGGAAACAGTCCTGGGTTGTTTTACTCCATTGTTTGGGAACAATATTATGTTTACAACTATCATGTTGATATCAAGGACTGTCAGAGCCACAGCTTCATCTATGCATTTGAGTGGTTACATTTCCCCTTATGCTAACCAAGTGGAGGGGATGCCATTTGGGCTGGAAAAAAAACAAATGAAGGATTGTGGCATTAATATAGAGAAGGTGTATTGGAATGCAGCCAGGTGACTTACTCTCGAGCAGTGTGCGACAAAGGAATCAATATAGTCCTTGGCCTGGTGGTTATTATACAGGCAGCACCTGCAGAGGCAGTGCATGGATCAGTCCGTTTCAAAGACAGAGGTAGATATTGAACTCTAATACCTCAGAAATGCATCCTTATTTCCTTGACATTTGAACGTAAGAATGCCACCATATACCAATTCAGATCTCTAACGACTTCTAGGAAGGAAGGATGCATTTGAAGGTAGGGCCATAGAAAGAAGCACTCCAATCTTCTATGACTTACTTGGAGGAGAGCACTGGTGGGCTGACAAAGTACCTCAGAGCATCTTTGATCATGTCCTGCATTGGTTGGGTCCCAAACACTTTCTTATTATCGATCAGGAACGTTGTCTAGAGACAGGGAGGGTATTCATCAGAACTGGATCCGAGAATTGTCCAGATGCACCAATCATGAGGGAGAATGTTCCTTACCTGCAGCAGAGACCTGGAGAGGACGCAGGGGGACTGCTCACTGAACTCACAGAAAAAGTCCTGAAAGCAGAATATTAAAACAACATTACTACAACCTTTAACAAATGCTCGAACAGGCAAACCATTATACAAGTATTGTCAGAATTTTATATTACAGTAACGTTGAAGTACAATAGTATTGTCAAAATTATTCTTATAGTATTTACAGATGTAGTACCAGAATTCCATGAAGGTTAGTTGTGTTGATGACCTCGCACACGGTCTTAATGCGGTCGATGAGCTTGCTGAAGTAGTTGATCATCTCCTCCCTTTTGATGATCTTGGCGTAGCGGGGGAAGGTGGGGGGCAGCAGTCTCTGGTTCACAAGTGGTTCAAACCCCATCATGATCGGGTGATCTGGAACGCAGGGTGGAGGGCAGGGTTCATAACTGTGAATTGTTCACTTGCGGTTAGAGTTTTTCTAAGTGAGTGAAGCATTCATTTTATGGTAGTGAGTGACACATTGGGGAGTGTGTGTGTGTTACCTCCTTTAGTAGTATCGTTCTGGGACTGAATGCCATGTTCGATGCTGGAGCGGAGGGCTGGGAGGAGATCTGCCGCCTGCTGCATGAGTTTCTGAGCTTCACTCACTGAGCTGGTCTGACAGAGCCAACATGACATCACATGCTCAATCAAATAAATCAACCATTTGTTCCTTTTTTTAGTAAAGCTAAGTGAAAAGTGTGTGGTGTGCTTCTACATCTGCATTGCTTGCTCTTTGGGGTTTAGGCTGGGTTTCTGTATAAGTACTTTGTGACATCTGTTGATGCTTTATGAATACATTTTATTTGTGTTACCTCTTTTTTCGTGAAGGCGATCAGCGCTGTCAGTAGAAGGCGTGTGAACTTGATCCGACTGAAAAGTGCCAAACACTGCTGATGCTGAGAAAGGAGGCAGAGAAACAGGTTAATAACAAGTGTCTCACACACTATACAGTGTATAAAACAGACACCTGCTCTTTCCATGACAGACTGACCAGGTGAATCCATGATCCCTTATTGATGTCACATATTAAATCCACTTCAAATCAGTGTAGATGACTAGGTGGAGACAGGTTAAAGAAATATTTTTAAGCCTTGAGACAATTAAGACATGGATTGTGTATGTGTGCCATTCAGAGGGTGAAAGGGCAAGACAAGATATTTAAGTGCCTTTGAAAGGGTTATGGTACTAGGTGCCAGGCGCACCGGTTTTAGTTTATCAAGAACTGCAACGCTAAGTTTTCCTGTGTATCAAAAATGCTCCACCACCCACAGGACATCCAGCTAACTTGACAACTGTGGAAAGCATAGGAGTCAACAAGGCCAGCATCCCTGTGGAATGCTTTTGACACCTCGTAGAGTCCATGCCCCGACGAATTGTTAATATTAGGAAGGTGTTCCTAATGTTTTTGTACTCTCAATATCTTTGTAGGGACACAGATTTAGCTCTGTCGTAAAATGGCGATTACGACCATCTAGAGACCTCTCCATTTTGGGGGATGGGGTGCTTTAAAAATTTTTTTTTTTATAGCTGCATATTCCAGGCTTGTCTCAATGAAAGGCTGCCTCATTCCCACGCTCTGGTGGACTGGCCAGGGCAGAAGGCAGGGGTAATAGATATTGCTAATCCCAAATGGACCACTACACTACAGCCTATGCACTCTGACCGAATTGGATGTAGAGATAAGGTTGTAAGTTGTCCTCTGATAGGATAGGAGGGATTCTCACCATATTGCTAACACCTATCAAATCCTCCATAGATCTCCACAAGTGCATAAGGTTTAGGGGTTGATTTGAGATTGGCCATAGATGCAGTAAAGAGGTCAAACTGTGGGGGATAGAAGGGGGATGCCAGATTGTTAGATTTGTTGAATGTTTGCCAAAGTGGATAGATATGTCATGATTGATGTATTGCAACAGGCCCAAAGTGGATACTAAAGTCAGATTTTGATATATTTGGCTATTTTCGCTGCATAACATTTAGAAATGGTTCCTTTTCAGGTTTAGAAGAAGTGATTGCTAAATGCCTACTCCCGTTCTTATAAGATGGTAGCATAGCTAGCATACAGAAATCGATGGTGGTAGTCAAAGTAGTTTTTAACTGTAATGCATTTGATTGGTGACGCTGACATTAACATGTATTGGGGTTGACATCCATACCAGCTTTATACAGATGTTTACCTCAACATAGTGTGGAACACACATAGGCTATTGTTTCGAAATGAAGGCACATTTTACTGGGGGGCAGTTAGGAGATTCAGGATCTTTCCCCCATGCATTTCTATTGTTTGGTTTGGGTTGCATTGACAGCTTTACCGCATCTATTGGATGGGAGAAATGATGGGGTGTACTGGTTGATATACTCAGAGACCGAGTGACTGATAGTCTTACCTCCAACTCCACCTCCGGGTCCCGCTGCTCACCCTGGCGACTGCGTGTGCTCTACAGGAGATGAAAGATAGAGGGGGGAAAAAAAGGATAAGGAGAGCGAGGAAGAGGAGAACGCGTGACGGACGAGCTGTGGAGTTATGTTAGTGGCACAAAGAGTTGTATACACTAGCGGCCATCTCAGCTAAGTATCAGATACATTATTTAGTCATGTATTTCGTCACTTTGCCAGAGTCTGGTTAGCTGTATTCGCACCAATTTGTGAGAGTGTAAGTGGATGGTGAAGACAGTAGTATGCATGTACCTTAACTTTCCTCTGTAACTCATCCTCCACATCCTTTAGCATACCTGTTGGTGCCATTGACATGTATAAAGTTAACTTGGCACACACACATCACTACATTATTATTTTATACCTGCAATGCCAAACATGGAACTTAAGACACCACATGAAAATCACCTGTAACCCGCAGGTCTGTCACATTGTTGGCCATCTTGAAGCCGTACGTCATGGCCTGGAAATCTTCCTAGAGACAGGACATAGAACAGGATCTTAAATATTATACCTAGAACTAAACTAAGCGTTGTTTCAGATCAGAAGACCTAGGAGGAACAGTGGACATACAGCGCATTCGGAAAGTATTCATACCCCTTGACTTTTTCCACATTTTGTTAAGTTACATCCTTATTCTCAAATTGATTAAGTAAAACATTTTACTCAGCGATCTACACACAATACACCATAATGACAAAGAGAAAACAGGTTTAGACATTTTTGCAAATGTAATACAAATAAGAAAACAAAAAACATTTATTCAGACCCTTTCCTATGAGACTCGAAATTGAGCTCCAGTGCATCCTGTTTCCATTGATCATCCTTGAGATGTTTCTACTTGTGGTAAATTAAACTGATTTGACATTATTTGGATAAGCACACATGTCTATAAAAGGTCCCACAGTTGACAGTGCATGTCAGAGCAAAAACCAAGGCTTGAGGTTGAAGGAATTGTCCATAGAGGTCCGAGACACAAATCTGGGGAAGGGTACCAAAACATTTCTGCAGCATTGAAGTTCCGCAACACAGTAGCCTCCATCATTCTTGAATGGAACAAGTTTGGAACCACCAAGACTCTTCCTAGAGCTTGCCACACAGCCAAACTGAGCAATGGGGCAGAAGGGCCTAGGTCAGGGAGGTGAACAAGAACACGATGGTCACTCTGACATAGCTCCAGAGTTCCTCTGTGGAGATGGGAGAACCTTCCAGTAGGACAACATTCTCAGCAGCACTCCACCAATCAGGCCTTTATGGCAGAGTGGCCAGTCGGAAGCCACTCCTCAGTAAAAGGCACATGACAGCCCGCTTGGAGTTTGCCAAAAGGCACCTAAAGGATTCAGACCATGAGAAACAAGATTTTCTGGTCTGGTGAAACCAAGATTTAATTGGCAGCATCATGCTGTGGGGATGTTTTTCAGCAGCAGGGACTGGGAGACTAGTCAGGGTCGAACAAAAGATGAACAGAGCAAAGTATAGAGAGATCCTTTATGAAAATCTGCTCGAGAGCACCAAGGACCTCAGACTGGAGCGAAGGATCATCTTCCAACAGGAAAACGGCCCTAAGCACACAGCCAAGACAACGCAGGAGTGGCTTCGGGACAAGTCTTTGAATGTTCTTCAGTGGGCCAGCCAGAGCCCGGACTTGAACCCGATCGAACATCTCGGGAGAGACCTGAAAATAGCAGTGCTGTGACACTCCCCATCCAACCTGACAGAGCTTGAGAGGATCTACAGAGAAGAATGGGAGAATACAAATACAGGTGTGCCAAGCTTGCAGCATCATACCCAAGAAGACTCGAGGCTGTAGTTGCTGCCAAAGTTGCTTCAACAAACTACTGTGTAAAGGGTCTGAATACTTATGTAAATGTGATTTCAGTTTTTTATATATATATATAAATTTGCAAAAAATTCCAAAAACCAGTTTTTGCTTTGTCATTATGGGGAATTGTGTGTAATTTGATTAGGGGGAAAAAACTACGTAATCTATTTTAGAATAAGGCTGTAACAAAATGTGGAAAAAGTCTAGGGGTCTGAATACTTTCCGAATGCACTGTAGTTTGACTGTGTCCCATAGACGGGACTATAGGAGGTATAGGGACAGTTTGTGTTAACCTGGTCCCAGATCTGTTGGTGGTGTCTTGCTAATTTATTTGACATGACAGAGTGTGTGAGTGATAGAGAGAGAATTTGTTCCGTGCAAAAGCCCAAAGAGACCAAACGTCTTGCCTCCTCGAACACGGCGGCTTTGTTGACCTTCTCACGGGCGATGTCGCACACCTTGAGGATGCCCAGAGTGAAGGCCTTGAGGGCAGGGTCCTCGATCAGGTTGGGGTTGTGGACGTAGAGGCAGGTGAACACTGTCTGGGCTAGGGAGTGACCCTCCAGCCAGGTGATCTACACACACACAAACAACTTAAAAGTACTTACGTTTGTTTTGATTGGTAATTGTTATGCATAGTGGGTTGATGCAGTTTGGTATTGATAAAGAAATACAACTGACCAAGCAGCAGAAACAGGTGTCCATGATCCCAATCAGCTCAGGAAGACTGAGGTCCCTCACTCTGATAGCATCATCCTGGAGAGAGCAAGAGAGGAGAGAGACAAAAAGGAGAAGAGCGCGCGAGCGACAGAGAGGAAAAGGAGAGGTGGGGGAGAGTCTTAATGGACTATAATGCACCTCACTAAAGGTTCAACATAAAACCAACATTTTCATTTCACAGTCTGAAACTCCAGGAATCAGAGCCATACCTTGACTGCCTGTTCAAAGTTGAGGACTTTCCTGTTGACCTGATTACCAATCATCCCTGCGTCCATCTTGGGGTCCATCATCTCAATGGCAGACATAGCCTCGAACAGGCCAAACCTGCTGAAAACGCTGCCATTAAAAGACCTAAAGCTGTGTGTTGTCAAGTGATAGATAGATGCATGTATACTGCAGCACTTCAGTATTTCACTAACACAGCACATTTGAATTAACGGCATAGAGAACAGTGTGAGAAACAAACAGAAACACTCACAACTTGTCATGGAGCAACTCCCCAAGGTTGAGCTCTGTAAATACAACACGAGAAAACAAATACAAGAGTACTCAGTCATCTGAACTATGCTAACCTGTGCCATCCAGCTTGCATTTCAGACTGGTGGCACCAAATTCCCACACAGCTGAAATCAATGGGTCTACATTAAGAATTACTTTACTGTATTGGCCTTTCTTTTACTGGTTGTGCAGATGTACACCAATCTTTTGATGAGAACCCTGATTTACCAGGGAAGGCATTTCAGAACTGTCCAGCAAACAAATGAGAGGAACAAGTATCATAAACCCCCGATACACAATTAAAATCATCAGCACATCCTGAAAAACGGTGTTAACGCATGTAACAGAACACACAGACAGACACACGCATGCACACTGAGTTTGTACCTTTGCATGCCCCTTTAAATTCATGTGTAATGTCCACCCAGTTTGCATTGTTCCTCATCTTCTCTGGGACACCCAATCCCCATCCTACATCGTCATCCTCTACTGATGACTTCATCACCATGGTTACAGCTGAAAGTAAAATCAGTAGGTTGTCAAATTCAAATAAGATAAAAATGTATAGAGCTATTGATGCAAGGACTGACCATCCATGATATCAAATGTATAATTTTACCCATGTGTTGAGACTATACAGTGTTCGTTTACATGTACGTTGTTCACAAACATCATTTGAGTAAAACAAGGTTATATGGGTTCTGATTGGAGTACAACTCAGTCACCGGGGGAAGGTCCAGGGGGAACTCAGCAGTCTATCATTTCTGCCAGTCAAAGAGTTGACTGTGAGGTCTGTGGATTCATTCAATACGATAACTAGCTAACCGCAATTTGTAATGAGGCACCGGAGTCTAATGTCATTGCACTAGCTAGCCAGTGTTAATAGCTAGTTATGCTAAATATCTTTCCGAGCTGGAGCATAATAAATCAGTCGAGATGGCTAACGTTAACTAGTTTGGTCTCTCTGCATCAACACAAATGTTTAATCATACATATTCATCAAATTGCATAAAACATTTGGGCATATTTTGGGGACATTTGCTGGGATCTTTTCGTTGTAAAATCACATAGCTACATACCTTGCTAACTGCTAGCGCTGCTAGATAGTCGTCCGAGGCTCCTCTTCCTTTTTCGGCGGGGTTTATCGGCGGTTGGCATCCAACGTGATGGTGCATTACCGCCATCTACTGTACAGGAGTGTGAGCCAGGGACAGGGAGAAACTAAATCCTACCTGCCAGCCCCGTTGCTCTAAAAAAAAAATAGAAAAATATATGTGAGACTATATCTAATGATGTTCTTCTCAAAATACTCTTTCAACTAATTTCCTGTATCCCCTTCTCCCTCATAGATCTCAGCCGCTCTTTTCCCCTCTGATTACTGCCCACTCTGTAGCAATACCAGCTCCACAGTCTCTGTTTCCTGGCAATAATCACACTTTCCTGTTGGATGCTTTATTATCACATTTAAGGTATTTTTCAACTGGCTGTGTCTCACCCTTAATCTTGTAAAAATAGCCTCCTCTCTTCTGTCCCTTCCTGCCGTTCTCCCCTACCCGACTTTCCTTTGTACTTGAAATAAATGCTTGCCCTTAGTATCTCTATTCCACTGCTCCTGACATCTCTACACCATCACTGTCCATATCAGGCTTTTTGCCTCTGCCTTGCTCGTTGAAACTACAATATCAACATCCCCACTACTAAGTGCTTGTTTAGCCAGTAAATCAACTGTCTCATTCCCCTCCACCCCCATATGAGCTGGGACGCAAGTAAATCTTATCTGTAACCCATCTGTCTAATCTTGCCATAGGTTTGTAGCACCTCATAAAGCAGGTCTTGTCTGCTACGTGAGCTGGACTGGAGACTAACACTGCACATGAATCAGAGCAAATAACTACTCTGTCTGGCTTGACTTCCTCCACCCACTGCAAGGCCAACAGTATGGTCATCAGCTCTGCCATGTATACAGCTAGATGATCAGTTATACATTTCCTGACTTCCACCCCACATTCCTGCACTACAAATGCTGACCCAGTACGTCCTGTCCTTGGATCTTTTGAACCATCTGTGTAAATGGCAACAAAATCCTGATACGTCTGCATACTGTGTATCTTAAACAAATCAGATAGATCAACACCCTCTCTATCTTTCTGTAGTCTCTCCAACATTTCTAAATCAACTACTGGAAGCGGGAGTAACCATGGTGGATTTACAGGAATAGCTACCATTGGACTAAACTCCCTTCCATACAGTCCCACCCCCTTCCCCTGGGTATTACCCACCCAAAGCTTGTGTTCTGTCTTTGCTCTTGTTCCCAGCATGCCTGTAAAATCCTGTTCGCAGGACGAGACACCCCATGTCCTTGTAGGTTGATCCAATAATTCATTGCCTGCTACTGTCTCCTAATCTGCAATGGCATATCCCCCATCTTCACCTGTAGTGCAGCCACTGGGGACGTCCGAAACGCCCCACTACATGTTCTGAATCCTTGCTCCTGTATGACATCTAGCCTTTCCAATGAGGTCCGGGCTGCCGAACCATACGCTATACTGCCATAGTCTATTACAGTTCGAATCAATGAGGAACACCCAACCCACCACTCCTTCCCTGTCAGACAACCATCACATTTAGCACCTTCTTACACTTTCTCAATGTGTTGTGCTCAGGTTAGTCTAGTGTCAAAGTATACCTCAAGGAACCTGGGTATACTCCAAGTTTTTCCCATATAACCTCATCTCCCACCTTCCTCCTGGTAAAGAACACTGTATGAGTTTTCTCTACAGGGAACCTGAATCTCCACATTAATGCCCACCACTCTACCTCATCAATTGCTTCATGTAGCTTCCTGACTATGTATGACACATTTTTTTGTTCAACTAGGAATGTCTGTTAAGAACAATTTCTTATTTACAATGATGGCCTACTGGGGAACAGTGGGTTAACTGCCTTGTTCAGGGGCAGAACGACAGATTTTTACCTCGTCAACTCAGGGATTCAATCCAGCAACCTTTCGGTTACGAGCTCGACGCTCTAACCACTAGGCTACCTGCTGCCCAGTAGGAGGATTGAGAACAGAGAACAACTAATCATGTTCCCCTGTGGTGTACCATTATCCACCAGGCCTGATAGACTTCCCCACCCTCAGCTTGATAGACCTTCCAAACAGGAAATCCTTTTCCTACCCCAATAATGTCAAGCTTAATTAAAAAACCCTCCTTCCACATCATATCATATGCCTTCTCCACATCAAAAAAGACAGCTCTGCTTCTAAACAGAGCACTGGGTCCATAGTTCCCCTACCCTTCCTAAAGCCACTCTGATGTGGCAAGACTAGCCCCCTGCTCTCCAGGAAGTAATTCAGGAAGTAAGTTAGCCTCTCCGTAATCAGAAGTTTACATACACCTTAGCCAAATACATTTAAACTCAGTGTTCACAATTCCTGACATTTAATCCTAATAAAAATTCCCTGTCTTAGGTCAGTTAGGATGACCACCTTATTTTAATAATGTGAAATGTCAGAATAATATTAGAGAGAATATTTATTTCAGCCTTTATTTCTTTCATCACATTCCCAGTGGGTAAGAAGTTTACATGCTACCAAATACTAATTGAGTGTATTGCCTTTCAATTGTTTAACATGGGTCAAACATTTTGGGTAGCCTTCCACAAGCTTCTCACAATTTATTGCCATCTATTTTGTGAAGTGCACCTGTCCCTCCTGCAGCAAAGCACCCCACAACATGATGCTGCCACCCTCGTGCTTCATGGTTGGGATGGTGTTCTTCGGCTTGCAAGCATCCCCCTTTTTCCTCCAAACATAATGATGGTCATTATGGCCAAACAGTTCTATTTTTGTTTAATCAGACCAGAGGACATTTCTCCAAAAAAAGTTATATCTTTGTCCCCGTGTGCAGTTGCAAACCGTAGACTGGCTTTTTATGCCGGTTTTGGAGCAGTGGCTTCTTCCTTGCTGAGCGACCTTTCAGGTTATGTCAATATATAACTAGTTTTACTGTGGATATAGATACTTTTGTACCCGTTTCCTCCAGCATCTTTACAAGGTCCTTTGCTGTTGTTCTGGGATTGATTTGCACTTTTCACACCACAGTACATTTATCTCTAGGAGACAGAACGCATCTCCTTCCTGAGCGGTATGATGGCTGTGTGGTCCAATAGTGTTTATACTTGCGTACTATTGTTTGCACAGATGAACGTAGTACCTTCAGGCGTTTGGAAATTGCTCCCAAGGATGAACCAGACTTGTGGAGGTCTCTATTTGTTTTCTGAGGTCTTGGCTGATTTCTTCTGATTTTCCCATAATGTCAAGCAAAGAGACACTGAGTTTGAAAGTAGGCCTTGAAATCGATCCACAGGTACACCTCCAATTGACTTAAATTACGTCAATTAGCCTATCAGAAGCTTCTAAAGCCATGACATCGTTTTCTGGAATTTTCCAAGCTGTTTAAAGGCACATTCAATTTGGTGTATGTAAACTTCTGACCCACTGGAAAGGCGATACAGTAAATTATAAGTGAAATTATCTGTCTGTAAGCAATTGTTGGAAAAATGAGTGGTGACATGCACAAAGTAGATGTCCTAACTGACTTGCCAAAACTATAGTTTGTTAACAAGACATTTGTGGAGTGGTTGAAAAGCAAGTTTTAATGACTCTAACCTAAGTGTATGCAAAACACCGACTTCAACTGTCCATGCGATGTTAAAGCTTTTTGCTGATAGTTTGTTGGCCTTGTTGGGTCTTTTCCTGGCTTCCGGATTGGTACAACTACTGCCTCCTTCCAACTACCTGGTAGTTTCCCCTACTCCCAGACTCTGTTGTACAACACCAATACATTATCCAGTGACTAAAATGGGCCAACATAACTGAGTACACATCGTCTTTCCCAGGTGGAGTTAATCCAGCATTACATATTGCCCCTTTCACCTCTGCCATGGTTAGTGGTGCATTCAACACCGAACCAACGCTAACATTACCTCTTTGCCTAACGGATAGTTCTCCTCACCTGGGTCTGGGCCTATTTATACTGAATCAGATGTTGGAAGTTATGCATCCTTTTCAGTACTCTAAATGCCCTGTTCCTACTCCTCACCATTGCCCCACACTCCTCTGTCCACTATGGGACTGCTTTCCTCCTCCCTGATCTCTTAGGTATAGCCTCAGTAGCTGCCCCCACTAACGCTGTTCTCACCCAGTTATTCATACTATCCACATCCCCTCTCATATCCACACGAGCCATCACCTGCTCACTCAGTTCCTGAAATTGATTCAACTTTTCCCTTCCAACACCCACCTGCCATCCACTGACACCTCCCCCTCCCTCTGGCCTACTGTGCATGCTATGGGGTAATGATCACTCCCTACTGTCGACTCCTCCCATACAGATTCCTGCCATCACACTAGATACCAGAGTGCGGTCTAAGGCAGACTCTTCCTGTGGCTACATCAATCCTGGTCCCTCAGCCATAATCCAGGCACACCAGATCTTTCATTTCTATCAGGTTTTCCATCACTTGGTAATTTCCAACCATCCATCCCAAGAGCATATTGTGGGCATTAAAATCCCCTCACCACATTACCTTACTTCTATCCTGGCACTCCACCCTCTCCAGCACCTCCAGGTCCAATATCTGACAAGGATTATAATAGTTTTCTACCACTAGCATCCCTCCTCCCAACCACACCTCCACCACCACCACATATTCCTGTTCAATACCTTTGCCTAGCAGTCATCCGAGCCTGGGAAAAAGCACAAATAGGATGGTATTACGTTGCAACTTTGGACATGGAAGTCCCACAGCATAGCTAGCTATTGCAATAGCCAGCAGATCCGACCTGCTTACTTACAGCTGCAGGGTCAGACAGCATTCCTCTAAATATTAAAGCTGCTTTTTTTTTTTTTTACATCAGACTCAAACAGCGGAAAATACAATATTTTGGTAATTGAAAAGATATTTCACAGCGGTTTGTCACAAACTGAAATTAGGCAAAAGATTAGAATTTTTGCAAACAGGAAGTGGGGGAGCAATTTCTTCTTATTGCACCTTTAAAACACCTCGTAGCCGCTTCGAGATATAGTCCAAAAAACATACCTCAATCCAGAGATGACAGATATGGCATATATGCGTTGTACTCTAAATTGTCTCATTATCCCAACTCTTACACCAAGAGGATAGAACTACTATTTCTTGCATTCGTTCAATCTTCTCAGTTTAACAGTTGGGATAATGGGACAATTCGGTGTACATTGCATTTCTCATCCCTGGATTGACGTACGTTTTCCGAGCCATATCTCGAGCCGGCTCCAATGCTGTCCGACCTTAGTACAACTGTAAACAAGCTGGTCGGTTATGCTTAGAGGTTCGCTTTGGGTGATAATTTCATGCCCGTATGGGGTTTTTGCACCCTATTTAGTTAATGGTGTATGTGATGTTTGATCCGCGTTTATGACCAGCTTTCATTCGTGCCGTGTTCACATACTAGTCGGAATTAGGAAACTCTGAAATGTACAACTTGCTAACTGGTTGTAGTTATACAAGTCCCGTGTTCAACGAATCAGCAAGTCGGAAATGTCAGAGTTTATTCGGGGCGGCAGCGTAGCCTAGTGGTTAGAGCGTTGGACTAGTAACCGGAAGGTTACTAGTCCAAACCCCCGAGCTGACAAGCTGACAAGGTACAAATTTGTCGTTCTTCCCCTGTACAGGCTGTTAACCCACTGTTCCCAGGCCGTCATTGAAAATAAGAATGTGTTCTTAACTTGCCTGGTTAAATAAAGGTAAAATAAAAATAAAACATTTAATTCAACTTGTATTTGAACGCAGCATCATCGCTGCTCTTTTTGGAACGCCGTCTGGGTCTTTGCGTGTCAAAAAGATACACGTCAAATAACACGATTTGACGTGTAAAATAAGCTTATTGGCCAATCAGGGCCTGAATATGACCTCACGTCAAATAATAATTTAACATGTTCATACATTTTGGTTGCAGTTATACAAGTTGGAAATGTCAGAATTTCCTTGTTCCAACTATCCCACGAACGCAGCATCAGAGCTGCTAGTCATAATTTCGTGTCGCGTCTAAAAACAACATTTGCTTTCTCGCCTTGTTCACTCCTCCTGGCAGATCTTCTTGACATTGAGGGAGTTATGTTTAACGCCCCGGGTGAAGCGGGTTAGCATTGATTGCATTCGTTTTGGAACTGCGTTCGAGCCATGTGATACGTTTTAGCCGACGGCGAAGTCGGCTCAAAACAAAAGTGATGTAGATTAATTAAGCACGTGGATGAATAGCGTCAAATATTGTGTACTATATTGTCAAGTGACCGCTCTAAAGATGGAAATACATGTCCTAAAATATGGAAGGAGGCGAGATCAGGTGGGACCATTTTAGCCAATGAGAGGACAGATGTGTGTGGAACAACAGGTCATAGATATAGACAGCTATGATATAGATAGAAGCTATGCGTCTGTGACAGCATGGGCAGTGCCTTTATTTATTTTTTATTGAACCTTTATCCATTTAAAGGAGTCAATTCGTCTTCATTGTCTAATTGTTTCCAATTTATTGGAATCCCCACACAGTTGACTACTTTAAAATGGTGGACGCCCTCATTGGGCTACCAAGTGGCAGCAGCAATCTTAGAGGCACTGCATTTCAGTGCAAGAGGCGTCACTACAGTCCCTAGTTCGAATCCAGGCTATATCACATCCGACCATGATCGGGAGTCCCATAGAGCGCAGCACAATTGGCCCACCATCGTCCGGGTTTGGCTGTATTGTAAATACGAATTTGAATTAGTTCTTACTTGACTTCCCAAGTTAAAATAATAATAATAAATTGGCTAAGTACATGCTAAATCAGATTATATCCATGATCAATAATCTATCTCTACAACAGGCACAACCTGATATAAAGTCGTTTCCCCCCCCCGAAATGACACGTGCGTCCACTTACATCAGTGCATTGTAACAATACGAAATTAATATTCGATCAAATAAGCCTGATGTAGCAAATTAGCTATTCCATTTTTTTCAACCAAATTCGAAACTATAATTAACCTCCATACAACATTTCCTCACTTCGTTGTTTTATTTTCGTGGACAGATTTTAAACGAGTAAAACTTCTCGATTTGACTCTTTCTCTCTGGTAAGGATTCTGTGTTTTCACACGGGTCGGTGATGCAATTAAAACTAGTTTGAAAATTCGAACATATATATATTTTATGGAAAATATATGTATGTTTCTGAACAATGCATCATGATGCCTTGTTGACAACATGACCGTGCGGTGCAGATTGCTGTTAGATTTTTGATTTTTCCTGTTCTCGTCAAGGGCTGATATCCCTCGTTTCTACAACCCAAATCAAGGTCCGGACCATAATTCTCCAACTGAGTAGGGGGTTTGTATCATAACGTCGGGGCTTTTCAGGCAACACAAATACGTCTATGGATTGGCTCGCCCTAATGGGACAACAATTCCTTTCAATATAGGTTCGAAAAATGTATTTGTTTGAAGTATTTTGCATGGCTAGTACATGTCATCGTTTACAAATGTATGTCTAGCTAGGTAGCCAAATTAGCAGGAATGTTAAGTTATCTCGCTACGTTAACGTCAGCTAGCAAACTGAATGGACACTGACTAAGCAGGTGCAATGTGGGCTGTGAAGTCCTTAGCTCGCCAGCCAGTTATCTCGTAAACCAGTCAGTCACTGCTAGTTAGCTGTCTAACTGATTTCGCCGTTGTGCTAATTCTAGTTCTGTTGTTGTCAATGAAGATCTGCAACACACTTGACAGATGGGCAGCCTGGCCAGATTGCGCTGTTCAATTTGATTAGGCCCTTCTAGCTACATCAGTTGGGTCAAGTTAGCTAGCTAGATAGCTGGGCTAACTACAACAAGCATGCACTGCATCGGCTGTACATGTAGTCCCACTAGTTACAGCCTTGTAATAAAATGATGGCCTCCAATTTCATATCCAGGAATAGTGCATGTGATAGGCTACACACTTATTAAAATCATCAATGACATAATGAATGGTAATAACTCATTAATGACACCGGTCAAGTACTGTATATTCACATGTCTACACTCTTGTCTTCTATCTCTTTACTAGTGTATTTCTCCTGTTGGCTTGTCATGCTTTTACACTGATTAAGTGTCTTAATTACATAGTGAGGGCTGTTTTGTTTCCCGACACTGGAGCCATTTAACTCTACTGGACACCCTTTTGTTTTGGTTAAACAGGTTGAGCTGGTTAGAGCAAAACTGGCCCTATTTTGTTACATTGCATATACCGATATGGGTTGTTCATTCATGGTCATCTCTCTATGTTGCTGATCTCATCTTGCCACAGGACAACGAGAGAGAATAGAAAGAATAGACTGTGATTTCCAGGGGTGAACACACAAGTCCGGACCGGGAATGACAACTGAATTGCATTGCTGATCCTTGCGTTTCTTTACTTGCAGTTGATGTGAAATGTTGACGTGTGAGAAAAAATGAATAAGCACAAAATGATTACTGAGAAAGGGTGAGTAACCAGTCTTGAACACATGCGGCAGGTTCTTTCTGTGTGATATGTGTGTGTGTGAACCCAAGTGTTTCTGCCAGATTCTCTTAGTCTCTCTCACACACTGCCCTCATATGCTACACTCTTGTTTGCTCTATGTCTTGTGACCATGTAAGGTCAGTCTTAGGACCGCAACACCACAGATCATTAAACCTGCTAGGGCCTGTCATGATGCCATCTTGACCCTAGCTATTGTGTTGGGCTCCTCTGTCAAACATTACTGTTTGGGGTCAATCACTTTTTGGGGCCTTGTAATAACTAGCCTATTGTCAAGCCTTAGTCTTGCGTCGCCAGACACTGAGGCAGAAGCTAGCCTATTTTTGATTCTCCACCTATAATCATGAGCTTTTTTCCCTATAGTAAGAAGGCCTAACATTTCAATGGCAAAGCACAATTTCAAGGCTACATTTTGATAAGCTATGAACTCTGAAAACAGTCATAATGTTTACCCTCTTGTAAGGCCTTGGCAGAATGTTTGACTCTGAGTGTGCATGTCTGTTCTCTTTAGCCTAACTAATGTGTCTTGAGTGTGTTAGTAATGCATGAAGGTATATGTATGCGCATGTGTATTTTTGCTTTGGTAGATTTGTTTGGGCAGTATCTTACTCCATCTCCCTCTCACTGTATTTTGGTCTGAGAGTTTGTTTGTCTCTCTTTTTTCTCTGTCTGTCTGTGTGTATCTCTCACTCTGTCTTTATAAGGTCATATGAGAGACATTGGGTCTATTTCTACATTTTGATTCTCTCTCCCATGGCTGTTGTCATTCCAAAGTGACCTTTGACCTCACTGCCCCTTATGAGCTTAATATAACTATAGAGCAGGGTCATGTTCATTATGGCGTACTACGGAAAATATTTGCTTTATGAGAGCATGGGCTGATCATGTCTGGCTATGTGTCAAGTGTTAAACCTCTCTCTCTCCCTCCCAGCGTTCCCAGTAACTCCAGGGTGCTGATGTTGTTTGGCCAGCTGGAGAAGCTGAACAGGGAGTCCATGC
This sequence comes from Oncorhynchus gorbuscha, assembly GCF_021184085.1. NCBI lineage: Eukaryota > Metazoa > Chordata > Actinopteri > Salmoniformes > Salmonidae > Oncorhynchus > Oncorhynchus gorbuscha. The sequence goes on from NC_060176.1 coordinate 66,689,655, forward strand.
TGGTGGACCCTGAGATCGCCAGGCAGATCACTGCCAAGATCCTTCACCTCATACAGACTCAAGGTGAGAAGAGTGCTAGCCTACTGTATACTACTCCTTTCACACTCACTGAGCCTAGCTGATCAAGCTAGCCTGTTACTCACTGACCATATAGTTGCTGAAACCATGCCATAAAGGCCAATGGGAAATAATATCCTATATTAGAGTCAGCAAACCGTAAAACTTCCATTAAACGCTGAGTCTCCAACAAGTGCCTGTTTCTTGTAATAGCTGGGTATAATTTCACATTTTTGCAAATAAACGCTAGCCTCTAATAAACGCTTGTTCAAAAAATAATTCTATAATTAAACTGCACACATTTTGCCAGTCTACTTGGTGGAATTTCACAGCATCTCTAGCTCACACTGAATGATTGCTGGCAATACAGCCTGATAATAGCTGCACCCTATCATATTTGTATCACAGACATATCTGATCATACCTGTATCGCATGTCTTTGTGGAACCTCTCAAACAAGGCACTTGTGAGGCACTTGTGCTACAGATGTAGGATCTTAATTTGATCACCCTGTTGTAGTATAACTTTCCTCAATGCAGGACATTTTAAAGTTGTAATGTATTTGAGGCTTCAGACTTGATTTTCCCAAATGAAAAATGTATATGTACAAAAATGTCCATTTAATTATAATCCAAATAATAATTCACATTTTCTGCTGCCGGATTATTTCTCTGCTGTAGCAAACTGGCTCAAATTATGATCCTACATCTGTACCTTTGTGGCTGCATTACACCTGCACCAAACCTCTACCTCACCTGCGTCGCCAAGCCCCAACAACGGCTCATAACAACACTTCAACATTATTTGTATTCTTCTCATGGCTGCACTTCCCTTCAGCTCAACCCCATTACAGTATTACTCTCATTACTTACAGTATTATGCACACATGACATTCACTCACTCACCCCTGTTATTCCAGCTGGCGCATATAGCATTATCAAAGGTTGTCTTGGCCATCTTCTCCTCTGTACCTTTACTCTAGTGCTGATGTTGTTGTAGCTCATTCTCTATGGTAATCCACCATGTTGTCTTGGGCCTTCCTTCTGGAGTCCAGATGCTGTTCATGATTCTTCGGATACAAGTTGTGTGTAAGGTGTATATATTTTTTGGTCATTTTCAGCACTTAGAATAACCTTATAGGCCTGCTCCTAGAAGTGTTGTTAGTAAACCGCTCTGGTAGATATTGAGTTTTGTGTTGTCTTGATCTTAAAATTAGTTTGAACTTTGTGAAGGTTGTTTGTTGGGCTGGGAATTGCCAGCGTCCTGACAATACAATATTATCACGATACTTAGGTGCCGATATGTATTGCGATTTGATACTGTGATTTTTATTGCGATTCGATGTTCCAAACATGTAGCTCACCATATGTTGGCTGCTGAGGGACAAGACAGAGCCTTGAGAAAGTTTTGAGCAGTCATGGAAATAAAAGTGCTCCCTATTTAAAAGAAGATTGAGAACAAGCTAGGAAAAATAGTGTTTTGGTGTAGGTACAGCCAACTAGCGCTTAAAGGATATTGTCAATGCGATACATAGTCATCACTAGTCGTTTGTTCTTTGTTGATCCAAGTGCTGGTACACTGTCATGGCAGATGGTGCTCCGTAGGTATGTAAAACTTTGTCAAGTAACTCCAGGTCATGTGTCTTTTCTTTCTTTTTTTTGTTGCTGTGTTGATGGGCATGACCATTGTCTTGCAGTTAATAACCAGTCTGACTTGCATCTCAGTTTTTTTCTTGTAGGGTAGTTGTTGGTGTGTGTGTGATAAAACATCCTGGTCATCAGCAAAGTCGAAGTCTTCTGGAGTTGAATACAAGGTCCATCGTAATTCCTCTTACCTGATCTTGTTTTTTTAAATGTAGAGCTGACCACACTTACTGTCCTGTCCTGTAGCCTGTCTTTAGCATCTCAGGGTAGATGAGGACTCTGTTCAAGTGACAGCCTATAGGATATGTGAATAGGTCAAAAGGTATTTGGGTGGCTAAGTAGATGTTTGATGACAACAAAGGGTATGTATTTGTTGGTCAGGGGAGATTTACGAGGGTGAAAGGAGTGTTGGGATGTTAGTGGGTAGATATTTCGGGTGGTTGTCCTAGGATGGTATGTTGCATGTCTTTAGTGGTGGAAACATTTTAGCAGAGGGACGGTTAGCTCTGTAACTAGACCCCCCCCCACCCAGTGAATGCTCAGCTCTCTGCCCCATTGGGAGTGATACCTGACCCCCTCCACCCCTCTTGGACTGCCCAGCTCCCTCACCAATGTGAGTTCCTCTTAATCCTTCCTCCTTCCTCCCCCCCTGCTGGCTCTTACGTCACAGAGAATCTGACATTTGAGGAAAAGCTGTTTCACTCAGTTTATAATTACCCAGCCAGCAGCCCTCAGTGAATCTTCTCAGACAGACTGCACTGAGGAAGGCCATCGAGTGTGTGTGTGTGTGTGTGTGTGTGTGTGTGTGTGTGTGTGTGTGTGTGTGTGTGTGTGTGTGTGTGTGTGTGTGTGTGTGTGTGTGTGTGTGTGTGTGTGTGTGTGTGTGTGTGTGTGTGTGTGTGTGTGGTCCTGGTTTGAGTGAATAACAAACATTTGCATGCCGTTATGCTGTATAGGGCGACTGACAACTAATCTGGTGTATCACGTCATTCCGAATGAAGACTGCTGGGTCAACAGCTGATGGAGGTAGTGAGATCCCGTCACTTCGTTCATTAGTCAGCAATGTGATACTGTTTGGAAAAAAACACATTGGCCTTTTGCTATTGAGATAAATGGCATAGCTAGAAATATAAATGTCAGAGACTCGCATGACACAGCTGTGTTGTGGACACTCACATCCATATATAGACATCTGTTGCAATGACACGGGTCAGTGGTGGACCGGTGGTGCTAGGTTTGTGGCGCTAGAGCAAAGTTGAGACTTTGAAAATGGAAACAAGAGAACTGGACGTCAAACATTGATTGAAGATCACTTCAAGATCAGCATTGATACATGGATTGGTTTGTTGTGCCAAGTTGAGTTAGCTGTACAGCACAGGATGTTGGTGGCACCTTAATTGGGGAGGACAGGCTCATGGATAACAGCTAGAGTGGAATGGAATCAAATGCATCACACATGATTTCCATGTGTTGGATGCCATTCTATTCACACCGTTCAAGCCATTGTTCTGAGCTGTCCTCCCCTCAGCAGCCTCCACTGATGTAGAGGTCACTTGGCTGGATCAAATTCTTCATTCTAAGCTCATAGCCACTTAGCAAAACTTAGCTTTCAGCCATTACACCTTTTGTTTTAGATCTGTTTCTTTGAACATGGGCAGCACAGACTTTCCCATGTCTGATGTAGCCAGTAGAAGTCACGCTTCAGCACTTTTGGATTCATTGAAGGTTTATCTACTATCACATTATCTATTCGGTTGTTGTTGCTCAAATAGGTTTTCATTCGAAAAACATGATACTGTATGTGTCTATTATGGAAATATAGTCTTCTAGAGAGGGAATGCTGTCTCACAGCTGTAGTTTCTAGCTGAAATCAGAGCAGCGGTGCGTGGTGAAACGTGAGCGTGTCTCTCTTGGTGGGACGTCCCTCTTGCAGTGATAAATCTCCTTAGCCCTGACTCCTGCAGGCTATAGCTCTTCTCGGGCTCTGCCTCCGGCCACACCCTGACACGGTCAGCCCCACTTGGAAGACATCCAGACCTGTTTCACACAGTCATCATTAGGGCATAGAATTGTCAGGGACCTCAGTATATGATATAGAATTGTGAGAAAAGCAATACATATCGGCACCACATTATCATGATTATATGTATTTAGATTGTTTTGTTGTGGAAATTCTAAAGAGAGACTGTAGATTCTTCAAACAACTTTATTATAAGATTTGCAAAAATGGAGCAATCAACAATCACTCAAATAGTTCAGAGTTGAAAGCCCAACGAACAAAGTTGGCTCTCTCCTTTTATAGAAAGTACATCCTCTTATCTACGTGACAGTTCGCAGATGTGCAGAAACAGGGCAGGGGAACAGAGTTGCAAGAAATAATTTGGCTCATCTGTGCAGATCAAGATAGCTGATATCGCCATCATTCTCTGTTCCTCCGTGCAATTCCCACATAGCTAAATTCCTGCCGATTGTGGACATAGGAGGTTACATACTGTGGTCGCACCCAAATGGCTCATGAATTTGTACGCTCAGATGTATGACTAAGTCACACAAGACAATTTTGTATGAGTAAAAATTACTAGCATATAACAATGGACAATTATTGAAGTAAAAAACAGCATAGTATGTAATTAATTTCCTCCAGTTTCCTCTCAATGGTTTTTTTGGGGGGGTTGGGTTCTGGTGCGGGTCCGTGAATCCCCACCAGGATAATATTTTTATATAGAAGTACTGAAAGAAAGTTCTGGGGACTTTTTAAAAGGACATTCTACTTCAAATTTAATGAAATAAATGTATAAAATATAATTTCCACCTACAGAAATGAGCCCAATAACAAACATATTGGTACAATTATTTGTTTAAATTATTTTAACATATTGGACCATGGATATAATAACAAACATGTTTTATTGTCACATACCCCAGATAGGTGCAGTTAAATTGGTTGTTTTACAGGGTCGGCCATAGTAGTAAAGCACCTCTGGCGCAAATCATGATTAAGTTCCTTGCTCAGTGGCACATCGGCAGATTTTTCACTATGGTGGTTCGGGTATTTGCACCAGAAATCTTGCGGTTACTGTCCCAACGCTCTAACCGCTAGGCTGCCTGCCACCCTATCCATAGTGCCAACTAAAGTTTGGTGGACGAGGAATAATGGTCTGGGCCTGCTTTCCTGGTTCGGGCAAGGCCCCTTAGTTCCAGTGAAGGGACATCTTAACGCTACAGCATACAATGACATTCTAGATGATTCTGTGCTTCCAACTTTGTGGCAACAGTCTGGGGAAGGCCCTTTCCTGTTTCAGCATGACAATGCCCTTTGCACAAAGCGCGGTCCATACAACAATGGTTTGTCGAGATCGGTGTGGGAGGACTTGACTGGTCTGCACAGAGCCCTAACCTCAACCCCATCGAACACCTTTGGGATGAATTGGAATGCCGACTGCGAGCCAGGTCTAATTGCCCAACATCAGTGCCCGACCTCACAAATGCTCTTGTGGTTGAATGGAAGCAAGTGCCCCAGCAATGTTCCAACATCTAGTGGAGGCTGTTATAGCAGCAAAGGGGGGACCAACTCCATATTAATGCCCCATGATTTTGGAATGAGATGTTCGACGAGCACGTGCCCACACTCCTTTGGTCATGTAAGGGTGGCAGGGTAGCCTAGTGGTTAGAGCGTTGGACTAGTAACCAGAAGGTTGCAAGTTCAAACCCCCGAGCTGACAAGGTACAAATCTGTCGTTCTGCCCCTGAACAGGCAGTTAACCCACTGTTCCTAGGCTGTCATTGAAAATAAAAGTGTGTTCTTAACTGACTTGTCTAGTTAAATAAAGGTAAAATAAAATGTAGTATATATAGGCTGAAGCATGGGTTGTCTATCTGCATGTATCCTATTGGGCTAATCACTCGGGGGGGCTCTGATTCTCAGTGCTAGAGGCTTCACTAAAGACCCCCTGGTGCAAATTCATGCTGTATCACAACTGGCTGTGATTGGGAGTCCCATAGGGCGGCGCACAATTGTCCCAGCGTTGTCCGGGTTGGGTGGAGTAGGCCATCATTGTAAATAAGACTGTGTTCTTAACTGGCTTGCCTAGTTAAATAAAATAATTAGCTAGATCCCAAATGTGATCTTTTGACTAGTTAGCATCCTATTGATTAATTTTATGTCCCAAAAAACTTGCATAAACACAGTCTATATTGCAGGCCTGTTAGACTAAGTAGGGGTAACTCGCAACCCAGGGTAACATGCCCCCTGCCTGTACTTCTCACAGAAACCTCTTAATGTCACCATTTCTTCCCCCAACACTTTCCATTGTTGCCACTTCTCTTGCTCAACTTAAAATGTCATCTGTCTCATCATAATATAAGTCACTCCAAAACAGTAATTTTGAAGTAGGGTGGCATTTTTAACCAAAAATATCCTATAATTGACCCATGTTACATTAGCCCCTCTCCCCTATGCACTCACAGAAAATTGCTGCGCAGTAACATGCTTACAAAGCTGCTGATAAAAACTGGGTTTAAAATAGTACATATTTAGGAGTTGAGAAATAAGAAAGTAGGAATGGAAAGCTGGGATCCCCCTCTTTTTAACAAAGGCTGTTTTAAAACGGCTGTTTTCCCCGTAATTGCAAGAATTGTTGTGCATTGACTGCACGTTTCCCTCCCTATGGCACTCCTAACTTGAATGCGCCTCGAGAGGAATATTTATCTTGCATAGGTCGGCTTGTTGTTGTGTGTTCTAAGTAAATACTATAGATTTAAACTAGTCTACTATGGGGTAATCTGATTTTTCTATTCGTTACTGGTTTTGTTTGCCGACAAAGTCAATGTGGACTGTTCAAGCATAAATATTTTTTCATGTTACATATTTTATAGGCGTGGTGGCAACAATTTTGCTGTGGTGCAGCACCAAAGATAAATGACTGCAGTGGAAACACTGGCAATTTGATACGGTTCATTTTATTGCAATTTGATGTTCCAAAGATATTGCTCTCTATATGTCTGCTGCAGAGAGACGTGTCACTTATTTCCATAATCAGTCATGGAAATAAGTGCTGAAAATAACATGTTGGCTTGCTATTTCAAAAAGAAGATTGAGAACAAGCTATAGGATGAAAAATAAGTGTTTTTGCACAGGTACTGCCGATTAGCGCTAGCTAACGCTACCTAGCAATACTAAATCAATTTGCAGTCAAAGTATCGACGTGATATCGTCCAAAATAATATTGTGATATGGAACTGTATCCATCGGGAGGGAGAGCGAGATTGGAGGCAGTTGTCTTTTTATCTTTATATCCATGCCTGGGTATTGTGCTCGCTGTCTGCATAGGAGGTGCTGTCTGCATGGCTGGAACGCAGTCTGGTCTGCCTGTCCGTCGGTTTGGGCTTGAATGCTGAGTGGATGCTGGGTAGTGTAGTAGCCTTCTAGGTCTAAACTTTTAGAGTGCAGGAGGAGGTGCCAAGAGCTGTGTTCTATCCTGGTCTGGTGGTTAGACTTGGGGGCGGTTAGCGTCAGTGTACTCCTGGCTGGTTGGGGGGATCCTACCTCTGAGGAAGATGGAATATAGATGCACCGAGAGACCTAGCCGCTTGGTGGAGCCCGCAGAGCGATCCACCTCCCCAGGTAAGGAATGGGACTGGGACTGAGACTGGGGGATGAGGAAGAAAAGTTCTACAGCTGTGCAGCCCCTGTAGTGCAGAACACCATTAGTTCTACCACAGCTACTGTAGCTACTGCTTTGAGCAGTTTGTGCAGCTAGGCTACTGTTCAATGGGACAAAGGTTTCTATAGAATCTGCAAATCTTGCACAAAATAAAATCACTACTCTGTTAATAAAAGAAAGTTGTGTAAAGTTTAATGGATTTCTGAAGTGTTTACGGTTCACCTTGCCAGCCAATATGTCAGTGTAAACCCCACTGTATTCTATTATCCTGTAGATTACTTCAATAACCAATAAAACCCTTGTATTGGTTATTTCTTGTGCAGATAATACAACATGAATACCATAATACTGGATAGGTAGTGCCCATAATAGTTCCTTACTATCCTATTACAAGACTGTTACAGTAAAGCCATTGGCATGTCCGTCATCACATCAATAGTAGCATTTGATTTGAACCATTAAGTTTATTTTACTTGATGAATTTCTTTGATAGGTATTTGCATTCTTGTTTTGGTTTTAAAGATCAGCTGTGAGCTGTTGTTTTTGTTTTCGAAGAGCTTAAAAAAACTAGTATGACAAATGTTTTTAGAGGTCGATTTTTCGCATAGCCACTGACTGTTGAAGTGTGTGTGTGTTGTGTGTGTGTGTGTGTGTGCGCGCTGGGGCATAGATGAGAGACTGGTCCGGGTCTTGTGAAGTTGAATTATGCACCAGGGGGTCTGTGTGGGTGCAAGTCTGGTCTGTGTGGGTGCATGTCTGGTCTGTGTATGCACATGTTTGAGCTCGTTGGCTGCCCCACTGCTGAAACCTGATTTGTGACGTGTGCTTTATTTATGAGTCTATAAATCAGAGGGGGGATGTTTCACACTTTTCATCTCCATATTCCCATTCAGCCTGGTGTTCATAAGGTCCGCTCCATCAACCATTTATTGGTCCGGGTGGTGAGACTCTATTTGATGGGATATGAGCTGCCCTGGGTGCTGTTGACTGAGTTTTATAGGCCTTATTTTGTTTGCGTTCCTGGACTTTCTGTTATTTCTGTTGGTTTCTGTTGGTGCTGTTGGTCAGAGGGTATACATTAGGGCACACAAATTAGTTTTAGTTAGTGTTTTGAGTTTTTGCTCCGTTGGTTTTTAGTGTGTTTGTGTGTGTGAGTGAGACCCCCTCTAGTATTTTTACAAATTGTTGAGGAGCCGTCACGGAAAGGTTGCTGGAGTTTCTTGTACATCCGTGTGGTTAGTGTTTCAGAGAGAATCTATGGCAGGCAGACCCATCATTGGGGAGGAAAATGTTGCTTATTTTGTTACGTTACAGCCTTATTCTAAAATGGATTAAATTCATATTTTTCCTCATCAATCTACACACAATACCCCATAATAACAAAGCGAAAACAGGTTTAAAAAGATACCTTATTTACATAAGTATTCGGACCCTTTGCTATGAGATTCGAAATTGAGCATCGGTGCATCCTGTTTCCATTGATTATCATTGAGATGTTTCTACTACTTGATTGGACATTATTTGGAAAGGCACAAACCTGTCTATATAAGGTCCCACAGTTGCCAATGCCTGTCAGAGCAAAAACCAAGCCATGAGGTCGAAGGAATTGTCCGTAGAGCTCTGAGACAGGATTGTGGCACAGAACTGGGGAAGGGTACCAAAAAATGTCTGCAGCATTGAAGGTCCCCAAGCACACAGTGCCCTCCCATCATTATTAAATGTAAGAAGTTTGGAACCACCAAGACTCTTCCTAGAGCTGGCCGCTTGCCTAAACTGAGCAATCGGGGGAGAAGGGCCTTGGTCAGGGAGGTGACCAAGAACCCGATGGTCACTCTGACAGAGTTCCTCTGTGGAGATGGGAGAACCTTCTAGAAGGACAACCATCCCTGCAGCACTCCACCAACCAGGCCTTTATGATAGAGTGGCCAGACGGAAGCCAATCCTCAGTAAAAGGCACATGACAGCCTGCTTGGAGTTTGCCCAAATCAAAGTTTATTTGTCACGTGCGCCGAATACAACAGGTGTAGGTAGACCTTACAGTGAAATGCTTACTTATAGACCCTAACCAACAGTGGTGCAATTTTTAAGTAAAAAAATAGGTATTAGGTCAACAATAGATAAGTAAGGAACTTAAAAACAACAGTAAAAAGACAGTGAATAATAACAGTAGCGAGGCTATGTACAGGCACCGGTTGGTCGGGCAAATTGAGATAATATGTACATGTAGGTATGGTTAAAGTGACTATGCATAAATGATAAACAGAGTAGCAGTAGCATAAAAGAGGGATTGGTGGGTGGCGGGACACAATGCAGATAGTCTGGGTAGCCAATGTGTGGGGCACTGGTTAGTCGGGCTAATTTATGTAGTATGTACATGAATGTATAGTTAGTGACTATGCATACAGTGGGGCAAAAAAGTATTTAGTCAGCCACCAATTGTACAAGTTCTCCCACTTAAAAATATGAGAGAGGCCTGTAATTTTCATCATAGGTACACTTCAACTATGACAGACAAAATGAGAAAAAAAATCCAGAAAATCACATTGTAGGATTTAATGAATTTCTTTGCAAATTATGGTAGAAAATAAGTATTTGGTCAATAACAAAAGTTTATCTCAATACTTTGTTATATACCCTTTGTTGGCAATGACAGAGGTCAAACGTTTTCTGTAAGTCTTCACAAGGTTTTCACACACTGTTGCTGGTATTTTGGCACATTCCTCCATGCAGATCTCCTCTAGAGCAGTGATGTTTTGGGGTTGTTGCTGGGCAACACGGACTTTCAACTCCCTCCAAAGATTTTCTATGGGGTTGAGATCTGGAGACTGGCTAGGCCACTCCAGGACCTTGAAATGCTTCTTACGAAGCCACTCCTTCGTTGCCCGGGCGGTGTGTTTGGGATCATTGTCATGCTGAAAGACCCAGCCACGTTTCATCTTCAATGCCCTTGCTGATGGTAGGCTTTGTTACTTTGGTCCCAGCTCTCTGCAGGTCATTCACTAGATCCCACCCCCCGTGTGGTTCTGGGATTTTTGCTCACCTTTCTTGTGATAATTTTGACGCCACAGGGTGAGATCTTGCGTGGAGCCCCAGATCGAGGGAGATTATCAGTGGTTTTGTATGTCTTCCATTTCCTAATAATTGCTCCCACAGTGGATTTCTTCAAACCAAGCTGCTTACCTATTGCAGATTCAGTCTTCCCAGCCTGGTGCAGGTCTACAATTGTAACGGCGCTCGTCTGTCGAAAGAGAGTCGGACCAAAATGCAGCGTGGTGGTTACTCATGTCTTTAATGACGAATAGCGAATACATGAAATAACTATACAAATACAAAAACAACAAATGGAACGAGAAAACCTAATACAGCCTGTCTGGTGAACAACTACACAGAGACAGGAACAATCACCCACGAAATACACAGTGAAACCCCGGCTACCTAAATATGGTTCCCAATCAGAGACAACGAGAATCACCTGACTCTGATTGAGAACCGCCTCAGGCAGCCAAACCTATGCTACACCCCTACTCAGCCGCAATCCCAATGCCTACAAAACCCCAATACGAAACACAACATTTAAACCCATGTCACACCCTGGCCTGAGCAAATATATAACGAAAACACAAAATATTATGACCAAGGCGTGACAACAATTTTGTTTCTGGGGTCCTTTGACAGCTCTTTGGTCTTGGCCATAGTGGAGTTTGGAGTGTGACTGTTTGAGGTTGTGGACAGGTGTCTTTTATACGGATAACAAGTTCAAACAGGTGCCATTAATACAGGTAACGAGTGGAGGACAGAGGAGCCTCTTAAAGAAGAAGTTACAGGTCTGTGGGAGCTAGAAATCTTGCTTGTTTGTAGGTGACCAAATACTTATTTTCCACCATAATTTGCAAATAAATTCATTTAAAATCCTACAATGTGATTCTTCTGGATTTTTTCCTTCTCATTTTGTCTGTCATAGTTGAAGTGTACCTATGATGTAAGTTCCAGGCCTCTCTCATCTTTTTAAGTGGGAAAACTGGCACTGGTGGCTGACTAAATACTTTTTTGCCCCACTGTATATGGTAAACAGAGATGAGCAGTTAGTGACTATGCATATATGGTAAACAGAGATTAGCAGCAGTGTAAAGAGAGGTTTGGGGACACACACACACAATGCAAATAGCCCAGGTAGCCATTTGATTACCTGTTCAGTAGCTCAGTTGGTAGAGCATGGCGCTTGTAACGCCAGGGTAGTGGGTTCGATCGCCGGGACCACCCATACGTAGAATGTATGCACACATGACTGTAAGTCGCTTTGGATAAAAGCGTCTGCTAAATGCCATATATTATTATTATTATTATTGCGGGTAAAAGCTGTTGAGAAGCCTTTTGGTCCTAGACTTGGCACTTCAGTACCGCTTGCCATGCGGTAGTAGAAAGAAATGTCTTTGACTGGGGTGGGTGGGGTCTTTGACAATTGGTTTGGCCTTCCTCTGACACCGCCTGGTGTAGAGGTCCTGGATGGCAGGCAGCTTAGCCCCTGTGATGTACTGGGCCGTACGCACTGTAGAACCTTTTGAGGACCTATACCAAATCTTTTTAGTTTCCCGAGGGGGAATAGGCTTTGTCGTGCCCTCTTTACGACTGTCTTGGTGTGTTTGGACCATTCTCGTTTGTTGGTGATGTGGACACCAAGGAACTTGAAGCTCTCAACCTGCTCCACTACAGCCCCGTCGATGAGAATGGGGGCGTGCTCGGCCCTCCTTTTCCTGTAGTCCACAATCATCTCCTTAGTCACGGTCACGTTGAAGGATAGGTTGTTAATCTGGCACCGCCAGGTCTCTGACCACCTCCCTATAGGCTGTCTCGTCGTTGTCAGTGATCAGGCCTACCACTGTTGTGTCGTCTGCAAACTTAATGATGGTGTTGGAGTCGTACCTGGCCATGTAGTCATGAGGGGACTGAGCACGCCCCCCTGAGGGGCTCCAGTGTTGAGTATCAGCGTGGCAGAAGTGTTGCTACCTCCCCTCACCACCTGGGGGCCACCCGTCAGGAAGTCCAGGATCCAGTTGCAGAGGGAGGTGTTTAGTCCCAGGATCCTTAGCTTAGTGATGAGCTTTGAGGGTACTATAGTGTTGAACGCTGAGCTGTAGTCAATGAATACCATTATTACATATGTGTTCCTTTTGTGCAGGTGGGAAAGGGCATTGTGGAGTGCAATAGAGATGGCATCATCTGTGGATCTGTTTGGGCGGTATGCAAATTGAAGTGGGTCTAGGGTTTCTGGGATAATGGTGTTGATGTGAGCCATGACCAGCCTTTCAAAGCACTTCATGGCTACAGACGTGAGTGCTACGGGTCTGTAGTCATTTAGGCAGGTTACCTTAGTGTTCTTGGGCACAGGGACTGTGGTGGTCTGCTTGAAACATGTTGGTATTACAGACTCAATCAGGGAAATAATGAAAATGTCAGTGAAGACACCTGCCAGTTGGTCAGCACATGCCCGGAGCACATGTCCTGGTAATCCGTCTGACCCCGCGGCCTTGTGAATGTTGACCTGTTTAAAAGTCTTACTCACGTCAGCTACTGAGAGCGTGATCACACAGTCGTCCGGAACAGCTGATGCTCTCATACATGCCTCAGTGCTGCTTGCCTCGAAGCGAGCATAGAAGTGATTTAGCTCGTCTGGTAGGTTCGTGTCACTGGGCAGCTCGCAGCTGTGCTTCCCTTTGTAGTCTGTAATAGTTTGCAAGCCCTGCCATATAAGGCGAGCGTCGGAGCCGGTGTAGTACGATTCAATCTTAGCCCTGTATTGGCTCTTTTCCTGTTTGATGGTTTGTTGGAGGGCTTAGCAAGATATCTCATAAGCTTCCGGGTTAGAGTCCCGCACCTTGAATGCTGCAGCTCTACCCTTTAGCTCAGTGCGAATGCTGCCTGTAATCCATGACTTCTGGTTGGGGTATGTACGTACAGTCACTGTGAGGATGGCGTCCTCAATGCACTTATTGATAAAGTCAGTGATTGATGTGGTGTACTCCTCAATGCAATCTGAAGAATCCTGGAACATGCTCCAGTCTGTGATAGCAAAACAGTCCTGTAGTTTAGCATCTCCTTCATCTGACCACTTTTTTATAGACAAGTCACTCGTGCTTCGTGCTTTAATTTTTGCTTGTAAGCAGGAATCAGGAGGATAGAATTGTGGTCAGATTTACAAATAGAGGGTGAGGGAGAGCTTTGTACGCATCTCTGTGTGTGGAGTACAGGTGATCTAGATTTTTTTCCCTCTGGTTGCGCATTTAACATGTTGATAGAAATGAGGTAAAACTGATTTAAGTTTCCCTGCCTTATTCCCCGGCCACTAGGAGCGCCGCCTCTGGGTGAGCGGTTTGCTTATTAGCGCCAGCATCTGTCTGTGGTGGTAGATAAACAGCCACAAAAAGTTAGGATAACTCAATTGGTAAATAGTGTGATCTACAGTTTATCATAAGAGAAAAATTGAGATACTTCCTTAGATTTCGTGCACAAGCTGTTTACAAATATGCACAACCCCCCCCCCCCCCCTTGTCTTACCGGAGTGCACCGTTCTATCTAGCTGGTGCAGTGTATATCCTGCTAGCTAAATATCCATGCCATCAGCCGCGATTCCGTGAGAAAATTGCACCTAAAGGACTCTCAGGCCATGACAAACAAGATTCTCTGGTCTGATGAAAACAAGATTAAACTCTTTGGCCTGAATGCGAAGCGCCACGTCTGGAGGAAACCAGGCACCGCTCATCACCTGGCCAATACCATCCCTATGGTAAAGCATGGTGGTGGCAGCAACATGCTGTAGGGATGTTTTTCAGTGGCGGGACTGGGAGACTAGTCAGAATTGAGGGAAAGATGAACAGTGCAAAGTACAGAGGACCTCAGACTGGGGCGAAGGTTCACCTTCCAACAGGACAATGACCCTATGCACACAGCCAATACAATGCAGGAGTGGCTTTGGGACAAGTCTCTGAATGTCTTTGGGTGGACCAGCCAGAGCCTGGAGTTGAACTTGATCGGACATCTCTGGAGAGACATGAAAATAGTTGTGCATCGATGCTTCCCATCCGACCTGACCGAGCTTGAGAGGATCTGCAGGGAAAAATAGGAGAAACACCCCAAATATAGGTGTGCCAAGCTTGTAGCATTATACTCAAGAACTTGAGGCTGTAATCGCTGCCTAAGGTGCTTCAACTAAGTACTGAGTAAAGGGTCTATTTCAGTTATTTATTTTTGCACAAATTTCTAAAAACCTTTTCTTGCTTTGACATTATGGGGTCTTGTGTGTAGATTGATGAGGGGGGGGGGACTATTTTAAGGCTGTCATTTTAAGGCTGTAACATAACAAGATGTGGTAAAAGTAAAGGGGTCTGAATTATGCACCGAAGGTACTGAATGTTATTTTTTATCTTTGCTTATACACTACTACTCACTTTCACATGAATTCTGATATTTGATTAAGAAATGGCATGGTAAAAAGGCCAGCATGATGATGATGATAATTGATTATTTGTACTACAGTAGCCTATTTGTAAACGCTAACATAGTGGAGGGAAATGTAATGTAACTAAGGTCCCTGTTTGTGTTACAGAGAAGACACGGAAGGAGATCGTGTCCAAGGGCTCCAGTGGCATGGAGGTTATCCTGGCAACTTTGGAGGTGAGTTCCCGCCACATTCCACTATAGTGTTAAGTTAAGTGCCAAAAATCGAGCTCACATGTCACTAATTTAACTCCATATTCCGCTACTGTACAATACCACAACATAATAAAGAGAGGGAATTAGGAGACTAACACATTCATAACAAGGAATATTGTGCTGGCGTTGCTATTTTCTTTTCAGTTTGCCTTTTTTAGCACTTGTCCAGCAGGTATGGTGGATGTGTAACCAGGCCAGTACTGTACAGCTTGGTTCAGCAGTGTGAAAAGGGTACAACTCAGTTATAACAATAACTATCAACTAGGGCTGGGCGGTATGGGTTTTTACTTTACCTTCTGTAACGGTATTTGAATGTTTGGTTTGTTAAATGGGATACACCATGTGTAATGTTAATTTTTATAGTTTATTTCGCTACTTGAGTCATCTTTCTCCGCTCTACTAACCACACAGACCTAGCCACGCCCCCTGTCACTCAAGGAGTGCATTTGATGTTTCTCAACCACAAGGCACTTGCGTTCAGTCTGCATGGTTAATGCAGCACATGCAACAATGTTGATGACAACAATGCTGTTTTCATGTTGCCCTAAATCTTGTGAGACGCTAAATGATAGATGCTAATGCTAATAGCTAGCTAGCTAATAAATGTACTGAGTAAGAGCAAACGTAGCAAGCTAATACAGCCTGATAATACCAGTGATGGTGTAGAGCTAAATCAGCATGTTGTTTGTGCAACAGTATCTTCTAAATCAAAGAGGATTATGTAAAGCAAGAATATGTTAGCTACATGAAGTAGATAAGAGAACTTGCAATATAGCCAAAGCTTATAGGGTCCCCTAGGAAACGCTTATCAACACTTTAGTTCCTACCATGTCACAATTACTCTTCCCTGGCATTTTAATTAATTGTCTCAAACGACACTGTATTCAAAGTGCCTGTATTCAAACGACACTGTATTCAAACGACACTGTATTCAAAATAGTCATTCTATTTCCATGATTCCAATAGTTTTTCCCTAATTCACAAGTCAAATCGCAATTGCAACATTAGGTTAAAAATAAGTCCTAGATTATTTGCCCATATAGTGCAGCCCTACATGGCAGTGCGGAAGTTATCTCAATTGAGTAGTGGTGTAAAGACTTAAATAGTACTTGAAAGTATTTTTTACTTAAGTTTTTTTTTTTTTGGTATCTGTACTTTACTATTTTTTATTTTTGACAACTTTTACTTCACTACATTCCTAAAGAAAATACTGTACTTTTTACATGATTTTGACCATTTCTCCTGACTCATTAAATTTTGAATGCTTAGTGGGACAGGAAAATGGTCCAATTCACACACTTGTCAAGAGAACATCCCATGTCATCTACTGCCTCTGAGGACTCACTAAATACAAATGCGTTGTTTGTAAATGATGTCTTAGTGTTGGAGTGTGCGCCTGGCTATCTGTACATTTAAAAAACAAGAACATTGTGCTGTCTGGTTTGCTTAATATAAGGAATTTGAAATTATTTATACTTTTACTTTTGATACTTAAGTATATTTAAAGCCAAATACTTTTAGATATTTACTCAAGTAGTATTTTACTGGGTGACTTTTACTTGAGTCATTTTCTATTAACGTATCTTTGTTTTTACTCAAGTATGACAATTGGGTATTTTTCCACCACTGCAATTGAATGCAGGAAATGCAGAAATTATTAAAGTGCTGCCATTTGTTTTGGTTGAAGTTGAATTGAACAGTATATAACAATCAGAATGGAGAAAGACTCATTGATATCACTTAGAATGTATGTGTCACCAGGATCACTCACTACTCATAAAGCAAATGTTCAACTTTTATTATGCAAAAACTAAAAATACCATCATACCGTCCATTAAAAAAAAAAAATACCATGATATAATATTTTGGCCATATCGCCCAGCCCTATTATCAAGATCATGGTATCCTAAAAGTATTGGAAATAATTGTCCTCCCGAGATGCAGTTTACATAGCACACACTTGGTTTTGGCAATGGCTTCTAAATCTCCCTGTCTAGTTATATCTCCCTATGTCTTTATATACCACTTGATGACAGATCAATTTATGAGTTGGGGAAAAGCCATTACTATTTGTAGAGACTGAAACCTAAGTGAGACGGTTTGTGTGTATGTGGAGATTTGGTGGTGTGTGCATGAATGGCTGTGTGTCTGTCTGTGTGTGCACATACAAATGTGTTTGTCCATGCTCACGTGTTATTGAGTGTGTTGGTAATACCCAGCATGCTCTCTGTTTTTGATAGAACACACAGGATCTGCAATCTATCCTGAACATTTTGTACATTCTGAATGAGCTGTTAACCGTGGGTAAGTGGTAACCGCTCTGTAATTGGGTAATGGGGGCAAACGGTGTTCTGTTTGAGTGTCCTGATCTCTGATTTGACAAGTGTCAATTGTCTTGGGTGGAAACAGTGCTTTGATTGGGTAGGTTTTGTTTTCACGCAGACCATCTGTAACGGCGTTCGTCTGTTGAATGAAGAGAGTCGGACCGAAGCGCAGCGCGTAGGTTACTCATGACTTTAATGAAAGAATATGACGGTACATGAAATAACTGAAATACGAAAACAACAAACGAAACGTGATACTAATTACAGCCTATCTGGTGAATACTACACAAAGACAGGAACAAACACCCACAAAATACAAAGCGAAACTCAGGCTGCCTAAATACGGTTCCCAATCAGAGACAACGATAAGCACCTGACTCCAATAGAGAATCGCCTCAGGCAACCAAGCCTATACAACACCCCTAATTAGCCGCGATCCCAAATACTACAAACCCCAATACGAAAAACAACATATAAACCCATGTCACACCCTGGCCTACCCAAACATATAACAAAAACACAAAATACAATGACCAAGGCGTGACAGAATCTAAGAAAATGTAGAATGATTTCAACTGGTGTAGATTGTCAAGTTGTAGAAATTTAGAACCTGTTCACACAAAATCTGATCAAAAAAAAAAAAGACTGATCAAGAATCTTTCAAAAAAATGTAAACAGGATTTTGTTCGTTATCTTTTTTTCCCCGGTCACACTGCCAGACCAATGGAATCCAGTTGAGATCAGACTAGATTTTCTCACATGGTTTGTGTGAACTCTGCTCAATAACAGCTGAACTGATAGGTTGGTTTTGTGGAAACTGATGGGGATCATTTGACTTGGGAAAATGTTAATGGTGATTGATCAATTTGTGGAGGCTATAGTAATGTGTGTGTGTGTGTGTGTGTGTGTGTGTGTGTGTCTCTCTCTCTCTCTCTGTCCCAGGTGGGGGTCGCAGGATTGGTGTGTTTGTGTCCAAGGGTGGCACAGGCATCTTGCTGCAACTGGTCATCAGTGCCAGTAAAGAGTCTCCCCCAAGTGAGGAGGTCATGCTGCAGCTCCACTCAGTCCTGGCCAAGGTTGGACCAAAAGGTAACACACACTCTGTATGTTAAGGTACTCTATCGCTGTACCAGGAGCCCCAACATTGTCATTCAAACTTCTACCATAAACTAAATCCATACCAATTTTAGCATGTACACCCCTTCACGTCTGTCTTTCTCCAGACAGGAAATTTGGTGTGAAAGCCCGTCTGAACGGAGCTCTGAACGTCACTGTGAACCTGCTCAAACAGAACCTGCAGAACCACAAGCTGCTGCTGCCCTGTCTGCTGGTTCTACAGGTCTACTCCTCCAACAGTGAGTCTGACCTTACATACTGTAGGAACCATTCATCTGACTGACAGTTACTAACCCAACCTGCTGTTGCCATAGGAACCATACATCTGACAGTTACAAACCCAGCCTATTGTAGTATGACTTCAACTACAGTCAACTACTGTCTGGCGGTATTGTTGAGGGCATTGAGGTTTGTCTGCCTTCAGCTGTGAATGCTGTGTCCCTGGGGAAGAATGGAGTGGTGGAGCTCATGTTCAAAATCATTGGACCCTACAGCAAAAAGAACACCAGTCTGCTGAAGTAAGTGGCGTGGGTATGTGTTGAGGATGAATGGTGTGGTTGCTGCTGTTTTTGACCCTTCTCTGGCTGTCTTTTACTCAACAGAGTATCCCTGGACACACTGGGGGCCTTGCTCAAATCCAGTAAGTGTCTCTCTCTCTTCCCCCGTTCCCCCGTTCTCTCGCTCTGCAGTTTAGGACAATGTCCTGTCATGGTTCTTAAATAACAGTGCTATTGTCAGTGGCTATTATCAACCAGTCTCTCTCTCTCTCCATTCCCCTCCCTCCCCGTCTCTCCTTACATCCTTCCCTTGCCCACTTCCTCACTCCTTCTCTCCATCCCTCCCTCCCTTTACATCCCTCAGAGACTAACGCCCAGCGGGCGGTGGTCCATGTGCCAGTTCTGCTGTACATCTATCAGGATTGGCACCGCAACGACACGCGCCACCGCCACATACTCATCCGCAAGGGCATCCTGGGCTGCCTGAAGAACATCACCAACATCAAGCTGGGCCGCAAGGCCTTCATCGACGCTGACGGGATGAGGATCCTCTATAACACCTCCACTGTGAGTAGGGTGACAACATTACCAAAACCTGAGCTCAGTCTCAGCCACCGTCTATGTTCCTAGCTTTATCCCCAATGCTGTCTCCCCTTTTACATTACACCAAAACGGATGTGTCAGGACCCAGTTACGAACCCGGGTCTCCGGAGTGAGAAACAGTCACTAAACCAACTGAGCCACGAATAGTCAGCAGAACCCAGAAGATGAGGCAGACACAGCAGTACTTGAGACGGTGTATTTAATGAAAAAAGTGAAGTTCTTCAGGAAAACATGTAACTCCACAACCTCAAAAGGAATTCCACAAGAACAAAGGTAATCCTCCAAGACAAAAAGGTAAATCCACAAGGTGGAAGGAATAGCACAAAATGCCTCAAATGATACTCAAAAACAAACAAACAAGAACAAAAAACAGAATTCCACAAGAGAGTCCACCGGGATCAACAAGAGTTCACAGAGTACTAGGGCTGGGTGCTAACATACCAACACAGAGCAAAGAACTGAGTAAAACAAAGGGTTTAAATACAATCAGGGGAAACGAGGCACAGGTGCAAATAATAATGGGGATCAAGGGAAAACAAAAGGTCAAAAGGCACAATGGGGGCATCTGGTGACCAAAAACCAGAACAACCCTGGCCAAATCCTGACAGGATGGTTATGGTGGTGATGATGGTGAATATTAATATTAATGATGGTGATGTCTTGTTTTCAGGAGTGCCTGCCAGTGAGGACTCTGGACCCTCTGATCAACACCTCCAGCCTCATCATGAGGAAGTGCTTCCCCAAGAACCGCCTCCCTCTGCCCACCATCAAGAGTGTCTTCCACCACCAGCTGCTTCATGTACCTGCAGGAGGGCCAGTCGCTCAGCTCTACAACCAGCCACTGGGGAGTGAGGCTCACACACAGACACACACATTCTACACTCACAATACTTGCGAGCCACTTAAATCACCCCAATGGTCATTGCACACAGTTAACTCTCACGCTCCACACGTCCATTTCAGGAGGACCCATTTACCAGTTCTACACCAAGCCCCCATGGGGTAAGACTTGTCACAATAAATAGCAGCAGCCTAACCACTACTGACTCTCAAACTCCTCAGTCTGTCACACTGCTAACAGTATAATACATCCTGTCCTACATCAAGGATCTGTAACTCGTGAACTTTCACACTACTTAGTTGTTCATTGACATCACCTCACTCAACAAGCCAATCAAGACACCAGCTCTCTCTCATCTCACTCCTGGCTACCTTTCTCTAGTGCACAATCCAACCAACCAATCAGAAATATAATCTTTAGCATTTTTAAATGTTATTTAACCCTTTATTTAACTAAGCATTGATCATTGTTCATCCTTTGCTTACTAATGGACTTAAGATTGTCTTTGTTTTTTGGAAACGCTACCCCCTGTAACCAGTCAGGTTACGCCTTAATCTTGGGCTCAATTCAGGAAGTAAACTGAAAGTAAACTATAATGTATGTTTTACTTCCTGGCCTGACTGATTAGAAATGGAATTGGTGCTAACCCTGCCTGTTTCCCTGTGTGTGCTTGCCAGTGGATGATGTGGTGGACGAAAGTGACAATAATGAGGATGCAGAGGCTGAGAACGACATGGAGAACGAGGTGGAGGAGAAGGACCACCACGTTGGGGTACAGTGACCATGACCACAGCCTTTTAATTTAAACCGCACCTTGTTTGACTGACCTCAGAATGACAACAAGAAAGGTTACACTGAAGTGACCAGACTGACAGACGTAATATGCAAACATATATACTGACCACAACCACAGCTGCTCTCTCTCTCTCTCTGCCTGTCTGTGGGTTGTCTCTCTCTCTCTCTCTCTCTCTCTCTCTCTCTCTCTCTCTCTCTCTCTCTCTCTCTGCCTGTCTGTGGGTTGTCTCTCTCTCTCTCTCTCTGCCTGTCTGTGGGTTGTCTCTCTTCTCTCTCTCTCTCTCTCTCTGTGGGTTGTCTCACTTCTCTCTCTGTCTCTCTCTCTCTCTCTCTCTCTCTCTCTCTCTCTCTCTCTCTGCCTGTCTGTGGGTTGTCTCTCTCTCTCTCTCTGCCTGTCTGTGGGTTGTCTCTTCTCTCTCTCTCTCTCTCTCTCTCTCTGCCTGTCTGTGGGTTGTGTCTCTTCTCTCTCTCTCTCTCTCTCTCTCTCTCTCTCTCTCTCTCTCTCTCTCTCTCTCTCTCTCTCTCTCTCTCTCTGCCTGTCTGTGGGTTGTCTCTCTTCTCTCTCTCTCTCTCTCTCTCTCTCTCTGCCTGTCTGTGGGTTGTGTCTCTTCTCTCTCTCTCTGCCTGTCTGTGGGTTGTGTCTCTTCTCTCTCTCTCTGCCTGTCTGGGTTGTCTCTCTTCTCTCTCTTTCTCTCTCTGGTTGAAGTAAAAACAATCTAATACAGGGTTTTCTATTGGGATCCTGTTCCTGCTTTTTCAGGTGTTTGATGATGATGTTTTCCCCTCTGCAGAATGATGACATAGAAACAGACATCAATAAACTGAGACCCAAAGAGACCCAAAGCAGGCCGTTTGAAGAGCTGAAGATCTATGAGAGATTCTTTATGGAGCTCTCAGAGGATTTCCAGGTAATGCAGTACACCGTTTTGTCTTTGGTTTAAAAATAGTATTTTTGGGGATGTTTTTATATTTCCGGTATACACTTGTACTAGTGTGACTGCCAGTGACCCCATTGTCCAGTACCCCTGAAGCAATTGGGTATTGAACCAGTGACCTTTTGGTTCCTGGCCCAACACGCTAACCTCGAGGCTACCTGCCCCCCACATTTTCAACATTCCATCTTAAAACTTACAGAAGTGTGTTTTTAACCTGGGGACCACACTGTGGTAAGTGATCAGAAAGCTGCCTGAAGTCCAATTTCCTTTGTGTCTATGCAGGTGTTTAACTTTGACAACCCAAAGAAAGGTGTGACGGCCACCCCAGCAGCTCCCAAGTCTCACCGCCCAATCATCGTTCCCACCGCCCAGACCCTGCCCCCGAAAAACCCCACTGCTGCCCCCCTTCAGGGGGAGTGCCCCCATCCGGCCCCAGTCCCTGCCCTGGACCTTGACACCATCAACATCACCAAGGACCAAGATGGCTGCGGTGACCACACCCACAGCCGACCCCACCCTGGGGCGGGGCTGGAGCAGGAGCTGGTGCAGGGACTGGAGCGGGTGGCCCTGGATGGGGCTGGACCTCAGGTGGGGGGAGGAGGAGGGGGCAACAAGCACAAAAGACAGCCCCCAATACTGGCTGGGTGTGTGGCTGCCCGACTGGGGGGAGAAGGTGAGATGTTAGCGGAGGACTGGGCTGAGGAGGAGGAGAGCAGCGAGGAGGGTGTGCTGCATGTGCCAGACACGGCCTTGCTCCTGCCACTCCACGACCCTAACCTGTACGTGGAGATGGTGAAGAGCACAAGCTCTGTGCCACAGTTTTCTGAGGTGGCCTACCCAGACTACTTTGGCCACGTGGCGCCCACCTCCCGAGAACACATCCTGGAGAGGGTCTACGGCGTGCAGAGGTGAGACCCCTAGACACTGATCTAAGATCTATATGACTGCCCCCTCCCCCCCATAGTCTTACTGCTACTGTTGTGTGATGATGTCACTCAGTCCTCTGCCCCCCTTCAGGACTAAGATCTTCCAGGACATTGAGAGGCTGATCCACCCCAAAGACATCCTGGATAAGGTGGTCTACGACTTGGACATACAGAGGTGAGCACCATCGTCTGTCCAGGGAAGTGTGTGTGTGTGTGTGTGTGTGTGTGTGTGTGTGTGTGTGTGTGTGTGTGTGTGTGTGTGTGTGTGTGTGTGTGTGTGTGTGTGTGTGTGTGTGTGTGTGTGTGTGTGTGTGTGTGTGTGTGTGTGTGTGTGTGTGTGTGTGTCTCACGATGTGGGCCCTGTGTGTTTCAGTTGTCCAGTGGTTGACGGTGGTGAATCTCTGAAGTTCAACTCTCAGTTTGAGTCTGGCAACCTGAGGAAAGCAGTTCAAGTCAGAAAGTGAGTGTTGTGTCCCATTGTTACATAAACTGGGATAAAATCAAAAATGTAGGCCGTTTAGTCATACCTGTATACTGGTTCAAAAAGGCAGATTTGGACACTAATACGTTTGAACGTAGTGGTTGTCATTACACTGGGGTCTAGCGTTTCCAAAGCTCTGGCTCTGCACTTCACAGTGTAGGTTTTCACTGACAGCCATTCTGAACTTGAGCAACGAGCGCGACAAGATGATTCTCTGATCACTCATGCTAATTGGGAAACCTTTGCTCATTTTTTGTTGTCAGAGAGAGGGGAAATGCTGTAAATTAAGATGACTATGTATTTTGAAAGATGAGACGCAAGCCAAACACCCATGAGTCCAAAATGAGTCTATGTTAGTTACAAGACAACATGGTGTCATACACTGGGTTGTTCTAAACAGAATGAGTCTTCGTTACAAGACAACATGGCGTCATACACTGGGTTGTTCTGAACAGAATGAGTCTGTTAGTTACAAGACAACATGGCGTCATACACTGGGTTGTTCTGAACAGAATGAGTCTTCGTTACAAGACAACATGGCGTCATACACTGGGTTGTTCTGAACAGAATGAGTCTGTTAGTTACAAGACAACATGGCTTCATACACTGGGTTGTTCTGAACAGAATGAGTCTTCGTTACAAGACAACATGGCGTCATACACTGGGTTGTTCTGAACAGAATGAGTCTGTTAGTTACAAGACAACATGGCTTCATACACTGGGTTGTTCTGAACAGAATGAGTCTTCGTTACAAGACAACATGGCGTCATACACTGGGTTGTTCTGAACAGAATGAGTCTGTTAGTTACAAGACAACATGGCTTCATACACTGGGTTGTTCTGAACAGAATGAGTCTTCGTTACAAGACAACATGGCGTCATACACTGGGTTGTTCTGAACAGAATGAGTCTGTTAGTTACAAGACAACATGGCTTCATACACTGGGTTGTTCTGAACAGAATGAGTCTTCGTTACAAGACAACATGGCGTCATACACTGGGTTGTTCTGAACAGAATGAGTCTGTTAGTTACAAGACAACATGGCTTCATACACTGGGTTGTTCTGAACAGAATGAGTCACAAGACAACATGGGGGTTGTTCTGAACAGGATGAGTCTGTTAGTTACAAGACAACATGGCGTCATACACTGGGTTGTTCTGAACAGAATGAGTCTGTTAGTTACAAGACAACATGGCTTCATACACTGGGTTGTTCTGAACAGGATGAGTCTGTTAGTTACAAGACAACATGGCGTCATACACTGGGTTGTTCTGAACAGAATGAGTCTGTTAGTTACAAGACAACATGGCTTCATACACTGGGTTGTTCTGAACAGGATGAGTCTGTTAGTTACAAGACAACATGGCGTCATACACTGGGTTGTTCTGAACAGAATGAGTCTGTTAGTTACAAGACAACATGGCGTCATACACTGGGTTGTTCTGAACAGAATGAGTCTATGTTAGTTACAAGACAACATGGCTTCATACACTGGGTTGTTCTGAACAGGATGAGTCTGTTAGTTACAAGACAACATGGCTTCATACACTGGGTTGTTCTGAACAGAATGAGTCTGTTAGTTACAAGACAACATGGCTTCATACACTGGGTTGTTCTGAACAGGATGAGTCTGTTAGTTACAAGACAACATGGCGTCATACACTGGGTTGTTCTGAACAGAATGAGTCTATGTTAGTTACAAGACAACATGGCTTCATACACTGGGTTGTTCTGAACAGAATGAGTCTATGTTTTGTATTGTGAAGAAGATTTGCTGCGGCACCTGAATGCACTCAGGACTCCTTTCTGTTTTGGGTGTGATCATTTTTTACAATTCAAAGCATCCACATACAAACGACAACATACAGATGTACATAAGCATCCTCCCCAATATCACCTCTTCCCAGATCCACCTGCTCACACCCCCATGTCCAGCCCGCATCACTTTCTGCCACATGGCCTGAAACTACACCATTTGGTTTCTTTCCGTCGCACACACACTTTCAACATTTAGATAATTTAAACATGACTCCTTTCTATTCACACTAAACTGATCTGTTTCTCTGAATTACCTTGCGAAAGCCTAATACTGTAATATCGTATTTTGTAATTTAGCTAGTCATGTTGGCAATAGACCCGTTTCCAGTACACGACCCGCTAACGTCAGGTACAGATACCCGTAACTCTTGGAGGCTGTAAGGCGTTCTAGAAGAACTTCCGCTTGTTCTGCCACTAACTTGTGGCAATGTTTGCAAACACAGGAAGGGGTCGATAGAACTAGCTTTCTAATCATGCCCACCTGACCAGGATTTTTATAGTGTTTTGGATTGCGTCAACAACCACAGTAATTGCGTGACGGTTGGGATGTAGGGTTGTGTTCAAAACAACTACAAGTGTGCTTGTTCGAGTTCCTCAATGGTATATCTAGCAGAGCTACAAATAATAATAGTACCGTATAGTTGAAGAATCTTTCAGTCATAAGTGCAGAACTGTGTACACGTTGGAGAAGTGTGTGTCCACTTGGAGACACAAGTTACTCCTCTCACTTAAACCCTTGTCATTGTTTTGTCTCATGTTGCACCTACCCCACATTATCCAGAAATATTCTTATCATGTTACTGAATGTATCCAGAATATTTTCAGATTTCGTTATCAACAAATGCGGTAAAGTACAGTAAATGTGAAATGCACATAAAATCAACCGTGTGATATTTGGATTCAGTCTTGTCAGGTGAACTGTTGTTGTTGATACTCACCTTTGGTCTAATCATTTTCCCACGGTCTCCAAACTGTTCGTTTTCAATTGCTACCATGGTTATGCATATGCTTCTCATATTTCTTAATTTTGCCCTGTCCATATAGGCCAATTCCCACAACTGTAAAGAGTTAGTTAAATGTTTTTAAAAAAAGTAGTAGTTGTTGTATTCAATCGTCTTTGCCCACATGTATGGGCCATTTGGTTTGCGTAAAGGTTGAGCTGATGTGATCTGTGGGTGT
This sequence comes from Oncorhynchus gorbuscha, assembly GCF_021184085.1. Classification (NCBI taxonomy): domain Eukaryota; kingdom Metazoa; phylum Chordata; class Actinopteri; order Salmoniformes; family Salmonidae; genus Oncorhynchus; species Oncorhynchus gorbuscha. Next base: position 66,716,242 of record NC_060176.1, read on the forward strand.
TCCAGGTTTGAGTACGACCTGGTTCTAAACTCCGACATCAACAGTAACCACTACCACCAGTGGTTCTACTTTGAGGTGAGCGGCATGCGCGTGGGAGCCCCCTATCGCTTCAACATCATCAACTGTGAAAAGTCAAACAGCCAGTTCAACTACGGTAAGTGACTGACTGACTCACTGACTTGGTCATTTTTGTTGCATTATTTAGTCAATGATGTTTGGCAAAGCTTCTGTGTTTCGAAAGAAATGCTAGTTCAGTTTTACATTTACATTTAAGTCATTTAGCAGACGCTCTTATCCACTCACGACTTACAAATTGGTGCATTCACCTTATGACATCCAGTGGAACAGTCACTTTACAATAGTGCATCTAAAACTTAAGGGGGGGGGTGAGAGGGATTACTTATCCTATCCTAGGTATTCCTTAAAGAGGTGGGGTTTCAGGTGTCTCCGGAAGGTGGTGATTGACTCCGCTGTCCTGGCGTCGTGAGGGAGTTTGTTCCACCATTGGGGGGCCAGGGCAGCGAACAGTTTTGACTGGGCTGAGCAGTTTTCTGTGTGTATGGTATTAACGTTAACGTCTCCTTGGTACTGTCTTCAGGTATGCAGGTTCTGATGTACTCTGTACAGGAGGCCATTAGCGGCAGGCCCCGTTGGGTTCGCACCGGAACGGACATATGTTACTACAAGTAGGTGTGACTGTCCTCCCTCACCCCGCCAGCAGAGGCAGTAATCACACAGCCCACCGGACAAGTAGTGTACCTGTCAGGAGAAATGAGCCCCGTTCCAATACTTTAGAAATGCATCCTTCCGACCTGTACCTTGAAGTAACCCCAGATCTAAATTGATTAGTGTGGTGAAAGTAATAGGGTTGTAACTTTGCTTTCACTTATAAACTCAGCAAAAAAAGAAACGTCCCTTTTTCAGGACCCAGTCTTTCAAAGATCATTCGTACAAATCCAAATAACTTCACAGATCTTCATTGTAAAGGGTTTAAACACTGTTTCCCATGCTTGTTCAATGAACCATAAACAATTAATGAACATTCTCCTGTGGAAGGTCGTTAAGACACTAACAGCTTACAGACAGTAGGCAATTAAGGTCACAGTTATGTAAACTTAGGACACTAAAGAGGCCTTTCTACTGACTCTGAAAAACCCTGAAAGATGCCCAGGGTCCCTGCTCATCTGCATGAACGTGCCTTAGGCATGCTACAAGGAGGCATGAGGACTGCAGCTGTGGCCAGGGCAATAAATTGCAATGTTCGTACTGTGAAACGCCTAAGACGGTGCTACAGGGAGACAGGACGGACAGCTGATCGTCGGCAGGACTGGCAATAAGTGCTCTTCAACGAGGAGTCACGGTTTTGTCTCACCAGGGATGATGGTTGGATCCGCGTTTATTGTCAAAGGAATGAGCGTTACACCGAGGCCTGTACTCTGGAGCGGGATCGATTTGGGGGTGGAGGGTCCGTCATGGTTTGGGGAGGTGTGTCACAGCATAATCGGACTGAGCTTGTTGTCATTTCAGGCAATCTCAACGCTTTGTATTACAGGGAAGACATCATCCTCCCTCATGTGTTACCCTTCCTGCAGTCTCATCATGACATGACCCTCCAGCATGACAATGCCGGATCTCAATCCCATTGAGCACGTCTGGGACCCGTTGGATTGGAGGGTGAGGGATAGGGCCATTCCCCCCAGAAATGTCTGGGGGCTTGCAGGTGCCTTGGTGTAAGAGTAGGGTAACATCTCACAGAAAGAACTGGCAATTCTGGTGCTGTCGATGAGGAGGAGATGCACTGCAGTACTTAATGCAGCTGGTGGCCACACCAGATACTTACTGTTACTTTTGATTTTGACCCCCCTTTGTTCAGGGACACATTATTCAATTTATGTTAATCACATGTCTGTGGAACTTGTTTAGTTTATGTCTCAGTTGTTGAATCTTGTTATGTTCATACAAATATTTACACATGTTAAGTTTGCTGAAAATAAACGCAGTTGACAGTTAGAGGTTTTTTTTTTTTTGCTAGTTTAGGTCTGTGCTTACCTCAAGGAAGCGAGGAAGGAAGGGTGCATTTTGTAGTTAAGTATTTGAACAGGGCCATGAAATAGGTTACTTGTTGGTCACTTCCGTAGATACTGGTGTCATGTGAATGTGTTTCTGTATGTTACTGTATCAAGCTTTTGTGAACTTCTCAACATCCTTTTACCTAGAAACCACTTCTCTAGGAGCTCGATAGCAGCAGGTGGTCAGAAGGGGAAGTCCTACTACACCATGACCTTCAGCATGACCTTCAACCACAAAGACGATGTCTGCTACTTCGCTTACCACTACCCTTACACCTACTCTACTCTAAAGGTACTGTATACCCTTACACCTACTCTACTCTAAAGGTACTGTATACCCTTACACCTACTCGACTCTAAAGGTACTGTATACCATTACACCTACTCTAATCTAAAGGTACTGTATACCACTACACCTACACTACTCTAAAGGTACTGTATACCACTACACCTACACATACTCTAAAGGTACTGTATACCACTACAACTACACCTACTCTAAAGGTACTGTATACCACTACACCTACTCTACTCTAAAGGTACTGTATACCACTACACCTACTCTACTCTAAAGATACTGTATATCTCTACTCTAAAGGTACTGTATACCACTACACCTACTCTACTCTAAAGGTACTAGATACCACTACACCTACTCTACTCTAAAGGTACTGTATACCACTACAGCTACACTACTCTAATGGTACTGTATACCACTACACCTACTCTACTCTAAAGGTACTAGATACCACTACACCTACTCTACTCTAAAGGTACTGTATATCTCTACTTTAAAGGTACTGTATACCACTACACCTACTCTACTCTAAATGTACTGTATACCACTACACCTACTCTACTCTAAAGGTACTGTATATCTCTACTCTAAAGGTACTGTATATCTCTACTCTAAAGGTACTGTATATCTCTACTCTAAAGGTACTGTATATCTCTACTCTAAAGGTACTGTATATCTCTAATCTAAAGGTACTGTATATCTCTACTCTAAAGGTACTGTATATCTCTACTCTAAAGGTACTGTATATCTCTACTCTAAAGGTACTGTATATCTCTACTCTAAAGGTACTGTATATCTCTACTCTAAAGGTACTGTATATCTCTACTCTAAAGGTACTGTATATCTCTAATCTAAAGGTACTGTATATCTCTACTCTAAAGGTACTGTATATCTCTACTCTAAAGGTACTGTATATCTCTACTCTAAAGGTACTGTATATCTCTACTCTAAAGGTACTGTATATCTCTACTCTAAAGGTACTGTATATCTCTACTCTAAAGGTACTGTATACCACTACACCTACTCTACTCTAAAGGTACTGTATATCTCTACTCTAAAGGTACTGTATACCACTACTCTAAAGGTACTGTATATCTCTACTCTAAAGGTACTGTATACCACTACACCTACTCTACTCTAAAGGTACTGTATATCTCTACTCTAAAGGTACTGTATATCTCTACTCTAAAGGTACTGTATACCACTACACCTACTCTACTCTAAAGGTACTGTATATCTCTACTCTAAAGGTACTGTATACCACTACTCTAAAGGTACTGTATATCTCTACTCTAAAGGTACTGTATATCTCTACTCTAAAGGTACTGTATATCTCTACTCTAAAGGTACTGTATATCTCTACTCTAAAGGTACTGTATATCTCTACTCTAAAGGTACTGTATATCTCTACTCTAAAGGTACTGTATATCTCTACTCTAAAGGTACTGTATACCACTACACCTACTCTACTCTAAAGGTACTGTATATCACTACACCTACTCTACTCTAAAGGTACTGTATATCTCTACTCTAAAGTACTGTATACAGTGCCCTGAAAAAGTATTTGCCCCTTTTCTGATTTACTTTATTTGTGCATATTTTCCACACTGAATGTTATCAGATCTTCAACCAAAACGTGATATTAGAAGAAGGGGATCTGAGTGAACAAATAACACAAAAATGTGATACTTATTTCATGTATTTTAAGAAACATTTTAAGTTATGCAACACCCAATGCCCCTGTGTGAAAAAGTAATTGCCCCCTTTCAGTAACACAGGTTTTGCCACCTTTAGCTACAATAACTGCAACAAACACTTCCTATAGTTGTTGATCACTCTCACATCACTGTGGAGGAATGTTGTCCCACTCCTCCATGCAGAACTTCTGTAACTCTACGACATTTGTGGGTTTCAAGCATAAACTGTTCATTTCAGGTCCTGCCACATCTCCATTGGTTTTAGGTATGGACATTTTTCAAAAGTTTACATGTGTTGCTTTTCAGCCATTCTGATGTAGACTTGCTTTGGATCATTGTCTTGCTGCATGACCCAGCTGCCCTTCAGCTTCAGCTCACCAATGGATGGCCTGTAGAATAAAAGACTGAATCTCTACATTACACTGTTGATGTTATGTGAATGTTATACACTGCTCAAATAAATAAAGGGAACACTTAAACAACACAATGTAACTCCAAGTCAATCACACTTTTGGGAAATCAAACTGTCCACTTAGGAAGCAACACTGATTGACAATAACTTTCACATGCTGTTATGGAAATGCAATAGGCAACAGGAGGAAATTATAGGCAATTAGCAAGACACCCCCAATAAACACGTGGTTCTGCAGGTGATAGCCACAGACCACTTCTCAGTTCCTATGCTTCCTGGCTGATGTTTTGGTCACTTTTGAATGCTGGCGGTGATTTCACTCTAGTGGTAGCATGAGACGGAGTCTACAACCCACACAAGTGGCTCAGGTAGTGCAGCTCATCCAGGATGGCACATCAATGCGAGCTACGGAAAGGTTTGCTGTGTCTTGTCAGCGTAGTGTCCAGAGCATGGAGGCGCTACCAGGAGACAGGCCAGTATATCAGGAGACGTGGAGGAGGCCATAGGAGGGCAACAACCCAGCAGCAGGACCGCTACCTCCACCTTTGTGCAAGAAGGAGCAGGAGGAGCACTGCCAGAGCCCTGCAAAATGACCTCCAACAGGCCACAAATGTGCATGTGTCTGCTCAAACGGTCAGAAACAGACTCAATGAGGGTGGTATGAGGGCCCGACGTCCACAGGTGGGGGTTGTGCTTACAGCCCAACACCGTGCTGGACGTTTGGCATTTGCCAGAGAACACCAAGATTGGCAAATTCGCCACTGGCGCCCTGTGCTCTTCACAGATGCAGGTTCACACTGAGCACATGTGACATTCTGGAGACGCCGTGGAGAACGTTCTGCTGCCTGCAACTTCCTCTAGCATGACCGGTTTGGCGGTGGGTCAGTCATGGTGTGGGGTGGCATTTCTTTGGGGGGCCCTCTGTGTGCTCGCCAGAGTTAGCCTGACTGCCATTAGGTACCGAGATGAGATCCTCAGACCCCTTGTGAGACCATATGCTGGTGCGGTTGGCCCTGGGTTCCTCCTAATGCAAGTCAATGCTAGAGCTCATGTGGCTGGAGTGTGTCAGCAGTTCCTGCAAGAGGAAGGCATTGATGCTATGGACTGGCCCGCCCGTTCCCCAGACCTGAATCCAATTGAGCACATCTGGGACATCATGTCTCGCTCCATCCACCAACGCCACGTTGCACCACAGACTGTCCAGGAGTTGGCGGATGCTTTAGTCCAGGTCTGGGAGGAGATCCCTCAGGAGACCATCCGCCACCTCATCAGGACCATGCCCAGGCGTTGTAGGGAGGTCATACAGGCACGTGGAGGCCACACACACTACTGAGCATCATTTCGACTTGTTTTAAGGACATTACATCAAAGTTGGATCAGCCTGTAGTGTGGTTATCCACTTTTAATTTTGAGTGTGACTCCAAATCCAGACCTCCATGGGTTGATAAATTTGATTTGCATTGATAATTTTTGTGTGATTTTGTTGTCAGCACATTCAACTATGTAAAGAAAAAAGTATTTAATAAGAATATTTCATTAATTCAGATCTAGGATGTGTTAATTTTAGTGTTCCCTTAGTTTTTTTTAGCAGTGTATTTACTGTACTTTTTGCCGCATTTGTTGATAACGAAATCTGAAAATACTCTGAATACTTTCAGTAACATGATAAGAATATTTCTGGATAATGTGGGGTAGGTGCAACATGAGACAAAACAATGACAAGGGTTTGAGTGAGAGGAATAACTGGTGTCTCTAATTGGACACACACCAACCAACGTGTACACAGTTCCTAAGTCATTTCAATGTACTTTTATGATTCAAAGAAGAGTCCTCAACTATAAGGTGCTATTTTGAGTTCTCCTGCATACGTCTGTGTTCCTGCCCAGATGCACCTGCAGAAGCTGGAGGCGCTGAGGAACCCTCAGACCTACCTGCGCGAAGACGTCCTGTGTGAGACTCTGGGGGGAAATAGCTGCCCCCTCCTCACCATCACCGCCATGCCTGAGTCCACCAGCAACGACCAGATCTGCCAGTTCAGTGAGTACTGACTGACCACTGACTACTGGGGTAGGAACACTGACCTGAACTGAGTTAAAGATATCACTGTCTGTCAGATAACTCCTCCTTCTCTGGGGGGTGTGTGTGCTGCTGAGTGTGTTTCTATGTACTGTGTGTGTGTGTCCAGGGAACCGTCCAATGGTGTTCCTGTCATCGCGGGTGCACCCAGGGGAGACCAACGCCAGCTGGGTGATGAAGGGCACCCTGGAGTTCCTGATGGGTAGCAGCCCCCTGGCACACAGTCTCAGGGAGGCCTACATCTTCAAGATAGTCCCCATGCTCAACCCTGATGGAGTGGTCAACGGCAAGTAAGTGTACACACACACAATGCGCGTATGAACATGTGCGCACACACATATGCGAACACACACACACAACCAATACTATATTGCAGACACGTGCGCACACAAACTCAAGTTGATTAACTTCTCTTTTTCTCATTCCATTTCTCCCGCCCCTCCCTCCAGTCACCGTTGTTCTCTGAGTGGGGAGGATCTGAACCGACAGTGGCAGAACCCCAGTCCTGAGCTGCATCCTACCATCTACCACACAAAGAGCCTGCTGCAGTACCTCGCTGCCATCCAGAGGGCGCCATTGGTGAGCCCCACGGTTGATTACCGTACTCACCATATGTGCCATAGCCCGACACCCTTACAGCGCTGGTCGCACATGGCTAACTCTGTCACGCTAACCCTTTCCCTAGCTATTACCTTAACCTTTTCTCTTTCCCTAACAGTCGTGGCAGGAAAGCCAGGTTGATGAAGTTTGATTGTCTTCATACATTCACAATCTCTGTCCCCTTCCCTGTGTGTCTGTCCTCTCCTTCCCTGTGTGTCTGAGTCCTCTCCTTCCCTGTGTGTCTGAGTCCTCTCCTTCCCTGTGTGTCTGAGTCTTCTCCTTCCCTGTGTGTCTGAGTCCTCTCCTTCCCTGTGTGTCTGAGTCTTCTCCTTCCCTGTGTGTCTGAGTCTTCTCCTTCCCTGTGTGTCTGAGTCCTCTCCTTCCCTGTGTGTCTGAGTCCTCTCCTTCCCTGTGTGTCTGAGTCCTCTCCTTCCCTGTGTGTCTGAGTCCTCTCCTTCCCTGTGTGTCTGAGTCCTCTCCTTCCCTGTGTGTCTGAGTCCTCTCCTTCCCTGTGTGTCTGAGTCTTCTCCTCCCCTGTGTGTCTGAGCCTTCTCCTTCCCTGTGTGTCTGAGTCCTCTCCTTCCCTGTGTGTCTGAGTCTTCTCCTTCCCTGTGTGTCTGAGTCCTCTCCTTCCCTGTGTGTCTGAGTCTTCTCCTTCCCTGTGTGTCTGAGTCCTCTCCTTCCCTGTGTGTCTGAGTCCTCTCCTTCCCTGTGTGTCTGAGCCTTCTCCTCCCCTGTGTGTCTGAGCCTTCTCCTTCCCTGTGTGTCTGAGTCTTCTCCTCCCCTGTGTGTCTGAGTCCTCTCCTTCCCTGTGTGTCTGAGTCCTCTCCTTCCCTGTGTGTCTGAGTCCTCTCCTTCCCTGTGTGTCTGAGTCCTCTCCTTCCCTGTGTGTCTGAGTCCTCTCCTTCCCTGTGTGTCTGAGTCCTCTCCTTCCCTGTGTGTCTGAGTCCTCTCCTTCCCTCTGCTATGTAGGTGTTCTGTGACTACCACGGTCACTCCCGGAAGAAGAACGTGTTTATGTACGGTTGCAGTTTGAAGGAGACTGTATGGGAGACCAGCATCAGCGCTACATCCTGTGAGCTACATGAAGACCTTGGTTATAGGGTGAGAACATAATAATATATGCCATTTAGCAGACGCTTTTATCCAAAGCGACTTACAGTCATGTGTGCATACATTCTACGTATGGGTGGTCCCGGGAATCAAACCCACTACCCTGGCGTTACAAGCGCCATGCTCTACCAACTGAGCTACAGAAGGACACACACACAAGTATACACACACACACCTAGGGCTGTGACAGTCATAGAATTTTGGATGACAGTAATTGGCCAGCCAAATAACTGCGGTCTCCGTAATTACCATTTAGGGTGCATTTTCTCCTCCGGTCCTGACTGCATGTGCTGCCATAGAAATAGAAGGAATAGAACGGGTGTCCCCATTCAAGTGAATGATTGCATAATGGGTGGGACTGGCGGCCTCTGCAAGTGTATATAGGAGCAAAGCAGGGAGCGTACCCATTAATGTGTTGGGATTTGTTGATTCAACTGACATTACAAAAAATACATTCCATTACATGAGCCACATCAGTTATCACAATTTTAATGAACATTCTACATTACCATGGAAATGATTGCATCACAATACCAGGCAGCCATTGCGAGTGTACCCATGACTTTACCAGTCAAATGTTCAGGGTTAGAGGTTCCAAGCCCATTCTATCGATTATATTTCTATGCTCTGCTATAACACACTGCTTGTTTCAGAAAGGAACAACAAAGTTTCATCACCTTGTTAAAGTCCATGTCACCACAGAAACGTCAACCGCACAAATGCTCGGTAATTGTGCCAGCCCTACACACACACACACACACTATCTTCCCTTATGTTCGTTAATGTATTAAGGCTCTGGCTCAGAAACATATTACTTGCATTTAGCCAATGAAACCCTGATGATAAATCAGAACAGATTACATCAGTACGGCTGTGATCTCTGTTATAGGAATCTCTGGATATGCTTTCCACATTTTTCATGGAATTTTCATGGCTGTACAATTTTTCTCAGGTCAACTCAGCAACAATATCTCTCAAATAATTTGCATACAGGGAGACATCAGGCAACCTGGAAACAATGCGGACACACACACACACCAACTGTTTCTCTTTTAGATCCTCTCACGTACATCCATCCACAGGCATGCCCTCATTGTCTATTGTCTATGGGTGTTGAGCTCAAACTCTTCCCCCGTACTCCGTCCCTCAGACTCTGCCTAAGATCCTGTCCCAGATGGCACCGGCCTTCAGTATGGCCAGCTGTAGCTTTGTGGTGGAGCGCTCCAAGGAGGCCACGGCCCGCGTGGTGGTGTGGAGGGAGATCGGAGTCCAGCGCAGCTACACCATGGAAAGCACACTCTGCGGCTGTGACCAGGGCAAATACAAGGTGGGGTGGGGGTGTGTGTGTGTGCCGATACAGCCTGGTGTGTGTGTGTACTAACAACCAGCAGGGGGAGCTATAGTCCTGTAAATCATACTGTCAGTGACGAAAAGCAGCATCATCGGGCTTATTATGTCATATCCACTAAACACGGGACAGAACTGTGTGTGTGTGGTTTTACTGTCCCTGTGGGGACCAGAAAGTCCTCACAAGGCTAGTAAAACATGCGCCTGTCCCCACAAGGAAAATGGCAATTTTAGGCTTGGGGTTACAATTAGTGTTAGGGAAAATTGGATTATGAATGGGAATCAACTGTTTGGTCCCCACTAGGAAGATAGAAAAAACACAATTGAGTGTACCGATGTTCTGCCTTTCAGTCAGTGAGTGCAGAAACCTCTAGCAGCTCCTAGCCTTCTCAATGTCAACATCTGCAGAGCCCAGGGGTAGGCTAGGGTTGCCAGTTTGGTACGGTCCCTTTCTCTCATCCTTCCTGATTGGGTTATGTATTTATGGGGAAATTGTTTGGACAGATGTGCAGGAAGCCCATTTTATTGACATTCTATTTGTCATGCTCGTGCCAAGCCAGTGTCCTCTTTATTTATTTTTTTACATTTATTTAACTTGGCAAGTCACATAAGAACAAATGGTTATTTTCAATGATGGCCAAGGAACAGTGGGTTAACTGCCTTGTTCAGGGGCAGAACGGAAGATTTTTACCTTGTCAGCTCGGGGATTTGATCTTGCAACCTTCCGGTTACTGGTCCAACGCTCTAACCACTCAGCTACCTGCCTCTGCTCTGAGTCACAATGCTCCACAACACAACAATTTTACTGGAAGCCCACTGTAGACTTGAGATTGCACATGGGACAGACGTGTGTGTGTGTGTGTGTGTGTGTGTGTGTGTGTGTGTGTGTGTGTGTGTGTGTGTGTGTGTGTGTGTGTGTGTGTGTGTGTGTGTGTGTGTGTGTGTGTGTGTGTGTGTGTGTTGTGTGTGTGTGTGAGAGATGTTTTTAAGTGTAAATAATACAGCGCTGACTTCATTTAGAGGACTAGTCAATTGTTTGGTCGATAGGCTGTTGGTCGACTAAGATTTCTTAAGTCGAGCAGTAGCAAAAAATAAGAATTCATGGTGTACAAGACACCTGTCTGATTGGCCGTAGGGATGGCACAGTCCATCACTCTAAGACGTGCAACTGAAATTGTATATGGTTATATTATATAAGAACAATGGTGCAACACTAATAAAAAATATTATTTCATAACAGATACACTTTCTCCCGCGTTAGTTAATGGTCGCTGTCCATGGTTCTGAAACACATCAGTGCGCTGTTGAATTAGCGCCTTTTCCTAGACCATGTTGCTATGTTTACAATAGCAAGGTTAACCAGCATATTGGTGTTGAGAACAATGCAGTGGAGGCAGCAGCAGAGTTAGAAAACAGCCCTTGCCTTAATTGTCTAGGAAAAGTGAGGAGAGAAGAAACCCCAACTTTATTAGGTCTATAATCAATAGCCGAACTGTTAAATGTGCCTGGCTTTATAAATCATCCCTACTGTATATATCTAGCTACAGAAATATGACAGATCCTGCTTGAGTCTTTGTTTAATAGCCTACTGATTCCGTGAGTGCCAAGCCTCACGCAACCACAACATGTCGGATCAACAATTTAACAAATTTGACTGTTTTTAATCTTCGCTACTCTGTAATAAATGCGTTACACTTTTTTCCCTGTTAGAACAGCCTTTGATATTATTTATAATTGATTTAAAAATAAAACCCACCTTTTTCTTGATCTCCTTATTGTTATTCTTATGATCATCATTAAACTAATAAGTAAATGTCATTATCATTGGTAGGATTGGCATAGCAACCTTTATAACCACCATCGAGCTGTAGGCCAAAGACCACATCCTGTATAGTCTTAATGCCGTAACTTACTTCGGCCTATATTTCATATTTTATAGGCTACAGTACTGTATCAATCATTCATTTGTTCATGTCATCTCACAGCATATGAGTCATTCATGATTTGAAATGCAATTAAGCATTTTAGTTTTTAAATAAAATAATAAAGCCACTTGAATAATTAGCGTAAACAAACTGTTCCATTTCGGAAATTGCATTCACGAATGAATGCAACAGTTTTTAGTCTTTGCTGGAATAAATGCTTCACAAAAAAACGTGCTTATAATTGATTTAGTGTTTACATTGGGAAAATGATATTCTACTCTAACAGCACCTGTTTGGCACACATAATATGCAGGTAGACCTTGCTCCTTCTTGTTCTTGATCTCCAGTATTTTCCACAAATAGTCACATTTATACCACACATCTGAGTGGGGTGACAGAGACAATTGGGTGCTAATCACACAGTCACTCACTGTCTTTTTATTTTTTATTTTACACAGCGCAGCAAGTCTTCGTCTGGCCCAGTACAATCAAATCAATTGCAGTCGTGCTCCATTTAGTAATTTGTGTCCTAATTATTTAATCAAAGAGTGCGCTGAAAGCATCTGACAAGTTCAGTGCATATATTTCATTTGATTTCAAACACATAGGATGTGTCTATATATGGAAAATATATATTTTAAAATGGAAGAACAGACTCTCGGTCAACCAAGAGTTTTTTTTAGTCAGGGACAGCCCTAATATAATATGTGTGTGCACTGAACATGCTTGTTATGTTTATATAATGTTTGTATAGTAAGTGATTGTGTGTGTGTCCAGGGTCTTCAGATAGGCACCAGAGAGCTAGAGGAGATGGGAGCCCAGTTCTGTGTGGCTCTGCTAAGACTGAAGAGACTAACTTCCCCCCTGAAGCTGAGAAACCACGCACACCTGCTGGACGTCGACAGTGACCTTATGGAGACACGCTGCAAAGTCTCCAGGTCAGACACACACCAGGTCACTCACTCACACGCACACTTAGACACGCTCACACTTACCAGGTCACACACACACAATCCCACTTACCAACAATAAACCATACATGGTACACTGGTTTGAGAGTTGCAGCATGGCCAACACTCAGGACAGTAGTGTAGCTGCACCGTCCGCTGTCATCTTCAGAATCCTCATGACATTTAAATGTGGCTTTTTACAAATCTCCTCTTGCATTTATTGATTTATCCATGTATAATTAATGTATTTACAGTGCATTAGGAAAGTGTTCAGACCCCTTGACTTTTTCCACATTTTGTTATGTTACAGCCTTATTATAAAATGTATTAAATAGTTGTTTTCCCCTCATCAATCTACACAAAATACCCAATAATGACAAAGTGTTTGTTTGTAAATGTATTTATAAAAAAAATGAAAAACCACATTTACGTAAGTATTCAGACCCTTTACTCAGTACTTTGTTGAAGCACCTTTGGCAGCGACTAGCCTCCAGTCTTCTTGGGTATGACACTGCAAGCTTGGCACCCCTGTATTTGTGGATTTTCCCCCATTCTTCTCTGCAGATCCTCTTAAGCTCTGTCAGGTTGGATTGGGAGCGTCGCTGCATAGCTATTTCTAGGTCTCTCCAGAGATATTTGATGGGGTTCAAGTCCAGGCTCTGGCTGGGCCACTCAAGGACATTCAGAGACTTGTCCCGAAGCCACTCTTGCGTTGTCTTGGCTGTGTGCTTAGGGTCGTTGTCCTGTTGGGAGGTGAACCTTCGCCTCAGTCTGAGGTTGTGAGAGCTCTGGAGCAAGTTTTCATCAAGGATCTCTCTGTACTTTGCTCATTTCAACTTCCCCTCATTCCTGACTAGTCTCCTTGTCGCTGAAATACATCCCCACAGCAAGATGCTGCCACAACCATACTTCACCGTAGTGATGGTGCCAGGTTTCCTCAATGTGACGCTTGGCATTCAGGCCAAAGAATCTTGTTTCTCATGGTCTGAGAGTCCTTTCGATGACTATTGGAAAACTCTAAGCAGGCTGTCGTGCCTTTTACTGAGGAGTGGCTTCCGCCTGGCCACTACCATAAAGGCCTGATTGGTGGAGTGCTGCAGAGATGGTAGTCCTTCTGGAAGGTTCTCCCATCCCCACGGAGGAACTCTGGAGCTCTGTCAGAGTGACCATCAGATTCTTGGTCACCTCCTTGACCAAGGCCCTTCTTCCTCGATTGCTCAGTTTGGCAAGGCCAGTACTAGGAAGAGTCTTGGTGGTTCCAAACTTCTTCCATTTAAGAATGATGGGAGGGCACTGTGTTCTTGGGGACCTTCAATGCTGCAGAAATGTTTTGGTACCCTTCCCTAGATACAGTGGGGCAAAAAAGTATTTAGTCAGCCACCAATTGTGCAAGGTCTCCCACTTAAAAAGATGAGAGAGGCCTGTAATTTTCATCATAGGTACACTTCAACTATGACAGACAAAATGGGGAAAAAATCCAGAAAATCACATTGTAGGATTTTTAATGAATTTATTTGCAAATTATGGTGGAAAATAAGTATTTGGTCAATAACGAAAGTTTATCTCAATACTTTGTTATATACCCTTTGTTGGCAATGACCTAGGTCAAACGTTTTCTGTAAGTCTTCACAAGGTTTTCACACACTGTTGCTGGTATTTTGGCCCATTCCATGCAGATATCCTCTAGAGCAGTGATGTTTTGGGGCTGTTGCTGGGCAACACGGACTTTAAAACTCCCTCCAAAGATTTTCTATGGGGTTGTGTTCTGGAGACTGGCCAGGCCAATCCTGGACCTTGAAATGCCTCTTACGAAGCCACTCCTTCGTTGCCCGGGCGGTGTGTTTGGGATCATTGTCATGCTGAAAGACCCAGCCACGTTTCATCTTCAATGCCCTTGCTGATGGAAGGAGGTTTTCACTCAAAATCTCACGATACATGGACCCATTTATTCTTTCCTTTACACGGATCAGTCGTCCTGGTCCCTTTGTAGATAAACAGCCCCAAAGCATGATGTTTCCACCCCCATGCTTCACAGTAGGTATGGTGTTCTTTGGATGCAACTCAGCATTCTTTGTCCTCCAAACACGACGAGTTGAGGTTTTACCAAAAAGTTATATTTTGGTTTCATCTGAACATATGACATTCTCCCAATCTTCTTCTGGATCATCCAAATGCTCTCTAGCAAACTTCAGACGGGCCTGGACATGTACTGGCACTGCAGAATTTGAGTCCCTGGTCCCAGCTCTCTGCAGGTCATTCACTAGGTCCCCCCGTGTGGTTCTGGGATTTTTGCTCACCGTTCTTGTGATTATTTTGACCCCACGGGGAGAGATCTTGTGTGGAGCCCCAGATCGAGGGGAGATTATCAGTGGTCTTGTATGTCTTCCATGTCCTAATAATTGCTCCCACAGTTGATTTCTTCAAACCAAGCTGCTTACCTATTGCAGATTCAGTCTTCCCAGCCTGGTGCAGGTCTACAATTTTGTTTCTGGTGTCCTTTGACAGCTCTTTGGTCTTGGCCATAGTGGAGTTTGGAGTGTGACTGTTTGAGGTTGTGGACAGGTGTCTTTTATAGTGATAACAAGTTCAAACAGGTGCCATTAATACAGGTAACGAGTGGAGGACAGAGGAGCCTCTTAAAGAAGAAGTTACAGGTCTGTAAGAGCCAGAAATCTTACTTGTTTGTAGGTGACCAAAAACGTATTTTCTGCCATGATTTGCAAATAAATTCATTAAAAATCCTACAATGTGATTTTCTGGATTTAGTTGAAGTTACAGGCCTCTCTCATCTTTTTAAGTGGGACAACTTGCACAATTGATGGCTGACTAAATACTTTTTTGCCCCACTGTATGTGCCTCGACACAATCCTGTCTCGGAACTCTACGGACAATTCCTTCGACCTCATGGCTTGGTTTTTGCTCTGACATGCACTGTCAACTGTGGGACCTTATATAGACAGGTTTGTGCCTTTCCAAATCATGTCCAATCAATTGAATTTACCACAGGTGGACTCCAATCAAGTTGAATTACCACAGGTGGACTCCAATCAAGTTGAATTTACCACAGGTGGACTCCAATCAAGTTGTAGAAACATTTCAAGGATGATCACCTGAGCACAATTTCGAGTCTCAAAGGGTCTGAATACTTATGTAAATAAGTTTTTTTATTTTTTATGTTTTATATACATTTTTTTTAATATAAAAAATAAAAAATTAACTGTTCACTTTGTCATTATGGGGTATTGTGTGTAGATTGAGGAAAAAATGACTTTATTCATTTTAAAACAAGGCTGTAATGTAACAATGTGGAATATTTTCCGAATGCACTGTATTCATTGACTCCCATCAAGTAGCCAGGTTAGAGACCTCAGGGCTTGGCTAAAGGCTCATCACAGCTTTATGCTTTTTCTCGTTTAATATTTCATCATCAGACCAATGATATTATAACAATAGGATTGGAATGTTGTGTATGTGCTCGCGTGTTTCTGTGGAAGGCTATTCCCCTTGCACAGTCTTCACATTTTTCTGCCATAAAATGTAATCTATAAAATCATGACATACATTTTTTTTCCCTACAATCTACACATTTTCAAAGTGAAAGAAGAATTATAAAACATTTTCCAAATGACTAGAAACACAAAATGAGAACATATTGATTATGTATGTCCCCAGAGTTAATACATTGGTAGAAGCACCTTTTGCCATTACAGCTGTGAATAATTTACAATAATATTCTACCAACCTTGCACAACTCTCAGGGACATTGTTTTTGTCAACATTGCTAGGTTGTGTAAATCTGTAGGACAAAAAATATAATGTATTAACTTTTTAGATTTAATTTTAAGGCAACAAAAATAGAAGCATATGCAAGGGCTGTATAGATGTTCACTAGGCCCTGTATGTGTACAGTGCATGCACGTGTGTGTGTGTTGCCTTTGTGTGCATGCACGTGTGTGTGGCCTTTGTGTGCATGCACGTGTGTGTGTGTGTTTGTGTGTGGCCTTTGTGTGCATGTGTGTGTGTGTGTGTGTGTGTGTGTGTGTGTGTGTGTGTGTGTGTGTGTGTGTGTGTGTGTGTGTGTGTGTGTGTGTGTGTGTGTGTGTGCCCTTTGTGTGTGTGTGTGTGCCCTTTGTGTGTGTGTGTGTGCCCTTTGTGTGCATGCACGTGTGTGTGCCCTTTGTGTGCATGCACGTGTGTGTGGCCTTTGTGTGCATGCACGTGTGTGTGTGGCCTTTGTGTGCATGCGTGTGTGTGTGTGTGTGTGTGTGTGTGTGTGTGTGTGTGTGTGTGTGTGTGTGTGTGTGTGTGTGTGTGTGTGTGTGTGTGTGTGTGTGTGTGTGTGTGTGTGTGTGTGTGTGTGTGTGTGTGTGTGGCCTTTGTGTGCATGCACGTGTGTGTGTGTGGCCAGTCCGGTGTAAGTGCGGCCCTTGCAGTCTTTCTCTAATGGACTGTAATGGCTCAAGCTCTCTCACTCTGGGATCTTAATACTCCTCTCCAGACAGCACTCTGTCCATCCCATTACAACCCGTCACACCCTCCTCCTAATCCACTTTACCCGTTTCTGGGGCGGAGAGAGGGTTGGGGCGGGGGGCAGGGGTCAATGACTGAACCCCAACCATCCACTGTCTCCACAGGATCCTCTTTCAAAGACCTCACACCATTAAAAACCATTTAAAAACCACTAAAACCACTAAACATCTGAGACATTTATCCATTAAACCACTAAACCAATGCGTTAGAAAAGATGTCTCTATCAAAAACGTAGCACAACTAGTGATTGATTTGATTTTTGTCGTTGGGTTTGTTATTATTTTACGTGCCTGAACACTAGTTTTATCTTCTGAATTTCTTTCTGAAATCATTTTACCTCATTTCTGTCCAAACCCGTGGTCAAATATTTGTTTTCTTTCAAATACTTTGTGTTTTAATAATTTGGTGGGTGTTTTATGTTCGTCCTATTTCACACATTGAGCCTGCCTAGAATGATGGTCTGTCTGTGTGTTGTGTTGTCAAGCAGCACCCCTAGTAGGTACTTGTTGGAGGATGAAGAGGCATCCTTCATGGAGGAGGTGGACTACAGCGCAGAGAGTGGCGACGAACCCGACAACGACCCCAACACCGCCGACCCCCACGACAACCACCTCTCCGACTCCGAGTCCAACAACCATAGAGACTCACTCACCTAGCTCAAACCCCCTGATCACTACCCAACCAGATATCCCCATTTTGCTCTGAAGTTACTTACTCCTCTCCCTCTGGCCTTGGTGCATCATGGATACCACATCCATGCTATATCTGCCTTGCATATCTCATGCAGATTTAAAGCGTTATAGAATGAATAGACACGTTAGACAAATAACACAAGTTAACACAAGGGTTTTGTTGCAATGTCGCCATTTGTCATGAAAAGTGTTACACAAAGAGAATTTCTAAATCTCTGTTTACGTATGTCTATAGGTAATTCTATGGTTAGACACAAGTTGAGATGGAATGTACACCTTGGCAGTATGTCTCAATGACCTACTAATAACAGTGGTGCACAATTGGCATAGCGGAAAGGTAGTAAGCAAAGTAGAACCATTTGCACATGTAACACATCAACATGCATACCGTACACATGAACACAGGTACAGGGCAGAAGAAAAGGCACTTTTATGATCCTCACCTCACAGTGAAAGGTCAAAAGCTCAGGCCAAAACTGACATTGATGTTGTGGATCTGTTTTCTGCTACTTAGAAGTTCATGTATTTCTCTAGTCTGCCTGTAAGCTTAGTTGGTTGTCCATACAATGCAATGGTACTGAGTTTTAGGAAGGATGGTGTTATTTGGGAGTAGTTTAGACTTTCTTTTTTTTAACTTGTATTCTTTCTAGATGTAAGTAGCTAT
This sequence comes from Oncorhynchus gorbuscha, assembly GCF_021184085.1. Taxonomy (NCBI): domain Eukaryota; kingdom Metazoa; phylum Chordata; class Actinopteri; order Salmoniformes; family Salmonidae; genus Oncorhynchus; species Oncorhynchus gorbuscha. Next base: position 66,734,615 of record NC_060176.1, read on the forward strand.
TAGGTTTTGGTTGTGTTTGTACAGTCGGTGCTTTACTATTTTAATGTCATTTTTCTTATTTATTTAGTTTTATTTTATTTGTGAGACGCACCGTGTGTGTGTGTGTGTGTGTGTGTGTGTGTGTGTGTGTGTGTGTGTGTGTGTGTGTGTGTGTGTGTGTGTGTGTGTGTGTGTGTGTGTGTGTGTGTGTGTGTGTGTGTGTGTGTGGTAGATGGAAATGCTAGACCACCATAGAACTGGGCAGCCAAACGCTCTGTGTTTGTGGGAGTAAAAAAAGAAAACGGACTAAACCTTTTAATTTGATTGAAACACAAATAAGTTGAAGCTTGCAATGAAATCATGAGAAATAAATGTGAATGTGAAAATATCTGGATCATTTTGCAGTGTACTATTATCCATTTAATCATGTGAATGTTGAGTGTGAGTATTTTGAAGGATGTGTTTTGTGTGTGTGGTGTATGTGTTTTAGAATGTATTTTTTTATCTCTATTTTTAGAGGTATTTGTTTATTCTGTTTGAGTGCAAGTGATGTGTGTGCCCACCGCTAATGCCCCTCTGGCTGTATATGCCAATCTGAGGTCGGACCATTGATACCGAAAGTGGACTCCTTTATTTCTGTGCCATTATAGCGTCTGTGATAGCATGGGCAGCACCATTGAGGCTACAACCCATAGGAATCCCCACCCAGTTGACTACTTTAAAATGGCAGAAGCATGGTGGAGGCCCTCTGGCGCTGCCCATGCTAAAAAGTAATTTTGACCACTAGAGCCCTCTCATTTTCTATGGGTTAGACAAAGCTTCATGGAGAAGGTTAAAGTTCATCAGGGGACACATGGAGAGAGGGTGGTGTCTCCAAACCAACGACCCACAGATAACCTGGACATTGGACAGAGGGAAATCTAGAATGAAAGAGGAGTCATTGAAGACAGAACATATTAATTCATTTGTACAGTGTGCATGTCAATAAATCAGCCAAAGAGCCACCTGTCTGGAGGACATGCAGTCAACCTCTCTGTCATCGCATTGTGCCGCTGATGGGCAGAGTGACAGCGGAGGAGAAGGGAAAAGCTGCAGGACACTGAGAGAGCCTTGTGTTAGGAGGAGGATTAGTAGTGGAGGAAAATGTTAATCAGAGATGCAGAGCATCAACAGCTCCTTCCTCTTTCAGCCCTACGCCCCACTTCCTGTCTCTGCCTGCCCTCCCCTGTGTCAATCACACGCTCGCAAATGTGGTGAACAAAGAACTAAAAGACGTCCTCCGCCCCCAACCCAATTACAGTTCCGGCTTCTCTCTGTCTGACGATGGGGGGGGGCATTCAGCTGCTGCCGAAGATCGCCATGTTCATCACACCCACACACACATCACTTGGGCGCCATGCACGGCTTTCAGTCTCACAGTCTCTTATTGGCCTAAGCTGAGGCCCTTACACGACATGGGTAATTAACATAAGTGTCCGTGCTCAACTGTATACTTTGTCCCTGCCAAACTGGCCATCAGACCTTCAACATAAGCTTTAAAAAAATCCACACACACACACTTTCTCTCTGACATACTCACATGGGCATAATTGGTTATGTGGAAAGCGGAGCTGACTTCAACCTCACGTTGCCATGGTAACTGTAGACCTATTTTCTAGGACGCGCTTACTCCCGTCCAGCGTGTTATTCATGCACAGCCTTCACAAATGTTTTTCTTTTCACTCCATCTACATTCTATCTCCCTCTCCTCCGATGCGATCCCTGTTCACATGCATATGCAAATAAACCCAATTCTCGAGACCAATTAAAATGGGGTGTGAATGGAACAGGCCGTGAGTTGTGGTAATGAGATAGGGACGGGGTACATGCTAGAGCTGGGACGATAAACCAAAAATAATCGACACCGACCATACCGATTAATTATCGCAGGCATTTTGCTGCCATCGTTCATTACGATAAGTAGCCTTTACTAGGGATATGTGAAGTTTGAAATGAATGCAATCAATGCTAATTGTCCGGGTAGCTATTTGGTTAGCTGTTCAAGAGTTTTATGGCTTCGGGGTAGAAGCTGTTTAGAAGCCTTTTGGACCTAGACTTGTGCGGTAGCAGAGAGAACAGTCTATGACTAGGGTGGCTGGAGACTTTGGCAATTTTTAGGGCCTTCCTCTGTCACCGCCTGGTATTAGAGGTCCTGGATGGCAGAAATTTGGCCCCAGTGATGTACTGGGCCGTACGCACTACCTTCTGTAGTGCCTTGCGGTCAGAGGCCGAGCAGTTGCCATACCAGGCAGTGATGTAACCAGTCAGGATGCTCTCGATGATGCAGCTGTCAAACTTTTTGAGGATCTGAGGACCCATGCCAAATCTTTTCAGTCTCCTGAGGGGGAATAGGCGTTGTCATGCCCTCTTCACGACTGTCTTGGTGTGTTTGAACCATGACAGTTCATTGGTTATGTGGACACCAAGGAACTTGAAGCGCTCAACCTGCTCCACTACAGCCCCATCTATGAGAATGGAGGTGTGCTTGGCTCTCCTTTTCCTGTAGTTCACGATCATCTCCTTTGTCTTGATCACATTGAGGGAGAGGTTGTTATCCTGGCACCACAATGCCAGGTCTCTGACCTCCCTATAGGCTGTCTCATCGCTGCTCACAGCCCTGAGGGGCCCCTGTGTTGAGGCTCAGAGTGGCAGATGTGTTGTTACCAACTCTTACTACCTAGGGGCAGCCTGTCAGGAAGTCCAGGATCCAGTTGCAGAGGGAGGTGTTTAGTCCCAGGGTCCTTAGCTTAGTGTTGAGCTTTGAGGGCAGTATGGTGTTGAACGCTGAGCTGTAGTCAATGAACAGCATTCTCACGTAGGTGTTCCTTTTGTCCAGGTGGGAAAGGGCAGTGTGGAATGCAATAGAGATTGCATCATCTGTGGATCTGTTGGGGCGGTATGCAAATTGGATTGGGTCTAGGGTTTCTGGGATAATGGTGTTGATGTGAGCCATTACCAACCTTTCAAAGCACTTCATGACTACAGACGTGAGTGCTAAGGTCAGTAGTCATTTGGGCAGGTTGCCTTAGTGTTCTTGGGCACAGGGACTATCGTGGTGTTCTTGAAGCATGTTGGTATTACAGACTCGGCCAGGGACAGGTTGAAAATGGAAGTGAAGACACTTGCCAATTGGTCAGCGCATGCTTGAAGTACACGTCCTGGTAACCCTGGAAAGTGTGATCACACAGTCGTCCAGAACAGCAGGTGCTGTCATGCATGCTTCAGTGTTACTCGAAGCGCGCATAGAAGTCATTTAGCTCGTCTGGTAGGTTCGTGTCACTGGGCAGCTCACGGCTGTGCTTCCTTTTGTAATTCATAATAGTTTGCAAGCCGATGTAGTAGGATTCAATCTTAGTCCTGTATTGACACTTCACCTGTTTGATGGTTCATCGAACAGGTGAAGCAGGATTTCTTATAAGCGTCCGGGTTAAAGTCCCGCTCCTTGAAAGTGGCAGCTCTACCCTTTAGCTCAGATTTTGCCTGTAATCCATGGCTTCTGGTTGGGGTATGTATATATGGTCACTGTGGGGACGACGTCATCGATGCACTTATTGATGAAGCCAGTGACTGATGTGGTGTACTACTCAATGGCATATGAAGAATCCCGGAACATATTCCAGTCTGTGCTAGCAAAACAGTCCTGTAGCTTAGAATCTGTGTCATCTGACCACTTCTGTATTTAGTAAGTCACTGGTACCTCTGCTTTAGTTTTTACTTGTAAGCAGGAATAAGATTTGCCAAATGGAGGGAGAGTGAGAGCTTTGTATGCATCTTTGTGTGTGGAGTAAAGGTGGTCTAGAGTTTTTTTCCTCTGGTTGCATATGTAACATGCTGGTAGAAATTAGGTAAAACCGATTTATGTTTCCTTGCATTAGAGTATAGTACGAACACTACTTATATTTTGTCATGTGCAAATGTGCAAACCTGGGGCTGCAGGTAGCGTAGTGGTTAAAGTGTTGGACTAGTAACCAAAAGGTTGCAAGATCGAATCCCTGAGCTGACAAGGTAAAAAATCTGTCATTCTGCCCCTGAACAAGGCATTTCACCCACTGTTCCTAGACCATCATTCAAGATAAGAATTTGTTCTTAACTGACTTACCTAGTTAAATAAAGGAAAATAAAAAAAGCTGGGTCTTTCTGTGTCTGTGTGCATCTCTTTGCTCTGTCTCTCTCCCTCTTTCTCTCTCGGGCATATCAGGTTGTCATTGTGGGAGAACAGGAAGTGGTGCCCTATAGCCAGAGCTCTCACTGGCCTGATGATAGATGGGGCAGTTAAAAAATAATAACATACAGACTGACATACTGTAGTATTTTTGTGCCCTAGTTTATAACTCTGTTGAAAACAGACTCATGAGACAATGTATTACCCAGGGGCTGGTTATTTATTCTGTAGTCTTTCCAATGTCTTGGGTACCAGAGGTCAAACTCACATTTACGTATGAGGACAATGTTGAGATGTGAAAGAGTGTGAGTGCCAAAGAGAGAGCGAGGGCGAAGAAAAAGGAACATGTATCCTAAATAGCACATAACGTTTAGAGAACCGTATGTTTTCTTAGAGCTTGGTGAAAGCGTGTTTCTCCTATTATGGTCATTTTGCATACAACCTTCCCACAACTTTCTGGTAAAGGTGCAGGATAGTTGCTTGGATTTGGAATATTTAAGGAAATTGACACAAAAAACTATTTCTTGATATTTCATTACTTTTTTGGTAATGATCTAGAAATGTTTTCCAACTAGTTTAAAATTATGGATGTTCTCAAATAGTTCAGAGAACGTTAAGAAACATCATTCTTCTGTGAGAATTTCAGTACTACACCAGAACGTTTCCTACAGGTTTCCTCATGATTCTATTTAAAGAAATGTTCTCAAATTGTTCAGAGAACGTTAAGAACACTTTCCTTAAAAACCACAAGAAAACTTTAGTAACGTTCAGAGAATGATCTAAGAATGTTATATAAAAAACATACATTCCATTCTCAGAACGTTTTTTTTTTAAACGTTCCATTCCCACAACTTCCAAATGTACTAGCTGGGATGTTTGTGATGGAGTGAGTGACTGATGGACATTAGCTGACGACTGATGGGCTAGTCCTATGTCAGCGGATCCTGCCCAGGTCGACTGGGATGTCGATGGACACCGTCTGAGTTAAAAGCAATAGCCTTCAGGTTAAAGCAGGGGGCAAGCAGGCTCCAAGAGAGACACTGGAGCACACACACACACTCTCATGAGCATAGTTAACCTGCGAGCATCTCACTCTCTCTCACGCTTACACTCACACTGACTCACTCACACTGACTCACTCTCTCACACCCACTCCCACCACCAGCCCTATCAAACATGTGCAAGTCTTTAACTGGCCTGAGAATAACAGGTGAGGGAAGAAGAGCATAGCTGCTGGACATGTGACAGGTGAAAGACACAGTATATTTAGTATTGAATTACAGAATTGTCAATCAAATAGCTCTTCACTTCCATCACAACAAGTCACAACAATCAGAGCCATAGTTTAGCTTAACATTCTTGTCTGAAAGGTCCTGCTAGCAGGTCATTTAGGGTGCAGTGTTGAGGGGTCAGGGACAGAGGCCCCGTACACACAGTTTGCAGCAAAATAACTATTCACCCCATGAATTTGCAACCTTGGGCAGACACACCCCATGATTAAGCCTTCTAGAGTCAATGAGAGGACATGTTTGTTTTTACCGCAAGCTGTTCTGATAGAGGCGTTGGTATTGGTGCTGAAATCTCCTTGAGCCTCCAGTTGTTTAGTTGTGACAGGAAGCCCCAGAGGAACCCGTCATTACAACACTAATCTCCCACAAGCCTCTGCTCCCCCTGAGGGTGTTCAAGTGTCATCTCCTTTTCACTGTGTTAGATATCACAGTGTTCGGTTAAGAGTTTAAAACGGTCAGTGTTGAGGGATACCTGAGGAAGATGATTTTGATTACCCAGACTTCTAGATCAGCTCTCCTACTGTAAGATGCTTTATGCATACAGGCCTTGATGTTTGTCATATCTGAGGTGTCTGGCCCTCCTCATAAGAGCCAATGCAGTACCCACAAAACAAACCATGATGGTACTGTAGCTAGAGAGGGCTAGCCTAGACTCTAGAGGTGGATGTTTGTGCATGGGTTTGTTGCTCAGATGAGACAGTTAGAGTGAGAAAGGCTGGCTGTGATTAGAGAAACCTGCATCTGTGTCATGGTTCTATTCTGGCCCTGGTTTATGTGGCCTATAGCCATACTATAGAAAGATCACATTATTACTCTGGAAACATTTACTGTCTTATGAACACACACACTACTTTATTTTCATGACATTTCTGGACTTTTTGTGAGTAAAAATGTTAGGCCATTAAAAATCCATATTCCCGCGCAGTGGTTAAGGGCGCTGTACTGCAGCGCCAGCTGTGCCACCAGAGACTCTGGGTTCGCGCCCAGGCTCTGTCGTAACCGGCCGCGACCGAGAGGTCTGTGGGGGCGACGCACAATTGGCCTAGTGTCGTCCGGGTTAGGGAGGGCTTGGCCGGTAGGGATATCTTTGTCTCATCGTGCACCAGTGACTCCTGTGGCGGGCCGGGCGCAGTGCACGCTAACCAAGGTTGCCAGGTGCACGGTGTTTCCTCCGACACATTGGTGCGGCTGGCTTCCGGGTTGGATGCGCGCTGTGTTAATAAGCAGTGTGGCTTGGTTGGGTTGTGTATCGGAGGACGCATGACTTTCAACCTTCGTCCCTCCCGAGCCCGTACGGGAGTTGTAGCGATGAGACAAGATAGTAGCTTCTAACAATTGGATACCATGAAATTGTGGAGAAAAAGGGGTCAAATTAAAAATAAAAATAAAAATCCATATTCCCTAAACCTAACCCTACCCCTTAATCTAACTTTAAGACAAACCCTAACCCCAAAACCTAACCCTTAAGCTTAAAATAGCATTGAACAAATTGACATACACTCTACGAAGGGTAGAGGTTCTTTCTGGATATGTCAATTATTAAGTGGTATAGAAAGAGCATTATTGATTGATTATCATAATGATTAATAATGTATCTGTGTAATTGCTACTGGAGGGAGATGGGAGGAAGGAAGGCACGGGAGACAACTTGGAGCTTGGGAAGGGGGGGCTGTGGGGAGAGGCACACAAGGGAGGGGGTCCTGGGGATAGCCACATAAACATTAGCAAGGTTATTGTTGTAAGGCATATTATGGAGCCAAGTCAGTGTTGTGTGCTTGTTTTTGGACCTTTATGAATAAACCTGTGTGATCCATTTGATATCTGACCCGAAGTCAGTGCTAAAAGTGTGGTTTTCCTTTCATCACATTCCTGTGATCCTCTTGTACCTGACCGTGGATCAGTGTTATTTGTGTGGGTTTAATGAAGCCTCCCTCTCCCAGGGCAGCAGTGGTTAGGTGGTTTTCCAGTGTGCAGCTTTCTTTAGCTTGGCATCAATCTTCTGTCTGCTTCTTCTGATTTGATTTGATTTGATTCACAGTGTCCCAGGTGACCACATGATCCAATTTCATATGGAACTCAACCGTAACATGAAGAGGGTAACAGATAGTGAGCGTGGTCGTGATGGGCGGCTTGTGAGGGGAGGGGCTTCATCGATTGTGTACGGATCAGAACATGCTGAGACGGCAACACAGGTCTTTACACTATTTTCGCATGTTGAAAATAAAAAATGTCAGCCAGACTATGAAGCAAGGTGGAGTAAATGAAATGTTCAATTCGATCAAGCCTTATAGAAAACAATGGGCAATTTTCCATCCAGGAAGTGGTATTCAATTGAATGAATTGACACCCCTCCCCCCGCCTGTCATCAACTAGTGAATCCAGCTGCACGTAACATGATTTCTAGGCAGACTGTTTTATGTGCTCCTCTGTACAACAATAACAGCCTGTGTAGCTGAACTGTAATGCCACGTGTCCACCCTGTACTGTTAAACATTTATACATAAGGGAGACCTCCAGCAACTGAAGCCTCACTACGCTTCTAAATGAATGGAAAGGATTTTTAAATTCCTCTTTCTTGTAAGGAAAGCGATTGACTGGATTATCATTCACAATGTCCCTCCCCATATTACACACACAAACACACTCTCTTACTCACACTGACCTTGTTACTCTGAGATAAATCATGTTCTCACTTTCCCTGACCTACGAAATCATCAGTACGCAATTATCAAGAACTCATACACTCGCGCACCCACACACACACACACTATGTACATTAAACACATTTAACGTTAAACCACCTTTCACTTCCATTGAGCTCTTTAAATGGATGGTGGTCAACCCGAGCTGTGAAACAAATCAACAATTCCACTGAGAATGAAACCCAACCAAAATCACAGTTAGTCCTAAACCACAACTCCCATGTTCATGGACCACAAAAACTCCTCTCTCCTTGCCTGTCCCTGACAGTATTATGTATGTGTGTGTGTGAGTGTGAGAGATTGCATTATTGATTGTCCTGGATATGTTTTTTTAAAGCATTTAGCAATCTAGCAATTAGTTAGCGCTTAATGTACAATGTCAAAACAGCTGGCATCGACCGGGTCATTGATCAGTTGACTCATTATGTTCCTGGCATAGGGCAGTCATAACCAATGTGCATGAACAGCCGTCAAAAGACCATCCTTCTCTCTCGCTTTGTCTTTCCCTCTTTGTCTTGCTCATTTTTAGTCCATGTCCACTGAAAACCTTTATTATTATCGTACTCTTCTTGTTGTCGACGTGGTGACTTCATGTCTTTCTAAGTCTCCTCAATATTTATATGATCTTTTTAGCAGTCACAAGGTAAACAAATGGATGCATACAGTAAAATGTATTTAATATTTTCAGTACATACACTACCGTTCAAAAGTTTGGGGTCACTTAGAAATGTCCTTGTTTTTGAAAGAAAATTATTTTTTTTGGCCATTAACATAACATCAAATTGATCGGAAATACAGTGTAGACATTGTTAATGTTGTAAATGACTATTGTAGCTGGAAACGGCTGATTTTTTTTTAAAGGAAATATCTATATAGGCGTACAGAGGCTCAATATCAGCAACCATCACTCCTGTGTTCCAATGGCATGTTGTGTTAGCTAATCCAAGTTTATAATTTTAAAAGGCTAATTGATCATTAGAAAACACTTTTGCAAGTATTTTAGCACAGCTGAAAACTGTTGTTCTGATTAAAAAAGCAATACAACTGGCCTTCTTTAGACTAGTTGAGTATCTGGAGTATCAGCATTTGTGGGTTCAATTACAGGCTCAAAATGGCCAGAAACAAAAACGTTCTTCCTGAAACTCATCAGTCTATTCTTGTTCTGAGAAATTAAGGCTATTCCATGTGAGAAATGGCCAAGAAACTTAAGATCTTGTACGACGCTGTGTACTACTCCCTTCACAGAACAGCTCAAACTGTCTCTAACCAGAATAAAAAGAAGAGTGGGAGGCCCCGGTGCACAACTGAGGACAAGTACATTAGAGTGTCTAGTTTGAGAAACAGATGCCTCACAACTGATGCCTGGCAGCTTCATTAAATAGTACCCACAAAGCACCAGTCTCAACGTCAACAGTGAAGAGGCGACTCCGGGATACTGGCCTTCTAGTCAGAGTTAAAAAAAAAACATATCTCAGACTGGCCAATAAAAAGAAAAGATTAAGATGGGCAAAGGAACACATACACTGGACAGAGGAACTCTGCCTAGAACGTCAGCATCCCGGAGTCACCTCTTCACTGTTGACGTTGAGACTGGTGTTTTGCCGACAAGGTAAAAATCTGTTGTTCTACCCCTGAACAAGGCAGTTAACCCACTGTTCCCCGATAGGCTGTCATTGTAAATAAGAAATTGTTCTTTAACCTTACTTGCCAAGTTAAATAAAGGTTACATTTTTTATTAGGGGGCGCTACACATAAAATTATACTTTAAGGAAAATTGTTCCATGTTTGCGGCCAGGGAGCACATACCTGGGGTCAATTAAATTGATAAGCCTCTTGAAACCTTCCTTTTCGACTGTGCTAATTGGTAGCATGTCCTTAGTAATGCAATGCATAATAGTATTTGTGATGTCTTTGTCTTTTTGATATTTGCTTGTAGGGCATAAACACTATCGGTGTTGACTGCTTCGGGCAAACATCCCTAGATTGGCCTGGACCTTGAGGGGCGTTTATCAATACCGTGGCGCAAACTCAAACTTTCTACATGTTCCAAAGAGTGATTTTTGCTTCAGATGAAAAAGGTCGGACTTCAAAAAGCCAAACCACTTCCAAATTACTGAAACAGTTTAACCCTTTTTATCAATAATTTCTTCGTTGGAAGCTTCTCCTTCTCCATGGCTATCACTGCCACTGTTTTCACCTACATCACTCATTTTGTGGTTAATAGTGGCTTCTCCATCACTCAAGGTGCTAAGTGGTTTTTAGTGGGCATATACCTCTCCACGTGCATATTGTCACTTCTCCGCATGTTACTGCTGCGTCAGAGGTGAAATGGACTGCTGTACCTAATTATTCTATATCGACATTGTCGAAAATTAATCTAAACGTCTTCACATCGCTATTGAGGGAAGTAATTATAGAAGATAATTATTGATATTGATTTATCGCCCAGCCCTAACCACCACCTCTTCAACCATGTGTCTGTGTTCTTTTACCCTGCACGTATTATTAAGAATTGCATTATAAGTGTGCCTGCATGCGCAAGCAAGCGTGTGATAGCCCACACAAAGTGTATTTATATATGCCATTTAGCAGACGCTTTTATCCAAAGCGACTTACAGTCATGTGTGCATACATTCTACGTATGGGTGGTCCCGGGGATCGAACCCACTACCCTGGCGTTACAAGCACCATGCTCTACCAACTGAGCTACACAGGACCATTTGTATTGGTGTGTGACACCTAGTCATAATCTTTCATCAATACATAAACATCTTACTTTATTAAAATCAATGGTAATAGTAGATACATTTCCTAATTGCAATCAATAGTGAGCACTTTATTTGGCCACAACAATGAAGCCTTACTTCAATAAAATTAAGGATCACCATGGCAACCGGCGGATATGTCTGTATGAGAATTTGAGAGGGTACATGTGTAGGCAGTCTAGACATTGTCTGTATCAATATGTGTGTTATATTACAAACGATCATTTGGCTTATGAATCTTAATATAGCCGCAGGCTTTTCCGTGTCAAAGACACCTAAAAAGATACTAAAGAAGTGCAGTCAGAAAGTAAAGTCTCACAAAGGCAGAGGAATGTTTCAATAGTCACCTATTCACATGTCTAGTCCACTTCCCCACAAAAATGCACTTTCTGCTTTCTGTTGTATTCTTGTCTTTCTTTATACCATCAGTACTCAACTCTTACAGCTTTTTCCAAACTCGGTTCTTGGGACCCCAAGGGGTGCACATGTTTGTTTTTTTGGCATTCACTATTACAATAATGCATGATTAAAATAATCAAAGCTTGATGAGCAGTATGCAACACATGCACACACACATACCGGCCCATTTGTTTCCCTTGAAGCCCCTGTTATTAGCCAGATAAGTTAGATAAGATAAGTTATTAGCCACCTAAGGTAGACAGGGCCACTGGGCCCCCCAAAAACATCACCACATTACTTGTGAAAACAGTACTAAAGTGATAAAAAAGAAAACTGTAAAATATTGTGGAACACGTTGATAGTAAACTGATTACTTTTCACTTCAACCAAAAGGTGGCGTCTCTAACTTCCTCTCTAACACAAAAGGACCTTTTCGTTCTAGTGCCTTCTCCCAACACAGACACACGCGTGCGTGCATGCGTGCACACACACGCACATACACACACAGAGAGAGAGTGCCAACTGCACGTTCTCTGGCCTAAAAAGTATCAAACAAATGTTTCCATGGTGACACTGTGAACATTCATTAAGCCTTCTCTCTTGAGCTCCAGTCAAACTGCCTTCATTGGCATTGGAGGAATCACATCTGCTAGGACACACACACACTACACACTACACAAAACATCTCAATGGAGAGGCACAGGGGTGCTCTGTAGAACAGAGGTTGTATGGGGACAAGAGGTCCTCGACTACCCCCAGCCCTTTCCCTCCTCTCCCTCCACTTCATCCTTCCTCTTCAACTCCACCTACACTTTTAAAAAATGCAACTAAGAAAATTCCATGTTGCTTAAATATTCAAGTTGGCGAGACTTAAAATTGGGAAGTTGTTGAGTTGACATGAAATAATCCTCTAACCCTATTGATTTCTGTTCAATGTGAGTTGAATTTGAAAAACAATGTTGTGTGAACTTGTGTGAACTTAAATATTGCAACACATATAGCTGAGTTGATCACACAAAAGAGTTTAGTTTGCTAAGACCCAATTTAAAACACTGCGTTGGCTTAAAATACATGTCTCATTATTTTAGTCAATATACTTGTCAGGGACAGTTTACAATTATAACATATAGACTAAAATATGATGCATTACACCAGATATAGCCAAAAAATGGATTTGTTTGAACCATTAGTGCGATTGTTGTACCTGATTATCTAGTCTGAGGTTAGTCAGGATGTAGTCTGGGGTTAGTCAGGACGTATTCTGGGGTTAGTCAGGACGTATTCTGAGGTTAGTCAGGACATATTCTGAGGTTAGTCAGGACGCATTCTGGGGTTAGTCAGGACATATTCTGGGGTTAGTCAGGACATATTCTGGGATTAGTCAGGACATATTCTGGGGTTAGTCAGGACGTATTCTGGGATTAGTCAGGACGTATTCTGAGGTTAGTCAGGACATATTCTGGGGTTAGTCAGGACATATTCTGGGGTTAGTCAGGACGTATTCTGAGTTTAGTCAGGACGCATTCTGGGGTTAGTCAGGACATATTCTGGGGTTAGTCAGGAAGTATTTGAAAGAAAAAAACTTTCTGGTCCAGTAATTAGATCATGACTGAAACTAGAAATTATCTGTCAATAACAAAGTAATTCCATAGTTGAGGAAACATCTATATTATAGTTCATCCAACATAAATGTATAGTTCATCTGATACCCTTACATCTTTAAGTTGAGAGGACTTGAAATCAAAAGTGGATACATGTTTTTTTTTTAAATCAAGGCAACTAGCTGCAGTACTATTTCTAGTTTATTCAACATTGGCCAATCAAAATCAAATCAAATGTATTTATATAGCCCTTCGTACATCAGCTGATATCTCAAAGTGCTGTACAGAAACCCAGTCTAAAACCCCAAACAGCAAGCAATGCAGGTGTAGAAGCACGGTGGCTAGGAAAAACTCCATAGAAAAGCCAAAACCTAGGAAGAAACCTAGAGAGGAACCAGGCTATGTGGGGTGGCCAGTCCTCTTCTGGCTGTGCCGGGTGGAGATTATAACAGAACATGGCCAAGATGTTCAAATGTTCATAAATTACCAGCATGGTCAAATAATAATAATCACAGGCAGAACAGTTGAAACTGGAGCAGCATCACGGCCAGGTGGACTGGGGACAGCAAGGAGTCATCATGTCAGGTAGTCCTGAGGCATGGTCCTAGGGCTCAGGTCCTCCGAGAGAGAGAAAGAAAGAGAGAATTAGAGAGAGCATACTTAAATTCACACAGGACACCGGATAGGACAGGAGAAGTACTCAGGAATGTATGTTAGCAGAACTTGAATGCCCAAAGTTGGGTAACTACAAATTGTGTTGCAGCTGGTGCCTTGATTTTTTAAAACTTAACTCAACTTCAGTGGATAGGATCCCCCTCAAAGGAACACCACATTTCTCCTGCCATAATCAGCCAGACTACAGCAAATACACTGTACTGTATGGAAGGAAGATACAGTATGTCTGTGTGTGGCACTATTATGGTCAATGATTATTTGGGTGTGGTGGATGTGTCATATTTTTTATTTTTTATTTTACCTTTATTTAACCAGGCAAGTCAGTTAAGAAATAAATATTATTTTCAAAGACAGCCTAGGAACAGTGGGTTAACTGCCTGTTCAGGGGCAGAACGACAGATTTGTACCTTGTCAGCTCGGGGGTTTGAACTTGAAACCTTCCGGTTACTAGTCCAATGCTCTAACCACTAGGCTACCCTGCCGCCTTATAGAGATATAGCAGTGTGAGGATAGTGTGTACTCTGTGCTGACTATTTACATGTACACACTGATAGCTTTTCCCAGGCAGGTCACCTGTGATACAATTCAGTATCCGACGTCCATCCTTGCCTAAGGACGTCAGGTGTTGAGGTGGAAACCGACCACTAGGGGCAACAGTGAGCGCTGTTACCTTCAGGTAGAGTTGGGTGTTGATAGGGTGATGTGGATGAGTAAGCGTCTGCCTGTGGTTCCAAAGGTAGCATGTTTGAATCTAGCAGGAGAAAGTTATTTTTTATATTTTTGTTTTAAGCCTATCCCCAAACCTTAAACTTTACCTTAACCATCCAGAATAAAAGTGGAACTGACAGTGGTTTAGTCGATAGCGCGCCGGACCTCGGGCTCGAAGGTCTAGGGTTCGAGACCTGCTCCCTGCCTGTTTCATTACATTGGTATCAGAAGTGATCGGACCTCGCATCCACGACAGTGCGTGTGCTTGACCGGTGAGCGCGTTCCTGTAAGACGTAGAGTTGCAAGCTAGCGCGAGGACACGTTCTTTGAAAGAGGGAAAATCGAATCGAGACCTTCTCTCTGCTGTTTCATTACAATATACTTATCAGTTTATGCTACAAAATCAACTGTATAAGAGGTTTTAAAAATAGGTTATATTTGACTCAACATTCCATGGCGTTCACTAAGGCATGATAAATATAATTCACCAATACAGTTCTTGGTAAAATATTGCTAGCAGATTGTAAATCACATCTGGCCTGGTACATTTTTTTGCTGCCTCTATTCGGGATGCACTGTTTCAGTTAAAATGGCTCAATATTTTGGAAAAAAAATTGACAAATGTAACGCTGGGGATGTCAATGCAATCAAACTAGCAAGGGCAATGATCATAAGTCAGTTATAATGTGGCTAATAGGTTAGCATATCTATTCATGTAGGAGGCTAAAAACACGGAGGGTAACAGCTATCTAGCCAACGCTTTGATGTCATTGGAGGAGTGGGTGAGTGACTTGACTTTCCCCTCATCGTTTTTCAATGGCTATACACAGCTAGAGATGCAGGTGTCATTTGGTTAGCTAGCAAGAACTTGAACGAATGTTATCCAGTTATCCAGCGTATCTCTTGATTTCGCAAATTCACTCTAGCTTTCTACTCCGTTTTCAGAGCACTCTCGTCTGAGTGTGTCAGAGCGCAGAATAACTGATGAATTTACGCAAGACCTGCTGAATATGACCCGTGTCAGTAGACGTAGGCAAAACAATAGTTAGTCACGAATGCTCTTGATAACATATAAGCAGCCTAGCTAACCAGCTCTGCTATGGCAAGCTAGCCAACTTTAGCCAGGCAGGAAAGCTGCAGAAGGAGGAGTAGTCTAGAATTCCCAATTGTTTATCAGTGCAATTTTGATGGCCAACTAGCTGAAAAAGTTTGAGAGGGTTTATCTAATGTTCCTTTGTTATATTTGAGCTCCTATTGGTCTGGCTAGCATTAGTTTTTGATCTTGTTGTTGTTGATGTGCATAACTGAGGCCCAAGAGTGCTCTGAAATCGGAGGTGTTTGATGGGATTGAGGTCAGGGCTCTGCAGTCCAGTCAAGTTTTTCCACACCGATCTCGACAAACCATTTCTGCATGGACCTCGCTTTGTGCATGGGGGCATTGCTATGCTGAAACAGGAAAGGGCATTCCTCAAACTGTTGCCAAGTTGGAAGCACAGAATTGTCTAGAATGTCATTCATTATATGCTATATCTCATTGGAACTAAGGGTCTAGCCCCAACCATGAAAACAGCCCCAGACCATTATTCCTCCTCCACCAAACTTTACAGTTAGCATTATGCATTGAGCAAGTAGTGTTCAGTAAAGCTATTCTACTACCAATGTTTCCTATGGAGATTGCATGGTTGTGTGCTCAATTTTATACACCTGTCAGCAACGGGTGTGGCTGACATAGCCAAATCCACAAATTTGAAGGGATGTCCACATACTCCCACATACGCTTTCCCACTCTATATTGCTATAGAATTTTCATAAATGCCTTAGTATACGTAATTCCCAAATGTTCTAAGAATGTATGAAAACGTGAAAATGGCCACATCTAAGTGATCATTGGTCAGAATGTATTTTTTAAGTGTCAAATTCTTCCTGGGGGTGTATATGAACAGATTTTTAATAAGATTTCATGTTGAACGTCTAAATTTGAAGTGAGACTGTGAGAGCTTGTTGGCTTTTCCTCTGCGTCTGTGACATTGATTTGCGTTTATGGCCTCTCTCTGTCTCACTACTCTGTGCACTGATTAAAAGTATTTTTATGAGTGCAGAGATTCTATTTTATACACACCAAAGAGAATTCTACTATCCTTCACTCTTGTCCTTGCATGCACGCAGCATGCACACCGATACAGGGGATGATTTGACTCTTTATACGTTTCTCATTTCATTTTCGACAAAGGTTTTGTTCAGTGGAATAAGAAGATAGAGGTACTTATATTAATGTCTTAATTGCGTGAGGGATTTAAAAACTCTCGAAACTTCATCCACACATGGTCAGACCCCATTGTGATAACTATAATTGGGTTGGCTGTGTATGAGAGCATTAGATCTAGAGGCTGAACACACTAATAAACAAACTAAAGTTGAAGCCTTCATTAGTCCTTTATCAAACATATAGACATGCTTCACAAATGATTTGTAAGCAGATGTCACAAAAGATTATGCCACATTTGGCAAAGCTCTAGATGTAAGGACCTGTTATATCACCCTTTGTGACATTAGAACTGATTTGTAAAGCAATGTGTAGGCCTAGTAAAGGCAATTTGTTTCTATGTTCTAGCTCTTTTAAATGTTCTATAGGCTACTGTACTCAAACACTCCCAACACACACTCATTGCGCTAACACTCCCTCATTCACACAGAGACACCAGACATCAGATCTGCTCAGGATGAGGTAAGACATAACACTTTAATTAATGACACCGTGTCACAACAGAGTTGTCCGTTTCATTGAGAGAAGCTGATCACATTATTATTACACACGTTATGGAACACCTGCCACAGCACTGAGGCTAAAGCCATCAGAACCAGATGCGTTGTATGCAGCACATTTTGTTCTGCTCTGCTCCAAGCCTACACACACACACACACTCCTCTCACTGACCCATCAGGGAGGTCACAGTTGGACAGTGTAACAGCTGGGAGAGAACACATGAAGAAAGAAAGGGACAGTGAAGATACATTCCAGAGAGGATAATGCTCAGTCACAGTTTTCAGTTCCATTGGAGGATTGTTGGATAGGGATGTATGGGGTTGTAATAGGGTTGGATATGGATGTAATGGGGTTGAATATGATGTATGGGGTTGTAATAGGGTTGGATAGGGATGTATGGGGTTGTACTAGGGTTGTATGGGGTTGGAAAGGGATGTATGGGGTTGGATAGGGATGTATGGGGTTGTAATAGGGTTGGATAGGGATGTAATGGGGTTGAATATGATGTATGGGGTTGTAATAGGGTTGGATAGGGATGTATGGGGTTGTAATAGGGTTGGATAGGGATGTAATGGGGTTGAATATGATGTATGGGGTTGTTGTAATAGGGTTGAATATGATGTAGGGTTGTAATAGGGTTGTAAAAAGGGATGTATGGGGTTGGATAGGGATGTATGGGGTTGTAATAGGGTTGGATAGGGATGTAATGGGGTTGAATATGATGTATGGGGTTGTAATAGGGTTGTATGGGGTTGGAAAGGGATGTATGGGGTTGGATAGGGATGTATGGGGTTGGATAGGGATGTATGGGGTTGGATAGGGATGTACGGGGTTGGATAGGGATGAAATGGGGTTGTAATAGGGATGTGCAGGGTTGGATAGGGATGTGTGGGGTTGGATAGGGATGTACGGGGTTGGATAGGGATGTACAGGGTTGGATAGGGATGAAATGGGGTTGTAATAGGGATGTGCGGGGTTGGATAGGGATGTGTGGAGTTGGATAGGAATGTATAGGGTTGGATAGGGATGTAAAGGCTTGGATAGGGATGTAAAGGGTTGTATAGGGATGTAAAGGGTTGTATGGGGATGTGTGGGGTTGGATAGGGATGTAAAGGGTTGGATAGAGATGTAAAGGGTTGTATAGGGATGTGTGGGGTTGGATAGGGATGTAAAGGGTTGGATAGGGATGTGGGGTTAGATAAGGATGTGTGGGGTTGGATAGGAATGTAAAGGGTTGGATAGGGATGTGGGGTTAGATAAGGATGTGTGGGGTTGGATAGGAATGTGTGGGGTTGGATAGGAATGTGTGGGGTTGGATAGGGATGTGTGGGGTTGGATAGGAATGTAAAGGGTTGGATAGGAATGTATAGGGTTGGATAGGAATGTATGGGGCTGTATAGGTTTGCAAGCAAAATACTGTATATCCGTGAAACAGAAGACATTGTTATGTGGCCAATGGCAACTGTCCATCTCTCTTGTCCTTGTCAGACAAATACGATTCCAATCTAAAGAGTGACAGTCTGAGGGGGTTTTAACATTTATACAGTTTTGTTCATTTTGTCCTCTTGTATTTAAGAAAAGTAATACGGTATATCACAGCTAAACACCAATGTTTAGGACTATCACGTACACAGCATGGATGAGGTTGTAACTAAATGAAATTTGTAACTATGCAACAGGTCACTTGTTGAAGGTTGTGATTGTCAGTTCCTTTTGAGATGTCAATTTCTGACCAAAGAGATCGATACCACTGCGATTGGTGCCGCCCATTGCCTAGAGCATATCGGTAAGTGGACCCTACAACAGAGAGGATTCTGGGAAGGCTCCATTAGTAACAGTAACTGGACCAGGATGTACAGTAGACTCAGACTGGGTCCATTGTGATGGAAGAGAGTTCCATAGAAATATCTTCCATTGCAGTCCTCTGATAGCTTCTTCCCTCATTAGCAACCATTACCATGTCCCACTTTAGCCAGTTCATGTAGGATAAATACACACAGAGCATTAAGAGTGGTTCCTTAGTTCGTTGGCACATTCGTATTCACACAGTGCTCTTTCTCACACTGGCAGTTCTCTCACTGCCAACTGCATTGTGTGCATGGGCCACACCGAAGATGATATTGATTGGACCTACTGTGTGTATCATGTGGCAGGCAAGAAAATTCAACAGTGACTGTGTGCAAGGACTCAGACTGTGTGTGGCTGTTTATGTCTAAAATAACACCATATTCCCTATATAGTGCACTACTTTTGACCAAAGCCCAATACGGGCCCTGGTAAAAAGTAGTGCACTATTATGGATGCACACATACACACTCAATACTGTCAGCATAATCAATTTAATCACTCACTTTGAATTTGATTCAGACCTCGATTCAGACCAAAGAATTTACAAGAAATACAAAATGGGCATGGTGAACATACAGTAGATATCAAAAATGATAAATAGAACAAATTAAATAGCAATGAGCTTATGACCAAACCAATAAAATGCTGTGTGTGTGGGGTGGTGGGGTTGAGGAGCCCATAGAAATGCGAGGTGTGTGAAGTAAAGAGCTGTGGTTTCTAAAACCGTCCAGACCGCACTATGATGGATGTTATCTCTCTATTTCCCTGCAGACATTCAGGCCTCGTGCTCTCCCTCTTCACTCTTCTCTATCTCGCTGTCTCTCTCCTTCTCCCCACTTCCTCATCTCCTTTCCCTCCCATAAAACAATGTCTTACATGTCTGAGGGGAGACTGTGCTAATGGCCAACATGAGCTCCTTAATGAAATATACATTACACCATTACTGACAAGGGCTGGGGCAGCGTGGCTAAAGCACTGTGGCCAAGACTAAAATAATAAAACATGCACAATTCAATTTCCTTCAGAAGCCTTTTGAGTGTTTATGTAGTAGGGGGTGGAGATGTGTGTGTGTGTGTGTGTGTGTGTGTGTGTGTGTGTGTGTGTGTGTGTGTGTGTGTGTGTGTGTGTGTGTGTGTGTGTGTGTGTGTGTGTGTGTGTGTGTGTGTGTGTGTGTGTGTGTGTGTGTGTGTGTGTGTGTGTGTGTGTGTGTGTGTCATGATTCTACCACAGTTGACCCAACCACGCCTAAACGGAGATCCTCACCACTAACAATGAAAGGACCATCTCACACAGCCCAAACTCTCTTTCTCAGTTAGAACATTTTTAGTGGGGACCCCATTTTTTCATCAGAATTTATGAGGATCCCATTTTTTCCCCCAATAATCTCTCACGACCCCACCCAAAATTTTATGACACAACCTTAAAATCATAGAATTTTTACATTCACAATTAACATTAAATTCATTGCATTTTCATATCTTACCAAAATGACAAGAAACAAATAAATAAAAATACTGAATAAAATGTTTTTCAAATGATCTTATATTGTCCCATACAATAATCTGTGCTCTTAATTTTTTGGTCCCCCCAACCCCCATTTGTTGCCCTGACTTTGAATACCACTTAGTTATAGCATTTCATTTGTTCTTGTTTGTCAGCATGAGGGGAAATGTCTTATGTCATGCCTTGTTGACATGAGGGGAAATAATAGTCTGGTTGCTTCTATGTCTCCTCAGATGGTGCAATGCGTCTCAAGTCTTTTCAGGACATTGCTGGGGTCTGGTAGCTGTATGTCCGGTATGTACAGAGACAAAATCACCCATCTGCAGTGGAGGCACCTCTTCTGGACTCCAGGGATTTTATTTACAGAAGGATGGAGTTTCCAGAAACCAATTGGACCAAATGGCACCTCCCACTGCCTGCTCGTATATACTATAGTACAGCCCTCTTAGCCATTTACAGTAGACCATTTAGGCGCCGTTAAAAAGCCTTTGAAGAAATGGAAGCCTTCCCACTGCAAACCATTCTTAATGTCTCTTGAGTAGGAAGAAAATAGATGGTGGGTAAAGAGATGCATGACAGAGTAGAAGTAGGAAGAAAGTATGAGAGAGAGGGAGCGGGGGAGGGTAGGGCACAAGGGAATAGTTGGGGAATCTTCTGATTGCCTTAAAGAGTTTGATCGTAGCTTCAAACACACACTCAACCATGCGCACACACACTCTCTCAGCCAAGGATGTCCAGGTAGACAGGAGAGGCCTTGGCTAGGTTGAGCAGTAAGCTGTGGATATCCTTGATGTGGTGTCTCATGTGGGGTTCCCTCTGCCAGCACCCCAGCATCAGGTCGTACACCTCTTTGGGACAGGTGCGAGGCCGCTGCAGGACACGCCCCTGTGTAATACACTCAATCACCTGTGGGTGTGGGGGAGACACAAGGTTAGGATCACTTTATATACACTGAACAAAAATATAAATGCAACAATTTCTTAGATTTGACTGAGTTACAGTTCATATAAGGAAATCAGTCACAATTAATTAATTAGGCCCTAATCTATGACTGGGAATACAGATCTGTTGATCACAGACACCTTAAAACAAAAAGTCATGCGTGGATCAGAAAACCAGTCAGTATCTGCTGTGACCACCATTTATTTCCTTTGCATATAGTTTTTATTTTTGAATTGTACCTTTTTTCTCCCCAGTTTCGTGGTATCCAATTGTTGTAATAGCTACTATCTTTTGTCTCATCGCTACAATTTCCATACGGGCTCGGGAGAGACGAAGGTTGAAAGTCATGCGTCCTCCGATACACAACCCAACCAGCCATACTGTTTCTTAACACAGCGCTCATCCTACCCGGAAGCCAGCCGCACCAATGTGTCGGAGGGTACATCGTCACCTGGCAACCTTGGTTAGTGCGCACTGCGCCCGGCCCGCCACAGGAGTCGCTGGTGCGCGATGAGACAAGGACATCCCTACCGACCAAGCCCTCCAGGAATTGTGTACAGATCCTTGCGACATGTGGCGTGCATTATCATGCTGAAACATGAAGTGATGGCAGCGGATGAATGGTACAACAACGGGCCTCAGGATCTCGTCACGATAATTGCCATTGATTAAATGCAATTGTGTTCAAATGTCCGTAGCTTATGCCTGCCCATACCATAACCCCACCGCCATCATGGGGCACTCTGTTCACAATGTTGACATTAGCAAACCGCTCGCCCACACGCCGCCATCTGCTCGGTACAGTTGAAACCTGGATTCATCCGTGAAGAGCATACTTCTCCAGCATGCCAGTGGACATTGAAGGTGAGCATTTGCCCCCTGAAGTCGGTTACAAAGACAAACTGCAGTCAAGTTAAGACCCTGGTGAGGACAACGAGCACGCAGATCAACTTCCCTGAGACGGTATCTGACAGTTTGTGCAGAAAATCTTTGGTTGTGCAAACCCACAGTTTCCTGTCTGAGTGGCTGGTCTCAGACGATCCTGCAGGTGAAGAACCCGGGCTGCCGTTACTACACGTGGTCTGCAGTTCTGAGGCCGGTTGGACATACTGCCCAATTCTCTTAAACGACGTTGGAGGCGGCTTATGGTAGAGAAATTAACATTACATTCTCTGGCAAAAGCTCTGGTGGACATTTCTTGCAGTCCGCATTCTTGCATTCCGCAATTGCATGCTCCCTCAACTTGAGACATCTGTGGCATTTTGTTGTGTGACAAAACTGCACATTTTAGAGTGGCATTTTATTGTACCCAGCACAAGGTGCACCTGCGTAATGATCATGCCGTTTAATCATCTTCTTGATATGCGACATCTGTCGGGTGGATGGATTATCTTGGCAAAGGAGAAATGCACTCTAACAGTGATGTGAACAAATTTGTACACAACATTTGTGAGAAATAAGCTTTTTGTGTGTATGGAACATTTCTGGGATCTTTTATTTCAGCTCATGAAACATGGGACCAACACTTTACGTGTTGTGTTTATATTTTTTGTTCAGCAAGTATCTGATATACAAGCTTTATGGATATAAAGTGGGGCAAAAAAGTATTTAGTCAGCCACCAATTGTGCAAGTTCTCCCACTTAAAAAGATGAGAGAGGCCTGTAATTTTCATCATAGGCACACTTCAACTATGACAGACAAAATTAGAAAAGAAATCCAGAAAATCACATTGTAGGATTTTTTTATGAATTTATTTGCAAATTATGGTGGAAAATAAGTATTTGGTCAATAACAAAAGTTTATTTCAATACTTTGTTATATACCCTTTGTTGCAATAACAGAGGTCAAACGTTTTCTGTAAGTCTTCACAAGGTTTTCACACACTCTTGCTGGTATTTTGGCCCATTCCTCCATGCAGATCTCCTCTCGAGCAGTGATGTTTTGGGGCTGTTGCTGGGCAACACGGACTTTCAACTCCCTCCAAAGATTTTCTATGGGGTTGAGATCTGGAGACTGGCTAGGCCACTCAAGGACCTTGAAATGCTTCTTACGAAGCCACTCCTTCATTGCCCGGTGTGTTTGGGATCATTGTCATGCTGAAAGACCCAGCCACGTTTCATCTTCAATGCCCTTGCTGATGGAAGGAGGGTTTCACTCAAAATCTCAGGATACATGGCCCCATTCATTCTTTCCTTTACACGGATCAGTCGTCCTGGTCCATTTGCAGAAAAACAGCCCTAAAGCATGATGTTTCCACCCCATGCTTCACAGTAGGTATGGTGTTCTTTGGATGCAACTCAGCATTCTTTGTCCTCCAAACACGACAAGTTGAGTTTTTACCAAAAAGTTATATTTTTGTTTCATCTGACCATATGACATTCTCCCAATCTTCTTCTGGATCATCCAAATGCTCTCTAGCAAACTTCAGACGGGCCTGGACATGTACTGGCTTAAGCAGGTGGACACGTCTGGTACTGCAGGATTTGAGTCCCTGGTGGCGTAGTGTGTTACTGATGGTAGGCTTTGTTACTTTGGTCCCAGCTCTCTACAGGTCATTCACTAGGTCCCCCCATGTGGTTCTGTGATTTTTGCTCACCGTTCTTGTGATCATTTTGACCCCACAGGGTGATATCTTGCGTAGAGCCCCAGATCGAGGGAGATGATCAGTGGTCTTGTATGTCTTCCATTTCCTAATAATTGCTCCCACAGTTGATTTCTTCAAACCAAGCTGCTTACCTATTGCAGATTCTGTCTTCCCAGCCTGGTGCAGGTCTACAATTTTGTTTCTGGTGTCCTTTGACAGCTCTTTTGTCTTGACCATAGTGGAGTTTGGAGTGTGACTGTTTGAGGTTGTGGACAGGTGTCTTTTATACTGATAACAAGTTCAAACATGTGCCATTAATACAGGTAACGAGTGGAGGACAGAGGAGCCTCTTAAAGAAGTTACAGGTCTGTGAGAGCCAGAAATCTTGCTTGTTTGTAGGTGACCAAATACTTATTTTCCACCATAATTTGCAAATAAATTCATAAAAAATCCTACAATGTGATTTTCTGGATTTCTTTTTTCTAATTTTGCCTGTCATAGTTGATGTGTACCTATGATGAAAATTACAGACCTCTCATATTTTTAAGTGGGAGAACTTGCACAATTGGTGGCTGACTAAATACTTTTTTGCCCCAGATGGAAGCCTTTCAGATCTATACACTTGCCTTGGGGGTATAAGCTAAGGCTAGGGGTCAATTTGGCTTTGGGGTTAGGGGGTTACAGCCTTTTTTAGGGAAATAACCAGAGATGGGGTTAGGGGGTTCTGACTAGGTGGAACACAGCTACGACCAACAGTGATTTTTCGTTGCAGGTTAGGAGAACTTACGTAGCAGGTTAGAAGAATTAACGTAGCAGGTTACGAAAAGGGTCAGCGTTAGCTAAAATGTTGTCCTAAACTGCTAAGAAAAGTCACTTCCAGGTCCTAGCTGTACTCCATCCAGTCACAACCAGGATAGGTTGGGTGTTAAAGGTACTGTAAAATATAATTGGCCATTCTGTTGGAAAGCTTTGCCAAAGGAATGACTGTGAGGGTAGACTCCAGTTAGCAGTAGCCTGGATGCTAGTCTGTGCTGCCTTCTTGCCACTTCCTCATGGAACTGTTGTAAGGTGGTGGCAAGAGAACAGAAACAGACTGGCACCCAGGCTACGATGGAGGTAGAGTATAGTCAGAGTTGGGGTTAGCTTAGAGGTGAGACTGACCTCGTTGTTGGAGAGCTGGTACCAGGGCTGTTTGCCGTAGGTGAAGATCTCCCAGAGGACCACGCCCAGACTCCACACGTCACTCTCTGTGGTGAACTTCCTGTACATGATGCTCTCTGGAGGCATCCAGCGGATGGGCAGCATGGTGTGACCCCCCACCTACATTAACACAAACACAGTCAGCCTGGACGCTTTATTTGAACGGTACAGAAATGATCATATATTTTCCGTGAAACTACTTGGTAAAATGGTCATAAAACATAAATGACCTTCAAATGACTTTTTATTTCTTTGCAATTCATTAAATCAAGCGCAACCATGCATCCTTTGGTACCTAGTCACCAGTTGTGTTGCATTCGTTGAGGTAAGAATGCAACTCTAACCCCAACCCCAACCCATTGATATCTCAATCCCATACTTTTCAATCACAAATTAGGTCAATAAATGCCAGTTGAAACCAGGGGTTGGAACTGGTTCAGAACCAAAAATCGTAAAATAACGAAATTTTGAGGAACAGAATAAGAAACGTGAACAAAAGTGACCGTTATTTTTAAAAGCATGGGAACTGGTTAATAACGTTCTTTTACATTCCGGGCATTTTTCCCAGTCCCACAATAAAACGCAACAAAGTGCCTATGCAAAGCCCTTGCCAGCGTGTGTCCAGGCTACCTGCTCCTCCCCCCACGAAACAGGCTACTGTACCCTATTGACGTTACAAGCAGGATTCCGCAATTAGGGAGTGCGATTTTTAATTAGAGAAGAATGGATTCACTTTTTCAATGCTATTTAAGGATACTATATTTATCACTTTTCACACTGGACAAGATGTTTTTTATTTTAATTCTCGGGCCGCTCTGCACACACAAGCTTGGGTCCACAGTTAAGACAACTCTCGGAAGATCCTATATAGAAGCCGCTCCTCCATAGGTATAATTCTGTGGGACTAATTCAGATAATGCATGTCATAACAAGATGCCCAGTGCTTCAAGCCAAGCCTTCTCCTCCACGCTCTCTCGCTCTTCCCACACACAAAATGTCAGTCACATCTCGTGCCCTACACTTGTCTGTCCAATGCATGTAGACTAAACAACTATAGCTTGCCCACTACATAGCAAGCTTAAGCTGCTCTATCCTCGCTGATTGGTGAAGTAATTTAATGTTGAGCTAAATAAAGAAAAATATATATCTCAGAGATTTACAAAGGAACAGAAAGGAATGACATAAACCGTTACATTTTTGGGGTTTGAATCAGTTCAATATTGTATTTTTCTGGTCGGAACAGTAGAACGGAACAAGAAAAAAAGAATGGTTCTGTTCAGAACCTGGTTGAAACACTCTAAAATAAAGTGCAAATAAAAGAAACGCAGTTATTCAAAACTGCAAATGGTAAAATAATAGGGTACATTGTTTTTCCAACTGTTGTCTCTAACACACAGACAAATATAGTTATGAGCACTAAAAGGTTATGCTCAGTTTTTCAAAATGCCTTGCTGCAGCAAGGTACATAGTTAATGTGACAAACAAGCAATCATCTAACAATAACCCACGCAATAAAATACATGTCTGAAATATGTCCCTGACCCTTACCATCCCAGACACTGCGCAAGACAGGAAGTTGTGACTGGCCACTGCTGTCTGTCGCCCACTCAGCCCTGAATGGTCTTTTCCTTTACTTTACTAGTCCATTAAAGCCAAGAGATAGTCATCACCGGTGTGTGTTTTTCTGTGAAAACCAATCTAGCTCTAGTCCGCCTTCTCAAAGGCTCTTTCCTCCTCTTCAACACATAACTCACTTTAAGTGTTTTCACATAACTGAAACCCCACTTGAGTTACCAAGGAGAGATACTGTGTGTGTATGTTTGTTGCGATAAATTCACGGTCAAGTGGGGTTGAGGCCAACATCCAGTGAGTGTCTCATTTAG
This sequence comes from Oncorhynchus gorbuscha, assembly GCF_021184085.1. Taxonomy (NCBI): domain Eukaryota; kingdom Metazoa; phylum Chordata; class Actinopteri; order Salmoniformes; family Salmonidae; genus Oncorhynchus; species Oncorhynchus gorbuscha. The sequence goes on from NC_060176.1 coordinate 66,761,659, forward strand.
TTAGTGTGGTTTAGTTTGAAATATTAATGCTGCTTTCCTGATCTTAGTGTCTCCACTTTTTGTGTTTGTGTGTATGCTTGTTGCTTGTGTTTGTATGTGCTTGCTTGTGTTTATGGCTTTGTGTGTATGCGCATGTTTGATTGTGTGTGTGTGTGTGTGCTTGTTTGTGTTTCTCTGTGTGTGCATGTGTGTGTTTTGTGCATTTGTGTGTTACTTTGTGAGGTAGAAAAGCCCCTGATTAATTGTTCTTAACATCCTGAGTTCATCAAATATTAAGAGAAGCAGTTTTACTAGCCTGTTCAGAGGGCCCAATGGTTTTTAGAGCTCAATAGAGCTCTCTCTCCAGCCGGGTCGAGGCAGATCCACTTCAGTATTCTTAGGGGCAACATGAGCGCCTATTAACAATATCATCTAGTAGGCTCTCGGCTTGCTAGGGTGTTGTGGATGGCGATAGAGGAAGGGCTTAAAATGCGAGCAATGGCTACGAGGACTGCGGGTTCAATCTGAGCTACAGCTCCGAGGATCGCGGGTTCAATCCCCGTCTAGGCACTCGTTTTTTCCCTTCCATTTGAACCCTATCCCAAACCTTAACCCTTACCTTAACCAGTCGGAATTAATGCCTAAACTTAACCGCCAAGTCTTGACAGAAATATGTTGAATATTGAAGTCAGACCATGAGATCTTATTGCTCTCAGAATTATTAATGAATATTTATAACTAACCCGCTGCTTGTCTGTGCCAGAAAACCTCAAAGAAGAAGAAAACGAGGAATTGAATTTAGAGTTTAGAGGCCACGGTATCCATGGCAACCAGGCGGGTTTGAAAGAGAGCTTTTGGGGTGCTTTAGACTGGCTGCATGGGAGGGGCTTCACTAGGAGACTACTCCTCCTCCTTGTTCCAGTAGACTGAACTGAATTGCCCTGTGTTTCTATGGAGATGGTAATTCTACTGGGAATTACTGTGTTTTTTATACCCAGGAGTGGGTGCAATGAAGCCCTGTCTGTCGGTCTGTAATTTAAAAAAAAAAATACAGGTTTGTGTATTCATGTGGATTAAAGAGAAATTATAAAAGAGGCTGCTCTTGGGTTGATGGGTGGGTGGGTTGGTTGTTTGGCTTCCGCAGCTGTCCATCAAAGCCCTGGGAGGGTGCAATGTGACATCACTGGGCACTAGTGAATAGGGTACCATTTCAGATGCAGCCACTGTCAGGCATAATCTCTAGACAGGAAGCAACTTGGGCTGGTCTACCTTTTGATCCCTCCTATTACATCCTTGTTCATCATTCTTTCACCCAACTGTTGGGGGAAAGCAGCTTTCAGTCTCTTTCTCGGCATATCTCTATCATTGGCTCCTCTCTCTTTTCTCATGTCTTTCTCTCCACACTCAGTCCCTTCTCTCCACTCTGAAGCCCTCCTTCTCTTCTGTTTTCTCCCATACCCCTCCTCTTGCATCTTTATTTGTGTTGATTTATTTCACTTGCCCCAACCCTCCCCCTTATCTCTCTCTTGCTCTTGCTCTCTCTCTCTCTCTTTGTAGTAATGGAGCTGCATACTAATATAAGTTATTTAATTACTTTTTTCATAGGGACTGTCTGATATAACTTATGCTCTGTGCTGCCTTTGCCCGTTGCTATGGCGACTCCTCCAGTGGTTAACTTTACTGAGAGGGTGTGTATGAGTGTGGGTGTGTATATGGGGAGGTGGATAGCAGTTGTATGTTGTCACACACTAATAGTGAAATCAAAGAGAGGGGGAGGCAGGGAAGCAGGTGGAGAATGTGTGGAAGAGACGGGGTCTGTTACATCTATACACTGACATCTACTTATAAGGCCTCTGCAGTGTTTCTCCACCTCCCGTTCGGGACAGTCCATAAAGAATGTTGCCGCTGACCGACCAATCAATCAGTTAGTTAAATACTTGATTGGTTAGTTAGCTGGTACCAATTCAATACTATTTGTTATTGAATCAGTTCTGAGACGGAGGCAGACTATATAGGCTGCTGGTCTGGTGGAACATAGAACGTTGAGAAACACTGCTCTATGCAGCTTTCATCTTCTAGATTTGATTTTTTAAAATGTATTTAACCATTATTTAACTAGGCAAGTCAGTTAAGAACAAATTGTTAAACATACCAGGCCCAGAGCCTACTGATTGATTCATGCCCATGCAGGGAGAGAGAGAGAGGCCCATGCAAAGGGAAGTAGTAGGGGGCCAAGAAAAAAAGAGGGCGACACATACACTTACCCTGTAGTAGTCCGTGCTGTACACATCTCGGGACATGCCGAAGTCACCGATCTTCACCAGCAGGTTCTCTCCCACCAGACAGTTACGTGTGGCCAGGTCTCGGTGGACAAAGTGCTGGGAGGCCAGGTAGACCATGCCTGCAGCAATCTGCTGGGCGATGTGCAGCATCTGGGACTGGGTCAAAACCACGGGCCTATTGGTCGGACCGTCACCCATCATCACGGAGTCGGGACCGTGAGCCCTACGGAATGAGAGGAATTCCATTGAAATTCCGAATCACAACCTGAAAGGTGATATTCATTTTCAACTTTATTTATAAATGTTTTACTTCTTGCGTTGGGAGTTTTAACTCACTTCCTGTAATGGCTTCATTGAAATAGATCATGACCAAAATCAGTCAGTGGGGTGGGGGGATTCCGACCCGAGTTAAAGCTGCAATATCTAACTTTTTGTGCGACCCGACCAAATTCACATAGAAATGTGAGTTACAGATCTGTCCTCATTGAAAGCAGGTCTAAGAAGCGGTATATCTGTTCTATGTGTGTTATTTCTATGCTTCCCATTCTTAAGTTGATTTTTTTCCGTCTTGTACTTTAGGTTTGGTACACCAGCTTCAAACGAAATACCATATTTTTGGTTATGTAAAATATATTTCACAGCAGTTTAGATGGTACAATGATTCTCTACACTATAAACTGAAAAGAGACGAACTGTTAGAATTTTATCAACCAGGAAATGACGGTGCGATTTCTGCATAGTGCATCTTTAAACTCGCGGAAATGGAACATAATTCTATTTTCTGCACTTACACGTATTCAGACCTTTAACTTAAGCATTAGAATAGTATGCTATTAACCCGCTATTCGTTGGGGTTGGAGATCAAAGAAATGAATCTGTGGTGGAGGTGTGTATACAGATACGCCGTATTCTGACTTTGACTTAATTCCCTCATAATTCCACCACCTTTATGCAAGAGGAAACCATGAATAAGGTCTAGTGAACCTCCCGGTTCCAAATGGAAAAAGCATCTACTTACTTTTTTATGATATAAATTAAAGCATTCGCCATGCTCTGTAATTTATAAATTGATAAGAACTATTGATGAGAGCTCGGTAAATTAGTCATCCGTTTGGAGAAGAAGATTGAAAATACACATAGCAAATAGTTTTAGATGATTTTTCCTTATGATCCCAGAAGACGAATGTGAAACCAGTCATATGGAAGCAAACTGAAAATCATATCAAAATGACATGTATTGCGGCCCATTTTCCACAGTTAAGTAGGGTATAAATAGCTGTACCGTTATTCAGAATGTGTATTGTATGCCCTCATAATCTGTGTGGATGAAATTTGGAGACCCAAACTATAGACTTCTTTAGGGCCAAGCCTGCCAAGTTGATGTATGCAGTTTAGAATGTTTTAATTATATGCCTGGGCTTTTCTCTGTTTTATTTTACCATTTGTATCATGTTAAATATTAGCCACTATCGGAGGCCACCATCAGTAATACCCACAAACATTTGTTATGGTCCATTTAGTTTCCTTTTGCATCATTCAATTAAATTGACCTTTCTTTCCTCTGTCATATCCATGTAGTTGTTCCTGAGGATTGCTAGCATTAGTGGATTCTATTAGGCTAACGTTGTGCAATAATTTGGGACATGTAGCCTATTTGAATCATTATGGAACTCAAACCACACCTAGCAGGTTAAACCTGGAGCCTGGTGCATGGATCACGATGACTGAAACGTTGTCATACAGTTCCATGATTAGGGTAGATTTCTAGGACTATTGTTCAACACATATTGTACACTTTTTTTCTACCTTCAAATATTTCATGGATTCAACTTGAATATGACAACCTTCAAGATGAATCAAGCCACTGTATTTTGGATTCATCAATATATATTGTGCATAAATACTTCAAAAGAAAATGTCATACATTCTTTCCTGTCCCCCAAATTTGCCTAAATAATCTACAAGATCAGAGTAATTTAAAATCTACCAGTTGGTGCTGAAATTGAGACGAGTATGCATATATTTAGATGGCTTTCTTTCATTGATCCCTGTATTCTGAACCAGTTCTCTTTGTGTTTTTGTGAGTCTGTCGATCAAATTCTAATTAAAGATACATCTTATTTAAAGGGATGCCTTAAGATAAATGTACTGAATTAAAACTCCAGGAGGAAATCTGTTGTCCAGCAAGTGGGAGGGTTTTCAGCAGTTGAATTAAATATATTCAGTGCATGCAAGGGAACCAGACTTGCCTTACACACCTGCTTAAGGCAAGTCTGAATACCACCTACTGAGAAGTGTGTAGCAAAGGAGTGTGTAGGAAAGGAATCATTTGTCTAAGTCTGAATCGGGCCTTAATATGAACGTGCCCACAGAATTGTTTACCTGAGGAACTTATTGAGGTCCCCGTGCTTCATATACTCAAAAACCATGATGAGGGGGTCGCTCTCCACACACACACCGTAGAACGTGACAATGTGCTGGTGCTGCAGGTTGGTCAGTAACTCGGCCTCCCGGTGGAAGTCCTTCCTTGCATTCTCACTAGCCTCTTTCAGGGTCTGAACACACAAACACACACAGGTTACTATCCAATTTTTACTCAAAATGTAGTTTGTTAGACACCGAAAACATCATACTTAAACATTATGCACACTGTGCACGGCGACTACTTACTGGGAATATTCTGCCACAAGATGTTTTTGGCTCAAATCCACCAAGTACAGACATAAGTAACTCTTAAAGTAAAAGTGAGTTATAGGAACTTAACCATAGCCCACAATTTTATCTTGTTGGTAATGACCAAGCAGAGATGTTGTATACTTCTGTATAGTAAGTTCAGTGTTATTTACAGAAGTAGTGTGGTTGGTTTTCGTGTTCTGATCTTTGCATTAGTGATCGTAAATCATGAAATCTGTCATAGCGATTTAAGTGCAGAGGCGAGAGAGAGTGTTTCAGGAAATGTAACAGGAACAGGAGAGAGCTACGGACGCCAAAGGATGACCCTCTGTTCTGACCCCCAGCTAGAACGCTGAGATGGCAGAAAAAGAGATTCCTCCACCCCCATCTTCAACCAATTAGATTTCAGGAAACAGATACAATTTGATCAGAACAGAACTGGAAGTGGATGAGTTTCCTAAAAGCCTCAGAACTAACATGGTACCTTCTTTCTCTTAACAACCCAGACCCACGCCACTATGAGAACATTCAAGGGCTTAGACAAATTCTGAAGTTCATTCACAACTAGAAGATTGACCACTAAACATTGATTTGGCATTGTTACTTTCTCGCGGCTGGGTTGTCCAGAGGAGTAAAAGTGCCGAATTAGCTACAAAGATTTCAAGAAACTCACTCCTGAATGCGAGTTACCTATGACGCTGTATGACTGCCGGGACGTTGGAGAATTAAATCGCCTGTGTGACTGCTAGCATCCTTGCATGACTGCCAACGCCTTAGCTAATGTCACTACTGTTCCGTATCGTGATCGATGACTCCCTTGTGAGTTTGACCATAAACATGGAAGCTTAGCCTATATGGCTGCATGCCTGTCCAATGTTTGCATGTAAAACCACTACCATTAGTGATATGACTATGTTAGACCGTAGAAGCGGCAACTCGGAAAGTGCAAAGTCACATCTATCACCTTCAATGGCAGGTTTCCAGTAGATACAGGACAAACTGCCCTGCCACTCAAGCCCCACTTCACACTTAGAATGCGGTGGGACACAGGAAGGAAAGACAGGAAGTCATGAGGAGGGGGTTCTCTCCCATGCCATGTTTTTTCAATTAAAACTCTCCTATAAGATCTAATTTCACCACATACTTTGAATGCTGGAATTATTGATGGAAGCAGGCCATTGGCCGATTTTCCTACAGGAGCATCTAGGGGGTAGGGTTTGGGGGTCCATTTGGAAATTGTCCAAACGATGTAGCCTACAGTGGGTTGTGATCGACTGGAAAGAGCAGCGTTACCTTGACGGCTACCAGGATCTTTTCGAGCTCAGGAGACAGGTTATAGCACTCAGCCAGGAAAACCTTCCCAAACGCCCCCTCTCCCAACTCCCTCTTCAGCACTATGTTGTGTCTCTTGATGTGCTGGACAACTGCAACACAAAGAGAACCTAGTTATTACATATATCAGTGTGACTTCTGAATATGAATGCCGTAATCAGTATATATCTGAGAAGAGATGATGATATATGGTTGGATTGGGGGACTGGGAGCCGTCATTGGTTGTACCGAATGCTCCATCTACTATTTTGTTGTCTTGATATTGATCGTGATGAGCTGTATTGTCTGATCACTGTTTTCAAAAGTAAAAGTTGCACAAATAGTTGTGCGTTGCATCTTTTTGTTGTGATTATAGTAACATCATGTCAGCTCCGTCTCTCAGCATAATAGCTATCATGTGGGAATCGTCAGAAATAGATGTTTGAAAGTCTATTTGAAATTGCGATTTTTGACTGAACAAACGCTGAAATCTGGCTGGTGTTGATACAGTCGCGGGATTCTCTCAGAGCTGCACGCACTTAACTCTCTATAGCACAAGGACAGTGGAGAACACCAAAACATATTCATCAGCAGGTTACTGTCTTCAGAGAGAAACAGGACACAAAACGTCAAGATTTATTTCTGATCTGATTAAGAAATGCATTTGAAGGAAAGCTCACCTCTCAGTCTATTGCATTGCGGAGGGCTAGACTTTGAAGCTGTATCGAGCTGCACGAACTTACTGAGAACCATAACCCAATATTAAAGAGATAGATAGAGAGAGAGCGTAGGCCATTAGGCCAGAATGTACAGACTCAAGAACTGAGCACAGCTTTGTTTGTGTGTGTGCATGTGCCTGTGTGTGTGCGTGCGTGCGTGTGTACGGGTGTGCTTGTGTGTGTTAACCTGATGACATCACATCTGTCATAACCACAGCTCAGGGAATTATGTAAGTACCCACAATTCCCTAAACATCTAACCAAAAAAGCCACAACTCACTACCACTGCTTACTAACTCTCTTCCTTATACACACATATTAATATCTATCATATAGCTCTGTTACTCAAACACGTTTTACTCACAACTCAACTATTTCCATCATTACAGTCATTCCAACCATACAACTCAACCATTCCTGCCAATTCATGTACAGTAAATGTACATTTCCACAACCAAATGCCACACATTTACTACACGTATCATACACATATCATTCTAAGTTCAAATCAAACTTTATTTGTCACGTGCCGAATACAATATGTGTAGACCTTACCGTGAAATGCTTACTTACAAGCCCTTAACCAACAGTGCAGTTCAAGAAGAGTTAAGAAAATATTTACCAAAAGTGAATACATGTCAAGAAGAGACAAAACCACACCCCTTCCCCTGTCTATCATTCTCCTTAAGAGTTTTTGCTAATTATTTGTGGCTTTTCCAAAGCCTCACTTCGGGCCGGTGGTGTAGGGGTTGGCTTTAGACTTTAGTCACTGTTTTCTGATGTCATTGGTGAATGGGAGACATACCACAGGAGAAGAGTAAACAACTTGATAAAAATACATTTGTAAATCACAATTTCCAGCACTATGCTAATAAGCCTTCTAAACCCAGAGACCAGGATGGAGATTAAAATGGATTAAATAAACATTTTCCTCAGAAGTCTACACACAATACCCCATTATGACAAATTGGAAACAGGTTTTTAGAAATGTTTGCAAATGTATAAATAAATACAATTTCAACTGAAATACCTTATTAACATAAGTATTCAGACCCTTTGCTATGAGCCACGAAATTAAGCTCAGGTGCATCCTGTTTCCATTGATCATCCTTGAGGTGTTTCTACAACTTAATTGGAGTCTACCTGTGGTGAATTCAATTGATTGGACATGATTTGGAAAGGCACACAACTGTCTATACAAGGTCCCACAGTTGACAGTGCATGTCAGAGCAAAAACCAAGCCATGAGGTCGAAGGAAATGTCTGTAGAGCTCCGAGACAGGATTGTGTCGAGGCACAGATCTGGGGAAGGGTAGCAAAATATTTTTTCAGCATTGAAGGTCCCCAAGAACACAGTGGCCTCTATCATTCTTAAATGGAAGAGGTTTGGAACCACCAAAACTCTTCCCAGAGCTGGCCGCTCGGCCAAACTGAGAAATCGGGGGAGAAGGGCCTTGGTCAGGGAGGTGACCAAGAACCCAAAGGTCACTCTGACAGAGCTCTATAGTTCCTCTGTGAAGATGGGAGAACCTTGTGTGTGTGTGTGTGTGTACATCTCTTGTTCTTAATGAGTTTTGTCCACTCTAATGGAGTGCACAAATTAATGGAGGCTATTGATCTGTTTCTATGATATGAGTCACACCCACTCTCCTGACATAATACCCTACCTACATTGTTTCTCTCTTTTTCATTAAACTGAATACGACATTTACACACACAGACACACCACAAACACACAGACACACACACAGCTGTACAGTAGTGACTGACATTTTATGTTTTTCTGAGGCTCATAAATCTCTTTTGGTGATTTGCTGAGGACACAAGTCAGACCACGGCTCTCTCAGCATTGGCCCAGACAGGTAAAGACAGAGGAGACACACACTGTGTAAAACACAGACCTACACAGAGACACTGTCCTATTGTAGATGCCTCCGTACATCATCTGCTCAAGAACTTGTGTCCTCGTTAAGAAGCATGACCTCTAATTTGATGGATTAGATAGATCCAACTACACAGCTAACAAGTGTGATTGACACACACACACGGAACGCTGCCTGTCCCACTCAACACATTTTATCAGCAGCTCCAGTGCCATTTCCATAGCAGCGGAGAGAGTGTTGCTAAGGCAACCCACACATACGTACATTCTGGTGTGGGTTCTTAGATGGCGTCTATGTGTCGGTGCAACAGATTCATGGTGACGTCAGCACTCAGATCCTTTGAGATCTCCTAGTCTGCAGGCTATTCTTCTTTGCTACAGTCTAGTAGGCTATATCTTGTTACCCATTAAAAGGAACTGGTGTTAAAGAAAGCCATTTGTATGTGTGTCTTATGCGTGTGTGTGTAAGCCATGGTCTTGTACTCACAGGTGTCTGATTTGAGCATGCTGTTGCTGCGGAAGTACTGAGGGTTCTCGATAACGGGGATCTTGGTCATGCCGATGATGACTGCGTCTAGGCCCATCTCAGAGGAGGACGGAGTGTTACTGCCATTGGACACGTGGTGGAGAGGAGAAGCCGAGTCGTCATCATTACTGATCACCGATGACGCACCTGAGAGAGAGGAGAGAGCGAGAGGAAAGAGCAGGGAGAGAGGAGAGCGCGAGAGGAGAGAGAGAGCAGGGAGAGAGGAGAGAGCGAGAGGAGAGGGAGAGCAGGGAGAGAGGAGAGAGCGAGAGGAGAGAGAGAGCAGGGAGAGAGGAGAGAGAGAGCAGGGAGAGAGGAGAATGGAATTAAAAGGAAGAGGAAGAGAGAAAAAGAAATGAGAACAGAAGAGATGAGAACAGAATAGAAGAGAAGAGATTAGAATGGAATAGAAGAGATGAGAACAGATGAGAAGGGGAGAAGATGAGAACAGAAGAGAAGAGGAGAGAAGAGAAAAGATGAGAACAGAAGAGGAGAGATGAGAACAGAAGAGGAGAGATGAGAACAGAAGAGGAGAGATGAGAACAGAAGAGGAGAGATGAGAACAGAAGAGGAGAGATGAGAACAGAAGAGGAAAGATGAGAACAGAAGAGGAGAGATGAGAACAGAAGAGGAGAGATGAGAACAGAAGAGGAGAGATGAGAACAGAAGAGGAGTGATGAGAACAGAAGAGAGTTGAGAACAGAAGAGGAGTGATGAGAACAGAAGAGGAGAGATGATAACAGAAGAGATGATAACAGAAGAGATGATAACAGAAGAGGAGAGATGAGAACAGAAGAGGAGAGATGAGAACAGAAGAAGAGATGAGAACAGAAGAGGAGAGATGAGAACAGAAGAGGAGAGATGAGAACAGAAGAGGAGAGATGAGAACAGAAGAGGAGTGATGAGAACAGAAGAGGAGTGATGAGAACAGAAGAGGAGTGATGAGAACAGAAGAGGAGTGATGAGAACAGAAGAGGAGAGATGATAACAGAAGAGGAGAGATGATAACAGAAGAGGAGTGATGAGAACAGAAGAGGAGTGATGAGAACAGAAGAGGAGAGATGATAACAGAAGAGGAGTGATGAGAACAGAAGAGGAGTGATGAGAACAGAAGAGGAGAGATGATAACAGAAGAGGAGTGATGAGAACAGAAGAGGAGTGATGAGAACAGAAGAGGAGAGATGAGAACAGAAGAGGAGTGATGAGAACAGAAGAGGAGAGATGAGAACAGAAGAGGAGAGATGAGAACAGAAGAGGAGTGATGAGAACAGAAGAGGAGAGATGAGAACAGAAGAGGAGAGATGAGAACAGAAGAGGAGAGATGAGAACAGAAGAGGAGAGATGAGAACAGAAGAGGAGTGATGAGAACAGAAGAGGAGAGATGAGAACAGAAGAGGAGAGATGAGAACAGAAGAGGAGAGATGAGAACAGAAGAGGAGAGATGAGAACAGAAGAGGAGTGATGAGAACAGAAGAGGAGTGATGAGAACAGAAGAGGAGTGATGAGTAGGGGAAAATAAATAAGAGTCAAAGAGAATGGGAGAAGAGATGAGAACAGAATGGGAGAAGAGATGAGAACAGAATGGGAGAAGAGATGAGAACAGAATGGGAGAAGAGATGAGAACAGAAGAGAAATGAGAAAGAGATGAGAACAGAAGAGAAGAGAAAAGATAAGAGGAGATGAGCAGAAGAGAAGGGCAGAAGTGGTGTTTGAGGAAAATTAAAGTGGAAGAATGAATTTTTTTTTAAATGGAAGAGGAGGCATGTTTTTGTTTTTACAAAAAGTATGAGGCTCAATTCCATACCAATCACCACATCCTTCCTTGTCCATGAGTTTCTGAGATATGAGGTATCACCGATCACATTATCATCATGATATTATTAAACTCCCTAACCTATAAGACACTATATCCGTCCGTAGATGTGCATGTCCAAACCCATATCCAAAGTACGTAATATGGGTATAACTGCATTTTATATGCAATATTACCACAAGTAATACTCAAATATTGTTAAATGCAGTATGTTTGAGTACATTTTTGTTCATGTCAAGGATTGCCTCTTTCTCATCTGTCCCACGAACAGAAATGTGGCCTTTAAACTGGTGGAAGATAGGAAACAAACTCTCCAAAATGCCATTCAATTGTCTCCCCTCAGGGCTAATGAATGTACAATAGTAGTCTAGGTCATGATGAGAAAGAATGTGTTGATACAGTACTTTGTGAATACGGAGAGAATGACGTATCATTTATCTGTGGACCAAATTTTGTTTCTTCTCTGGTTTACAGTTCTATCCCAAAATAAACAATTCATATTTTATTCTCATACACACAGTCTCAATCTCTAAACACACACACCACAGTGTTGTTTTGGAGCAGTAGAGGAATAGCAGTGGTGCATTCCTAAGCAGGAGGAGGCAACGGAACAGGACTGAGAGACAAAGAGGGATTGTCTCTCAGTAGGCTTATAAGATTGTGTGTGTGCGTGCGTGCGTATGTGACAGTGTGGGTGGATGCTGCCATTTATGCACACTGATCACCAGATTGTGGTGAAACATGAATAATGGGGTCAAAGCACATCTGCCCAAACTAGCTCCCATGACCTCTACTCTCTGTGACCTCCAGCATTGTGTTGAAAGGAAGCAACACAATCCCTGACAAATGACTACAAGACTCATGAAAAGTATTGTTGTGACCCTTACAAGGCTAGTTAAAATCTCCCCCAAGAGGGTTAACCCTAGTGGAGCAATGGTTGGCAGGTTAACAATTGGAATAATTACCTAGTGGTATGATTGACCTTATTTCTTGTTGTCTAGGGCCTGGAGTGTTTTCCTCACCAGGAAAACCTATATGGGGGTCCTAGTTCATGACAAATGGTGAGGCTTGCCTCCTGGCGGTTTGATAATCCATCTAAACTTTACAATCTCAAGACATCGGACCTCTTTTCGTCCAGTCCTGCTCTGCTTTCCTCTGTGGTGGCTACCGTCCGTGGAGTTTCAAACGGTGCACTGACGGTAGAGCTTTACAGGGGAGCTCTTTGATTCTCCACTGATAATGTGTTGAGTGGTTTCACCACAAACAGGCTTCTCTCTCCCCCATGGGTGCTCAAATGATGTGCCACCATTACGCCTCCTCCACCTCCTCTGGAGGAACCATTACGCAGCCGCATTGTACAGGAGTGGCGTCACTGCAATGCATTGTGGATAGCAGAGAGGCATCCATCTTGCATCTGACTGGAGACATATATGTATGGATTTTCTCTAACTGAGAGCAGTGATCCTGCAAGAATGGCTGGTGTAATCAGGTTGACCCGCAGTGTAGACAGCCTGGTAGACAACAGACAGTTAGGTGATGTACTGTATATGACTTATGACTTGTATATGATTTATTTCACACACACCACATCCTAAGCAGGTTATTGCTGTAAGCGTGTGTGTCGGGGGGACTCATCATTAGTGGTGAGGTCTAGGGCCAGATCGTTATAAACCCTATTTAGCCTGTAGGAGGGAAGGGGAGGGGTAGGGGGCACGAACAGGTCGGTGGGCCACGGGGTCATAAGTGGGGTCAGGTCCTGACCTAACACACTTTAACAGACAGAGCTGCTCTAATGCAGGGGTGGGCTGGGGGGCGGAGACTCTGTTACTATATTGATCTCCTCTGGCTCGCTAAGCGCTCCTCCTTAAGACAGACTGACTGACGGACGGACAGACGGACGGACATGTATTGGATATGGGATTAGAGGGCTGCTGGGGTTATGGACATATGGAGTGTATTAAACGGCTTAAAAGGACATTGTGCCTGTCAGTGTCATTAAAACGAGGTGATGATCTCTTAAAACACGGTGAGGAAATCAAATAAGATTTTATTTGCCACATGTGCCAAATACAAGGGGTGTAGAATTGACTGTGAAACGCTTGCTTACGAGCCCTTCCCAACGAAAAAATGATTTACACAATAGAGGAATAAAATGCAAGAATGGAGCTATATACAGGAAGTAGCAGTACCAGATCACTGTGCAGGGAACTATATACAGGAAGTAGCAGTACCAGATCACTGTGCAGGGAGCTATATACAGGGAATAGCACTACCAGATCACTGTGCAGGGAGCTATATACAGGGAGTAGCAGTACCAGATCACTGTGCAGGGAGCTATATACAGGGAGTAGCAGTACCAGATCACTGTGCAGGGAGCTATATACAGGGAGTAGCAGTACCAGATCACTGTGCAGGGAACTATATACAGGGAATAGCACTACCAGATCACTGTGCAGGGAACTATATACAGGAAGTAGCAGTACCAGATCACTGTTCAGGGAGAGTAGCAGTACCAGATCACTGTGCAGGGAGCTATATACAGGGAATAGCACTACCAGATCACTGTGCAGGGAGCTATATACAGGGAATAGCACTACCAGATCACTGTGCAGGGAGCTATATACAGGGAGTAGCAGTACCAGGTCACTGTGCAGGGAGCTATATACAGGGAGTAGCAGTACCAGACCACTGTGCAGGGAGCTATATACAGGGAGTAGCAGTACCAGATCACTGTGCAGGGAGCTATATACAGGGAGTAGCAGTACCAGATCACTGTGCAGGGAGCTATATACAGGGAATAGCACTACCAGATCACTGTGCAGGGAACTATATACAGGAAGTAGCAGTACCAGATCACTGTGCAGGGAGCTATATACAGGGAATAGCACTACCAGATCACTGTGCAGGGAGCTATATACAGGGAGTAGCAGTACCAGATCACTGTGCAGGGAGCTACAGTGGGGAGAACAAGTATTTGATACACTGCCAATTTTGCAGGTTTTCCCACTTACAAAGCATGTAGAGGTCTGTAATTTTTATCATAGGTACACTTCAACTGTGAGAGACGGAATCTAAAACAAAAATCCAGAAGATCACATTGATAATTTTTAAGTAATTAATTTGCATTTTATTGCATGACATAAGTATTTGATCACCTACCAACCAGTAAGAATTCCGGCACTCACATACCTGTTAGTTTTTCTTTAAGAAGCCCTCCTGTTCTCCACTCATTACCTGTATTAACTGCACCTGTTTGAACTCGTTTCCTGTATAAAATACACCTCTCCACACACTCAATCAAACAGACTCCAACCTCTCCACAATGGCCAAGACCAGAGAGCTGTGTAAGGACATCAGGGATAAAATTGTAGACCTGCACAAGGCTGGGATGGGCTACAGGACAATAGGCAAGCAGCTTGGTGAGAAGGCAACATCTGTTGGCGCAATTATTAAAAAATGGAAGAAGTTCAAGATGACGGTCAATCACCTTCGGTCTGGGACTCCATGCAAGATCTCACCTCGTGGGGCATCAATGATCATGAGGAAGGTGAGGGATCAGCCCAGAACTACATGGCAGGACCTGGTCAATGACCTGAAGAGAGCTGGGACCACAGTCTCAAAGAAAACTATTAGTAACACACTACGCTGTCATGGATTAAAATCCTGCAGCGCACACAAGGTCCCCCTGCTCAAGCCAGCGCATGTCCAGGCCCATCTGAAGTTTGCCGATGACAATCTGGATGATCCAGAGGAAGAATGGGAGGACGTCATGTGGTCTGATGAGACACAAATAGAGCTTTTTGGTCTGAACTCCACTCGGCGTGTTTGGAGGAAGAAGGATGAGTACAACCCCAAGAACACCATCCCAACCGTGAAGCATGGAGGTGGAAACATCATTTTTTGGGGATGCTTTTCTGCAAAGGGGATGACTGCACCGTATTGAGGGGAGGATGGATGGGGCCATGTATCGCGAGATCTTGGCCAACAACCTCCTTCCCTCAGTAAGAGCATTGAAGATCGGTCGTGGCTGGGTCTTCCAGCATGACAACGACCCGAAACACACAGCTAGGGCAACTAAGGAGTGGCTCCGTAAGAAGCATCTCAAGGTCCTGGAGTGGCCTAGCCAGTCTCCAGACCTGAACCCAATAGAACATCTTTGGAGGGAGCTGAAAGTCCGTATTGCCCAGCTACAGTCCCGAAACCTGAAGGATCTGGAGAAGGTCTGTATGGAGGAGTGGGCTAAAATCCCTGCTACAGTGTGTGCAAACCTGGTCAAGAACTACAAGAAACGTATGATCTCTGTATTTGGAAAAAAAGGTTTCTGTACCAAATATTAAGTTCTGCTTTTCTGATGTATCAAATACTTATGTCATGCAATAAAATGCAAATTAATTACTTAAAAATAATACAATGTGAGAGATTCTGTCTCTCACAGTTGAGGTGTACCTATGATAAAAAATTACAGACCTCTACATGCTTTGTAAGTAGGAAAACCTGCAAAATCAGCAGTGTATCAAATAGTTGTTCTCCCCACTGTATATACAGGGAGTAGCACTACCAGATCACTGTGCAGGGAGCTAGGGTGTACCAGTACCAGATCACTGTGCAGGGAGCTAGGGTGTACCAGTACCAGATCACTGTGCAGGGAGCTAGGGTGTACCAGTACCAGATCACTGTGCAGGGAGCTAGGGTGTACCAGTACCAGATCACTGTGCAGGGAGCTAGGGTGTACCAGTACCAGATCACTGTGCAGGGAGCTAGGGTGTACCAGTACCAGATCACTGTGCAGGGAGCTAGGGTGTACCAGTACCAGATCACTGTGCAGGGAGCTAGGGTGTACCAGTACCAGATCACTGTGCAGGGAGCTAGGGTGTACCAGTACCAGATTACTGTGCAGGGAGCTAGGGTGTACCAGTACCAGATCACTGTGCAGGGAGCTAGGGTGTACCAGTACCAGATTACTGTGCAGGGAGCTAGGGTGTACCAGTACCAGATCACTGTGCAGGGAGCTAGGGTGTACCAGTACCAGATTACTGTGCAGGGAGCTAGGGTGTACCAGTACCAGATCACTGTGCAGGGAGCTAGGGTGTACCAGTACCAGATTACTGTGCAGGGAGCTAGGGTGTACCAGTACCAGATCACTGTGCAGGGAGCTAGGGTGTACCAGTACCAGATTACTGTGCAGGGAGCTAGGGTGTACCAGTACCAGATCACTGTGCAGGGAGCTAGGGTGTACCAGTACCAGATTACTGTGCAGGGAGCTAGGGTGTACCAGTACCAGATCACTGTGCAGGGAGCTAGGGTGTACCAGTACCAGATCACTGTGCAGGGAGCTAGGGTGTACCAGTACCAGATCACTGTGCAGGGAGCTAGGGTGTACCAGTACCAGATCACTGTGCAGGGAGCTAGGGTGTACCAGTACCAGATCACTGTGCAGGGAGCTAGGGTGTACCAGTACCAGATCACTGTGCAGGGAGCTAGGGTGTACCAGTACCAGATCACTGTGCAGGGAGCTAGGGTGTACCAGTACCAGATCACTGTGCAGGGAGCTAGGGTGTACCAGTACCAGATCACTGTGCAGGGAGCTAGGGTGTACCAGTACCAGATCACTGTGCAGGGAGCTAGGGTGTACCAGTACCAGATCACTGTGCAGGGAGCTAGGGTGTACCAGTACCAGATCACTGTGCAGGGAGCTAGGGTGTACCAGACCAGATCACTGTGCAGGGAGCTAGGGTGTACCAGTACCAGATCACTACCAGTACCAGATCACTGGGAGCTAGGGTGTACCAGTACCAGATCACTGTGCAGGGAGCTAGGGTGTACCAGTACCAGATTACTGTGCAGGGAGCTAGGGTGTACAAGTACCAGATCACTGTGCAGGGAGCTAGGGTGTACCAGTACCAGATCACTGTGCAGGGAGCTAGGGTGTACCAGTACCAGATCACTGTGCAGGGAGCTAGGGTGTACCAGTACCAGATCACTGTGCAGGGAGCTAGGGTGTACCAGTACCAGATCACTGTGCAGGGAGCTAGGGTGTACCAGTACCAGATCACTGTGCAGGGAGCTAGGGTGTACCAGTACCAGATCACTGTGCAGGGAGCTAGGGTGTACCAGTACCAGATTACTGTGCAGGGAGCTAGGGTGTACCAGTACCAGATCACTGTGCAGGGAGCTAGGGTGTACAAGTACCAGATCACTGTGCAGGGAGCTAGGGTGTACCAGTACCAGATCACTGTGCAGGGAGCTAGGGTGTACCAGTACCAGATTACTGTGCAGGGAGCTAGGGTGTACCAGTACCAGATCACTGTGCAGGGAGCTAGGGTGTACCAGTACCAGATTACTGTGCAGGGAGCTAGGGTGTACCAGTACCAGATCACTGTGCAGGGAGCTAGGGTGTACCAGTACCAGATTACTGTGCAGGGAGCTAGGGTGTACCAGTACCAGATTACTGTGCAGGGGTATGAGGTATTTGAGATAGATATGTTCACGAAGGCAGGAGGAACAATGTGTTTCTCGTCCACTTATTACACTCTCAGTGCTAACTGGCAGTGATGACCGTTAAAGTGTCCTGTCATCCCTCTGGCCCTAAGAGCCTCCCCTACCCCCACGCCTGCCCCCTTGCCCTCCAGCAGGGTAACCGGAGCATATTGCTCTCTAAACGCACCTCTAACCTCGCTGAAAACATGAAGTGATGTATTGATCTCACAGACACAGAGAAAAGGAGGGATGGCGGCATAGGAACAGAGAGAAAAATGTGTGGAGGAATGAGAGTAGAGGTGAAGAGAAAGGAAGGTTATGAGCAGGGAGAGATGGGGGTGGAGGAATGAGAGTAGAGGTGAAGAGAAAGGAAGGTTATGAGCAGGGAGAGATGGGGGTGGAGGAGATGAGGGGTCGATGGACAGATGAATGAATTGAACAGGGGAGAGAGAAGGAATGAAGACTAATGGAGATGGAAGGAAGGATACAATTTCATTTACACTGCAATTTAAAGGCAGGCTCTGAATCCAGCCCTCACTACCTGACAGAACAGGACCTAGCCACAGTCTGCAGCATATCAGATTCCTAACTGACCTCCCCCTCCATGTAAAAATATAGATTTTCTCTGTCTCTCTCTCACTCTCTTTCTCTCTGTCAGTGCTTTTCTATTTTTAATAAACAAACCACATTCAACTTTTCATGTGACACCAGGGAGACTGGCTCACCTCCTCCCACTTAAAACATGTGAAGGTGACGAGACGAAAGGAGAGGGGGAATAATGAGAAGCAAACAGAAAGAGAGACAGACAAAGAGCATACATCGTTTCTCCTTACACTATTATCCGTCCATTGTTTGTCTTGGGAATTAAAGGCTGTGTGTGGTGGTGCACTCCGCAGGTTCCATGATTCCTCATGTTGAATGGCAACTTTAATACACACATAGAAGTGGATGGATTACATTTTGACAGTCTATTGAGGGCATTGAATGCCCCACCATTTCAGAAAGTGTGTGTGTGTGTGTGTGTGTGTGTGTGTGTGTGTGTGTGTGTGTGTGTGTGTGTGTGTGTGTGTGTGTGTGTGTGTGTGTGTGTGTGTGTGTGTGTGTGTGTGTGTGTGTGTGTGTGTGTGTGTGTGTGTGTGTGTGTGTGTGTGTGTGTGATGTCCCTGCATTGCTCAGGGTCAGTGTGTGATCAGAATGTGTGGATGAGCTTCTACAAAAACAGAACTCACTCACACACACTCTGTAGAGGGGGAGGACGGACAGAGAGGGAGGACACTGGAGAAAAATGCATTCACTTAAATTATAAGGATGTACAATGTGTTCCAATAGTTTTATTGTCTATGAGTCAGCCTCAATATAACTCAATATGACGTAAGACACTACAGCAATCAATGCCATCATTTACAGCACAACAACCACATAACACACTTACAAGAGGCTCTTGGCCCTGGATATTCCAGCAAGTATAAAAACACATTTTATACTGCATATCGGAGTGTACACACATATTCCAGTAAAAAAAAACATTTCAAGATGCACTTCAAGTTTAATAAATGTTAGTTAATACAGTGTTAGAATGACTATCTAATTTATTTTCCAAAAATATAGCACTTAAATATGTACAAATATGTGCAATACATGTTGATATATTGTATGTACTGGTAAAAGAAGGTTAATGGTTTATGAAAACCTGTCTTTTGTTTTGCTATGGAAGTGTAATGGTGTGTAACTGTATTTCATGGAAGTTGTATGATAAGTGTCTCAACAGTGACCCTGTAACATCCTCAATGAAATACTCTCCATACATCAAACCTGACTTCCATTAACACTGTGTGTTTTACACTTTTATGTCTAATGAAAGTATTATGGGTGCTGAGATGTAGGCTGTTGGTATGGTATGTTTTAGTTCATGTGTTAGCATGTGGAGATATGTATAGAATATACAGTATGCATGGCTAGGTGCCCCTACTGGACCTATAGCTCAGTGTACTGCTCAACCATCAAACTGTGTTTACATGATACCTGCTAGTTCTCTCGCTCGCTCTCTCTCTCTCTCGCTCTCTCTCTCTCTCTCTCTCTCCCTCGATCTCTGTCTCCCTCGTCTCTCTGTCTCTCTCTCTCTCTCTCTGTCTCTCTTTGTCTCTCTCTCGCTCTCTCTCTGTGTCTCTCTCTCTCTCTCTGTGTCTCTCTTTGTCTCTCTCTCGCGCTCTCTCTCTCTCTCGCTCTCTCTCTCTCTGTGTCTCTCTGTGTCTCTCTCTCGCTCTCTGTCTCTCTCTCTCGCTCTGTCTCTCTCTCGCTCTCTCTCTCTCTCTCGCTCTGTCTCTCGCGTTGTCTCTCTCGCTCTCTCTCTGTGTCTGTCTCTCTCTCTGTCTCTCTCTGTCTCTCTCTCTGTCTGTCTCTCTCTCTCTCTCTCTCTTGCTCTCGTTGGTGCATGCTGGGAATTGTATGAGCGAGTGTGAGTGGTGTCTGATTAAGGTTTTTTTTTTCAGTGGTAGAATTAGGTTTATTGTAGTTCTTGTTGGAATTGCCTTGGTTTTGGTGGGGATGGCGACCCAGATGGGGATGCTGTCCCTGACACCTGTTCAGGTGTGTTACTGAAGCCACTGTCACTGTGGAGGAGTTTCTGGTCGCCGTAGGAAAGAAGGTAGGCTATCAAAATGTGGCTTATGCATCCCGGATGAATAAAGCGGTGGAGGTTTTTCTTAAAGAAGAGTGTCTGGTTGATCGTATGGTTGAGCATGGTGTACTTCTTAAAGAAGAGTGTCTGGTTGATCGTATGGTTGAGCATGGTGTACTTCTTAAAGAAGAGTGTCTGGTTGATCGGATGGTTGAGCATGGTGTACTTCTTAAAGAAGAGTGTCTTGTAGATCGTATGGTTGAGCATGGTGTACTTCTTAAAGAAGAGTGTCTGGTTGATCGTATGGTTGAGCATGGTGTACTTCTTAAAGAAGAGTGTCTGGTTGATCGTATGGTTGAGCATGGTGTACTTCTTAAAGAAGAGTGTCTGGTTGATCGTATGGTTGAGCATGGTGTACTTCTTAAAGAAGAGTGTCTTGTTGATCGTATGGTTGAGCATGGTGTACTTCTTAAAGAAGAGTGTCTGGTTGATCGGATGGTTGAGCATGGTGTACTTCTTAAAGAAGAGTGTCTGGTTGATCGTATGGTTGAGCATGGTGTACTTCTTAAAGAAGAGTGTCTGGTTGATCGTATGGTTGAGCATGGTGTACTTCTTAAAGAAGAGTGTCTGGTTGATCGTATGGTTGAGCATGGTGTACTTCTTAAAGAAGAGTGTCTTGTTGATCGGATGGTTGAAGGTATAAACATAAACATAAAGGTATGTTTATTCAAGTTACGCCACTTTTTTCTCCGTCAACAAGAGTAACGATTTCGAACGTAACACTGTTTATTCCCAATGAGCTATTGGAGCGTGAGCCATTGCGGTTTGAGAAGTTTGCAAGTTCAATTAAAATTGTCCCGCTGGGTTGCAAACACCCGGCTCTGAAACAGGTTATGTCGTTTCGGCGACAAGTGTTTATGTATTTGGACTCAACCGAGGCAGACTTTCGTTTGAAGTCAAGTATGACAACATATTGTATATGGCTTATGCTAGTATGAGTAGTCAACAGTGTTTTGAGTGTGGGGATGTTGGCCATAAGCAACATGCATGCCCGAAAAGGGAGAAGGTGGAGGGAGGGACGCAGGTGGTCCTCGTAACGCCTGGGCCCACTGATGTAGGGAGAGGTGGGCCAACTGAGGGGCAGCCACAAGCACCTGTTGTTGAGGGTACTGAGTTGCATCTTGTACCAGAGGAGAACATAACGTTTGATGTGCAGCAGGAAAAATATTGTTTTAGGAAGTAAGGATGGAACTGGGGAGCCATTTCCCAAGACTGGTGAGGAGATACCCAGTGCGAGTGATGGGGTACAGGAGGGGGTTCAGGTGGAGTCTGCCAGGTAGTGAAGGAGATGTCCATTACGAGTAATGGGGTACAGGAGGGGGTTCAGGTGGAGTCTGCCAGGTAGTGAAGGAGATGTCCATTACGAGTAATGGGGTACAGGAGGGGGTTCAGGTGGAGTCTGCCAGGTAGTGAAGGAGATGTCCATTACGAGTAATGGGGTACAGGAGGGGGTTCAGGTGGAGTCTGCCAGGTAGTGAAGGAGATGTCCATTACGAGTAATGGGGTACAGGAGGGGGTTCAGGTGGAGTCTGCCAGGTAGTGAAGGAGATGTCCATTACGAGTAATGGGGTACAGGAGGGGGTTCAGGTGGAGTCTGCCAGGTAGTGAAGGAGATGTCCATTACGAGTAATGGGGCACAGGAGGGTTCAGGAGGACTAGTCTCCCAGGTAGTGGAGGAGATGCCCGGTATGAGTGATGGGGTGCAAGTGGGGAGTGTTGAGAGGGATGTGGCAGAGGTGAGTCAGGGGTCTGTGGCCTCAGTTGAGGAGGATCAGGAGAAGGATATGGGTTTGAGTATTAGAAGTAATAAAACAGAAAAGGCTTAATGTCATTTTTTTTTCTACAGGCGATACATAGTGATGAGGTTAATGAGGTTGACGGGGGTATGTGTTGGGAGGGGCAGCAGTCATGGTACTAATTTCAGTGCTGGGGTGGCCATCTTGTTTTCCTCAGGCTTAGGGGTGACTGTGAGATCTACAACAGAGATTGTCAAGGGTCGGGTTTTATTGGTTAAGGTGGATGTTGTGTTTTTTATTTTTTATTTTTTAATGCTCCTAATGAGCATTTCCATATTTGATCAAATAAAGGAAACCTTAAGACAGTGTGACCAAGAGGGGTGTATGGTTTTAGGGGGGACTGGAACTGTACAGTGGATTTTACTGTTGATTGCACTGCTGAAGAACCTCACCTGCGGTCACAAATTTGCCTGTCTGGTCTATTAACTGAGTTTGAGCTTTCTGATGTGTGGAGAGTAAGAAATGCAAAAGTTAGGCAGTACACATGGCTAAAAGTTAATGAAGGTCGTGTCAGTGCAGCAAGGTTATACATGTTGTATGTATCTGAGCACCTGTAGCTCCTGTAGGTTTTTCTGATCACAATATTGTCACTGTTGATATTCAGTAGAGGTCGACCGATTAATTGGCATGGCCGATTAATTAGGGCCAATTTCAAGTTTTCATCATAATCGGTAATCGCCATTTTTGGACGCCGATTACATTGCAATCCACGAGGAGACTACGTAGCAGGCTGACCACATGTTACGCGAGTGCAGCAAGGAGCCAAGGTAAGTTGCTAGTGAGCAATAAATTTATCTTATAAAAACAATCAATCTTCACATAATCACTAGTTAACGACACATGGTTGATATTACTAGGTTAACTAGCTTGTCCTGCCTTGCATATAATCAATGAGCTGCCTGTTAATTTATCATCGATTCACAGCCTACTTCGCCAAACAGGTGATGATTTAACAAAATCCTATTCGTGAAAAAAGCACAATCGTTGCACGAATGTACCTAACCATAAACATCAATGCCTTTCTTAAAGTCAATATTTTTTTAAACCTGCATATTTAGTTAAAATAAATTAGTGTTAGCAGGCAATATTAACTAGGGAAATTGTGTCACTTCTCTTGTGTTCATTGCACGCAGAGTCAGGATATATGCAACAGTTTGGGCTGCCTGGCTCATTGCGAACTAATTTGCCAGAATTTTACATAATTATGACATAACATTGAAGGTTGTGCAATGTAACAATATTTAGACTGAGGGTTGCCACCCATTCGATAAAATACGGAACGGTTTCGTATTTCACTGAAAGAATAAACCTTTAGTTTTCGAAATGATAGTTTCTGGATTTGATCATATTAATGACCTAAGGCTCGTATTTCTGTGTTTATTGTAATTAATTCTATGAATTGATATTTGATAGAGCAGACTGACTGTGCGGTGGTAGGCAGCAGCGGGCTCGTAAGCATTCATTCAAACTTTACTGTGTTTGCCAGCAGCTCTTAGCAAGCCTATCAAGCCTGTCAACTACTGAGATTAGGCTGACAATACTAAAGTGCCCATTAGAACATCCAATAGTCAAAGGTATATGAAATGCAAATGGTATAGAGAGAAATAGTCAACACTTCATAATTCCTATAATAACTACAACCTAAAACTTCTTAAGTGGGAATATTGAAGAACTGTTAATATTGAAACACCAGCTTTCATATGTTCTGAGCAAAGAAATTAAACATGAGCTTTTTTACATGGCACATATTGCAATTTTACTATCTTCTCCAACACTGTGTTTTTGCATTATTTAAATCAAATTGAGCATGTTTCATTATTTATTTGAGACTAAATATATTTTATTTGTGTATAATATTAATTTAAAATAAAAGTGTTCATTGTTCATTCAGTACTGTTGTAATTGTCATTATTACAAATATATATATATATATATATATATATATATATATATATATATATATATATCAGTGGGGCAAAAAAAGTATTTAGTCAGCCACCAATTGTGCAAGTTCTCCCACTTAAAAAGATGAGAGGCCTGTAATTTTCATCATAGGTACACTTCAACTATGACAGACAAAATGAGGAAAATTATTCCTGAAAATCACATAGTAGGATTTTTAATGAATTTATTTGCAATTTATGGTGGAAAATAAGTATTTGGTCACCTACAAACAAGCAAGATTTCTGGCTCTCACAGACCTGTAACTTCTTCTTTAAGAGGCTCCTCTGTCCTCCACTCGTTACCTGTACAAATGGCACCTGTTTGAACTTGTTATCAGTATAAAAGACACCTGTCCACTACCTCAAACAGTCACACTCCAAACTCCACTATGGTCAAGACAAAAGAGCTGTCAAAGGACACCAGAAACAAAATTGTAGACCTGCACCAGGCTGGGAAGACAGAATCTGCAATAGGCAAGCAGCTTGGTTTGAAGAAATCAACTGTGGGAGCAATTATTAGGAAATGGAAGACATACAAGACCACTGATCATCTCCCTCGATCTGGGGCTCCACGCAAGATCTCACCCCATGGGGTCAAAATGATCACAAAAATCCCAGAACCACACGGGGGGACCTAGTGAATGACCTGCAGAGAGCTGGGACCAAAGTAACAAAGCCTACCATCAGTAACACACTCCGCCGCCAGGGACTCAAATTCTGCAGTGCCAGACGTGTCCCCCTGCTTAAACCAGTACATGTCCAGGCCCGTCTGAAGTTTGCTAGAGAGCATTTAGATGATCCAGAAGAAGATTGGGAGAATGTCATATGGTCAGATGAAACAAAAATATAACTTTTTGGTAAAAACTAAACTCGTCGTGTTTGGAGGACAAAGAATGCTGAGTTGCATCCAAAGAACACCATACCTACTGTGAAGCATGGGGGTGGAAACATCATGTGGGTCAGAGGTTTACATACACTAACTTGACTGTGCCTTTAAACAGCTTGGAAAATTCCAGAAAATTATGTCATGGCTTTAGAAGCTTCTGATAGACTAAACCCAGTGCCTCTTTGCTTGACATCATGGGAAGATCAAAAGAAATCAGCCAAGACCTCAGAAAAAAATGGAGACCTCCACAAGTCTACTTCATCCTTCGGAGCAATTTCCAAATGCCTGAAGGTACCACGTTCATCTGTACAAACAATAGTACGCAAGTATAAACACCATGGGACCACACAGCCGTCATATCGCTCAGGAAGGAGAAGCATTCTGTCTCCTAGAGATGAACGTACTTTGGTGTGAAAAGTGAAAATCAATCCCAGAACAACAGCAAAGAACCTTGTGAAGATGCTGGAGGAAACAGGTACAAAAGTATCTATATCCACAGTAAAACGAGTCCTATATTGACATAACCTGAAAGGCCGCTCAGCAAGAAAGAAGCCACTGCTCCAAAACCGCCATAAAATAGCCAGACTACGGTTTGCAACTGCACAAGCGGACAAAGATCATACTTTTTGGAGAAATGTCCTCTGGTCTGATGAAATAAAAATAGAACTGTTTGGCCATAATGACCATTGTTACGGTTGGAGGAAAAAGGGGGAAGTTTCTAAGCCGAAGAACACCATCCCAACCGTGAAGCACGGGGTTGGCAGCATCATGTTGTGGGGATGCTTTGCTGCAGGAGGGACTGGTGCACTTCACAAAATAGATGGCGTCATGAGGAAGCAAAATTATGTGGATATATTGAAGCAACATCTCAAGACATCAGTCAGGAAGTTAAAGCTTGGTCGCAAATGGTCTTCCAAATGGACAATGACACCAAGCATACTTCCAAAGTTGTGGCAAAATGGCTTAAGGAAAACAAAGTCAAAGTATTGGAGTGGCCATCACAAAGCCCTGACCTCAATCCTATAGAAAATGTCTGGACAGAAGTGAAAAAGCGTGTGCCAGCAAGGAGGCCTTTCAAACCCGACTCAGTTACACCAGCTCTGTCAGGAGGAATGGGTCAAAATTCACCCAACTTATTGTGGGAAGCTTTTGGAAGGATCCCCAAAATATTTGACCCAAGTTAAACAATTTAAAGGCAAATTTACCAAATTCTAATTGAGTGTATGTAAACTTCTGACCCACTGGGAATGTGATGAAATAAATAAAACCTGAAATAAATCATTCTCTCTACTATTATTCTGACATTTCACATTCTTAAAATAAAGTGGTGATCCTAACTGACCTAAGACAGTGAATTTTTCCTAGGATTAAGTGTCAGGATTTGTGAAAAACTGAGTTTAAATGTATTTGGCTAAGGTGTATGTAAACTTCCCACTGATATATATATTAGTAAAAATCGTCAGATTAATCATTTTTGTCTTTTTTTGGTCCTCCAATAATCGGTATCGGCGTTGAAAAATCATAATCGGCCAACCTCTACTAGTTGGTACTCTGGGAGAGGTTTTCTCTTCTCAACTGTTTATATTGGGGCCAAAGTACAGGTTTAGTTGAAGGGGGGTAGTTCTCTTACTTAACTCTGTGTCAGGGGCAGCTAAATGTGCCATTTGGAAGACACAAAAGAACAGTATTCGGTGACGGGTCTGTGGACGTGGTGGGCATGCTGGAGGAGATGTTGGCAGCGAGACAGAGGGTTGAGTTTGCCTATTACAAACTGGTTAATAACATTGGGCTGTTATGAGCATATGGGGTATTGGTTGTTGTGTTTAGTTACTGTGGAGGAAGATTTGGTGTTGTGTTTTTAATTGATGTTTATTAACCATGTTTTTGTTAGTTTGAGTGTTTATTGTGTAATGGGTTCCAGCTCTCTGTCTCTCTGTGTGTGTTTGGGACTCCATTTCTCCTAGCGCCCAACCACCTCCAGTGGAACGTTATGAAATAACACAAAGCCTGAAGGAAAACACAAACAAAATAAATGAAATGAGCAGCAACATAAATGACATCATAATCATGACAGTGATCAAAATATTAAAACAAATCATGTGTGATCAGAAATGATACATTCAATGCATACCTAATTGTAAAACATCCCCCAAAAGTAGAAAGTAGGTCCCAGTTGCTGGTAGACATCAGTGCTTAGTAGAGTTAGTGGGATCAACAGCTCTGAGTGGTGGGTTAAGGTCGCTTAGTGAATTAGTCCTTCAGTGCAGAGGCAGGTGGAAAGATACAGTATATATACAGTACCATTCAATAGTTTGGACACACCTACTCATTCAAGGGTTTTTCTTTATTTGGACTATTATTTTATACATTGTAGAATAATAGTGAAGACATCAAAACTATGAAATAACACATATGGAATCATATAGTAACCAAAAAAAGTGTTAAACAAATCTATATATATTTTATATTTGTGATTCTTCAATGTATCCACCGGTTGCCTTGATGACATCTTTGCACACTCTTGGCATTCTCTCACCCAGCTTCATGAGGTAGTCACCTGGAATGCCGTTCAATTAACAGGTGTGCCTTGTTAGAAGTTAATTTGTGGAATATCTTTCCTTAATGCGTTTGAGCCAATCAGTTGTGTTGTGACATGGTAGGGGTGGTATACAGAAGATAACCTTATTTGTTAAAATACCACATTACGGCAAAAACAGCTCAAATAAGCAAAGAGAAACAACAGTCATTACTTTAAGACATGAAGGTCAGTCAAACCGGAAAATGTCAATAACTTTGAGAGTTTCTTCAAGTGCAGTCGCAAAAACCATCGAGCACTATGATAAAGCTGGCTCTCATGAGGACCGCCACAGGAAAGGAAGACCCAGAGTTACCTCTGCTACAGAGGATAAGTTCATTAGACTTAACTGCACCTCAGATAGGAGCCCAAATAAATGCTTCAAAGAGTTCAGGTAACAAACACATCTCAACATCAACTGTTCAGAGGAGACTGCAGGAATCAGGCCTTCATTGTTCGAATTGCTACAAAGAAACCACTACTTAAGGACACCAGTAATAAGAAGAGACTTCCTTGGGCCAAGAAACACGAGCAATGGGCATTAGACCGGTGGAAATCTGTCCGTTGGTCTGATGAGTCCAAATTTGAGATTTTTGGTTCCAACAGCTGTGTCTTTGTGAGACACAGAGTAGATGAACAGATGATCTCTGCGTGTGTGGTTCCTACCGTGAAGCATGGAGTAGGAAGGTGTGATGGTGTGGGGGTGCTTTGCTGGTGACACTGTCTGTGATTTATTTAGAATTCAAGGCACACTTAACCAGCATGGCTACCACAGCATTCTGCAGCGATACTCTATCTCATCTGGTTTGCGCTTAGTGGGACTATCATTGGTTTTTCAACAGGACAATGACCCAAAACAAACCTCCAGGCTGCGCAAGGGCTATCTGATCAAGAAGGAGAGTGATGGAGTGTTGCATCAGGTGACTTAGCCTCCACAATCACCTGACCTCAACCCATTTGAGATGTTTTGGGATAAGTTGGACCGCAGAGTGAAGGAAAAGCAGCCAACAAGTGCACAGCATATGTGGGAACTCCTTCAAGACTGTTGGAAAAGCATTCCTCATAAAGCTGAGTAGGCCGTCATTGTAAATAAGAATTTGTTCATAACTGACTTGCCTAGTTAAATAAAGGTAAAAATAATAATAATTTAAAGCTGGATCAGGGAATCCCAAGCTGTCATCAAGGCAAAGGGTGGCTACTTTGAAGAATGTCAAATATAAAATATACACTTTTTTGGTTACTACATGAATCCATATGTGTTATTTAATAGTTTGTAATGTCTTCACTATTGTTCTACAATGTAGAAAATAAAGAAAAGTCCTTGAATAAATAGGTGTGTCCAAAATTTTGACTGGTACAGTAGATAGATATATATATATATATATTTAGGAAGGGTGTAAATTAATGTGAATGTTAAAGGTTTTACAGCGCGGAGCTAAACAGTCCTATAAGCATGGTGTAAGTATTCGATGCAATTTAGAGACATACACGTTCAGGTAGTTACAAACACATCCAAACCGGTCTTCACTGGGTCTTTTCTTACAGGATTTCATCTTTCTAAAGAACGCTTTGTCTTTTCAGCTCATGAACGGACGGGCAAAGTGACAGTATTAAACAACAATAAAAACATAAACAAATTAATTTAAACTTCCAAAGTCACCTTTAACTGTTTTCCCTCTCACCGAGGCTTAACCACGAAATTCGCAAAAAACAACACATCATTCTTCTCAGACTTTTATGGCTGACACACAACAGGTTCCCCCTGGCTTGTTATTGGAGATGAATCGAAGTGGCAGAACGGGAGCAGCCAGATGATTATTATTATCCATCTGCCTGGGGGTGGAGGAGTGGAGGAGTGGAGGGCAAGGAGCTGGCTAAAAAACCATACCCTCATTGCCATCAGGTTGACAACTGGAATAGTAAGGAGCGATTTGAATGTTTTTTGTTCCTTGTGTCGAAACCATCAACTGTCTTAGAAGAGCAGCTGCTCCACAATCACACAAACATGTTACACAACCTAAGTGCCCTAGTGGCTCACGGCAGCCCCATCAAAATCTTTGGAACATCATTCTCTGGCCACGGCCCTTCCTTGCCAACTCACCACACCTGTATCCATCTCCACTGATCGTGTGTGTGTGTGTCCTGTGTGTGTGTGTCCTGTGTGCGTGTCCTGTGTGTGTGTCCTGTGTGTGTGTGTGTGTCCTGTGTGTGTGTGCGTGCGTGATGGTGATTCACTCTTTAAGCTTGGCCAGCGATAATGGTTCATATTTGGAGCAAGGCTGGTGATGACATGCGTATCCATGGCAACAGCATGCAGTGGGCTACTGGAGCCGTCCCCCTCCTGTGTCATATTGCAGTCCTCCTGAAAACTACTCAATGCCACTCAGCATTGCTTGACGCAACTCAATAACATCCAATAGAACTCAACACTACTCCACACAACTTAGAAACACTGGACCCTGATCAACACAACTCAACAACACTGAATACTTTGATACTCATCAACACAAATTAGTATTTCAGTCAATTGGTAGACATCTGTCCCAGTTAACACTAATTTACTACTTAGTATTCAATAGTACCTTCACTGAAAGCTACTATCACAGGGGCTGAGTCACTGGCTTACTGGGGCTCTCTCATGCCGTCCCTGGAGGGGGTGCGTCACCTGAGTGGGTTGATTCACTGTTGTGGTCATCCTGTCTGGGTTGGCGCCCCCCCCCCTTGGGTTGTGCCGTGGCGGAGATCTTTGTGGGCTATACTCAGCCTTGTCTCAGGATGGTAAGTTGGTGGTTGAAGATATAGTGGTGTGGGGGCTGTGCTTTGGCAAAGTGGGTGGAGTTATATCCTTCCTGTTTGGCCCTGTCCGGGGGTGTCCTCGGATGGGGCCACAGTGTCTCCTGACCCCTCCTGTCTCAGCCTCCAGTATTTATGCTGCAGTAGTTTGTGTCGGGGGGCTAGGGTCAGTTTGTTATATCTGGAGTACTTCTCCTGTCCTATTCGGTGTCCTGTGTGAATCTAAGTGTGCGTTCTCTAATTCTCTCCTTCTTTCTTTCTCTCTCTCGGAGGACCTGAGCCCTAGGACCATGCCCCAGGACTACCTGACATGATGACTCCTTGCTGTCCCCAGTCCACCTGGCCATGCTGCTGCTCCAGTTTCAACTGTTCTGCCTTACTATTATTTGACCATGCTGGTCATTTATGAACATTTGAACATCTTGGCCATGTTCTGTTATAATCTCCACCCGGCACAGCCAGAAGAGGACTGGCCACCCCACATATGCTCTCTCTAATTCTCTCTTTCTTTCTCTCTCTCGGAGGACCTGAGCCCTAGGACCGTGCCCCAGGACTACCTGACATGATGACTCCTTGCTGTCCCCAGTCCACCTGTCTGTGCTGCTGCTCCAGTTTCAACTGTTCTGCCTTATTATTATTCGACCATGCTGGTCATTTATGAACATCTTGGCCATGTTCTGTTATAATCTCCACCCGGCACAGCCAGAAGAGGACTGGCCACCCCACATAGCCTGGTTCCTCTCTAGGTTTCTTCCTAGGTTTTGGCCTTTCTAGGGAGTTTTTCCTAGCCACCGTGCTTCTACACCTGCATTGCTTGCTGTTTGGGGTTTTAGGCTGGGTTTCTGTACAGCACTTTGAGATATCAGCTGATGTACGAAGGGCTATATAAATACATTTGATTTGATTTGATACTAATTGCAGCTGATTTCTCCTCACTAGGGAACACTCAGTACTAGAACACCACACACACACACACACACACACACCTCCCTCTGACTGAGCGCTTGAGCAGTGCTGCTGACCTGAGTGATGGGAAGGCCCAAGACTCGATAGACCTGAGAGAGGCATCTGCTTCAGACAGACATGCCTGAGATCAATCGATCAATGAAGCTCTATCTGCTGTAGTGCAGTTTCCAATAGCAAAGCCCAGCGCGCTGTATAGAGCTGTGACTGCACAGACACGTTGTGGTGGTGAATTGGAGGTGGAAAGAGGAGTACCTCAGAGCAGCATGACACACAGCCGTTCGATAAATACTAACTAATTAACATGGACTGAATTACAGGACATTTACAATGCTGAAACTGATCAACGTCCAAGATAAAAGCAATGATGCAAAGAGAATAGGGGTGAGCCTAGGGCTGTTGTGGTGACCGTATTACCGCCACACCGGCTGTCACGAGTCAGTCAAATTCCACGTGACCGTTTAGTCACGGTAATTAGGCTTCTCCAAGCTCTGATGCTGCTGATGGTCATTAGTAGACTACCAAACTTGCTAACTGCCTGGTACTCAGCACACTATTGTCCCTCTAATCACTCTGACATCAATGCAAATGTCATCGAAAATCTAATCAAACACTTCATGAGAGCCCATGAGCTCATGTTGTGCAACATTTCTATAGGCTATACAATTGTGCGAGAACACAGAGTGATGACCTCTACCAAAAAGAGGAGGTTCCCATCAGCTTTCTGTAGACTATGACTACTATATTTATTTCTTAACTTTCCTAATATTAAGCACATTGTTTATCTTTACAACAGGAGTATAGCCTACCTGGCTGGCATGAAAATGAACCACGGGAAAAGCGTCCTCCATTCGTTATTTAAGTGCATAGATGACATGTATTTTTTCCTGCTGCCCCTGTTTGGATACAGGTGCATGATAATGGTCCATTCTAAATCAAAACAAATTTCACACATATATTATTTAGTTTTTGTAAAGACAAGATTAAATCAAGAATAGTCTGATTGTGTGACAATATTATCCTATCACTCGAGAGTTACATATCAACACAGATTCATAGTCACACACCTCATGTAGTCTAGCCAATACGCCTATATGTTTTGATAAGGTTTGAATCACAACTAAAGTGGCCAAATAACTTATTAAAATGAAGGACATTAATCCGATTTACAAGGGCTTTAGAGCCTATCTGGCATACATAAGCAGTGCATGAGTTTCAAGTTTTTTAATCTATCGGCCCCAGCCGCGAACTCAGGCTCTGTGTGTAGTAAACCGACCCTCTCTGCCCAGTCATCGCCATTTTACCTGTTGTTGTTAGAGCTGATTAGCTGTTGTTATCTCACCTGTTGTTTTCTAAGTTAGCTCTACAAATCAACACCTGTGATTACTTTATGCCTCGCTGTATGTCTCTCTCATATGTCAATATGCCTTGTATAGTGTTGTTTAGGTTAGTTATCATTGTTTTAGTTTACAATGGAGCCCCTAGTTCCACTCATTATACCTCTGATACCTCCTTTGTCCCTCCTCCCACACATGCGGTGACCTCACCCATTATAACCAGCTTATCCAGAGACACAACCTCTCTTATCATCACTCAGTGCCTGGGCTTACCTCCGCTGTACCCGCACCCCACCATAATGTCTGCACATTATGCCCTGAATCTATTCTACCAAGCCCAGAAATCTGCTTCTTTTATTCTTTGTCCCCAAAGCTCTAGGCGACCAGTTTTGATAGCCTTTAGCCGTACCCTCATCCTACTCCTCCTCTGTTCCTTGGGTGATGTGGAGGTAAACGTAGGCCCTGCGTGTCCCCAGGCGCTCTCATTTGTTGACTTCTGTGATCGAAAAAAACCTTGGTTTCATGCATGTCAACATCAGAAGCCTCCTCCGTAAGTTTGTTTTACTCACTGCTTTAGCACACTCCGCCAACCCTAATGTCCTTGCCGTGTCTGAATCCTGGCTTAGGAAGGCCACCAACAATTCTGAGATTTCCATACCCAGCTACAACATTTTCCGTCAAGATAGAACTGCCAAAGGGGGAGGAGTTGCAATCTACTGCAGAGATAGCCTGGAAAGTAATGTCATACTTTCCAGGTCCATAACCAAACAGTTTGAATTTCTAATTTAAAACATTTACCTCTCCAGAAATAAGTCTCTCACTGTTGCCGCCTGCTATCGACCCCCCTCCACTCCCAGCTGTGCCTTGGACACCATTTGTGAATTGATCGCCCCCCATCTAGCTTCAGAATTCGTTCTGTTAGGTGACATGGGCACCCTCATGGACATTATCCTGACCAACTTGCCCTCCAAATACTGTTTTCAATCAGGATCACTGCCTCATTGCCTGTATCCGCTATGGGTCCACAGTCAAACAACCACCCCTCATCACTGTTAAATGCTCCCTAAAACACTTCTGAGAGCAGGCCTTTCTAATCGACCTGGTCCGGGTATCCTGGCAGGATATTGACCTCATCCCGTTGGTCGAGGATGCCTGGTCATTCTTTAAAAGTAATTTCCTCACAATCTTAGATAAGCATGCCCGTTCAAAAAATGCAGAACTAAGAACAGATATAGCCCTTGGTTCACTCCAGACCTGACTGCCCTTTACCAGCACAAAAACATCCTATGGCGGACTGCAATAGCATCGAAAAGTCCCAGCGATATGCAACTGTTCAGGGAAGTCAGGAACCAATACACGCAGTCAGTGAGGAAAGCAAAGGCTAGCTTTCTCAAGCAGAAATTCGCATTCTGAAGCTCTAACTCCAAAAAGTTTTGGGACACTGTAAAGTCCATGGAGAACAAGAGCATCTCCTCCCAGCTGCCCACTGCACTGAGGCTAGGTAACACGGTCACCACTGATAAATCCATGATGATCGAAAATTTCAATAAGTATTTCTCAACGGCTGGCCATGCCTTCCTCCTGGCTACTCCAAACCTGGTCAATAGCTCCGCTTCCCCCGCAGCTACTCACCCAAGCCTCCCCAGCTTCTCCTTCACCCAAATCCAGACAGCGGATGTTCTGAAAGAGCTGCAAAAACTGGACCCATACAAATCAGCTGGGCTAGACAATCTGGACCCTCTCTTTCTAAAACTATCCACCACCATTGTTGCAACCCCTATTACCAGCCTGTCTGAGATCCCTAAAGATTGGAAAGCTGCCGCGGTCATCCCCCTCTTCAAAGGGGGTGACATCCTAGAACCAAACTCTAACAGACCTATATTCATCCTGCCCTCCCTATCTAAAGTCTTCAAAAGCCAAGTTAATAAACAGATCACTGACCATTTCGAATCCCACCGTACCTTCTCCGCTGTGCAATCCGGCTTCCGAGCACCTCAGCCACGCTCAAGGTACTAAACGATATCATAACCGGCATCGATAAAAGCCAGTACTGTGCAGCCGCCTTCGTCGACCTGCCCAAGGCTTTCGACTCTGTCAATCACCGTATTCTTATCGGCAGACTCAAAAGCCTTTGTTTTTCTGACTGCCTCGCCTGGTTCAACAACTACTTTGCAGACAGAGTTCAGTGTGTCAAACCGGAGGACATATTGTCTGGACCTCTGGCAGTCTCTATGGGGGTACCACAGGGTTCAATTCTCGGGCCAACTCTTTTCTCTGTATATATCAATGATGTCGCTCTTGCAGCGGGCGATTCCCTGATCCACCTCTACGTAGACGACACCATTCTGTATACTTCTGGCCCTTCCTTGGACACTGTGCTAACTAACCTCCAAACGAGCTTCAATGCCATAACACTCCTTCCGTGGCCTCCAACTGCTCTTAAACGCTAGTAAAACCAAATGCATGCTTTTCAACCGTTCGCTGCCCGCACCCGCCTGCCCGACTAGCATCACCACCCTGGACGGTTTCGACCTAGAATATGTGGACAACTATAAATATCTAGGTGTCTGGCTAGACTGTAAACTCTCCTTCCAGACTCATATTAAACATATCCAATCCAAAATCAAATCTAGAATCGTCTTTCTATTTCGCAACAAAGCCTCCTTCACTCACACTGCCAAAATTACCCTAGTAAAACTGACTATCCTACCGATCCTTGACTTCGGCGATGTAATCTACAAAATAGCTTCCAACACTCTACTCAGCAAACTGGAGTCTATCACAGTGCCATCCGTTTTGTTACCAAATCACCTTATACCACCCACCACTGCGAACTGTATGCTCTAGTCGGTGGGCCCTCGCTACATATTCATCGCCAGACCCACTGGCTCCAGGTCATCTATAAGTCTATGCTAGGTAAAGCTCCACCTTATCTTAGTTCACTGGTCATGATAACAACACCCACCCGTAGCACACGTTCCAGCAGGTATATCTCACTGATCATCCCCAAAACCAATACCTCATTTGGCTGCCTTTCCATCCAGTTCTCTGCTGCCAGTGACTGGAATGAATTGCAAAAATCGCTGAAGTTGGATAATTTTATTCCCCTCACCAACTTTAAAAATCAACTATCTGAGCAGCTAACCGATCGCTGCAGCTGTACATAGTCCATCTGTAAATAGCCCACCCAATCTACCTACCTCATCCCCATATTGTTTTTATTTTATTTATTTTATTTTATGCTCTTTTGCACACCAGTATCTCTACTTGCACATCATCATCTGCTCATTTATCACTCCAGTGTTAATCTACTAAATTGTAATTATTCGCTCCTATGGCCTATTTATTGCCTACCTCCTCATGCCTTTTGCACACACTGTATATAGACTTTCTGTTTTCTACTGTGTCATTGACTTGTTTATTGTGTTATTGGCTTGTTTATTGTTTACTCCATGTGTAACTCTGTGTTGTTGTCTGTGTCACACTGCTTTGCTTTATCTTGGCCAGGTCGCAGTTGCAAATGAGAACTTGTCCTCAACTAGCCTACCTGGTTAAATAAAGGTCAAATAAAAATAAATACATAAATCAAGTTTGGGGAAGATCATTTTCACCATAAAAATGCATCTTTATAATAAAAGCATTACATGCATAATTGCCGTGCTTATAATGTGAAGAAATAGCCTAATAGTTTATCGGATTGCACAGCACTCAGGGAGAAGGGCACAACGCAGCACTCCGGGCCGCAAAAGGCATGGACTTTCTTAGGGTGCATTACGGCCACAAAGGGGATGCCGCCGGGAAATTCGAGGCATTATCAAGTGCTTGTCAGATTGTGAATGAGAGACTATTGAAGTGTGAACAGCCTGCGCAAAAAAAAACAAAGCAGAGCTCATGCCTTTCAAGCAACTTTTTTCAAATCATCATTAGAGTTTCATCATGCAGCCTTACAATGTATTAAAAATCAAAACCTACAGCCCAACGTTTGTAGAACAACTAAAGTTCCATGAATAACTCTAAATTAAGCATGTAAGAGTACCTATTTATTTTCACTCAACACAGAATAGCCGCATGTGCGGCTATTCAGCTTTGTTCAATTGTATTCTTCATACTAGTGGTTAGAGCGTTAAACTAGTAACCGGAAGGTTGTGAGTTCAAACCCCCGAGCTGACAAGGTACAAATCTGTCATTCTGCCCCTGAACAGGCAGTTAACCCACTGTTCCCAGGCCGTCATTGAAAATAAGAATATGTTCTTAACTGACTTGCCTGGTTAAATAAAGGTTAAAAAAAAATAATAATAATAAATACTATAAAATAATAGAAAACAAATTCTAAGCAAATCTTGTCTGCTAAATGAACTAGTGTAGCCCACAGCCATTTGGCATAGCCATATCAGGACCTAACATGAGGACAACTCAGAGTATGCTATTCTGTCATACATTTTCTTCATACCATGCTTCTTTAGACCTGTCTAAAATAAATAATGGATTTATTGAGAAGTTATATTAGGCTATATTACATGGATTTATTAGACTTTTTAAAACTTAGACGTTCCAAAGGTCTGCATCAGTGGCTTGTAGGCTATGTGTGGAAGCCAGTTTATGTTAATTAACGGTCAATTACCGTAACACCGGCGGATGAAATTTATTTACCGCCACAGCCCAAGTAAAACTGATGGGGTCTATACTTGCAAACATTCCATTTTTTAAATGTATTTAACCTTTGCATCAGCCAATTACAATCGTCAATGTAGTTGCAAGTGATAGAATGCTACATTGTAACTGGTCCCATCAGATATCCTGGTACACGTTAGCCCTAAGCTAACCTCCCCAGCTGACCATGATTACTTCCTGTAACAAATTCTGCATCAGCCTATCAAAGATCTTAGATGTTATATCCACCAACCAATGGCATTTCTAGGAATAGGTCAACTTGGCCACCAGATGGATATTTGGTTTACTTTTGTTCCGCTTGGTCTGTCTCCAGTGTACAGTAGAGTGACAATATTGCATGATGATGGCTACCAGCTACTAACGTTAGACAAAATTCAAAACGTTTCTGCATATTTAAAATCCCACGTTTTTGCTCATCTGTTTCACACAAATCCATGTGCCTTTACGGGAAAAAAAGATAAAGGAGGTCTATACAACATTCAGTTTGTCGTACATCATAAAAAATCAATAATATTAAGTCAAAAAACCTTATGGACTTGTCAAAAAGCTGTCATGTACCATCTTCATCATTGCTTCCTGGTGGTACACACTGCTAAATCGGTTGACTTTAAAACAACAGTGCACATTCTGCCCCTGAACAAGGCAGTTATCCCTCTGTTCCTAGGCCGTCATTGAAAATAAGAATTTGTTCTTAACTGACTTGCCTAGTTAAATAAAGGTCAAATAAAAACATTATCTGTGGGTTCGAGCCCCCCTCGCATCAAGCATTTTTGTTAAAGAAAACACTGTTCACTGCTGGTCCTCGATGCTAGATTCAAATAACGCCTATGTGACTAAGTGGATATTTACAATAACGCATATAAATGTATGTGTAGCCTACACGTCTATGTAATATAGCCTATAATAGTGACGATTATTTATGTAGCAGTGTCAGAAGCATACATGTCGGTCTGCAAGAGGGACTCCAACAAGTTCCTCATTACATTTATTATTCTCAACACATTAATACAATAAATGTAATTCTACATTTGAAAGGGGGAAACACTGGATTGTGTATGTGTGCCATTCAATGGGTGAATGTGCAAGACAAAATATTTAAGTTCTTTTGAACGGGGTATGGTAGTAGGTGCCAGGCGTACACCGGTTTGTGTGATGAACTGCAACACTGCTGGGTTTTTCACCCTCAACAGTTCCCTGTGTGTATCAAGAATGGTCCACCACCCAGAGGACATCCAGCCAACTTGCCACAACTGTGGAAAGCATTGGGTCAACATGAGCCAGCATCCCTGTGGAATGCTTTTGACATCTTGTGGAGTCCATGCCCTGACGAATTGAAGCTGTTCTGAGGGTAAAAGGGAGTTTGTGCAACTCAATATTAGGAAAGTGTCCTTAATGTTTTGTACACTGTGTATATGACCAGTCAGTCAAACACATGTGATCTATTACCCGAACGTACCATTGGACTTCTGTTATGTGTTCTTTCATAAACAAGTGTTGGATCACGTCCTACTACGTCAGTGATTTTAATTGGCGGATGCGCATTTTGAGACGGAGGTCCAGGTTAAAGTTAAACTTTTTCTAATGTTCGCACGTATGGCCCCAGTATGTCATAGAGTATATCCTTTCCTATGTGGCCTGAGCAGGAACAATTGCTCTAGAAGGTGGAAGGGAAGGTTGTGACTAGGCCCTGAGTTAATACTCCAACACACATTTCCTGTCGCTATGGGAGAGGGAAGAGATCTGCTGTTGCCTGTCCAGTCTGCACATCTCTCATACACACATTGACCTCTGACCCCTCAAGTGGGCACTTTATCTGTGATTGACCAAAGAGAGACAAGTGACTTCAAACTCCCACAGGCTGTCACAAAAGGATTCCACACATGTCTCAAGTACTCAAGGGGAACATTGTGTGTGTGTTTGTGTGTGTCCCCCTGTATCATGTTTGTGTCCTCCCAGGCATTGAACCCAGGGCATTTGCATACTTCCATATGGATAGCCCATTGAGCTAAAGCCTACATCAGCTCTGGGAGCACAAAACTTCCGGTCTTTGGCAAGGTTACTCATCGCCGTTGTGCCTATGGTCCTCTGGAGACCTATGGAACCATGGGCCCTGTTCTGTACAGATTCCGAAAAAGGTAGTGCAGAGAGTGAGGGAGGTCCATGAAGGCAGGAATGGAACAGGGCCTAAGTGTGCTCTGCAGGAGGAGGAGAACACGCAGCGTGAGCATGGTCTGTCGAGTCCTATCAGAGATACTTCTGACCTTGAGAGAGATGTATTGATCATCCGGCACTCTTCCAAACACAGAGAAAACTGATACCTGCCTTCCTGAATCATTGATAAGCATACAGTGCTCGCTCCCTCTCTCTCCATCTATCTATTTTTTCTGCTGCTCTTCTCTCTTTTTTTGTCATTCCAAAGAAAAGTTAATTATCAAACCAACCAAGGTTGTTTTAAAGGTCCAATGCAGCTGTTTTTATCTCAATATCAAATTATTTCTGAGAAACAATTAAGTACCTTACTGTGATTGTTTTCAAAGAGCAATTTCTCAAGCATGAATTTTACTAGGACTGTCTGGGAGTAGGGAGGGGAAAGGTGAAAACTAGCTGTCATTAGTGATGTCACCATGGCAGGCCAAAACTCCATCCCACCAAAATGTCACAGAGATATTCCAACCTTATAGTGTGGAAATATACACAGTGTACAAAACATTATGGACAAAGACTGGCCAGGTGAATCCATGTGAAAGCTATGATCCCTTATTGATGGCACTTGTTAATTCCACTTCAATCAGTGTAGATGAAGGGGAGGAGACAAGTTAAATCATATTTTTAAGCCGTGAGACAACTGAGACATGGATTGTGTATGTGTGCCATTCAGAGGGTGTATGGGCAAGACAAAATATTTAAGTGCCTTTGAATGGGGTATGGTAGCATGTGCCAGGCTCACTAGTTTGAGTGTGTCAAAAACTGCAACGCTCCTGGGTTTTTCACACTCAACAGTTTCTCATGTGTACCAAGAATGGTCCACCACCCAAAGGACATCCAGCCAACTTGCCACAACTGTGGCAGGTTGCCACAAGCGTTGGAGTCAACATGGTTCAGCATCCCCGTGGAACGCTTTCGACACCTTGTAGAGTCCATTCCCCGATGAATTGAGGCTGTTCTGAGGGCAAAAGGGGGTGCAACTCAATATTAGGAAGGTGTTCCTAATGTTTTGTATACTCAGTGTATATAAAACACAGGAAAATCACATATTTGATTGCACTGGGCCTTTAAGGGTCAGAGAAATTTCAAACAGGTTTAGGTCTGTTTTCTCATGTAACAACATATTTGTAAAGACAGATACTCTAATTAAAATGTATTTTGGCCAATACCTGACAAACTTATTTTTCTATGATGCCCGTCACAGAAAAGTATTCAGAACTTATTCTATATGGAGACTACATCTTCTAAATCCTTAACGCTCTGAAAACACACACACCACTGGCGCAGTGGTTAAGGGCGCTGTATTGCAGCGCCAGCTGTGCCATCAGAGTCCCTGGGTTCTCGCCCAGGCTCTGTCGTAACCGGCCGCGACCGGGAGGTCTGTGGGGCGACGCACAATTGGCCTAGCGTCGTCCGGGTAAGGGAGGGCTTGGTCGGTAGGGATGTCCTTGTCGGTAGGGATGTCCTTCGCGGGCTGGGCGCAGTGCGTGCTAACCAAGGTTGCCAGGTGCACGGTGTTTCCTCCGACACATTGGTGCGGCTGGCTTCTGGGTTAAGAAGCAATGCGGCTTGGTTGGGTTGTGTATCGGGCTTTCAACCTTCGTCTCTCCCAAGCCCGTACGGGAGTTGTAGCGATGAGACAAGATAGTAGCTACTACAACAATTAGATACCACAGAATTTGGGAGAAAAAGGGGTAAAATTACGCACAAAAAAAACTCACACAAATTGTAAATGACAATAACTTAAATCTACACGCACATAAAACAGTGTAAAGTAAAAAGGAGTAACCTCTGATCCTTACTGTACACCACATCTTATTGATGACAGAAGAGCAGTGACAGGTTCACTTGAACCATGTACATTTTACCCTTTTACTGTGTGTGTGTTATGCACCGAGGCATCCAGAGAAAGTGTGTCTAGATGTCTCACATGCTCCTGAACAGTTGACTGAGCACCCAGTGTTCAGTACGGTCTCTTCACACCTTTTGTCTGTTGTGTGTGTGTGTACATTAGCTAAATGCTAGTGGATTGGGAAAGTATTTTGCTTCACACTTCTGTACACCAGCCTATGAGCAGGATACATTACATACAAGGACTGCAGTGAGAAGGAATACAAGCCCCTTGTGAAGGCAGCACTTCTTTAGCCATACACAGTAGGAGATCAGTCAGTCTTCACTTGGCTCCAATGTGTCTTTATAAAGATTGCGGTATGTGGGTCATAATAGTGAAAGTGTGTGTCTTGGGCATTTCAAGTTTCCCAGACGTTTTATTTTAGTGTGGATCATGATTTTGAGTGACAGGAGTGTCACTTCCTCCATCAGAAAGGAGAGAATAGAAACTGCAGTGAAGAGACAGAGACGTGTAGTGAAAGTTCCTGCAGGCAATGCTGAAACTCCAGCTAACTTCCTGCTCAGATTCACACAACGCTGAAACTGCAGCTAACTTCCTGCTCAGATACACACAACGCTGAAACTCCAGCTAAATTCCTGCTCAGATACACACAACGCTGAAACTCCAGCTAACTTCCTGCTCAGATTCACACAACGCTGAAACTGCAGCTAACTTCCTGCTCAGATACACACAACGCTGAAACTCCAGCTAAATTCCTGCTCAGATACACACAACGCTGAAACTCCAGCTAACTTCCTGCTCAGATACACACAACGCTGAAACTCCAGCTAACTTCCTGCTCAGATACACACAACGCTGAAACTCCAGCTAACTTCCTACTCAGATACTCACACGTGCGCGCAGAAAAGCACACATATACACGTACAGAGGAAGGAGAGGAATTGACACCTCCGGTGGAACCTCATCCTCCACTTCCGCAGAGGAAATGAGATACCACTTCTCCCCCTCTCTTCCTTTCACACCCGTTCCCCTCAGAGGGGCAATAAATCAATCAGCACCAAAATAACTGACCACACTGAGGCAGCCCTGGCCTTCCCATACTCCTACACACACAATCTCATCCAAAATACACACACTCAGGTCGGAATTCAATCCATTGCAAATAGAGGATTTCAGGATAGCTTTCAAACAGTATTTTTGAAGGCATAGTCACACTTTGATCCTCATATCATTTCCCAGTATGGTTAATTATTAGTACAAACAATACAACATCAGTGATATGAGTGACAGTCAGTTTACACCTTTATTGTTATTCCTAATATGGGTTAGTATCTAAATCCTCTTCAGTCCCTCTGCGTTATTCAATAGCAGCATCAGTAAAGAAAGAGACGAGCTACAGTACAGCGTTATCTGCATGGGCGGATGATTAGTATGGAACAAGGTATAGTGAGACATTGAGACGGAGATCCACATGCATGTTATTCACTAGAAATGTCTGAGTACCTCTTTACCACCATTCAGATCCCACTCTATGGTTTTATCCCAAATGGTACCCTACTTCCTATACTGTGCCAGTGTCAAAATAAGTGCACTATTTAGGGAATAGGGTGCAATTTCAGATTGGAGAGAAAGACCCATAGGCTACAGTAGTATACTGTGTAAAGGGACTTACCTTTGATTCCAAACTTTGAGTTTCCCCCGAATTTCAAGATGACCAGCATCAATAGAAAACCCATGAAGGCTACTGCTGCAATCCCTACGACCACATATACCTGAAAGAATGACAAAGCTTTTGAGCTAGGACCACCACTACCACTCCAAAATAGCATGTGTCACAGTGTGTAGCCTACTACCACCAAGATACACCTACCATATAAAAACATGAAATATAAAACTTAAACACACTGTCAACCCTAAACATACTAGTAGTATGACTACTAAAAGTAGTGGTAAAACAGATTGTATAAAAACATTTAAAAAATGTTATAAGCATTGCTCCCACAACAGGTACAGGCTCCCACAAACACGCACATAAAGAGGTGACTTAGAGGGTGACTTACAGCAACTCTGTCTTCTGGTGGCTCTAGAGGTGTGTCCTCTGTTTTCAAAGAGCAGAGAAGACAGCAGATGCTACAGTATCCCTCAATGACAATGAAGTTGATTACATGTCCCTGTCCCTGTGGGTAACACGTTACTTGAGGGATACCTACATAAGCACTTCATAACAATATTTGTATTATGTCTTGTGGTTGTTGACATAAGCATGTGCTACCTATGAATGCAGTATATATGGGTTGGGTAATGAATGTGTTATGAAGTCCTTATATAGTTACCTTTCAATTAAAGTATTCCCTCTGAGTGTCAGAGTGACATAGGCCTATGTACTTGTTAACCTCTGCTGTGTGATTGGGTAATGTGAGGGAGAGTAACTATACCTGTAGTTGGGTCTGTGGTGCCCAGATCCAGGGTGTGAGGAGAGGGAAGAGAAAATCAACTATTACCACTCAATAACACAAAAAGCAAACCTCAGAAATCAGTCTTTAAAGTCCTTCTCAAGTCAATCATCTTTAGTGTCAGGACATCTGGTATTCATTAAAGTAAAGAACATTGAATTATTCTCTCAACAGTTCAATGAGCGATTTAGACAGTCAATGTTGCATGTAAATATTTGAAGAGCCACTCACCATAGTAAAGTGGTTCTGTCACTGTTCCTGTTGGGTAAAATATCAAAAGTACTTGATTGAGAAATAAAGGTCATAGATTAGTTAGGAACTCCCCTCAAGAGGTTGTCAAGGTCTAATTGGACACCAATTGAAAATAATTAACAAAAATGTGCAGACACAGCCCTCTAGGAATTGAGTTTGACACCCCTGTCCTAAGTGTAATTTGACCTCTGGCCCCTACCCCCTAAACACTTGAGTAGATCTGAGAAGATTGGACATATAGGTGTTAGCAATATGGTAATAGCTCCATATTCCCCTTTGATAGGCCAGGTGTAATTGTTGCTATATTACAGACTATCCAATCCTCTCAGATTGACACAAGTGGGATAGGGGTTGACTACACACCACATACCTCCATCAAAGGGGTCAAGCATGAAGTGAGCCTCGACGGTCTTGCGGTCTTGTCCGTACTTGTTGCTGGCCAGCAGGGTGTACGGTCCGTTGTTGATGTGTGTGGGGCTGTCCAGCTGCAGGCAGCCGTG
The DNA here is from genome assembly GCF_021184085.1 of Oncorhynchus gorbuscha. Classification (NCBI taxonomy): domain Eukaryota; kingdom Metazoa; phylum Chordata; class Actinopteri; order Salmoniformes; family Salmonidae; genus Oncorhynchus; species Oncorhynchus gorbuscha. The sequence continues at coordinate 66,806,223 of NC_060176.1, forward strand.
GAACTCCCTCTCAGAGAAGTCATGGATCATAGTCATGATGTAGGGTCCCTCATTCACCGGCTCCCCGTTTAACAGCCAGCGGAGATCAGGTTTTGGGTTCCCAGACATACTGAATGGGATGCACCAGTGGTGGTCTGAGTAGGCATCACTCAATTTACTGATGTTAGGGGGAACTGGGGGAGGGAGAGAGAAAACGGGTGAGTGAGAAAGAGAGAATGGGTGAGTGAGAAAGAGAGAATGGGTGAGTGAGAAAGAGAGAATGGGTGAGTGAGAAAGATCGAGGGAGAAGCAAAAGGGGGAATAAAGACAAAACATGGTCCAGAAGAAAAACTAGTTAAGACAACGGTATTATTCTCATTCTATTCCCTCCTTGTCTAGAGTCATGTTTGGAACTCACAGAGGATGTCGAGGAAGACTGAGGACTCATTCTCGCCCACAATGTTCTCAGCGCTGCAGGTGATCTTACAGTTGTTGTCCAGTGAGGAGAGGTTATAGAGATGGAGCTCAGACACCTGCCCTGAGGCCTCAATCTGCAGAGGACCATGCAGAGACACAGTGAGTCAGGCACCCACCTCATCCATATTACCAATGCTTTTACCCATCCACAACTATTTTGAAACTATTTTGCAAACACAATACCTGTTGCTGGTTATTAGTGCTATTGTACGATTATTGTTTACCATTTCTAAACAGATATCCTTCCCTAGTGTCTTGTTCATTTTTGACATAGTGTTGCTTCTTCTGAGCACCTATGACAAACAAATGGTGTTACGCCTAGATTAGCAAGTAACATTATAGGCCAATGCTGGTTAATAATTGGTTAAAAGACTCCGTGTTAAAATATCTGCATTATATAAAGCTGACCACGCCCATTGTAAAATATATATATAGTGTGAAACAGTACTGCCGTTAAAGTGTATATTATCCCTGTTCATTAAGAATTGATCTGTTTAAAGGTGTGAATGGTTTATGCTAGGTAAGGGTAGGAGGTCCTTTTAGGATCCCTGTTCACCCCATTCAGGTAGAGCTGTTTGTCTAGGCAACATGTTGATGATGCTATAGCTCTGCCATATACTGAGACGTGTGAGTTTATAGGCGTTTTACCTTAGTCTTCCTTCGAGCTGAGGTAATTCTGCTATTGGCCAAGTAAGTTTGTTTTTTCAAGTTAATTCTTTCTGTTAACAATTTTTTCTATATTTTTCTGCCTTTGTATATTTTGTAAATACAGCTCTGTATCCAGTCTTCTCATCAACTTTACTGTTAAATAAATACCACTTATTTTTGCATCTGCACCTCTGACTAAATGGGCTGCCAGATTCTCTGTCTTAAAGAGCAGCTGCCCCTAAAAAGCAACTTCTCGTTCTGAAAATCGCCCATGTGACATCGTTATGAGTCAGACAAATGTATTATATTGTCAAAATTGATTACATAGTGTAAATAGTATAATTTTGGTCATAAAGTCAGTCTCGTCCAAAACTGAGATTTGCGAAATGATCGTAAAAAATGGTGTCAAGGAATGAAGGATACCATAACAGTTTTCCTTGGGTTGGGTTTATTTCAGTCCTGCCCACATGCACACAGCTGGCAGCACCCATAAAGTAATAATCAATTAAGAGCTGATCATAATGCCCTTGGTCAATTTGGTTTGACATTTGATATCCCTATGGGGCTAGTTAGGGACCATCACTAAATTATAGAATGTACATGGGACAATATTTTAAAAGGTCAATAGCTCCCAATTCCATTAACTTAACTTCAAACCAACTACAAATATTGAAAGAATTTAATGAGGAAACTAAAAGTCCCATTTACATTGTGTTGTTTATGGATGGTCCCTAACTATCCCCAAATCTATCAAAAGTCAAACCAACTTTACCATGGTCGCACACCAGCTGGCTGAAGCTAATTGGCTAAATAATTTTCCTAACTCTTCCCACCTGCGAACACACACGAGACACCCACATCAAACCACACCCTGAAACCAACTCACGTTTGAAATCAGTCATAGCATTTCTTAATGAACCAAATCTAAAATGAGGCCAAATCAGGAAGTGCAGTCGCCCTTTAACAGAAGGAATGTGCCTTTAACTGGTGGATTAGTGTTGTTGCTGATGGGCAGGTCCAGGAGTCTTACGTGAGCAGGAACAACTCTGGGCCCAAGTTATAGGCCCTAGTAACATGGGCACAGAGTTTTTCTGGGTCAGATCACGTGGTCAGTAAAACTCCTGTCCCTTCAAAATGGCATTCTATTCCCTATATAGTGCACTACTTTTGACCTAGGGCGCCATTTGAGATGCAGCCATGGGATTTTTGGTGGCGGGCGACGGTGGTGACTGACCTCATTGTAGGAGACGAGTGGGGTCATGTTCCAGATGAGCTCAGGAGATGGCGCTCCAGAGGTGTTGCATGTCAACACCACATCAGCACCCTCCTGCACCGTCACCTTGGATGGGCTCAGAGTCGCCATGGGAACCACTGCCAATGACAACGAAGGGGAGATTCAATGCAACCTTAGTTCAAAATCACAGCACAAACACGGCGGTGGTCACACACAGACTACAACTCCATGTGTCTCGCAACTCAGATAACATTAATTAGACACAGTTTGGAGCCTCTCTAAGTAGAGACAACAACACAACCAAAGGTGGAGAGGATGGGACTGTGACTTGAAGGTGACCCACGTGTCCAATCAGAAGATTGGCTGCCTCTTAGCCGCAGCCAATGGCATGGGAGCGTCTGGCGAGGAAGGGCCAGTGTCGACAGTCCTGGTTGATAAAATGGATAGATCTCTTATCTCCACTAAGGGACGTCGCCAAGACTCTTATCAGCATGGCAACGCTCTCAATGATTCTAGAACCCAGAAAAGGATTAATTTCAGCACTCAGACCATACCATCTGAAGCACCTTCAGTAAATCAACCCTTACAGCTTGAGCAGTCTCAGTTGCTCTCTTACAAGCACTGCCAGCTGCAGTGTGAACCCTACCCACTCTAAAAAGCTACAGTACACTAGTAAAGAACAGTATGCCTTTACAATGTGTCCATCTTTAACAACCCAACTCGTGGGCTAAACTGGTTGCAATGGTTGTTTACTGGTTGTAACCAGTTTTAGACACTAGTACCTACAGCATCAACATCTCCAATATAAGTATTGGTAGGCAGCAGTGAAGGCCATAGCTTAGTCTCAGATAACCTCTGTATCCAACACATGAAAACTACTGCACTGAGCTGTGGATTTCATATAGTACAGAATGACAGAAGGTGAGTGGGAGATATGAACAGAGAAAGAATGACAGAGATGTCCTGAAAAAGAGATGTTGAGAGAGAGAGAGAGAGAATGTTAGAGAAAAATAGAGAAAAGGGGGTTTGCAAGGTTCTCATTGTGTTTAGCTGCCTGGCAGGCCTGGGGCATCGTACACATGCCTCTCCCTTGAGTCGTCTTCATATGTCACTCACACAGGGGTCCCCCTGCCGTCTCTCCAGGGGCCTGCAAGTAACCGTGGCGATGGCGAAAATAGCAGCCTAATGGAGTGGAGACTGGACTGCCGGATCAATAATTGTTATCATTGTCGTTATATAGCCTCTGTACCCCAGAGCACACTAGTACAGGCCCAGGTTCCTCTTTGTTATCAATACACACTGGTGAGTATTAATGAGTAGAAGGGGGAACTGATCCTAGACCAGCTTTGGTTTGTGGGTAATTATAATGGTTTGTCATTATGATACTGCATGTGAATCTAAGGAGAGTTTATTCAGCAAAGCAATTAAAGGGATTGTTTTCAAAACATTTGGCTGGGAAGGATACATTTTCAATTAAAGCAAGTGGTTTGTGGAAAAAGATAAGGTCCACGGTGTGTGTTTTGACAATCATTGGGAGGTGTGCGTGTATTTTGGGGCCATTACCACAGTGAGGGGGGTTGAGCCTGGTGAGAGGTTTCCTCCCGCCACCCTCCTCTATACATCTGAGCTCCTGAGCATCAGCCTCCTCTCCCAGCCACAGCTTCATCCACATGTTCTCACAGGAACAGTGCAGCGGGTTCCCTGAAAGAATCCTACACACACAGAGAAACACAGTGTTGAATATTGAATCACACACTGACACGAACACACACATGTATGAAGGTATGCGCACACATGCACTAATGTTTTTTTTAATTCTTTTTTTTTAAATTATCCATGATGACACATTGTCAGTCGGGGGATGAAAGAATCAACTCACAGATTTGATATGTTTAAATGTCGAAATATCCTCCAATAAAGAGATGACAAGTTGTTGTCTTTCAGATTCCTGTCAATCAGAATGTACATTATTATCAATAATTAGTTGAAAGACATATCCAAAAGAAATACCAAACTGTACAACCATTCCAGCAACTGTTCTTGTCTGTCTTAGGAGATACAATTATTTTTGTAAGAACTGTAGTTTGACCTTCAAATTGAGATTCATTTAGCCTTATAAAATCCACTCACAGATACTGGAGTTTGAGGTTGTTCTGGAAAGCCAGTCGAGACACATAGGTAAGCCTGCTGTTAGTCACAGTTCTGAAATGCAAATATACACAAAAACATCATCATATTGAGCTCGGATGCCAACAACCAATCCAATCTGGGCTCCATCATGACCACAAGTATAAGATATCACATAACATACTTACAGATTCGTGAGGTTCCGGTAATAATGCAGGTCTTTGTCATTGATGGATGAGAAGCTACTCTGATTTGCAATATATCTGTTAAAAATTAAATTGGGAAAAAAGGTTAGAGAATAGTAAGTAGTAGACCTACAATGAACGACAGATGCAGTTTATGCAGCACATTTCAAACGATGTTGAAGTGTTTTTCGGGGGACGGGAGTTTTTGTTTAAGATTTTTGTCAAGTTCGTTTGGAAATACAGAGGAACCTTCCAATAGACCTTTACTCAAGTCGTCTAATTATTGTCATTGTTAACACTCGATTATTCTATAAACAGAATAAACATTGTTAGGCTACTTGTATTGTATCTTTATACTCCTATAACGGTGACAGTAGGCTATGGATATCAAAGGATCGGCTATGGTCTTTAGAAAAACGCTCCCATCATGTTCTCGTCACATCATGCATTCTAAATGCTGTAGCCCTATTTTTGTTTAAAATAACCCTGATGACTCTCTGTTTGTCTTCAATTAGGCTATGCTAAATCTGAACAGCTCTGAAACGTGGGTGGAGATTAATTGAGTCTATGCCTATTAGTTTTAGTTCACAGTGGAAGCAAAATGGCCTAGGCTATACATTTCTCAGAATAGAAAATTCTAGGCTGTTGGGCCTATTATCGGAGCCAAGCGTCTGGGGGGGGGGGGGGGTAGTAGCCTATTTGCTAATATTTGAACTAGCCTACTGTATGGGTTTCTGCGAGAGTAGGACTACACATCTCCCCCACTCCGTTGTGTTTCTTCTCGGGGCCACGGAAGAGCGTCAATCGGTACGGATAGCACCACAACAGTCTCTCGCCGTCCAGGTGTCCCCATCTCTCTCACACTCACATAAACACGCGAGCGCGTGTACACACACACACACAGAGTCTATAATTGTTGCTTTTTGTTTGTTTGTTTATTTATTTTCCTAAGATCACCCTGAAAAACTATACAATAGGTTTTATTGGACAACTCAAATAGCCTAATTACTGACTGAGACTTGACCATTCGATTGAATCTTCAATTCTACTCACATTTATAGCCTAAAACTCACAGCCTTTTTTCACCTCATTATTGTGTGCCAATAAGGCAGGTATGCTATGTCTGTCATATATGTTGGGTACGGTGATGATGGATCATTGACAGTGACTCACATGTCCGTGATGTTGTCCATCTCCAGCTCAGACTGCAGCACTGGGAAAGCCATGATGCCCCGCTCCTGGTCCACACAGGCGATCCTGGTCCCGCTGCAGGAGCAGGACGCAGGGCAGGCGGCCCCGAGCCTCCACAGTCCCATTAATACCCAACACAACTCCAACAGAGACACCCAGCTACCCCTCCGAAAGGCGCTCATCTCGGCTCCCTCCACCAAGGACAGCTCGGATCAGCAAAGCTCCAGCAGAAAGAGACGCTGTTAGATGCTCAACCCAGACGGGCATGCACCAGCCGCTATCCGCGCAAATGGGTGAGACGATGAAAATAGGTTTATCCGTTCCGCTCGTCTCCACAAGAATGCAGCCAGTCACTCAAAATCACATCGAGACACCGACGTGTGTGTATGCCAAGGATTCCTTTGCGCTGTCTGTCTCTCTCTCTCTCCCTCTCTCTCTCTCTCTCTCTCTCTCTCTCTCTCTCTCTCTCTCTCTCTCTCTCTCTCTCTCTCTCTCTCCTCCCTCCTCTCTCTCTCTCTCTCTATTTCTCTCTCTATTTCTCTCTATATTTCTCTCTCTCCCCCGACTCTCAGACAGATGACACAGATAGGCCAAATTCCACACAAAACACGATGTCCTGTGCAGGTCTGCCAGATTCAGAGCCGTGGATGAATAGATAACCAACTGAGACGATGGAGCCGAAAGCACACACCGTTTAGGCTATTGTCGCGTTGTTCAGTCAGTGTACTGAGGAAGAGGCGGCGCGCGTACCAGCATCAAAACATATGTTATAGATCGTAGACGCCGTCAGGAATACGCCCTCCAGCCATCGTTCCAATTCTACTGCGATTGCTCCAGATGGTCAGGGGTTAAAGCGCTCTCCTCTCCTCCCGGTTATTCACCTGAGGCCTTATCTTTAGACGTGTGTCCTTGTATAACGGACACATAGCATAAGCTCGAACATGAGAGATGTGGGGCTGGGTTTACAGCCTGAGTGTATTCGAATAGAAAGTGGTGTGTTAATTAAAAAACGAAATGACAGCACAGCCAGGTGAGCATCAGCTAAAATCACATTTGATGTATCCCACTGGCACAACGAGGCATAGGGGCACTAGCCTACTCAGTCAGTCACAAATCAATCCCTCTTTAGCTGCTGTGTACCAACCTCCATCACCTTATTAAATCATTAGTCTGTATTTCATAACCATAAAAATTTTAGCCAGCGTGTGCACTGAATCAATAACATGTCACCTGACTGCAGCGGAGGGATGTCATTCACCCGCTGGACTCCTTACAAATGGAGTTATAAATCTGCCTCCTTGGCTCCTTCACACCACACCACACACACACACACACGCACGCACGCACGCACGCACGCACGCACACACACACACACACACACACACACACACACACACACACACACACACACACACACACACACACACACACACACACACACACACACACACACACACACACACACACACACACACACCAGTTCTGAGTCGCGCGCTCTCCCCATGTGCAGACACGATGTGACGTAAGCACTGACGCACAAAATGTAGCCTTGGTCTGAATTGAAGAACATAGACGCTACTGAGCTGTAGCCAATGCGGAGTCGACAGAAGATGCTAACACCCGGAAGTGGGAACTCCGCTCGGGCGTCTTTTTACGCCTACTACGTTAGGTTAACTGAGCTGAATCTGTCTCTACAAATCTATAGGGGTTCTCCAACCTGGAGTTGGGCACAGTACGGTGCAGACTATATACAGTGCATTCAGTAATATGTTTACACACGATGTAGCCCCTATAGGCCATAGGCCCCCCTATAGGCCATAGGCCAGGGTAAATGCCATAGCTCAGGTACATTATTCAAGTGATGTGCTATATTATAGGTACCTATATGCCAGGTGTTCACCCTGCCAGAATCCCCCCCCCCGTTCGTGTGAACGCGCACACACTCAATTCTTCATTGCTGCGACTTGCTTGCTAGGTTGAGATTTCTGTTCTTCTCTCCGTTGTCAGTTTAGTCTACATTTCACTGATCTTAGTAGCAGAAAGCATAGGAGAAAATAAAAAAATCATTTCTGCTACTAAGATCAGTGAAATGTAGACTAAACTGACAACGGAGTGAAGAGCAGAAATCTCAACTAGCAAGCAAGTCGCAGCAATGCTCGTTCACGCGAGGAGTGTGTGTGGGGGGGGGATTCTGGCACGGGGGAGATTTTCGGCACTACACCGGCACAATCAGAAATCTATTTGAGTGTCTACCAGAATTTGTAACCTGAGTCTGATAAACAAATAGACAGAACCGTTAATCTGATCAAATTTGCAAGAACATCAGTATCTCTGATAAAAATCCGGAGTTTCTGACTTATGTCTGACTTGACCATGACATTCTCATCCTATATCTCATTCTATTATATGTCACAGTAAATATATGTGTTGGAAATTCAAGTTAACATAGCTTAATTGAAATTCAAGTTAACATAGCTTAATTAAAATTCAAGTTAACATAGCTTAATTGAAATTCAAGTTAACATAGCTTAATTGAAATTCAAGTTAACATAGCTTAATTGAAATTCAAGTTAACATAGCTTAATTGAAATTCAAGTTAACATAGCTTAATTGAAATTCAAGTTAACATAGCTTAATTGAAATTCAAGTTAACATAGCTTAATTGAAATTCAAGTTAACATAGCTTAATTGAAATTCAAGTTAACATAACTTAATTGAAATTCAAGTTAACATAGCTTAATTGAAATTCAAGTTAACATAGCTTAATTGAAATTCAAGTTAACATAGCTTAATTGAAATTCAAGTTAACATAGCTTAATTGAAATTCAAGTTACTAGAATTTTTCCATGTAATTCAAGTTAATGCAACTTTTCCTTGAAGACCAAGTCAACAGTAAATCAGAAAACAGGTGGCAGGTGGTAATGACTTGCTCCATTGTCTCTTGGTAGGGCAGATGAGTGGAATATATACCAGTTTCTTGAAATACTTTGCAAATGCAGCTTATTTCTATGTGAAAACTGAAATGGTCTATTCATTCCATTTTAGTAGACACTCTTATCCAGAGCATCTTATAGTAGTGACTGCATTCATTTTCATACTGGTCCTCCGTGGGAACCGGACCCACAATCTTAGCATTGCAAAAGCACCATGCTCTCCCAACTGAGCCACTTAATCAGATCACATCATCACAAACCACTTGCTGTCTCAAAGTACTCAATTTCTGTATTGTGTATTGTCTACAGGTACAAAGTCGACAGGTACAAACCTAGATTAACAGCCTATGTACAATACAGTAATGGTTTGTAAGGATGGTAAATTAATACTGCACAAAAAGTTGTTGTTTTCCATGTTATTTGATCAAGAAAAATATTTAATTTGATGTGGAGTTTTGTGTCTTTGCCTATAGCACCTTTTGATGTACATGTTTTAGGACAGTGTTTTGTTCTTTCTGGATTCCATTAGAATGAAATTGCAAAGAAAGTGACCGGGCCCATGCTATAGATGTCTATATCGTCCGCTAATACTAGTAAAGGCCCAGTGCACTACCTTTATTTCAAATATTATATATATTTTTTTATTCCGATTTTTCAGTGGGTGCTGTAGCACCCTCAGCACTCCTACTTCCCATGGCTATGGGAACAGCATGATTGAAATGTAAATTTAGCTGAGACTATTTTCACGGGAAACACTGCATTATGTCAGCTCAATCGGAATTTAACTTTACATTCCTATAGCGGAATCTGTAACGCTTCAGTTTTAGAGCCCAGGTGAGTTTGTGGTTCTGGCTCTTGCACCGCAACTGTTTAACCAAGTTGGCGTGTGCAGTTTTATAGCTAATCAACACATTTTGCTCTGAGGGTGAGATGAAATGTTGCTCTTCTAGAGTTCAAGCATTCTTGAAAAAAATAATTGTTGAACAATATATATTTTTAAATGAAATGTCTTTTATGGTGAATTAAGACGTATTTGTGGAAAATATTGTCCTGTTTTTCAAGAATCCTTGAACTCTAGAAGAGCAACATTTCATCTCACCCTCATAGCAAAATGTGTAGATTAGCTATAAAACTGCACACACCAACTCGGTTAAACAGTTGCCTTGTTTAAAGGCCTTGATTGTTTAATAATAACATTAGATATAACAAATATGTAATACAAATCTCCAAACTTCTTTTTGTTTTGTTTCATATCACTATTAAATGCTCCAGGGCTAATTTTGTTAGCATTTTGGCATGTTTTTCTAGATTTAGAACATAAAACAACATTTATAAAGCAAATATCCCTTAGGTCTAGCACAGCAAATACTTCAATTGTTCAAGCATCGATCTTGAGAGGGTTACCCATCAGTTGACAAGCCACTGACAGAGTTGACGACAGACACTCAAAACAGACTTATTTTTGCCTCTAAAAATAAAGTTCAATAGAAATATTTGTAGAATATGAAAAATTCTTCATTTCAAAATCCCCAATAAAAAATAACCATTCTATCAGATCTTTCAGCACTATGACGGAGTGGATGTCAGACAAAAATCTGACAGAGTTGATGTTTTACGGATTTGACAAAAATGGCATTTTTCTTCTTCATTTAGTTTTTCTTCAGTTGTTTTATGACTCTGAAACCTAAATAAATGTAACATATTTGAACCAAAATTCATATTCTAATTGAATCTATCAGGCAGATGGAGTTGACAGTTTATGGTTGTGACCATGGTGATTCCAATATTGTTTGTTTAAATCTATCAAAACTAGAGAACTTTGCAGACCATCAGTGGTCTTGTTGCACTTCATGTAATGAAGACATGAATAAAGAGTCCTTAAGGTATAACTGACCCTGCTCATTTCTGATTCATTTAGAATTTTATCCAAATCTCCAGACACATCTTTTAGGAATCACAGTTTTGGATAAATACATTTTAACACTTTTTATTTGGGAGAGTTTAACATTGGGATCGTTTTCCCGGGACTGTGGTATTTCCAGGCATAGAGCTGACATGGAAATGAATCATATTGAAGTACAAAATAAATACATTTTCCCTTGTAAAATTCCCCTAAATGTACATTTTAAGAAGAAATCATGCAACAGAATAAAGTAAATTCCACTATATAAATTAAGTTTCAAGAAATGCTGATCTAATTTCCTGCTATTCTACACATTTTGCCATGAGGCTGAGAGAAAATGTAGCAGTTTTAAAGCTAATTACCTGTAATATTTTTTTTTAATTAATGGCTTATGATGTGTTCCTATGTTATCTGGGGGCCCAACCTCCTGGGGGGACCCCAACCTCCCCCCAAATATCAGAGTCCTTTCAGTCTTCAAAGGTATTCAAAGATACTTAAGCCATAACCAAAGCAATATATGGCTCTGCTTATGAATAACTTCCCCTTCATCTGTGGTATTATCCCCAAATTAGGCCTACAGCTTGGACTGGCAAAGGTACTGTAGTTTAATGCCATAGTAATAAAGACAATGTCAATCATGTACTGCCCCTCTGTGGCCATTTAGCAAGTAAACATGTCCACAAAGTGGATCACTGGGGAATATTAAATACCTTGTAGCTGTGACTGTGGCCAAACTGTGGCTGTATGTAATTTGTATATATATGGGTGTCAAATACAGTGCCTTCCCAAAACTATTCAGACCCCTTGACTTTTTCCACATTTTGTTAGATTACAGCCTTATTCTAAAATGGATAAATACCCCATAATGACAAGGTAAAAACAGGTTTTTAGCATTTTTGCTAATTTATAATAAAACATATCCCTGAAATATCACATTTACATAAGTATTCAGACCCTTTACTCAGTACTTTGTTGAAGCACCTTTGGCAGCGACTAGCCTCCAGTCTCCTTGGGTATGACGCTACAAGCTTGGCACACCTGTATTTGGAAAGTTTCTCCCATTCTTCTCTGAAGATCCTCTCAAGGTCTGTCAGGTTGGATGGGGAGCGTTACTGCATAGCTATGTTCAGTTCTCTCCAGAGATGTTCGATCGGGTTCAAGTCTGGAGTCTGGCTGGGCCACTCAAGGACATTCAGAGACTTGCCCCGAAGCCACTCCTGCATTGTCTTGGCTGTGTGCATTGTCATGTTGGAAGGTGAACCTTTACCCCAGTCTGAGGTCCTATGGAGCAGGTTTTCATCTGGGATCTCTCTATACTTTTCTCCATTCATCTTTCCTTCGATCCTGACTAGTCTCCCAGTCCCTGCTGCTGAAAAACACCCCACAGCATTATGCTGCCTCCACCATCCTTCACCGTAGAGAAATGTGCCAGGTTTCCTCCAGTCGTGACACATTCATGTCAAAGAGTTGTTGTCATCAGACGAGAGAATCTTGTTTCTCATAGTCTGAGAATCTTTAGCTGCCTTTTGGCAAACTCCAAGTGGGCTGTCATGTGCCTTTTACTTAGGAGTGGCTTCCGTCTGGCCACTCTACCATAAAGGCCTGATTGGTGGAGTGCCACATAGATGGTTGTCCTTCTGGAAGGTTCTTCCATCTCCACAGAGGAACTCTAGAGCTCTATCAGAGTGACCATCGGGTTCTTGGTCACCTCCCTGACCAAGGGCCTTCTCCCCCGACTGCTCAGTTTGACCGGGTGGCCAGCTCTAGGAAGAGTCTTGATGGTTCCAAACTTCTTCCATCTAAGAATGATGGAGGGCACTGCGTTCTTTGGGACCTTCAATGCTACCATTCCCCAGATTTGTGCCTCAACACAATCGTGTCTCGGAGCTCTACAGACAATTCCTTCGACCTCAAGGCTTGGTTTTTGCTGTGACATGCACTGTCAACTGTGGGATCGTTTATAGACAGTTGTTTTCCTCGTGTCCAATCAATTTAATTTATCACAGGGGTACTCCAATCAAGTCGTAGAAACATCTCAAGGATGATCAATGTAAACAGGATTCACCTGAGCTCAATTTGAGTAAAACTGACTATCCTACCGATCCTCGACTTCGGCGATGTCATCTACAAAATAGCTTTCAACACTCTACTCAGCAAACTGGATGCAGTGCCATATGTTTTGTTACCAAATCACCTTATACCACCCACCACTGCGACCTGTATGCTCTAGTCGGCTGGCCCTCGCTACATATTCGTCGCCAGACCCACTGGCTCCAGGTCATCTATAAGTCTATGCTAGGTAAAGCTCCGCCTTATCTCAGTTCACTGGTCACGATAACAACACCCACCCGTAGCACAGGTTCAAGCAGGTATATCTCACTGATCATCCCCAAAGCCAACACCTCATTTGGCCGCCTTTCCTTCCAGTTCTCTGCTGCCAGTGACTGGAATGAATTGCAAAAATCGCTGAAGTTGGAGACTTTTATTTCCCTCACCAACTTTAAACATCAACTATCTGAGCAGCTAACCGATCACTGCAGCTGTACATAGTCCATCTGTAAATAGCCCATCCAAACTACCTACCTCATCTCCATACTGTTTTTTATTTGATTTACTTTTCTGCTTTTTTGCACACCAGTATCTCTACTTGCACATCATCTGCTCATTTATATTTCCAGTGTTAATCTGCTAAATTGTAATTATTTGCTCCTATGGCCTATTTATTGCCTACCTCCTCATGCCTTTTGCACACACTGAATATATACTTTCTTTTCTCTACTGTGTCATTGACTTGTTTGTGTAATTGGCTTGTTTATTGTTTACTCCATGTGTAACTCTGTGTTGTTGTCTGTGTCACACTGCTTTGCTTTATCTTGGCCAGGTCGCAGTTGCAAATGAGAACTTGTTCTCAACTAGCCTACCTGGTTAAATAAAGGTGAAATAAATAAAAAATAAAAATAAAAAATCTGGAAGAACACAGGTCTGGAATCATACTGGTGTGTGCCCTTGTCTTGGTTTCATGTAAATTACCACAATAAATAAAGGACTCTGATCAGTCTGATGTGATGAGCTGTTTATACAGTATAGTTTTTAGTGGATACTGCATTAGGTGTTTGATGTAAGTCGCTCTGGATAAGAGCGTCTGCTAAATGACTTAAATGTAAATGTAAAAATGACATTTCCTGTAATTACAAGGGGGTGGATTTCTATCATGTACTGTATATACGTGGAGTTTGGGTTTCCTGTAACAGTCATTGTTGATTTGTATCTACTAAGGGGTTTTACTAATGACTGATTGGAATTGGCTGATCGGAATTTTAGGTATGCTAATTAACATATGCAGCTTATTATGTGAGCTTACTCAGAAACACTTTAATTAACTAGTATAGGACTACTATTGATTTATTTATTTTATCTCAGACTTGTATAGCCTACTGGACTCATAGAGAGCTACTCTCTCAAGTTATCTTGTTGGGGTGAGTGACTCTTTGAACTTACAATGGCTAGCCCCAAGTTGTTATATTTCTTTCTTGTGCTTTATGCTATTTCCCTCATGACCGCTGCATGCTTTGTTGACTATGAACTTGCTTGTTTATACAACCGTGGGACAGATTGTTTGTTCCTACACTCGGGACTCTGACTCTCTATTGGTTACACAGATTTTTGGCCTCCCATCCTGTTCTAACCACCTCTCACCAGCTTTCATGTTACCTGATGAAATTGCTGTACTATATGATCTTGTTGCCATCTGATGCACATTCAAATGTCATAACAAATCAACACTGCAGAGCTCTCCCTGTCCTCTGCCGTGACCTGATTGTATTACTGCTGATGATATCTGTAAATTTACATGTACACCCTGGCCCATATACTAGCCCCAATTCTGACTTGTGCTCTGATAGCTGTTTCACTGATTTCAGCTCTTGTAAAAGATTGAGTTTTCTTCAGATTAACACTAGAAGCTTATTACCTAAAATGTATCAATTTAAAGTGTGGGTTCACAGCTCCAATCCAGATGTGTTGGTCATTACTGAGACGTGGTTAATAAAGAGTGTTTTGAACACTGATGTTAACCTTTCTGGTTATAACCTTTTTCAGCAAGACAGATCTTCCAACGGTGGTGGAGTGGCAATCTTTACCAAGGAACACCTTCAGTGCTCAGTTGTCTCCACTAAGTCTGTCCCCAAACAATTTGATTTGTTGGTTTTAAGCATTAACCTTTAAAATAGCTCTTTGTTGACTGTTGCGGGTGTTATCGTCCTCCATCAGCACCGGCCTGTACCATACCTGCCCTATGCTCTCTCCTGGCCCCTTACACTAAGTCTGAATTTGTCATGCTAGGTGAACTAAACTGGGACATTCTTGAACCACCTGACCAAGTCCTGAAGCAATGGGACTCCCTAAATCTTTCTCAGATTATTACCAATCCCACAAGGTATGACTCCAAACACCCAGAAAAGGCTAATCTCCTTGATGTTTTCCTTACAAATAATCCTGATAGGTATCAGTCTGGTGTGTTATGCAATGACCTTAGTGATCACTGGTTTACAGCCTGTGCTTGTAATGGCTGCTCAGTGAAACGACCTGTCCAGATTTGTCATAGACGCTTGCTAAGAAAAAATTTGAATGAGCAAGCCTTCCTTCATGACCTGGTCACTGTAAATTGGTATAGAATCAGCTTGAACCCCTCTATCAAAGACACATGGACCTTCTTTTTTAATATTTTCAGTGGTATTGTTAACAAACATGCCCCCTTAAAGAACATTTGAATTAAAAACAGGTTCAGCCTCTGGTTTGACAGTGATCTGGCAGAGTTACTCATCAAAGCTGCAGGCTAAGGTTAAATCTAAACTTGGTTTTCTATATCGTAATCGCTCCTCTTTCACACCAGCTGCCAAACTAACCCTAATTCAGATGAACATCCTACCCATGCTAGATTACGGAGATGTAATTTATAGATCGGCAGGTAAGGGTGCTCTCGAGCGGCTAGATGTTCTTTACCATTCGGCCATCAGATTTGCTACCAATGCTCCTTATAAAACGCATCACTGCACTCTATACTCTGGAAACTGGTCATCTCTGTATACCCATTGCAAGAACCACTAGTTTTGATTCTTATTTATAAAATCCTATTAGGCCGCACTCCCCCCTATCTGAGATACCTACTGCAGCCCTCATCCTCTACATACAACACCCGTTCTGCCAGTCACGTTCTGTTAAAGGTCCCCAAAGCACACACATTCCTGGGTCGCTCCGCTGCAGCTAGCGACTGGAACAAGCTGCAAAAAAAGCTCAAACTGGACAGTTTTATCTCCATCTCTTTTTTCGAAGACTCAATCATGGACACTACTGACAGTGGCTTCTTCGCATGATGCATTGTTGTCTCTACCTTCTTGCATACATCTGTTGTCTGTGCCCAATAATGTTTGTACAATGTTTTGTGCTGCTACCATGTTCTGCTGCCATGTTGTTGCTACCATGTTGTAGTCATATGGTGGTCCTTCTGTAGCTCAGTTGGTAGAGCATGGTGCTTGTAATGCCAGGGTAGTGGGTTTGATCCCTGGGACCACCCATACGTAGAATGTATGCACACATGACTGTAAGTAGCTTTGGATAAAAGTGTCTGCTAAATGGCATATATTATATTATATTACCATGCCGTGCTATGTTGTTGTCTAAGGTGTGAGCGGACCAAGTAATTGGGCGTCACTCTAAAGCGGGAAGGTGGAATAAACGAGTCAGGAGTAGGTTTTCTTGATTGAACACAGTTCTCTATTGAGGGCATTTGGTCAACACAAACACTCCAACATAATCAATGAAAATCTTCCAAGGAAAAACAAATATTCTCCAGATGAAACAGGAACACAATAGGATTATCTTTAAACTACAACAAAAAGTCACAGGATTGTCACCATCTTAGTGGTTCTTCCTGGATAGCTCATCTCTCTCCGTGGCCATCTTCCCCCTCCTTTTCTGCTGGTTCCATTCTCTCTCTTATAGGGGAAGGAGAGTATGTCATTAGTACCGTCAGCTGTGCTTAATTGCCTCTGGTTACCTTGTCTCCCATGCCTTGTTGGGCTACTATCCATGAGCCCAGCCTGCCCTCTGGTGGTCCTTCCACAAAGGTCTCTCTTTATGTAGTGTTGTTGTGTCTCTCTTGTCGTGATGTGTGATTTGTCCTATATTTTAATTTGAATCCCAGCCCCCCACAAGGTGCACCCATATAGTTATTTAGTATAGTTGGTTTATAGATCTTCAGTAAATATTGAACTATTGTCATCTATTGGGGACTTTCCAAACAAAGTGTAACCTAATGCCTAATTTAGTTGTTGAAACATCACTGTAATGTTGCAACAAAATGTGTCATTATTGAGGTTCTTAGAACGTCGCTATTATGTGACTGTATGCTAAACCACTTCAATGTTGTTCGGCTGTAACACTGTGTCTCTGTATATTGGTGTGTTGTGTCTGTACTGTGGTGTTCTGGCTGATGTAGTGTTCTACTCATATTTTTATAAGGTCCTCCTGCTATAGCGGCTATGGCCCCAGTCCGGGGAGGCAATATTTCCAGGTGTGCCATCAGAACTCTTATCTCAGGTACAGTTGCATGCTTCATGACTGCATGCATCGCAGGTAATTTTCCAAACAGTGTTTGTGATATACTCTGAGTATACAAAACATTAAGAACACCTGCTCTTTCCATGACAGACTGACCAGGTGAATCCAGGTGAAAGGTATGATCCCTTATTGATGTCACTTAAATCCACTTCAATCTGTGTAGATGAAGGGGAGGAGACAGTTTGAAGAATGATTTTTAAGCCTTGAGACAATTGAGACATGGATTGTGTATGTGTGCCATTAAGTGCCTTTGAACGGGGTATGGTAGTAGGTGCCAGGCGCACCAGTTTGTGTCAATAACTTCAACACTGCCGGGTTTTTCACACAAGAGTTTCCTGTGTGTATCAAGAATGGTCCACCACCCAAAGTACATCCACCCAACTTGACACAATGTTGTCAAACAATATTAGGAAGGTGATCCTAATGTTTGGTATACTCCGTGTTTATCTTATCATTAGGGATGCACCGATGTTATATTTTTGGCCAATATCCAATATTTTCCTTGCCAAAAAAAACTATACCGATATCAATAACCAATATTTAAAATGTTTGCAGCCTTAAGCATTCTAGTACAGTTAAATAGTTGACACACACACACACAGACCATTTGTTGGCATTTACATGTCCCCATTACCAGAAAAACATAATCAAAACCTATTTCTTTCACTTATTTGCTGTGCTGTTTCCTTATTAATTTGTTCAGTCTCAACCAGGATTTCATCATACATGTCAAGCTGTGAAGTTTCAGCTCTGATGTCCGTGGCCTCTCTTCCTTTGTGCGCACTTTTCCTGTCCGTTTCCATCTTGTCCAGCTGTGTCTAACATTTCACGTTTCGTCCATGTTTTTTGTCTGCATTGAAGTAGCGGTCCTTGTACCTAGCATTGAGCATGATGGCGACACAGTAGAGGCTCAGAAAGAATCCCAACAAATCGCTTGTTCACAGCCTCTACAAGAGTACTTTTCCAAGTTAACCCGACGGTCTGTGTTGGCATTTTTGTTGAGCAGGCGTTTCAATGCCATGACAGGTTATTATGTCTGCTGCAGACACAGTTGAGCTTATTTCTCAAGTTAATTGTTCGAATGGAGCTAGGAGTATTAATGTTTCCATGTTTCAAACATGTTCTCAAATGCCATAGAAATGGGAGCAGCGGTATGAGAACCAGCACATTCTTGAGCATGCAATACGGCTTTCCTCAGTAGGAAATCCTCGTCGACCCACTGTGCTGTCTGAATTATAATTCTCATGGGGCTGACATCGCTGGTCCAAATGTCAGTAGTGAAGCTAATAACAGTGACGCCCATAGCAAGTAGCTCATGGATGTGTTTCAACAGTACTGTGTAACTCCGGTAAGGCAACATCTGAAAAATAGTAACCACTTGGTAGTGTACTGGTGTTTGACCAGTCAGCGAAAGCCAACATCATCCACGACAGAGAACGGTTGATTGTTAAGGGCAATGAATTCCATTATTTTGGCGTTAATGGATTTCGCCTTTGAGTTGTCTCGCTGAAATGTTCTTACTCTTTAAAATGACTGCTCGACTTGTTGACTGCTCGATCCACACAGCAGACATTGTGGGCTAGGTTAGGAATGCTGTGTTGCATGTGTAGCGCTATGTTTTTTTGTGGCGTCATTATGTCATACAGGTATGCACGTCAGCTTTGACATCGATATTAAACTAGACATCGGGCTGATGCCGATGTTGGTATTTATAGCTAATATCGTCCGATTCCGATATTCTTACCGATATATTGTGCATCCCTACTTATCATTATGCATTATCCTTGGTGGTGACATTTTATTTATTTATTTTACCTTTATTTAACTAGGCAAGTTTTCAGTTTTCAGTCTCTCGGTCCCTGCTTTGATGCACCTGTACGGACCTCGCCTTCTGGATGATAGCGGGGTGAACCGGCAGTGGCTCGGGTGGTTGTTGTCCTTGATTATCTTTATGGCTTTCCTGTGACATCGGATGGTGTAGGTGTCCTGGAGGGCCGGTAGTTTGGCCCCGGTGATGCATTGTGCAGACCTCAATACCCTCTGGAGAGCCTTATGGTTGTGGGCGGAGCAGTTGCCGTACCAGGCGGTGATACAGCCCGACAGGATGCTCTTGATTGTGCATCTGTAAAAGTTTGTGAGTGCTTTTGGTGACAAGCCAAATTTCTTCAGCCTCCTGAGGTTGAAGAGGCGCTGCTGCGCCTTCTTCACAATGCTGTCTGTGTGGGTGGACCAATTCAGTTGGTCCGTGATGTGTACGCCGAGGAACTTAAAACTTACTACCCTCTCCACTACTGTCCCGTCGATGTGGATAGGGGGGTGCTCCCTCTGCTGTTTCCTGGAATCCACGATCATCTCCTTTGTTTTATTGATGTTGAGTGTGAGGTTATTTTCCTGACACCACACTCCGAAGGCCCTTACCTCCTCCCTGTAGGCCGTCTCGTCGTTGTTAGTAATCAAGCCTACCATTGTGGTGTCGTCTGCAAACTTGATGATTGAGTTGGAGGCGTGCTTGGCCACGCAGTCGTGGGTGAACAGGGAGTACAGGAGAGGGCTCAGAACGCACCCTTGTGGGGCCCCAGTGTTTAGGATCAGCAGGGTGGAGATGTTGTTACCTACCCTCACCACCTGGGGGCGGCCCGTCAGGAAGTCCAGTACCCAGTTGCACAGGGCGGGGTCGAGACCCAGGGTATCGAGCTTGATGATGAGTTTGGAGGGTACTATGGTGTTAAATGCTGAGCTGTAGTCGATGAACAGCATTCTCACATAGGTATTCCTCTTGTCCAGATGGGTTAGGGCAGTGTGCAGAGTGGTTGCGTTTGCGTCGTCTGTGGACCTATTGGGGCGGTAAGCAAATTGGAGTGGGTCTAGGGTGTCAGGTAGGATGGAGGTGATATGGTCCTTGACTAGTTTCTCAAAGCACTTCATGATGACGGAAGTGAGTGCTACGGGGCGGTAGTCGTTTAGCTCAGTTACCTTAGCTTTCTTGGGAACAGGAACAATGGTGGCCCTATTGAAGCATGTGGGAACAGCAGACTGGGATAAGGATTGATTGAATATGTCCGTAAACACACCAGCCAGCTGGTCTGCGCATGCTCTGAGGACGCGGTTGGGGATACCGTCTGGGCCTGCAGCCTTGCGAGGTTTAACCCATTTAAATGTTTTACTCACGCCGGCTGCAGTGAAGGAGAGTCCGCAGGTTTTGGTAGCGGGCCGTGTCAGTGGCACTGTATTGTCCTCAATACGAGCAAAAAAGTGATTTAGTCTGTCTGGGAGCAAGACATCCTGGTCCGCGACGGGGCTGGTTTTCTTTTTGTAATCCGTGATTGACTGTAGACCCTGCCACATACCTCTTGTGTCTGAACCGTTGAATTGCGACTCTACTTTGTCTCTATACTGATGCTTAGCTTCTTTGATTGCCTTGCGGAGGGAATAGCTACACTGTTTGTATTGGGTCATGTTTCCGGTCACCTTGCCCTGGTTAAAAGCAGTGGTTAGTGCTTTCAGTTTCGTGCGAATGCTGCCATCAATCCACGGTTTCTGGTTTGGGAATGTTTTAATCGTTGTTGTGGGTATAACATCGTCAATGCACTTTCTAATTAACTCGCTCATATAATTTTCATTTTGAGGAAGTTTGTAATGACGTATATTTTTCTAAATATAAAGATATTTTCATATTGATGTAATTTGTGCTGCTGTTTTTAGATGAAGTATTTGTAATAAGTCGCTCTGGATAAGAGCGTCTGCTAAATGACTTAAATGTAAAATGTAAATGTAATACTCTTAAATTTCCTGAAACCTACAGTATATAGCTTGTGACCACTAGGGGACACTACAGTATTATTTGTTGGTATACATGCTTGTTTCCGGGTGATTCAGTTGACCAGGTGTCCCTGTCCCCCCAATGGCCATACTTTTCCCCCCTGCATCAAATAACCTTCTACTACTGACCATCACGTCCTGGAGTTCAGATATGCATGCAGACAGCAATAGCAGAATAGTTTGGAGAAAGGAGGGAAGGCGAGGAAGGCAGGGAACAGGGATAAAGAAAGCTAAAGGCAGAGAACAGAGAGAAGCCAATATTACATTGAACAAAAATATTAACACTACCATTTAAGATTTAACTGAGTTAAAGTTCATAAGGAAATCAGTAAATTGAAATAAATTCATTAGACCCTAATATATGGATTCCACATGACTGGGAATACAGATATGCATCTGTTGGTTACAGATACCTTAAAAAATGTAGGGGCATGGATCAGAACCAGTCAGTATCTGGTGTCACCACCATTTGCCTCATGCAGCGCAACACATCACCTTCACATATAGTTGATCAGGCTGTGGATTGTGGAATGTTGTCTCACTCCTCCTAAATGGCAGTGTGAAGTTGCTGGATATCAAATCTAATAAAATGTATTTATATAGCCATTTGTACATCAGCTGATATCTCAAAGTGCTGTACAGAAACCCAGCCTAAAACCCCAGAAAGGCAGCAATGCAGGTGTTGAAGAACAGTGGCTACGAAAAAACTCCCTAGAAAGGCCAAAACCTAGGAAGAAACCTAGAGAGGAACCAGGCTATGAGGGGTGGCCAGTCCTCTTCTGGCTGTGCCGGGTGGAGATTATAACAGAACATGGCCAAAATGTTCAAATGTTCATAAATGACCAGCATGGTCAAATAATAGGTCTGGGACAGGTAGCACGTTCGGTGAACAGGTCAGGATTCCATAGCCGCAGGCAGAACAGTTGAAACTGTAGCAGCAGCACGGCCAGGTGGACTGGGGACAGCAAGGAGTCATCATGCCAGGTAGTCCTGAGGCATGGTTCTAGAGCTCAGATCCTCCGAGAGAGAGAAAGAAAGAGAGAATTAGAGAGAGCATACTTAAATTCACACAGGACACCGGATAAGACAGGAGAAGTACTCCAGATATAACAAACTGACCCTAGCCCCCGACACATAAACTACTGCAGCATAAATACTGGAGGCTGAGACAGGAGGTGTCAGGAGACACTGTGGCCCCATCCGATGATACCCCCGGACAAGGCCAAACAGGAAGGAAATAACCCCACCCACTTTGCCAAAGCACAGCTCCCACACCACTAGAGGGATATCTTCAACCACTTGAGACAAGGCCGTCCTGAGACAAGGCTGAGTATAGCCCACAAAGATCTCCGCCACGGCACAACCCAAGGGGGGGCGCCAACCCAGACAGGAAGGTCACATCAGTGACTCAACCCAGCATCAGTAAGCCAACTCAGCCCCTGTAATAGGGTTAGAGGCAGAGAATCCCAGTGGAAAGAGGAGAACCGGCCAGGCAGTTCGTTGCTCCAGAGCCTTTCTGTTCACCTTCACACTCCTGGGCCAGACTACACTCAATCATATGACCCACTGAAGAGATGAGTCTTCAGTAAAGACTTAAAGGTTGAGACCGAGTTTGCGTCTCTCACATGGGTAGGCAGACCATTCCGTATAAATGGAGCTCTATAAGAGAAAGCCCTGCCTCCAGCTGTTTGCTTAGAAATTCTAGGGACAATTAGGAGGCCTGCGTCTTGTGACCGTAGCGTATGTGTAGGTATGTACGGCAGGACCAAATCAGAGAGATGGGTAGGAGCAAGCCCATGTAATGCTTTGTAGGTTAGCAGTAAAACCTTGAAATCAGCCCTTGCCTTGACAGGAAGGCAGTGTAGGGAGGCTAGCACTGGAGTAATATGATCACATTTTTTGGTTCTAGTCAGGATTCTAGCAGCCGTATTTAGCACTAACTGAGGTTTATTTAGTGCTTTATCCGGGTAGCCGGAAAGTAGAGCATTGCAGTAGTCTAACCTAGAAGTAACAAAAGCATGGATTAATTTTTCTGCGTCATTTTTTGACAGAAGGTTTCTGATTTCTGCAATGTTACGTAGATGGAAAAAAGCTGTCCTTGAAACAGTCTTGATATGTTCATCAAAAGAGAGATCAGGGTCCAGAGTAATGCCGAGGTCCTTCACAGTTTTTTTTGATACGACTGTAAAACCATTAAGATTAATTGTCAGATTTAACAGAAGATCTCTTTGTTTCTTGGGACCTAGAACAAGCATCTCTGTTTTGTCCGAGTTTAAAAGTAGAAAGTTTGCAGCCATCCACTTCCTTATGTCTGAAACACAGGCTTCCAGCGAGGGCAATTTTGGGGATTCACCATGTTTCATTGAAATGTACAGCTGTGTGTTATCCGCATAGCAGTGAATGTTAACATTATGTTTTCGAATGACATCCCCAAGAGGTAAAATATATAGTGAAAACAATAGTGGTCCAAAAACGGAACCTTGAGGAAATACCGAAATGTACAGTTGATTTGTCAGAGGACAAACCATTCACAGAGACAAACTGATATCTTTCCGACAGATAAGCTCTAAACCAGGCCAGAAGTTGTCCGTGTAGACCAATTTGGCGGGAACTGAAACACGGTGTCGTACACATCGATCCAAAGCATCTTAAACATGCTCAATGGGTGACACGTCTGGTGAGTATGCAGGCCATGGAAGAAATGGGACATTTTCAGCTTCAAGGAATTGTGTACATACCCTTGCGACATGGGGCTGTGCATTATGCTGAAACATGAGATGGAGGTGGATGAATGGCACGACAATGGGCATCTGGATCTTGTCACGGCATCTCTGTGCATTCAAATTGCCATCGATAAAATGCAATTGTGTTCATGGTCTGTAGTTTATGCCTGCCCATACCATAACCCCACCATGGGGCACTCTGTTCATATCAGCTAACTGCTCGCCCACACAACGCCATACAAAATGTCTGCCATCTATGTCTTCACTATTATTCTACAATGTAGAAAATAGTACAAAAAAATAAAAACCCTTGAATGAGTAGGTGTGTCCAAACTTTTGACTGGTACAGTATATATATACACACACACACACACACACACACACACACACACACACACACACACACACACACACACACACACACACACACACACACACACACACACACACACACACACACACACACACACACACACACACACACACACACACACACACACACACACACACACACGTAGGACAAAGACAGGTTGAGATGGTACACACATACATGGTATAGGAAGGACAATAAAGTTGTATGATCTTAAATTTGATCACCCTGTTGCATGAGAACTCTCCGATGCTTCTGATGTTTTAATTTCGGACTGGATTTTCCCTTGTGAAAAATGTATCTTCTACAAAAATGGCCATTAATTATAATCCACATTTTCTGTTGCTGCAGGGTTGTTTTCCTGTTGTATCAAACTGGTTAAAATATGAAGATCCTACATCTGTCACGCCCTGGCCATAGAGAGGCTTTTATTGCCTATTTTATTTAAGCCAGGGTGTGATTAGGGTGGGCATTCTATGTTCCTTTTTCTATGTTTTTGTATTTCTTTGTTTTTGGCCGGGTATGGTTCTCAATCAGGGACAGCTGTCTATCGTTGTCTCTGATTGAGAACCATACTTAGATACCTCTTGCCCACATGGGTTTTGTGGGTAGTTGCTTTCTGTTTTGTACCTGATGGAGCTGTTTGGGTTGTTCTTTTTGTTACTTTGTATTTAGTGTTCAGTTCTATTTAATAAATGACGAACACGTACCACTTTGGTCCTCACCTTCTTCCACCAACGGCTGTTACAACATCTGTAATTCAACTAAATGATAATTTCACCCTGAAGTATACTGTTTTTTGTTGATACTACTGCAATACAAAATTACATGGGCAAGTGAGGTGACAAATGGAAATAGACTTTATTTATACCTTTATTTAACTTGGCAAGTCAGTTAAGAACAAATTATTATTTTCAATGACGGCCTAGGAACAATTTTTAGATTGGTAAATTAGTTTAGTCAATTATCTAAACTTGTAGGAATCATGGCTGAATACTGACCGAGCACGTGCCCTGATCTCCAGGGGGCCACCATTGATTTTGTTAGTCACTCACAGCTATCATTAACATGGCAAAATGTGTAGAATTGCAGGTAATTATTTAAAACTTTCGTGGCATTAGTGCTTAATATTAAATTATATTGTAGAATCCCATATGCCTAAACAGAAGGATGGGTTTAATTCAAAACAGGAGTTTGTGGCAGATTGCCTATTCTGAATGCGGCAGGCAGTTGAGGTAAGGAGCTGATACTTGAGCAGGTGTTCCGGTTAGAGGACAAGGGTAGGACAGAGAGTTGGGGTATCAGTTTAGAAAGTTTCAGATGCCATGTATTTAGTCCTTTCAATGATCCATTTCATTTCCATCATGGTGTGCTAAAAATACAGCACATATTTGCATTAGGATATTTTACTTCAAACATATTCCTCGACAATACATGCAGTATTTCATATAACCTAAATTCTTTCCTAAATATGTACACAATATATTCATAAAATGTATAAATCAGATCATTTCAATACATATGTTATCATTCCTTTTCAAATCCACACGCGGCAACAACTCAACATCCTACCGCTAATTATACAACAGCGCATCTTGCATCTATACACAAAAAATAAGTAAAAAGTAAATATTTCTGGTTTCTCACTGTGGATATTGTGACACACAGATAACAAAGACAAATGCGGGAGAATTATTCACAACTCCATGGATTGTTTGGCACTGAACTAAAAGACAAAAGTGAATTGGTTGTAGGTGCGCTCAAAGCAGAAAGATATATAGAGATGTCTCTAGTGCCCAAAAGCTTGTATAACATGGGCTGCGCCATTTAGGTCTGATACATAGCGATCTCTACACATTTCTAGGGCTCAGAGGCGCCTGCAATTAAAGGCTCCGTTAACAAAAAGTGCAATTGAAAGACACAGAGAACTAAAAAGTGTCTAAGTTAGTTCAGGGTCATGATTATCTATCATCTCTATGGCACATTTCAGACAAATTCATTCTACTTTTAAGATGAGATCAACTTTATTGCCTTCCTGGTGGCGAAATGCATTGGACAGCCAATATTGCTGCATAAAAATTAATATAAAACGTGTATTATTTTCATGTATTTGGCCTCACGCACATTCGTGTTGCTTGTTTGTTCTGGGAACCGTGTGGCACTTGCAATTCCCTGTAAAACCTTAGATTAGAAGTGTTTATTCTAAAACCCGGCTTCTGGCAAGCGGAGTGTCTGACTGCCTATAAACGCACGGGCGCTCAGCTTCCCACTGTGAGCTCATATACGTTCCCCCGGAGACAAGTGGGGGGCCTGGTTGGCCACATGCTGTGTGCAGACCTAAGGAGTGGCGTTTTACCCAAAATCATTGTTTATTTCCCTTTTAACGCTCATGAATGTTCCTGTTCTAGTCCGCACAATCTCTCGGAAATGCACCGGCGCCATTATGTGTTCTCGGTTTCACTAATTCTCGAGGCCTAACCATTTGGGTTGATCATTGTTTTTAGATTACTTGCTCTCTTCAACCCAGAGCACTACACTAAGTGATTTTAATTTATGGTGCATTTATATCACATCGTTACTTTTGCCCTAGGCCCAACTTAGACAGATTCTCTGTTTACTGGTTGCTGATGTTTTTTTGTTTTGTTACAAATGGCACTGCAAATGGCATCGAGTTGGCCTCTATTTTCCTTTATAAAGTATTGTTTGGAGAGACGTCTGTTTTAATATATATATTTTTTTTACACATTTCACAGCGCACATTCAGTTATTCCAGAGATTTCCACGTGTTTACAGGGCTTTTTGATGATAAATGTGGACATTTATGGAAT
Organism: Oncorhynchus gorbuscha; assembly: GCF_021184085.1. Classification (NCBI taxonomy): domain Eukaryota; kingdom Metazoa; phylum Chordata; class Actinopteri; order Salmoniformes; family Salmonidae; genus Oncorhynchus; species Oncorhynchus gorbuscha. The sequence continues at coordinate 66,833,258 of NC_060176.1, forward strand.
TATTAATATCACCTTGGCAACCAGTGTCCATAAGTGAGTCGGGGCTGCCATAAGAGAGAGAGAGATTATGATGCTGGAGTAGTGTCTGGTCCAATAAATATTACATTCTCATCAAGAAACCCAAATCACCAAATGACCCAGACAATTTTGTCCATATGAGTTATGCAACTCCAAACAAAAAACTTTTCCAGATGAACAAAGTCAACTTTTCTGTATGCTCTACCCCCAGGGTACTCCTGGCACATTCATTCATATGGTCTGGGAGAGCCCAGAGGTTTTCTCCTTTTGGCAATCTGTGGCTACAGATTGCCTTTACATCAGGCATTTTGTCTAAACCCATCCCATGTCTGCCCAATGTGCTACTGCTTAATGATGACTCTTCACTGAATTTAACATACAGGTAGAAAAGGATTTGGCTTGCCGGTGTAACAGAATAACTTTACGTCCGTCCCCTCGCCCATACCCGGGCGCGAACCAGGGACCTTCTGCACACATCGACAACAGTCAACCTCGAAGCATCGTTACCCATCGCTCCACAAAAGCTGCGGCCCTTGCAGAGCAAGGGGAACTACTAATTCAAGATCTCAGAGCAAGTGATGTAACCGATTGAAACGCTATTTAGCGCGCACCGCTAACTAAGCTAGCCGTTTCACATCCGTTAAACCAGCTTAACAGCAGCCAAGAGAATGGTTGCCTTACAATGCCAAGCCCCACACACTCTGCCACATCAGCAATGGATTTATTTATTCATTGACATAGCTCAACTTGAACTGTCAATCTCTGGACTGCATGGTGCAAAATCAGAGAATATTAACATATGGACTACAACACTTGGCAGTATAAAATCATTACTAAATTACTAAATGTACTTAAGTAAGCAAAATGCTGTGAATTTGTTGTGCTAAGGGTCAGGTTGCATAAAACATTTTAAGTGTTCCCATTAAGGAATCATTTTCCCTTACCTAAGGGAATTGTTTAAGGGTGTTGCATAGAGCCCCTCGAACATTTCCTTAGGTAAGGGCATAATTGAAGGGTATTATGGTAGTTTAAAGGCATGTATGTCAGAAAGAGTCTCTGGTTACCATGGAGACGATCTGACTCACTGACTGAACCTCTTGTCAAAGACATCTCATATATTTTGGAAGATGGCTGAATAGAACCTCTACATTCAAGACAGGAGAAACAAATCGATTCAGACGATAATAAAACACGTTTCTTTTAGTAACTTTTTTCTTAACTTGTTTCTATTACTTTCTAGCACATCTAGCGAATTTATAGAGTAGGTAGCCAACTAGCCAGCTAGCGTTGTAGTCACGGATTGTGCACAGTCCACCTTCCATTGTTTAGCTAAATTCTTTAGATAGCTTTAGTTTACAATAAGTAGCTAGCTAGTTGGATGATGGTTTCCTTTTGAAACCAGGGCAGAGGAAAGCAACATTCACCTCCACAAATACTGTTTACATTGGTATCTATACTGAATGAAGCATTTAAGGAACCTCATGGGCACCCTTAACATCGCCTTAAAATGTTTTGTGCAACTTAGTTAAGGAAACCTTAAGGGAAATGAAAATGGGAACATTAACTTAAAATGTGTTATGCAACCGGCCCGACTGCATCATTAAAATCTCTAACAGGTCTGGGTCTATGTGCAAGTGAAGAAGCTACAGAATGTATTGTTCAGTCTGGTGTTATACAACAGCTACTACCAGTACATACTTCTGGCCTTGATCTGCCTGTACATCCACTCAGCCCTAGGATAGGGTCACACAGGGCACACGCACAAAAACTCCACGAAGTGTGGTGACATCATGGTTAAGCTCATACATGCGAGTGGTCCGACCTTGGTCTTTTTTTCAGGAAACACTTGCAGACAACCATTCAATCAGCCAGTTCAATTTCTTCCCCCCTCTAGCTGCATTTATTAATTGGATTTCTGTCTGAAAGGCATCTCAATTACTGCAAAGGAACATTTCTCAAAGATGTTTCCCTCAAATCAAAGATGTTCATTTCTGTTTTCCGAGGCCTCGGTAAAGAGCATCTGGTGCTTCTGGAAGGACATGTGCTCTGGGTTGTTCCCTTCTTCCACAGGAGAAGCTTTATGTGTGGTCTAATTGATACCAAGTCCATGCACCATCTAGCTCTGTCTCCTGCTGACTTACAAGGTTGAAGGCTTGTCATTTAAAGGCATAATCCGGCACATTTCCTGTTGCTCGTTTTAATATCCATTGATTCTTGAAGAATCTAACTTGTATATGAGCTCAGTACAACTGACTGTCTTACCCTGGCATAACCCAAAATATACAGTTGATTAAGTCCCCTTTATTTTATAGCGACCCGGGACGATTAAACACTGTTGCTTAGGCTAAAGGCCATCAATGATTCCTCTCCAGCAAATTCGACTTTGGGCAGTCTTCTCAATCTCATTCCAAGAGAAGTCCAATTTTCTGCTCTACTTCAGTGTTTTTTTTTTTTCATCCTCCCTTCCTTCCGTTTCTCCTGTGGATTCCATATCCAGAAAGCTGCCCTTCAATGTATTTTTTTAAAGGAGTTAAATGGTTTCATAATATTAAATACAAAAGTAGTTGAATCAGCAGAACGGACCACTTTCTCAACAAGATGTGCCAACATTTTCTATTAAGAAAACAAACACTGGTACTTTAAATGTTATTCTCCAGCGCATGATCATTTACTCTAATTGATAAGACTATTGGTTGCCAGCTGTTACATTTTTGGTTTAACAGATTAATAACACTAATCAAGTCCCCAGACAGAGTGACTGTGTTTCTGACCGAGGGAGACGCTGGTGATCATAATTATGTTGGTATAATTCAGCATAACCTCTGTTGCCGAAGCGCTAGTTGTTTACAGAGTGCTGGTGTGTGGCGACAATTAAGTGATTAGCAGCGGGCTCTCTGGTGGCTCGTGTCGCTCCAGCTGTGTGGCACTCATAGACATGATGTTCCCGCTCCTGGTGCCTCACTGTCAAGAACACTGTTATCAACCAAACCTGTTTTAATCCAGACGAAGAACCATAGACATAGGGACCTTGGGGCAAAGGTGACTGAATTAGAAGAGGGTTGGAGTCAACTTTAGCCCCCTCTCTCTAACACACACAGTTCCTTTTGAGGTATAATGTTTCCCTTAATTTATACTTTTCTCAGTGGTTTCCTGATGACCTTTTTCATATCATGAATGAAAGGCAATATCTAAACCAATAAACACCCAAAAGTACCAATAAACACACATAGGCAAGTCAATACACAAACATAAACAAACAAACATAAAAAATGCTTCTGTACAGTGTCGATTTGAACACCTCAGCGCCCAGAGAAAAACAAGTAGCCGTCCAGCACACGTGAAATTTGGTACTGGTTTCAGAGATTAGATCAATATCTACATGGATAGTTCAGTGGGTGGCGTGAGGGGGTCTGTGTCAACTCCCTAAAGGAGGCATGTAATAAAAGACTGTGCATAGGTCTATGACCCTCACGTCCATCACATCCTGTCCTCCTCCCTAACACACGAGAACAGGTTTGTGTTCATTAGGGCACGCAATAGAAAACATTTTTCAACAAATTACAAAAATCCAGTCTGTTTCTTCCATTTGGTGCCTAATGAACACAACACATGGCTTCCAGCTATTCAGAATTGGGAAGGTAAGGGGGTTGAGGTGGTGTCAGGTCAACATGAACATGATTTATACCATTTTCATTCAATTACCCTCTAATTGATGAGTTTGACAGACCGCTCTCCCATTTAGTGAAGGACAAGTGGAGGCCAATGAATTCGGTCTTTTTTTGTCTGAATCACCCATTCTCTCAATCTTTTCATACATTTTCAAATGTATGTAATTATTGCGTATGGTGTGAGAATGGACTGACTGTGCCTTGGAAGTGGGTTTATTTATTTTATTTCACCTTTATTTAACCAGGTAGTCTAGTTGAGAACAAGTTCTCATTTGCAACTGCGACCTGGCCAAGATAAAGCGTAGCAATTCGACACACAACAACACAGAGTTACACATGGAATAAACAAAACATACAGTCAATAATACAGTAGAGCAAAAGGAAGGAAAAGCCGTTCCCACTGGGCACACAGGTTGAATTAATGTTTTTTCCAACGTGGAAGACATTGCATTGACGTCTGTGTCCAGTGAGTTGTTCGTCAAAGTTCTGTTAAAGCTCTTTCAGCGCACCCAGAGTATGGCTTTTCCATTAGTCTGGTAAGGTTAACTATGCACCGCTGCACTGAATGGATGCAAAATACCAAATCAATTTAGTTCAGTAATTGCAGTTTTACCCCCCCATCACTTATAATCCTTTTCGTATTGTTTTTTTGTTTCCATAGGAGAGAGTGTGTGAGATTCAGGAAGGATGGTTAGTTTTGGAACGCTATATTCCAGTGAGTTGGACCACAAAACTTCAGACTTCATGTCATTGAGCAGTTCTCCTTCAATGATCTTCTATTGCAATACTGCAGTACAAAGAGTATACTTGATCCTACTGTGCTTTATTGCAACAAATCAGCCCTGCTATTGCCAACAATATTTTTGATCATGACACAAGTGTCCTCTGCTCATACATTTGTCAGTCGTCAGATGTTCTCATTGTTGTTTTTTTTTAACTATTCAGGTCCAATGATTGTAAACAACCATAAATCATAGATGCTCATAGAACATGCAGTTTTGAGTAATGAGGGACAATAAACTCCAAACTGTCTTCATTTAGATAAAATATTTAATCGTTTTAGTGTGCCTAAAAACGAATTTCATGATGGCCACATCATTAGCATGACTCATACTGTACTAGAATGAGGAACAAACACCACAGAATTTGACCTCTTGAACCCAGTCAGTTGAAGAGATATGGCTTTGCCTCTGCTTGAACCCACTCTCTGCTAGATCCTAATAATTCCCATCCCATCAACGTCTGGATAAAATAATGTACCAAATGTTTTGTGAGACCAATTTTCCTGTCATTTCTATTCCCTAATGACGCGCATCTTCAATTTGGAAACACACAAACAGGGACGGCTCGGGCAGAGAAACCCATTTGCTGATCTTCATGGAACTCAGACAAAGAGGCCAGGCCTAAGTGGATTTTTCATTACCCATCTCTAATAGGGAAGTTAAATTACAGCTTAGTATTAGTTTGGTTTGCTGATGTTCATTTTTCCTCTAAAAACGAAAGGACCAAAAGGGTACACTACATCTGTGGTACGAGCATTAGAGAAATTAGCACGTCTCTCCATGCACCCACCACCACTCACCTGTAATTCGGGAACATACAAAGTCGCTGGAGAACGTAAAGGCAGACTGCAACAGAAAGAGGGGGTGTGGCATAAAATCAGGGAAATAACATTGCAAATGGCCTCTTAGTAAAGTCAAAATGTTCTGATGTTGCTTCTAAAGTAATTCACACTACTCCTAATAACAGGGGAAAGACACCTTGCTAGAACACAAGAGTTTATTTTCTGAAGTTCAGACTATTTATCATGTATTATAAGAGTTGTGCATGAACAAGGTCTGTAGATCAAGGTATCTATGCATTAATACGGTATTGCTATTTAGCAGACCTTTTTATTCAAGCGACTCAAACCCACCACCATGTTGTTGCAAGCACCATACGCCAACCAGCTGAGCCTTTGTAATCATCCTCGGCATATACACTCCCTTCTTTCTGTATGTATGGACAGTGAAGCTAAAATATTTAATTTGGCTCTATACTCCAACATTTTGGATTTGAGGTATTTGTATTTATTATGGATCCCCATTAGTTCCTGCCAAAGCAGCAGCTACTCTTTCTAGGGTCCAGCTAAATGAAGGCAGTTTATACCATTTTAAAACATTACAATACATTCACAGATTTCACAAAACACTGTGTGCCCTCAGGCCCCGTCTCCACTACTACCTCATATCTACAGTACTAAATCCATGTGTATGTATAGTGCGTATGTTATCGTGTGTATGCATGTGTCTGTGCCAATGTTCGCGTTGCTTTACAGTCCCCGCAGTTTCATAAGGTGTTTTCATGTTTTTTAAATCTAATTTTACTGCTCGAGTCAGTTACTTGATGTGGAATAGAGTTCCATGTAGTCATGACTCTATGTAGTACTATGTGCCTGCCTCCCATAGTCTGTTCTGGACTTGGGGACTGTGAAGAGAGGTACACTTATTCATATTGTTACATGGATGAAATTTGAGGCAGGAAAGGGTATTTGTAGGCTGAATACCATATTTATTTTGACTGTGAAGCTAAACATTTTTATTAGTCTCCTCCACTCCAGCATTTTGGATTTGAAATGTAAATGTTTCATATGAAACGACATTAGATTGTCACCTTTATTTGAGGGCAGTTCCATACATATCTGTTTTACCGTTTGGAAATGAAAGCACTATGTATCTGGTCCCCCCATGTGAAGATGTCAATTATTCAGCCAAATTCACTTAGAGTGTATCAAAGTAGTGAAAAGTTTTGTATTTGGGCCCATATACCTTTCACTCAATGACTACACCAAGCTTGGGACTTTAACTGATTGGATTGTGTTTCTTAGTGAGCAGATAAGATATTTCTGAACACTCATTAATTAATCATGAATAATGATGAGACCCTACAACATCATAAACCCTTTACCATTACCAATAACAGGGGGGGGGGGGGTATGATCTTTATTCTTGATAATCCATAATCCTTATGGCTTCTTTAAATGGAGGGGGGAGCAGATAAATTGTGATTTAATTTCCAAACAGTAAAACAGACGAATGGGAATACCCTCAAATAAAAAGGTGACATTCTATGTCACCTCATATGAAACACTTCAATCCAAAATGCTGGAGTAAAGAAAATTTCATCCATGTAACAATATGAATAATACAGAACATTGTACCAACGTGTGGCTTCCCTCTAATCCACCCACCCAACCAAGCCCGTCGTCCCATTCTGCAGCTAATTCCCCAGGCCTATGGGTGCTCACTACTCTGGACTACACCCTTCTCACAGTGGGCCCAGTGATTAACGCATAACAGGCTAATGACATGCAACGCAGGCTACTAATTTTGGTTAGGGCTTAATGAAATCAGACGAAAGCTCTGGATACGTGTGCACAACACAGAATAGCAATGAGCCAAGGACGACTATTACTCAGTCTCTTTACAGGGGAACAGAGCGAATTGCCCATGGCCTGAGCATCACTGTACAACTCAATGACTAACAGAGGTATATGACCGAAAATGTGTCATTGTGTAGTAAACTTAACGGACTGACCTGTAGCAAAAGCAGGCATGGTGAAAAGTAATTATAAGAGTACAGAGGATAGAGAATAATATTCAAATAGGATTTATCCATCAAAATAACTGTCATACATTAGCAACAGTTAATCTAATCAACCATCAGTGAGGGACATCTACACAGTTGCATACCTACTATCAAATACTGAAGGCTAACTTCTTAAAAATATTGTATTTCAGTACTGTAATAAGCTTGTGTTCCTTCACATTCAAAACACAAACACACAAAAATATATATATATATATTTATTAACATTGTTGCACTTGAACATAGTAGCCTAATGGCTGCATGAATTACAACAGAGACACCGTAAAGCATGACAGTGGACCAGGGCCAGAGAGCTGGAAATCCACTTACATCCAAGGCAGTCATCACAACCCAGAATTCCCCAAAGCAGTCCTCCATAGCCCACATCACAGAAGGTTGGTGGCACCTTAATTGGGGAGGACGGTCTCATGGTCATCGCTGGAGTGGAATAAGTGGCATGGTATCAAATACATCAAACACATGGCTTCCATACATTCGATGCCATTTCATTCACTCCATTCCAGCCATTATTATGAGCCGTCCTCCCCTCAGCAGCCTCCACTGGTCCATGTCCCAGAGTCCTCCTGCCTTTCACCCTCTCCTCCAGGGCTCGGAAGTCCTCCTCTGTGACTGCATCAGCCTTGAGGACCACAGCCTTCCCACCGGCAGGGTCCAACCTCAGAGTCATCACGCAACACATGTCCACCAGGCCCTGCTGACACGCCTTCATCCCTGCGTCCTTCCGGGCTGGGTCTAACTTAGACTTCTCAGCCGCTGAGAACCCCAGCAGGTCCGTCAGAACTTGGTCTGAGAGGTGAACGTCCATGTAACCAGTTCCATCAGAGATGGAGGCGCTGACCAGCCACTCCCCCTTACTGCATTTGAGGTTCCCTTGCAGGGTGACGATGAAGGCTTTCACGCACACCTCACTCATGCACTCCAGCAGGTCTGAGGCGCCCGCAGCAACCTGTTGCAGCAAACACAGGTACGTAAATGGGGATGAATCGAGCGCCACAGTCGCTGCACTCTCTGGGATTTTGGTTGAGAGCCGCTCTGCTCCTGACACAGAGGGCTGGCCTGTTCCCAGTTCTCTGACACAGGTACCATCTCGTCTTTGCTCATGTCTAGGAGCTTTTGGCTCTGGTGGGAAGAAGCAGTTCATGTCCTCGTCCAAAACAGGATCATCCCTCTCATCAAGGGAGTCAAAATGGCTTTCGTTTCTCATGTCATCTAATGGTGGAGCGTAGTTGTTAGATACTTCTTCCTGCCTTCTCCTCAGGTTGTCTCTTTGATTATCCCTCCCGTTTGTCAGTTGGATTGGGCTCTCCTGAAAAATCATACCATCAAGCTCATCCAGGGGAAGGTCATCAAAGTCCTCATCTGGGATGTCCAAATTGTCCAGTTCAATGACCTCATGGGGTGAAGAGGTTACGAGTAGAGAATCTGCAAGGCTTTCAATGTGCCGACTTTGCAACGAGGCATTTCTGTAAGAGGCAGAGGATTCCTCACTGCGGGTCCTGTAGCCACTCTCCAGGCTGGGTTCCACACTCCACCCCACCTGCCTCTCCTGGGTCTCCAGGTTGGCCAGCAGCTCTAGGTCGTCTGATTCCTGGTTGTCAGCCTGCTGGTTAACTGGTTGTGGGACCTCTGGCTGCTCAGCCGGACCCTGTGGCTCCTCCTCAGGCAGTCCCAGAGCCCTGCATAGCACCTTCCCTTGAGAGTGCCTCTCAGCCAGCTCCTCCACCTCCCCTCCCAGCACCTTTACGTTGCCTGGCTTCAGCAGTAGCACCCCTAGCCGGCAGGTTATTTGGCCCTGCAGCTGCAGTTTGACTCCTGGCTTGAGGGTGGTGCTGAGTGCAGGGATGGGCTGGTACTCCATGGCCTCCAGGGTCTGCACACCATCAGTGAGCTGCAGCAGCAGCATGCGTGTGGGTTTGGCCTCCCAGGTCCGCTGGGTGGCCTGGGTGATGGCTGACACAGCCTCGTTGGTGCAGTCAGTGCCCCTCCAGCCCTGAAGCTGGCCATAGGCAGGCTGGCTAATGTCCAGTAGGGAGTCCAGCTGCACGCAGAAGCTGCCACTGAGCTCCGACTTCTGGGCCTGATATAGCCCTGCAGGGAGCACAGAGTGGGCCAGGTCACGTAGGTCGGTCAGCAGCCACTGATCCAGGACCTGCAACAACACAAATGTTAAATTTGTGTAAAGAGCTTCAATTCATTTGTACCGGAGTTGAGAAAAATGGTTAATGAAATAGTACCTGCTGATTAAGCTGGTGTTGAGGCAGGGGGGCACCTCCTCCTTCCTGCTGCAGCCACTCCACACATGCCTCTAGCCAGGCGAAAGGCACCTGGATCTGCCAAGAGGACTGGAGCCAGGTCTGGGTTGCTAGCACATCCTGAGGGCTCATCCCCGCTCTGTCAGGTGGTGCCACTTAACAGTTGACCATGTAGATGACAATCTGTGTACGGAAGTATAATAAGAACGGGACGGTTGTTTTCAATGGGAATGGAACGAATGGAAAGAACATTAATTTCAGTAGTCTGAAGAAACAGAAAGCTAGTGTTCATGCATGTATTGGAAAGCAAGAAACTCAGAAGTAACCTAATATCAAACAGTGACAGTCACTTAAAAAAATGAGAAACCTTAATTTACTTACAATGGTTTTTAGTCTTTCTGTACGAGAACACTAGTACAGCTGCTTTTCGTTGGGCGAATCGCCAAGGCGCCAAAAATGTTTGTGGGTAGCTTAGGCAAGCGCCCATAATAATACATTTTTGGATATTTCGCGAATCATACGAAAGGTGTGATATCTACATTTTAGAACTATGATAGAATTAGCAAGATTACATCCCTATATGAACATAACTAGTAAGTATTCACATGATCAGCAAGACTGAAAGCGAAGCCTGCTGAAAATCAAGCAAACTATCTAGGTACGGAAGAATGAGTTACCACAGACACAGTCATAAACCCCGCCTATTGGTAAAATGTTCATCTTAAAATCCGATTTGAAACCTAACTCTAACATTAACACTAACCAAACTGCTAAACTCATGCCTAACTCTAACCTTAAAGTATGACCAAAAAGCACATTTTTGTTTTTACAAATTTGTACGATAGCCAATTTTGACTTTGTGGCTGTGGTCGTGAAAACCGGAAGGTATCATCACTGCAATCCGATATCCTTGGGACGTCACTATCCTAAACCCTACCAAGCCCAATTTCCTAATTTTACTTTACAACTTCTATTGGGGGGGTATGCACGTCCCAATGATCCCTTACAGCAAGGACCACGGAAGAATGAGCAACAACATCGTTTGAGACACGCCTCCATCCTGTGAATGGCATACGAGCTGTCCAATGTTTGCTCTTTATTTCCAATTCACTCGAAGCGGCTACATCTTTCTTTAGTGCACTTTTTCAGAGCCATTTTTGTGCTTGCGTTCTTCGTCAGAGTGAGAAGGGTCGAAAACGAGTAGCGATACAAGGTGTAGAGCAGGTCTGTTTTACACACATTTCTATTTAGCTCTGTAACAAATAAATTACATTTGATTACATGTTAATGCGATGGTATGAGCAAAATGATTTGCGTAACTACATGACCAAAGCAATGCCAGCCATGCATGGCTAGCTAACAAATGTTAGCTAATTATTGTATCCGGTGTAACGTTAGCAAGTTACTTTAGCTAGCTGTTTTCATCATAACTAGCTAGTTTACACGGCTACATTTAGAATATTAATCGTCAATTGTAGATATGGATTTCATAGGTTTATTTAAAGGTGTACATTGTTTCTTCATGCCCATAACTACTAAACTAGCAACCTACCTACATAATATTAGCAGCCCAACGGCTAGCTAGTTAAACAACAGAAGCTAACGTTAGCTAGCCACCTTTAGCCAACTGAATGCACTTACTGGCTTCCCAAGATGGATGCTAGTTTGTTCTTACTCACCTAGCTAGCGAGCACATTTTCTCGTCTAGCCTAGAGAGCTACCTACACGGTTGGGTACTCAAACGTTATGCGCACATCATTAATCTAAATGAAATGTCCGATGAGGAAACGCATACTTTTACCGTAGTTAGCTAAACATGTGTCCAGTGTAGCTAAGATCAAGATAATTCTCGGTGCGAGATGGTACTGAGACGAGCCCTCTGCATTGACATTCTCAGTTATCCAGACTCAGCATTCGACATTGTGCCATGTCGAATATATTGTCAAATGCAACGGCATTGATACTTCATTCATGCGATTGACTTTAGATACATAAATTATGTGCATCAATTAATTCCGCATCAGTAACGTAAATTGTTTGTCATCTGTTCTCCTCTGTGTAGGCCGTCATTGTAAATAAGAATTTGTTCTGAACTGACTTGTCTAGTTATATAGGTTAATTTTTTTTTAAATGTTACATTTTTATTTCCAGAATTGTAAAGAGCTCAACTCACGTATTCCTTTGAATCAATGCTGTTCCAGATGCTTCACCTCATCACATCTGCTGTTTTATTTTATGAAATGTGTCATTACCCACCCTTAATCCGCATTTATTACAGTTTTGTAATCGTATGTGTCATGTAAGATTATTTTTGGGCACGGTTTTTTATGGCACTAGCTAACGTTAATCAACCTAAGTTTTTCTCAATAGGTTAGCAGCGGCTCTGAGACTTGTTACGTTCCGCCCATAACACGCCCATCTTCTCGCAATAAATAGCGGTAAGTGTTGGTTACCAGGCTAGTCTCATCTTCCATATTGACTGTATCGTCAGTTCTGAAAACTCAAAATCTCACTCTAATCAAGTAACATCGACCATGCCCCCCAGCCAGTACGACCGAGGAGCCCTCTCCTTTCTCCCCACTCTTACCTGCTCCCAGGACCGAGGTGCCTGGCCTACCCTGCCCGGTGTTAACTGACAATGGAGACAGAAATTGAACAACAAGAAGAAGATACCTCATTCAGCAACACAGAAACCAACGGTGAGTTACAATCCCTTCACTTATTAATTATATATTACTAGTATATCAAATGAATATTAACAGTATAGTTATTTTAAATAATGTAATCTGTATGGTGTATCTATGTCCTCTCCTGTATTCATTACTTATTTATCAATGGTCTAAAATATAAGCATCTCAGTTCCTAAATTGTAGCTGCCAGATATGTGCTGAAAAAGTTCAGAGCAGATGTGTGTAGTGAACAAACCATGTCTATTAAATCTATGCAGTTGTAACATGTAAGTACAACGAGTGGGACATTAGTATTAAGTGTGTATTGTTTTTACATCAATTGAATGCAGAACTAGAGAACCTGTGTATGTGGGAAATTAAAGTCAGTATTTTTCCTACTCAGGTAAGCGTCCTGCGGAGGACGCCGATGAGGAGCAGTCATATAAGCGTTCCAGGAACACAGAGGACATGGTGGAGCTCCGCATACTCCTGCAGAGCAAAGTCAGTCCGCTTTCTGTTCCTCATTCACAATCTCCTCTTGGCATTTCCTGCATCGTAGCCTGTCTTCTTTCCTCCCCAATTCTTTTATTGAACCTTTGTTTGACCAGATCTAGGAGTTTAACTTTTACATTTTTCTACCCCCTGTGTTTCACTGTCCGATTTAATGCCGTCAAGATCCATTTTCAATTATGTAGTTGAGGATTTAAAAAAAAACTTATCACAATAAGTTTATCATCTGACTTCTCTCTTTTTGCTTCAGAATGCAGGAGCCGTGATTGGGAAGGGTGGTAAAAACATAAAATCCCTGCGCACAGACGTGAGTACATTTACACCTTTTCTTATTGGGGTAAGCGCGGGTTATATTAACAGTACCCACCCCCTTATACTGGGATGTACTTTGAGAATGTATGATTTTAATACTTTATATTTGAAAGTTGAGGCATTTGGTAGTTTGGCCTTAAGAAAATGTGTCTGTTATTAACTGTGTTTGGGGAAGTTAAGTTATGCTGTTTTGGGGTAACGGTTAATGCAGGGATATGTGTATTGGGACCTGCTTTACACCGGTTATGGTATATTCCCTCCAAAGTGTAACGTCATTGTAATCAAATGGCGCCCGCATATCGATATGAAACAGCTGGTCTTTTTTTGTCTAACGAATAGTGATAGTACTACCAGGCATCGGCACCACTAAGACTGTCATTAATACTAGAGTGGGTCCAATGTATTTTAGGATAGAGCTGTTATAGCACCCAAAGCCAATTCATCATTCTATAGGAAATGTCTTGTATATAAACAACCTGGCCAATTCTCAACTAATTTAATGCCATTACCTCTCTCTTTCTTTACTCTCCACTCTTCTCCCTCTCCTCTACCACTATCCCTATCTCACCTTCCTCTACATCTCCCCCTCCTTTTCGGCTCTCGTTCATTCTACCGGTCTTTCTCTACTTCAATACCTTTGTCTTCTCCTTTTCTATCTACACTTCTGCACTCTTAAAACAAAAATCTCAGAGAATGAAATCACAATGAAGAATATTAGCCTGTATTAAAATGTATTCCTCTTCCCCCTCCCTCTTCCCTCTCCTGTTTTTTATTTTTGTTTATTTTTGCCCACTTCCTCTGTTGCCCATGTTCTGGATCGCCCCTCCTGCGCCCGCCCACCTGACACCCTGGTTGGCCCTGCCCATAATCGTGCCCCTCCCTAAATGGGCGCCTTACTTGATTGACATCTGTGTGCTCGAATGGCCCCTGCCCATGCCACGCCCACGGCCCTTGCAGTTCAATGCCAGTGTGTCAGTCCCAGACAGCAGTGGGCCTGAGCGGTATGTCCCTAAGCTCCTCCCTCTCACTACCTGACTACAGGAAATAAACAAACAAACCTGCCTCTGTTTTAGTGACAATATCAAAATCTGCCTCTGTTCCTGTGACAAACATGTAAACTTTCCTTCATTTGTTCAGTGACACCATTATAAGCCTCTGTTTTTAGTGAGGGTTTCAACAAATACTTTAAACCTGCCTCTGTTCTAATGACCGTATTTCAACATTCTATATTTTATTTCAGTGACAGTATCTTTCCCTTCCACGTTCCTCACCTCCCTCCTTCTCAGAATCGGTGTGCTGGTCTGTTTTAGTTTCTCACACCCCCCCCCATACCCTCTTCCCTGCTCCCTCTTTGATTTTTGTGGGCGGTTTGACCAATGTAAATACTGTAAAAATGTTCTGCCATAAAGCAGCTAGGGATCAAGTGTTGTATGTCTATTTCTTGTCTTTACTCTTCATATAACCTTTGCCATTGTTGAAACTTTTGAATATGAACTTTTGTCACCTCATGCTTGTGGCCCATGCCCTTGCCTTCCCTCAACATCCTTCTGTCCAATAGTGGGGAGCATAACTCTCTGTTGCCCTGCCAACTCTCATCCATCTTTAAGTTAACTTTAAACTGTTCCATAGTTTGATTATTTTTTTGTGTTGGCTTCGGCTACTACTGTCATCTTGTTTTTTTTGACCTTTTGTTCTTTTTCTTTATCTCCCCCATGTTGAGCCACAGTACAGTTCCTTTAGTGCGCTGGCAGCAGGCCCCATCTGTGCAAACCACCCACCAACCTTTCCTCCCCCTCCCTCTTCCAGCGGTCACTAAAACACACTTGCTTTCTTTGGGTTCCTTTTACCTGTTTTTTGGTTCCTCTTCTTTGTCAGACACACTTTGAAGGGAGTTACTTTTTTTCAGTCTTTATTTTTCTATGTATGGATATCTGTTGCTACGTTATATAGATATCAATGGGTTTTGGTCTGTCCATTTCTATTCCTCAGTTGTGATTTTGGAGGGTGCACATGGAAATATAATTGCTAGATATGGCCATTGGTACGCTCTTCACAGAACATTGACTTGAATGGGAATGCTCATTCTAGTAAATCTATTTCAATGGGAGTGCTACCTGGTTCATACCCAACAGCGGGGTGGGAGGGAATGGGTTTTTAATTCGTTATTAGACGGTGTGGTTGGAATTTTTGCTGAGGGAGAGTTGACCCCGGCTTTGAAATACTGTTCGTTTCCTCTATGTCCCTCTCACCATTTGATTGGTCCTCCTGGGAATGTCCTGCACTGTGATTGGTGGCTCTAAAGAATTCTGAGCATCGGTGCGGAAATTGAGACCGTTGGAGACATCCTGCTCAAGATCATCCCTACTCTGGAGGAGGTGAGCCTGGGTTGGAGATGAGCCTAATGGCTGCCTACCATTTTCAATGATAGTCCTATGGTACAGCTAGACATTGAGTGTGTTGATTAAAAACAAAACATATACATTTCAAATGCACAGATCTGAATATGGTGATGCTAAAGTCCTTTTCTCTGATTGCCCCCAATCCTCCTTAGTACCAACAGTACAATGGGATGGACTTTGACTGTGAGCTGCGGCTGCTGATCCACCAGAGCCTGGCAGGCAGCATCATTGGTGTGAAGGGAGCCAAGATTAAAGAGCTGCGAGAGGTGCGGTTACACCAAACTTCTCACCTGGGTCATGTTCGGTAGCTAAAAAAATGGGAGAGCATCTTAAAACCAGGGAGATAAACCTGTCTCATAAGAATGCACATTTTCCTTTGAGCTTACTGTAGGTGACCCTGATTCCATGTTTTTCTGTGGGTTCTTCTCAGACCAATGGCATTGCTTTGTCTTATTTGACCAGTGTTTACTTTGACTATTGCAGAACACCCAGACCAACATCAAGCTGTTCCAGGAGTGCTGTCCCCAGTCCACAGACCGCGTGGTTCTGGTCAGTGGCAAGTCTGAGCGTGTCGTCGAGTGCATAAAGATCATGCTGGATCTCATCGCCGAGGTTGGTGTTCTGATCAAACTGTTGGTTCTCTTATCGAACCATTGACTGAGCTGCTTAATATACCACATACCAGTGTAAAAACCACAGCCAGTCAACTGTAGAAATTGTGTAATCTTGTCCCCCTCAGGCTCCCATAAAAGGGCGCACCCAGCCCTACGACCCTAACTTCTATGATGAGACATATGACTACGGCGGCTTCACCGTGATGTTTGAGGAGCGCGGAGGTGTTGGTGGTGGTGGACGGCGCCCCATGGGAGGCTTCCACATGCGAGGCGGACGTGGTGGCGGAGGGTTTGACCGGATGCCCACTGGGCGAGGTGGTCGAGGTGGGCCCATGCCCCCCGCCCGCAGGGACTATGAGGAGATGAGCCCCCGCCGTGGACCCCCACCACCCCACCCCGGAAGAGGGGGAAGGGGAGGGAGCCGTGGCCGCAACCTGCCGCTGGCCCCACCACACAGAGGAGGGTAAGAGAGCTACACCATCACCCATTGCCATCTCCTCTAAATCTCTTGCAATCCATTTTGCTTTGTCTACATCGGTTTGCTCTTAAAGGTGCAGCACATATATGATCCCATTTAAGTATGTATTTCATTCATAGTGTGTGTGTGGGCTCATGTGTGTGTTCCATTTCCACGTTGTTTACAGAGATGACCATTACTCCTATGATTCCTATCGGGGCAGTGCAGATGACAGACAAAAGTAAGTACTTCTCCTGCAGAATCCCCTGGTTTGGTGGCAGCCAGTCAGCACTGTGGTGAGGCAGCCAGTCAGCACTGTGGTGAGGCAGCCAGTCAGCACTGTGGTGAGGCAGCCAGTCAGCACTGTGGTGAGGCAGCCAGTCAGCACTGTGGTGAGGCAGCCAGTCAGCACTGTGGTGAGGCAGCCAGTCAGCACTGTGGTGAGGCAGCCAGTCTTGCCTTTAACTGGTCCTCTGATTTACTGGTCTCATCAGTGTCTCAGCTCTGCCATCAGTCTGTCATCACCTCTTACTTTTGTGTGAATGCTGTGTTTTTCTCTGTCTGTTGTTTGACTTGGATCAGAGATCTGCTGAAAAAGCACGCTCTGCCTTGTCAATATTTTCCTCATGTCAGACTTGCATTTTCTCTCTCTCAGCAGTGACAGGCGAGGGAGACCAGGAGATCGCTATGGTGATAACATGGTTAGTGACATGACTAAATGCGTGCAGCAGTCCTCTTGGCATTTGTTGGCTGAAAGCATCATCATAGACTGAAGAGGCTGTAGGTCATTCATAGACAATGATTGCAATTGCCTGATAATGATAATGACCACAGCGAACCACAATAAATCCCAGCAATATATTTACCACTATCATGAATTGTAATAAACACGAGTTTACCACAGTTACCCATTACCTGTGTGTATGGTTAACTTACCCACGATTATAATTGCCCCAACCACCATAACCACTACTATCTACTAAATCTGGGGGGGGGCGCGATGACTATGCTGTGGTTGCTAGGTGTTAATAATAATGCTTTGTTGTCAGATGGGTGGGCTCTTTGAAACCTGGCAGAAACTGCCTCCGGTTGCTCGGCAACTGATGTTTTGAATCACTTGTTGCCCTGGTGACTGAGGCGCCTCTGAATAGCAGGTGAAAGCTGTGGAGTGAGTGGCTAATAGAGTTGCAAGCAGGGGGAGGGTTCTACATTATCAAATAGGGGTTTTTGGACAAGCTGGGCAACTCAATCCTGACTGCAAGGCTGGGATTGCATGCATCCATGAGTATACAACAGATCAGAAGGAAATCTGTGATGTGGGTTTAACCCGGCTCCCCCTCTCTTTTCTGTCTTTCTGCAGGGTGCGGGTGGATATGGTGAGTTGTTCTGCTCTTCCTATGGGGTTCTGTCTAGAATGCCAGTTTGAGTTCTGTTGTGCCACTGGAGACAGCAATGACAATCGAAGGCCAGTGGTACCAGCTTGCTGTGGATATGTAGTTTTAAGCATATTTTCTAATAAACTTCAAACTGTAAGGCCAATTTCCCTAAGTGTAGATCTATTTTCTCGGTCTCTCTCCTTTCAAACAGATAACAGCTCGTCCTGGAACTCCTATCAGTCTGGTGAGTATAGAAACGCGTCTCGGCAGCCTGGTATTCAATGTTGTTAGCTCATGGTATCATTAAATATGTTCCGGTTCTGTTAATAGAACCTCCACACTTGCTCAAGTTTTTCTCTGATTTCTACTTGTCTGTATTAGGTGGACGCGGTTCCTATAATGATATGGGAGGGCCAGTCATCACCACACAAGTGACGATCCCCAAAGACGTGAGTGTATAACCAGAGGGATGACTCTTTACCTCACATACAGCAGGGGTGTCAAACTCATTCCATGGGGGGCCTAGCGTCTGCCGGTTTTGTTTTTTCCTTTAAAGTAAGCCTTTGACAACCAGGTGAGGGGAGTTCCTTACTAATTAGTGACTTTAACTCATCAATCGAGTACAAGGCCGGAGCGAAAGCCTGCAGACTCTCGGACCCCTGTGGAATGAGTTTGACAAATGACATACTCGGTCTGTCTCACCCACCATGGCCTATGAAACCCTAATGTAGCACAACACCCACATTCTCTCACACATATATTTTTAGACTTTTCTTGTGCATCACGTTCTGTTGACTGTGGAGTTGTTCTCTCCAGCTGGCCGGCTCCATCATCGGTAAGGGAGGCCAGAGGATCAAGCAGATCCGGCATGAGTCTGGCGCCTCCATTAAGATCGACGAACCACTGGAGGGTTCAGAAGACCGCATCATCACCATCAGCGGCACCCAGGACCAGATCCAAAACGCTCAGTACCTATTGCAGAATAGGCAAGTTCTGGATGCCCTCTGAGTGAATAGAGATCATGTCTGCCTTTCTATACATTCTCCTCCCTGTTTTTAACCTACTTTTTGATCTCAAAATATATGTCTAGATGTATATATATTTTTTTTACCCTCTTATTTTATTTCTCTGTCTGCTGATGGTGACTAACCACTTCCTCCCATGCAATGTGCAGGTAGTTTGAGCTTCCCCTTGGGAAATGTCTGCATATTAAACTGTACAGAATTCTTGTATAACTATTATTATATTGATACGGAACTGGAGATCCATATTTTAATTGGTAATGTCTGGTTTTTGAAGAATGTGATTGGTGAATTGTGATTTTATGACTTAAGAGCCGTTTCAGTGTGAAGCAGGGAGTGGACCTCTTCCCTGCCTGTTGCTGTGTGGAAGACTAGTGATTTTGTTGTTTTTAGTTAGATGAATCGACAACAAATCACAGTCTGCCAAACGGCACAGGCTCCTCCTCTTCTGTCTCCCCAGCAACCCTCAGCCTGTCTCATTGCGTGGATGCTAATATGCTAACGCTGCATCGTAGCCATGGTGACTAACGCTGCCTCCCTCCCTTCTCTTCCCTCAGCGCACTGCACCTGCTCGGACACCAGGACTAACCCTTGCCTCAGACTACGCCCACATCCTGTGCCCTCTCTCTCTGTCTCTGACTCTCGTCCCCCTCTCCCACCCCAACCCCTCTTATCTATCTTAATTGACTCATGTGAATTCTCTTATTTTTTCTTTTTACTCTTTATATTTCAGTGTGAAGCAGTCCTCTGGTCAGTTCCTCTAAACAAGGAGACTCAGATTGAAGCAAATCCCCCGGTTTGTGGGCATTTTGTTTATTTTTATTTTTAAAGGGCAACATTCCTGTGCTTAATGTAGACGTTCTGCATTTTTAGAGTGTAGTTATCTACTCCATCTCTTGTATCTGTATTTTTAAAACACATTTGTCTAAATATTTGGAGTCTCCTGACAGACTAGTGAACATGATGTATTTTTTTGGATGGGTTGATTTCCATGGTGTGTTTGTCAGTAGAGTAAGCCTGTCCCGTGTGTGTGTGTGTGTTCTCTCTGTGTTGGAGTTTCTCACCCACCCCCTTACTATCACTCAGTGCAACGTGCAGAATGTAAGCTTTTTGTTGTTGTTGTGGTAAGGAACATTTTATGATTTTTTTAAAAATAATAATAAATGTAGGAAATTGAATTTCTTGGTTATGTTTTTCAGTTAATTAAATGTATTTTCAGGATGCATGTGGGGTGGGGGATTATAAATACACAAGTATTCATATGATTCATTACATTTCCTGTCTGTAAACTTTTTTTCCTGTCAAAGTTTGTACCGACAGAGGTAGCCTATAGAATATTCATAAAATACATTCTCCAATTGCAATGTCTGCCTATCCTCACACACATTGTCTCAAGAAAATTCTATTGTTTTTAATACCCTCAAACGCCAAGTTAAGCATCTTTAATTTCAAAATAGGCTATCGCCATGAATCGTGAATTATAATTCTTCATAAATGTTCAAACTGCATCTGCATGCCATTCATTTGCTATCAATCAGTTTCATGGGAATATGCATTTAGATATTCTTCAATTACTCTGTGTGCAAATTAGAGCAGATGCCGTTAACTACACTGAACAAAAATATAAATGCAACATGTACAATGTTGGTCCCATGTTTCATTAGCTGAAATCAAAGACAAGACACTTTCCCTCCACACAAAAAGCTAATTTCTCTCAAATGTTGTTCACATTTGTTTACATTCCTGTTAGTGAGCATTTCTCCTTTGTCAAGATAATACATCCACCTGACAGGTGTGGCATATCGATAAGCTGATTAAACAGCATGATCATTGCAAATGTGCACCCTGTACCAGGGAGAATAAAAGGCCACTCTAAAATGTGCAGTTTTGTCAGACAACACAATACAACAGATGTCTCAAGTGGTGAGGTAGTGTGCAATTGGTATGTGGACAGCAGGAATGTCCAAGAGAGCTGTTGCCAGAGAATTGAATGTTCATTTTCTACCATAAGCCGCCTACAACGTCGATTTAGAGAATTGGGCAGTACATCTGACCAACCTCGCAGGTGCAAACCATGTGTAACCACGGCAGCCCAGGACCTCAACATCTGGCTACTTCACATCCGGAATCATCTGTGGGGGTATTTTGGACTGTGATGAAAAGCCTTCTGTGTGGTGGTCAATCAGAATGAGTTCGTCATGTGCGGCTGTTTTAAGTATCCACCCTTTGCCTTGACAGCTTTGCACACTTTCACAACCAGCTTCACCTGGAATGCTTTTCCAACAGTCTTGAAAGAGTTCCCACATGTGCTGTGCACTTGTTGGCTGCTTTTCCTTCACTCTGTGGTCCAACTCATCCCAAACCATCTCAATTGGGTTGAGGTCGGGTGATTGTGGAGCCCAGGTCATCTGATGCACCACTCCATCACTCTCCTTGGTCAAATAGCCTTTACACAGCCCGGAGATGTTTTGGTCATTGTCCTGTTGAAAAAACAACGATAGTCCCACAAAGTGCAAACCAGATGGGATGGTGTATCGCTGTAGAATGCTGGGGTAGCCATGCTGTTTAAGTGTGCTTTGAATTCTATATAAATCACAGACTGTGTCACCAGCAAAGCACCATCACACCACCACCTCCATGCTTCACAGTTGGGAACCACACACGGAAATCATCCGTTCACCTACTCTGCATTTTACAAAGCGACAGCGGTTGGAACCAGAAATATCACATTTGGACTCATCAGACCAAAGGACAGATTTCTACCTTTCTAATGTCCATTGATTATGTTTCTTGTGCCAAGCAAGTCTCTTCTTCTCATTGGTGTCATTTAGTAGTGGTTTCTTTGCAGCATTTTGACCATGAAGGCCTGATTTCATGCAGTTGATGTTGAGATGTCTGATATTTGAACTCTGAAGCATTTATTTGGGCTGCAATTTCTGAGGCTGGTAACTCTAATGAACTTATCCTCTGCAGCAGAGGTACCTCTGGGTGTCTTCAGTGGGGGTTGTCATGAGAGACAGTTTTATCATAGTGCTTGGTGGTTTTTGCGACTGCTCTAGAAACTTTCAAAGTTCTTGACTTTTTCCAGATTGACTGACCTTTGTCTTAAAGTAGATATGGACAGTTGTTTCTCTTTGCTTATTTGAGCTGTTCTTGCCATAATATGGACTTAGCCCTATTTGGTAAAATGCCATCTTCTGTATACCACCCCTACCATGTCACAACATAACTGATTGGCTCAAACACATTAAGAAATTCCACAAATGAACTTTTAACAAGGCACACCTGTTAATTGAAATGCATTCCAATTGACTACCTCATGAAGCTGGTTGAGAGAATGCCAAGAGTGTGCAAAGATGTCAAGGCATTGGGTGGCTGCTTTGAATCTCAAATATAAAATGTATTTTGATTTGTTTTAACACTTGGTTACTACATGATTCCATGTGTTATTTCATAGTTATGTCTTAACTATTATTCTACAATGTAGAAAATGGTGAACATTTATAAAAACCCTGTAATGAGTAGGTGCGTCCAAACATTTGGCTGGTACTATACATAAACTCTCACTGTCAGCTGTGTTTATTTTCTGCAAACTTAACGTGTAAATATTTGTATGAACATAAGATTCAACATCTGAGACATAAACTGAACAAGTTCCACAGGCATGTGACTAGCATACATTGAATAATGTGTCCCTGAACGAAGGGGGGGTCAAAATCAAAAGTACAGTCAGTATCTGGATTAAGTACTGCAGTGCATCTCCTCATGGACTACCAGATTTGCCAGTTATTTCTGTGAGATGTTACACCGCTCTTCCACCAAGGCACCTGCAAGCCCCCGGATATTTCTGGGGGCAATGGCCCTAGCCCTCACCCTCCGATCCAACAGGTCCCAGACGTGCTCAATGGGATTGAGATCCGTGCTCTTCGTTGGCCATGGCAGAACACTGACTTTCCTGTCTTGCCGGAAATCATGCACAGAATGAGCAGTATGGCTGGTGTCATTGTCATGCTGGAGGGTCATGTCAGGATGAGCCTGCCGGAAGGGTACCACATGAGGGAGGAGGATGTCTTGACAGTAACACAGCGTTGAGATTGCCTGCAATGACAACAAGCTCAGTCCGATGATGTTGTGACACACCTCCCTAGACCATGACGGGCCCTCCACCTCCAAATCGATCTTGCTCCAGATTACAGGCCTCGGTGTAACACTCATTCCTTCGACGATAAACGAGAATCTGACCGTGAGACAAAACCGTGACTCGTCAGTGAGGAGCACTTTTTGCCAGTCCTGTCTGGTCCAGCGGCAGTGGGTTTGTGCCCATAGGCGACGTTGCTGGTGATGTCTGGTGAGGACCTGCCTTACAACAGGCCTACAAGCCCTCCGTCCAGCCTCTCTCAGCCTATTGCAGACAGTCTGAGCACTGATGGAGGGATTGTGTGTTCCTGGTGTAACTCGGGCAGTTGTTGCCATCCTGTACCTGTCCTGCAGGTGTGATGTTCGGATGTACCGATCCTGTGCAGGTGTTGTTACACGTGGTCTGCCACTGCGAGGACAATCGGCTGTCTGTCCTGTCTCCCTGTAGCGCTGTCTTGGGCATCTCACAGTACGGACATTGCAATTTATTGCCATGGCCACATCTGCAGTCCTCATGCCTCCTTGCAGCATGACTAAGGCATGTTCACGCAGATGAGCAGGAACCCTGGGCATCTTATATTTTGGTGTTTTTCAGAATCAGTAGAAAGGGCTCTTTAGTCTCCTAAGTTTTCATATCTGTGATCTTAATTGCCTACCATCTGTAAGCTGTTAGTGTCTTACATTTACATGTGCATGTTCATTAATTGTTTATGGTTCATTGAACAAGCATGGGAAACGGTGTTTAAACCTTTTACAATGAAGATCTGAAGTTATTTGGATTTTTACAAATGATGTTTGAAAGACAGGGTCCTGAAAATGGGGCGTTTCTTTTTTTGCTGAGTTTACATTCATTAACGCATGACTGCAAGAGACATTCCAACCGGTCTAACTGAAATATTGGACAAATCAGCCTTTTATTTTAACTAGTGGTGTTTGAAGTTGCTGTTTTAAAGTGCCGGGCAAAGGCAGAACGCAGGACTGTCCGGGACAATCCGGGAGAAGTGGTCAAATACCATTTTACAATGTTAGGTGTATGTATGGTATCCCTAGTGTTAGACTTTAAATACACTCCAGAATCCATCATGCTTAATGATTTTCTTAATGTGTTGGTATCCCCCTGCGCCTGACCCTTGCCCTGCTGTATAGCTTGAGAAACTGACTTGTCTTATGAAAATTAAGTTTATGCCACTTGTCTGACCGAACCTGCCGACTCAGTTTAAATAGGATGCTGCAGGGTGGGACGTTGTCATAAATAATTATCAATTGTTTTTAGGCTACGTGCAGTACACGAACGGTTTTATTTAAAAATTGCAATGTAGTGGAGGTCCAGGAACAAAATTATCACGTTCACCACACCTCGTCTAGACCTTTAGACACAATCTTTCAAATTTATATTCATGCTTATTTCACTGTTGTAGAGTCATAGCCTATAGCAGCAAGGGGTTTCATGTGACTTTATTTTTATTTTTTACACACTTTAGTTTAGTGGTGGCGCAATAGTAGATATGTGGTGCCAAATAGCCAAACTAAACAGCACCATCTTGTTTCACTTTACTGATAAAATAACGAATCAATTACTAAACTATTTTTTTTTTTAAAATCAGGTCACAAAACAATTACGGTAAGAGTCCATTTGGATTAGGAACAACAAACTGACACAGCATGTCCTTTGGCACTGTAATGTCCTCGGAAACAAAGATACCGGATCTGAGGAAATCGTTACAAGCTACCTCTTTATTTTCCCGCATTCGTCTGACATAGGCTCTAATATAATTGGTTGATGTTGCTTTGACGTAAGCAAATGAGCCACATTGATTTGTTCAATGAATGACAGACGCCGGATATAGACCTATCGCTCCACGCCCATTTTTTTTTTCTGTCTGCCGCTACTTCAGCCAAGTCCTAAATGTCCAGGTAAGGCCAACTAACTACACAATTGGTCATGTTTAAAAAAAAAAAAAAGATGTATCGTCGTGGACAATGGTTGATTTCCTTGAACCTTTAACTGATAATGTTTCATTTATCAATCTAGTAATATTAAATTCAATATAAAGTACAGGCGTAACGTTACAATATAGCCTTATATAGTCAACATAACGTAGAAACTCACGTAGAATGAACAGTAACGACGCATTTCACATGCAGGGTAATTTTGCCGCGTTCAAAGCAACTGGGAACTCGGAAAAATACGAGGTCAAATCATGACGTTTAGTGATCTTCAGGTCGGAGCTCAAAATAGAGGCCCGAGATCCCGAGTTGAATGACCGTTCAAATCGATTTTCCCAGTCGGAGCTCATTTTTTTTCAGGTTCCCAGTTGATTTGAACGTGGCATTACTTGCATGAAGTCCAGTTATGACAGTTTACTCGTTGTCCTTGTCACAGTGAACTCATGCTGCCTTCATAACCAAATGGAAAGGTGGTAATTACCAGTTGTAAAGTCCTAAATACCAGTTGGATGCATTCACATGTTTTGAACTTGTTGACAAACGCTGATTGGCTAATGGACAACAAGCTGTGTCAACAATCAACTAAAGTACAGCTATCATGCTTGTAAACAAATTTTAACCATATGAATAGATTGCTTTTTATAAATTGTGTTTTGTTGCATTTAACTGTGGAAAATGCTGTTATCAAGGTAATTTCCCTAGTAGGTGACGTCAGGTCAGCATGTAGGAGAAGTCTCAGAGTTTAGGGATGGATGATGCCCCACGCAAAACAACTGGGAAATCTCTGACTTTTGACTTCAATGCGTTCAAGACAACTGGGATCTCATGGAAAGAAATCTGAAGCTCAGACTTTCCGACCTGAAGAATCCAGTTGTCTTGAACACACCATAAGTTTCCCACTAATAATTACAAGTTGGAGGGGCGTTCAAGTGGATTTTTCCAAGTCGTGTATAGTAAATACAACCTTTCCACATGGTTATGAACGCAGCATTAGTTGTATAGGACTATACTGGGCTATATATAGCATTTGAGTCATTCAGGGTTGTGGTTTTTCCATTAAAGATGTACATTTGTTTTTCCCATAAAAAGAGGGAAACGCGAGCGTGACTCAACATCAATCAATCCAATGTATTTTATAAAGCCCCTTTCTTTTTACAAACATAGCAGAGTGACGGTGGTTTTGAACAGGAGACTACCATGTATGCAATGCTGGTGTTATGTCCCAGTCTCTAAGTTTTATTTGAGAACATTTTAATTTGTCGTGATATGGTGTACCTATTTATGTAGAGCGAGGGGGTGAGAAGTGCAACATTGAACATCGAAGATCATGTGACTGGTCTTTTTATTTGCAGTGCTGATGGAGGCCCCACTGCCCCCCCGTGAGTCTGGCCGGTTCGTGGTGGAACACAGTCAGGATGTGTTTGTAGAGGAGGAGGGTGTGCGGAGGGTAGCGGAGATGCTCTATGCCCTGCGGAAGAGCGAGGATCTCACAGCCAGTGGGTGGAAGAAGGCCAACCCCTTGGCCCCCTCCCCAACCTCCGATCATGCCCTGAACTGGGTGTTTGTAGTCGACACAATGAACTTCTCCTTCTGGCCCGAACGGGAGGACCAGCAGTGTGAGGTGACGTACCGTGGGACCACCTACTACGGTTACATGACCCTCTGTGCTGCCATCACCAGAGCAATGGAAGAGGGTAGGAAGGGACAATATCCAGATTTTCATACAGTTTCTGTACCATATGTACTTATCGGAAGTGCACACAAGGGGCGCTATAAAATGTTTCTTTACACACAAACAATTTAGGCAACAAGGATCTTGATCCAGAAGGGGAATGAATGTATCTCCTGTAACCAAGAAGCTTGATCTTGACATCTAGCCACTTAGCTGGGAAGTTAGCAAACCAAATGCATAGCTGGAGCCCTGAGCTGGATATAATTTAACACATCTTAGAGTTATTATACTTATACTTAACCTGCAGTGGCGTCACACACAATCCCTCAGCCCCCGCAAGGCGGGAAGCCCCCAAAAAAAAAACAATAAATAAATGAAACGGTATTAAAAATATCGGTATATATCGGTATATTTCGAAATACCCCGTTAAACGGTAGACCGCCAAAGCCTAGAAGAGGGTGAGCGCTACAGCCCTATATCTGTTCTGTCTAGGGCTGCCTGTCCTCTCATACACACACTGCTTTGTGCTGTTTGCTTGTACACCGTTATCGTTTGCAGAATGCATGCATGATAAAACCTTTGAAGTAAATTACACTCTTGCTTGTTCTAAAAATTACCGTTCAGTCTTCTTAACACATTTTCAGTAACATTTCCAATGACCTATTGTCCATCTGAATGCAGCTAATCAAGATACCATGCCCTCTATAGGTATTCCCATCACAGAACCGTCCTATTTCTCCCAGATGAGTGTTGAGGAGTTGGGCCGTGTCTTGCGCTCTGATAACAACACGCCCATGCCCATGCTTGAGGAGCGTCACCGTGTCCTCACAGAGGGGGGACGTGTGCTCCTGCAGCACGGCGGGAGCTTCCGGAGCTTCATAAGCCCTGCCGGTAGAGATGCGCAGAAGATGGTGGAGCTCATTGTAGACAAACTACCCTCGTACAGGGACGAGGCCACATACAAGGTCATACACAAAACACAACCTCTTCAACATAACGTAGGGTGAATTTAGAATAACTGGGACACTTTTTGCATTTCTGTCTTCTGTAACCTATCCAACATATTAGCCCATGATACATTTCTGAAATACTCAAGATGTTTCCTAATCTCACACATATTTTATTTTACATTTGTCATTTAACAGACATTCTTATCCAGAGCAACTTGCAGTTAGTGCATTCAGAGCAACTTAAGATTGCTAGGTGGGACAACCACATTTCACAGGCATAGAAAGTAAAGATTTTCCTCAATGTAGCTGTCTGTAGAGTCGGAGCTGGGGGGGGGTCAAGTGTAAGTTCTGTTTTTTTTTTTAAAGAAAGGATTATTTTAGATACGGTTTGAAGATGTAGAGTTTCAGATGTTTTTGGAAGATGGGCAGGAACTCTGCTGTCCTAGCTTCAGGGGGAAGCTGGTTCCACCATTGGGGTGCCAGGAAAGAGAAGAGCTTGGACTGGGCTTTGTGGGAGCTGCCCTCCCGTAGGGGTAGCAGGGTCAAGATACCTGAGGTGGCAGGTTGGGGTGTAGTGTTTGAGCATAACCTGAAGGTAGGGATTTTTATATCATATTCACAGGAGACATGACACACACATTTGTGTACACTGAGTCAAAACCATATTTTTTGTTTGCATTTGGTGGACTGGGATAGTAGGTTAAATAGGGACACCATTATTATAGTCCTAATTGTACACCAATGACAATTACATTTTGTGTGATAAGGAAACATCTGAAGATTTTAGAAATATATCATGTTGGGCTAATATGTTAGATGTCTGAAGAGGTTATAAAATGTCTCTCACTTTTTCTGAATTCACCCAAATAACAGTGCTAACAAGAGTACTACAATAAATAATTAACAGTATATAGTACTACAATAACCAGAGCCCCGCCTAACCTAAGTACAGGGCGTCCCTACTGGATCTCTTTCCTCCATTGGAGAAGGCAATAAGACTGTCCCACTTTAGCTACTCTATGATGTCCTACTTTAGCAAGTTATGGTTGGTAAAGCGGGACAACAACAACAAAAAAAACACTGAATTATAAAAATGAAACATAATATTGGTAACTTTTTAATGTATTTTGATGCACCAGTACATAGTATACACATTTACATCATCATTTGGCTCAGTGCATTATTTGACAGTTTTAGAACATTAACTTTTTTTTGTTTTGATGTTATGTCACTGATCTTAACTTGTGCTTTGCGGGGTGAGCTTCCCGTTTGCAGCTTGCCCTGCTTCCCTCTGATGTCACACTTAATAAAGTGATGTGATTTTGATCTTGTGGTTTCTCTGCAAGGGCTTAATACCCAAGACATTAATGCATCAGGATTAAGCTGTCCCAGTTAATAGGATGACCCACTCATTCCAAATTCACCTTGTGTAGAGAGTAAGAGCACAAATGTGCCTCAGGTGCTGTAAGATTAATGTGGAAATGGTGCCATGTGGAAGCAAGGGTTAAAAATGTGTTTCAGTTACACGCAATACAGTATGTTATCTATGCTATACATTCATTACCATACTTTTGATTATACAGTCGTGGCCAAAAGTTGAGAATGACACAAACATTCATTTTCAAAGTCTGCTGCCTCAGTTTGCATGATGGCAATTTGAATATACTCCAGAATGTTATGAAGGGTGATCAGATGAATTACATTTACATTACATTTAAGCCATTTAGCAGACGCAAAGTCCCTCTTTGCCATGCAAATGAACTGAATCTCCTCAAAACATTTCCACTGCATTTCAGCCCTGCCACAAAAGGTCCAGCTGACATCATGTCAGTGATTCTCTTGTTAACACAGGTGTGAGTGTTGACGAGGACAAGGCTGGAGATCACTCTGTTGTGCTGATTGAGTTCAAATAACAGACTAGAAGCTTCAAAATGAGGGTGGTGCTTGGAATCATTGTTCTTCCTCTGTCAACCATGGTTATCTGCAAGGAAACACGTGCCGTCATCATTGCTGTGCACAAAAATGGATTCACAGGCAAGGATATTGCTGCCAGTAAGATTGCACCTAAACCAACCATTTATCGGATCAACAAGAACTTCAAGGAGAGCGGTTAAATTGTTTTGAAGAAGGCTTCAGGGCGTCCAAGAAAGTCCAGCAAGCGCCAGGACGTCTCCTAAAGTTGATTCAGCTGAGACATTACTGTGCAGCCGTATTCATCGACCTGGCCAAGGCTTTCAACTCTGTCAATCACCACATTCTTATTGGCAGACTCGACAGCCTTGGTTTCTCCAATGATTGCCTCGCCTGGTTTACCAACTACTTCTCTGATAGAGTTCAGTGTGTCAAATCGGAGGGCCTGTTGTCCGGACCTCTGGCAGTCTCTATGGGGGTGCCACAGGGTTCAATTTTCGGGCCGACTCTCTTCTCTGTATACATCAATGATGTTGCTCTTGCTGCTGGTGATTCTCTGATCCACCTCTACGCAGATGATACCATTCTGTATACTTCTGGCCCCTCTTTGGACACTGTGTTAACTAACCTCCAGACGAGCTTCAATGCCATACAACACTCCTTCTGTGGCCTCCAACTGCTCTTAAATGCAAGTAAAACTAAATGCATACTATTCAATCGATCACTGCCCGCACCTGCCCACCCGTCGAGCATCACTACTCTGGACGGCTCTGACTTAGAATACGTGGACAACTACAAATACCTAGGCGTCTGGTTAGACTGTAGATGTTCCTTCCAGACTCACATTAAGCATCTCCAATCCAAAATTAAATCTAGAATCGGCTTCCTGTATCGCAACAAAGCATCCTTCTCTCATGCTGCCAAACATACCCTCGTAAAACTGACCATCCTACCGATCCTCGACTTCGGCGATGTCATCTATAAAATAGCATCCAACACTCTACTCAACAAATTGGATGCATTCTATCACAGTGCCATCCGTTTTGCCACCAAAGTCCCATATACTACCCACCATTGCGACCTGTACGCTCTCGCCCTCGCTCCTACTTCCGGCGCCGACTGAGATGGCCGCCTCGCTTCGCGTTCCTAGGAAACTATGCAGTTTTTTGTTTTTTTACGTGTTATTTCTTACATTAGTACCCCAGGTCATCTTAGGTTTCATTACATACAGTCGAGAAGAACTACTGAATATAAGATCAGCGTCAACTCACCATCAGTACGACCAAGAATATGTTTTCCGCGACGCGGATCCTGTGTTCTGCCTTACAAACAGGACAACGGAATGGATCGCATGCAGCGACCCAAGGAAACGACTCCGAAAAAGAGGGAAACGCGGCGGTGTTCTGGTCAGACTCCGAAAAAGGGCACATCGCGCACCACTTCCCAGCATTCTTCTTGCCAATGTCCAGTCTCTCGACAACAAGGTTGACGAAA
Organism: Oncorhynchus gorbuscha; assembly: GCF_021184085.1. Lineage (NCBI taxonomy): Eukaryota > Metazoa > Chordata > Actinopteri > Salmoniformes > Salmonidae > Oncorhynchus > Oncorhynchus gorbuscha. The sequence goes on from NC_060176.1 coordinate 66,864,314, forward strand.
TCCGAGCAAGGGTGGCATTCCAGAGAGACATCAGAGACTGCAACGTTCTCTGCTTCACGGAAACATGGCTTACTGGGAAGACGCTATCCAGGGCGGTGCAGCCAACGGGTTTCTCCACGCATCGCGCCGACAGAAACATACATCTCTCTGGTAAGAAGAGTGGCAGGGGCGTATGCCTCATGACTAACGGGACATGGTGTGATGAAGGAAACATACAGGAACTCAAATCCTTCTGTTCACCTGATTTAGAATTCCTCACAATCAAATGTAGACCGCATTATCTTCCAAGAGAATTCTCTTCGATTATAATCACAGCCGTATATATCCCCCCCCAAGCAGACACATCGATGGCTCTGAACGAACTTTATTTAACTCTTTGCAAACTGGAAACCATTTATCCGGAGGCTGCATTCATTGTAGCTGGGGATTTTAACAAAGCTAATCTGAAAACAAGACTCCCTACATTTTATCAGCATATCGATTGCGCAACCAGGGGTGGTAAAACCTTGGATCATTGTTACTCTAACTTCCGCGACGCATATAAGGCCCTGCCCCGCCCCCCTTTCCGGAAAGCTGACCACGACTCCATTTTGCTGATCCCTGCCTACAGGCAGAAATTAAAACAAGAGGCTCCCACGCTGATGTCTGTCCAACGCTGGTCAGACCAAGCTGACTCTACACTCCAAGACTGCTTCCATCACATGGACTGGGACATGTTTCGTATTGCGTCAGATGGAAATATTGATGAATACGCTGATTTCGGTGTGCGCGTTCATAAGAACGTGCGTCGAAGATGTTGTTCCCATAGCAACGATAAAAACATTCCCAAACCAGAAACCGTGGATTGATGGCAGCATTCGCGTGAAACTGAAAGCGCGAACCACTGCTTTTAATCAGGGCAAGGTGTCTGGTAACATGTCCGAATATAAACAATGCAGCTATTCCCTCCAAGCTAAGCGTCAGTACAGAGACAAAGTGGAATCTCAATTCAATGGCTCACACAAGAGGCATGTGGCAGGGTCTACAGTCAATCACGGACTACAAGAAGAAACCCAGCCCAGTCACGGACCAGGATGTCTTGCTCCCAGGCAGACTAAATAACTTTTTGGCCCGCTTTGAGGACAATACAGTGCCACTGACACGGCCTGCAACGAAAACATGCAGTCTCTCCTTCACTGCAGCCGAGGTGAGTAAGACATTTAAACGTGTTAACCCTCGCAAGGCTGCAGGCCCAGACGGCATCCCCAGCCGCGCCCTCAGAGCATGCGCAGACCAACTGGCCGGTGTGTTTACGGACATATTCAATCATTCCCTATACCAGTCTGCTGTTCCCACATGCTTCAAGAGGGCCACCATTTTTCCTGTTCCCAAGAAAGATAAGGTAACTGAGCTAAACGACTACCGCCCCGTAGCACTCACTTCCGTCATCATGAAGTGCTTTGAGAGACTAGTCAAGGACCATATCACCTCCACCCTACCTGACACCCTAGACCCACTCCAATTTGCTTACCGCCCAAATAGGTCCACAGACGATGCAATCTCAACCACACTGCACACTGCCCTAACCCACCTGGACAAGAGGAATACCTATGTGAGAATGCTGTTCATCGACTACAGCTCGGCATTCAACACCATAGTACCCTCCAAGCTCGTCATCAAGCTCGAGACCCTGGGTCTCGACCCCGCCCTGTGCAACTGGGTACTGGACTTCCTGACGGGCCGCCCCCAGGTGGTGAGGGTAGGCAACAACATCTCCTCCCCGCTGATCCTCAACATGGGGGCCCCACAAGGGTGCGTTCTGAGCCCTCTCCTGTACTCCCTGTTCACCCACGACTGCGTGGCCACGCACGCCTCCAACTCAATCATCAAGTTTGCGGACGACACAACAGTGGTAGGCTTGATTACCAACAACGACGAGACGGCCTACAGGGAGGAGGTGAGGGCCCTCGGAGTGTGGTGTCAGGAAAATAACCTCACACTCAACGTCAACAAAACTAAGGAGATGATTGTGGACTTCAGGAAACAGCAGAGGGAACACCCCCCTATCCACATCTATGGAACAGTAGTGGAGAGGGTAGCTAGTTTTAAGTTCCTCGGCATACACATCACAGACAAACTGAATTGGTTCACTCACACTGACAGCGTCGTGAAGAAGGCGCAGCAGCGCCTCTTCAACCTCAGGAGGCTGAAGAAATTCGGCTTGTCACCAAAAGCACTCACAAACTTCTACAGATGCACAATCGAAAGCATCCTGGCAGGCTGTATCACCGCCTGGTACGGCAACTGCTCCGCCCTCAACCGTAAGGCTCTCCAGAGGGTAGTGAGGACTGCACAACGCATTACCGGGGGCAAACTACCTGCCCTCCAGGACACCTACACCACCCGTTGTTACAGGAAGGGCATAAAGATCATCGAGGACATCAACCACCCGAACCACTGCCTGTTCACCGAGAGACTGAAAAACAGCTTCTATCTCAAGGCCATCAGACTGTTAAACAGCCACCACTAACATTGAGTGGCTGCTGCCAACACACTGTCATTGACACTGACCCAACTCCAGCCATTTTAATAATGGGAATTGATGGGAAATGATGTAAATATATCACTAGCCACTTTAAACAATGCTACCTTATATAATGTTACTTACCCTACATTATTCATCTCATATGCATATGTATATACTGTACTCTACATCATCGACTGCATCCTTATGTAATACATGTATCACTAGCCACTTTAACTATGCCACTTTGTTTACTTTGTCTACACACTCATCTCATATGTATATACTGTACTCGATACCATCTACTGTATGCTGCTCTGTACCATCACTCATTCATATATCCTTATGTACATATTCCTTATCCCCTTACACTGTGTATAAGACAGTAGTTTTGGAATTGTTAGTTAGATTACTTGTTGGTTATCACTGCATTGTCGGAACTAGAAGCACAAGCATTTCGCTACACTCGCATTAACATCTGCTAACCATGTGTATGTGACAAATAAAATTTGATTTGATTTGATTCATACTCGTTGCCAAACCCACTGGCTACAGGTTATCTACAAGTCTCTGCTAGGTAAAGCTCCGCCTTATCTCAGCTCACTGGTCACTATAGCAGCACCCACTCATAGCACGCGCTCCAGCAGGTATATCTCACTGGTCACCCCCAAAGCCAATTCCTCCTTTTGGTTGCCTTTCCTTCCAGTTATCTGCTGCCAATGACTGGAACGAACTGCAGAAATCACTGAAGCTGAAGACATATCTCCCTCACTAGCTTTAAGCATCAGCTGTAAGAGCAGCTCACGGATCACTGTACCTGTACATAGCCCATCTATCTACCTCATCCCCATACTGTATTTATTCATCTTGCTCCTTTGCACCCCAATATCTCTACTTGCACATTAATCTTCTGCACATCTAACATTCCAGTGTTTAATTGCCATATTGTAATTATTCGCCACCATGGCCTATTTATTGCCTTAACTGCCTTATCTTACCTCATTTGCACTCACTGTATTTTGATTTGTTTGATTTTTTTCTACTATTATTGACTGTATGTTTTGTTTATTCCATGTGTAACTTTGTTGTATGTGTCGAATTGCTGTGCTTTATCTTGGCCAGGTCGCAGTTGCAAATGAGAACTTGTTCTCAACTAGCCTACCTGGTTAAATAAAGGTGAAAAAAAGTACATAAACAGTATACAGTGCATTCGGAAAGTATTCAGACCGCTTGACTTTTTCCATATCTTGTTACATTATAGCTTTATTCTAAAGTTGATTAAATCATTTTTTCCCATCAATCTACACATGATGACAAAGCAAAAACAGGTTTTTAGATTTTTTTGCAAATGTGTATATATATAAAACCCCCCTGGAAATATAAGTATATAAGTATTAAATAAGTATTCAGACCATTTACTCATTACTTGGTTGAAGCACCTTTGGCAGTGACTACAGCCTCGAGTCTTCTTGGGTATGATGCTACAAGCTTGGTACACCTGTATTTGGACAGTTTCTCCCATTCTTCTCTGTAGATCCTCTCAAGCTCTCTTAGGTTGGACGGGGAGCGTCACTGCACAGCTATTTTAAGGTCTCTCCAGAGATGTTCGATCGGGTTCAAGTCCAGGCAGTGGCAGGGCCACTCAAGGATATTCAGAGACTTGTCCTGAAGCCACTCCTGTATTGTCTTGGCTGTGTGCTTAGGGTCGTTGTCCTGCTGGAAGGTGAACCTTCGTCCCAGTCTTAGGTCTGGACCGCTCTGGAGCAGGTTTTCATCAAGGATCTCTCTGTACTTTTCTCCGATCATCTTTCCCTCGATCCTGACTTGTCTTGCAGTCCCTGCAGCTGAAAAACATCGCCACAGCATGATGCTGCCACGACCATGCTTCACCGTAGGGATGATGCCAGGTTTCCTCCAGATGTTATGTCATAAGGTGAATGCACCAATTTGTAAGTCGCTCTGGATAAGAGCGTCTGCTAAATGACTTAAATGTAAATGTAAATGTAATGTTACACTTGGCATTCAGGTTGAATAGTTAAATCTTTGTTTCACCAGACCAGATAATCTTCTAATGCTCTGAGTCCTTTAGGTGCCAGTTGGCAAACTCCAAGTGGGTTTTCACTGAGGAGAGGCTTCCGTCTGGCCAATCTAGCATAAAGGCCTGATTGTTGGAGTGCTACAGAGATGGTTTCCCTTCTGGAAGGTTCTCCCATCTCCACAGAGATACTCTGGAGCCCTGTCAGAGGGTTCTTGGTCACCTCAATGACCAAGGCCCTTCTCCCCCAGTTGGTCAGTTTGGCCAGGTGGCCAGCGCGAGGAAGAGTCTTGGTGGTTCCAAACTTCTTCCATTTAAGAATGATGGAGGCCAATGTGTTCTTGGGGACCTTCAATGCTGCACAAATATTTTGGTACCCTTCCCCAGATCCGTGCTTTGAAACAACCCTGTCTCATAGCTCCACGGACAATTCCTTTGACCTTGTGGCTTAGTTTTTTCTCTTGCAACTGTGGGACCTTATATAGACAGGTGTGCCTTTCCAAATCATGTCCAATCAATTGAATTTACCACAGATGGACTCCAAGTTGTAGAAAAATCAAGGATGATCAATGGAAACAGGATGCACCTGAGATCAATTTTGAGTCTGATAACAAAGGGCCTGACCACTTACGTAAATAAGGTTTTCAGCTTTTTACTTGTAATAAATATTCAACAATGTCTAAACCTGTTTTTGCTTTGTCATTATTGGGTATTTTGTGTAGATTAATGAGGAAAACAATTATTTCATACATTTTAGATTAAGGCTGTAACGTAGCAAAATGTGGAAAAGTCAAGGGGACTAAAGACTTTATGAATGCACTATGCATGACTATTGTTAATATGTTCATGGTGAACGCAGTCTCTGTGTGAACGTGTCTTGTAAACTGAATTGTCTGTGTGTCTACCTCAGGGAAAGAGGATTTCACTCTACAAGCGAGCTCAGATTCTGGTGGCTGATTTTTGGGGCATCATGGAGGCCAGGGTAGAGGGGGACATGCCAAACCTGGACATCCTCACCATGTTTGCTGACTACAGAGTACCACAGGCCCTGGTCTACCTGGGGGCACTACGCTACTCAGACACCCTGATGGAGACATTGAGGAACGGTTCGTTTTTTCTCCCGTGTGTGTGTGTGTGTGTGTTGGAACCTCCTTTGACCCTCTTCTCTCTCTCAGGTGAGTTGCTCAGCTCAGGCGACAGGAGAGAGGTGGAGATTCGTGGCTGCTCTATCTGGTGTGTGGAGAAGATCAAGGCACACCTGTGGAGTCTGGTTGAAGATCGAGATGGCCAAAGCTGCAATATCAACTCTGCCATCATTGACTTTTATCTCTGGCCTTATGCCAAACAGCACCATAAAGAGATGGCCCACATTCCCATACACCACACACGCTGCATATATTACTGACAGTCCTACACAGAGAAACTATTTTTGTGATTCAAAAAAATTATAAATGATTTCCGGTCCTTAATGTTTAACTTTATACAAAGAACTTTGGCTTTGGATCTCTGGCTGAGGATGACCATACTAAGAATAAAATATAGCCAACATTTTCAAGACTATCACATCTCTTTCTTTCCACATGCTTTCACAGATGGACAGGGGGAAATGTAAAATAAATAATTGAATAAAGATTCTTTGCCTGCAGCAGCACAACCCCGCCATAGAGCGGGGCTGCAGCAGCGGATTGTGTGTTTTACAACAAGTGTCTTTTCTTGGACAGAAAGCGTGAGCTTCTTTGACTTATCGGTGGTATCCCATGGCAACTGAGAGACAACAAAACTGTTTTCACTAGTTACTACAGCCTCAAAGTCTATCGTACAAATTCAAGAAAACAAAATGAGCTTTGTCTTAATTTAAGGTTAGGGTCAGACAATGTTAGCAGGATGGTGAAAGTTAGGTTTAACATCCAATTTCAAGAAGAGAGTTTGTAGAAATAGGCGGGGTTTATGACTTTGTGGCTGCAGTAACTAGTGCCGACAAAAAAACGGCCATAAGACAGCGGAGAAGAATAACAAAAGCAGAGACTGACGGTAAGATTTATGGAAAACTAGTTAACTACAGTAATTAGCGAACTCGGTAATCAAGGGTTAGTTTAAGTTTAACGTTGTTTCAAATACTGTTAAACAACGCCATATGCCAACTTTACGCTTCACCGTCGAAAGTGCGAGAAAGTGAGCAAGTTAAGACTTTTTTTTCTGTAAACATGCCTTCAGGGAAAGGCATTGAGTGTTTGTGTTAAACTCCATAGAGGTAAATACAGTGACTGATTTTGTTTATAATGTTACCAGCGTCCTGTTTGATCATGGGAGAAGTGTGTGTGCGGGTTGCGGTTCGGATCAGACCTTTGCTTCCAAAAGAGGTGCTACGCAATCATCAGGTGTGTGTGCGCGTGGTGCCCGACAGTGCCCAGGTGATGCTGGGAAGCGACCGAACCTTTTCTTTTGACTACGCCTTTGGACCGACTGCATCGCAGAATCAGTTTTACGAGTCATGTGTCAAACCTCTGGTGGCATCCCTCGTTGACGGCTACAATGCTACAGTGTTCGCTTACGGACAAACCGGTTCTGGGAAGACGTACACCCTTGGCGGGGGACATGTTGGTAAGTTAACAGTATGAGCTTATCTGTACACTTTGACATCATGGAGACACCAAGTGCATTGAGGGATGATGATGTTCGGATATTAGTCCTTGAATAATCTCCTACCACTACGATTCTGAACTGAGCTGTCACTGGAGCAGGAGGAACACCTTAGGCAAATGCAGAGAAGTTTATGATTATAGGCCACTTTTTATTATCAAAACCTGCTTTTGTGTTTTTACCATGGAACTTGCTCTCCCTCTGTAATACTTGTACCCTTGTTAGCATCTCTGGTGGAGGAGGAAAGTGGGATCATTGGTCAGGTTGCAGCAGATCTGTTTGTGCTCCTGGGGGAGAGGGCTGCAGACGTCAGGTCTGCAGTAGATGTGAGGGTGTCCTACGTGGAACTGTATCGGGAGGAGCTCAGGGACCTGCTAGAGCTCCACACCGCACACAGAGAGCTGCACATCAGAGAGGACGACAGGGGCAACACAGGTAACACTCCTCACTGTGTGTGTGTGTGTGTGTGTGTGTGTGTGTGTGTGTGTGTGTGTGTGTGTGTGTGTGTGTGTGTGTGTGTGTGTGTGTGTGTGTGTATTCAGTATGACAGAATTCAATGTGTTTTACAGTGTTGATAGAGGTTATACTGAGGCTGGTGGTGTGAACATACATGCTGTATGGAATCTGACTGAAATGAATGTGTTTCAGTTGTGGTGGGGGCCAGAGAGACTGTGATTACCTCAGCTGAGGAGTTGCAGAGCGTCCTGGAGGCTGGCAATGCCCTGAGACACACTGGCCCCACTCAGATGAATGAGCGCTCCAGCCGCTCTCACGCAATTGTCACCGTGCAGTTGACTCAGCATAACCACGACGACGGCTCTGTCCGCTTCTCTAAACTCCACCTGGTGGATCTGGCTGGGTCGGAGCGGGCTGCGCGCACTGGAAACACAGGCCTGCGCCTCAAAGAGTCTGTCCACATTAACACCGGCTTGCTGGCTCTGGGCAACGTCATCCGTGCACTCTCTGACCCCCATCGCCGTGGAAACCATGTGCCGTACCGTGACGCCAAGATTACACGCCTCCTCCGGGACTCACTGGGTGGCTCCGCACACACACTCATGGTGGCCTGCGTCAGCCCCTCCCACCACAATGTCACGGAGACGTTGAGCGTGCTGCAGTTTGCTTCACGGGCACGCCACGTGAAGAACCAGCCTGGGTTATGTCCTGCCAGGGCATGTCCGGGCTGGCAGCCTGGAGAGGCTCGTGTGGAGGAGCTGGAGCAGGAGGTCCAGACTCTGAGAGAGGCACTGCGAAAGAGGGATAAGACAGGGGGAGGGGTCTTTATGACTGACAGCTCCGAACAGACCCCTCAGGAAGAGCGTGACCAAAGGGGTGCGGGCCTAGTGGATGAGCTACAGTACTACTGCCTTGTACAGGATGCTGCCTTCATATTGGAGGAGCTCCAAAGTTCCACCCTGAGTCCTGCTCTGCAGCACCGCTTGCAGGAATGGCTGGGGAGACACGAGGAGCTTAGCCACTCCTGCCACACTGACCACCAGCACCCTGTGGGGGACACAGGGGACAAGCCTCACCACAACACTATCCTCCAGCTCAGACGAGAGCTCAGAAAGTGCCAGGTTGTGGGCTCTGTTTCTCAGCTTTTTCCCCTCAATATTATCTATTTTTACACCGTATTCTAACTAGAGGTATGAATTGTAACTCTCTCTCCTACTCCTTTCCTCCATCAGGATACTCTGGCTATAGACGAGCAGGTGTTTGACCAGAGGGAGGCAGAGCTGCAGCAGGTGCAGAGGCAGGTGCAGACTCTGCTACAGGAGAAACAGAGACACCTCCAGTCCTTACAGGAGGAGAGGGAGCACAGACGCAAACAGGTAAGGAGAGAGAGAGTGACACATAGATTCTGAGCTGTGCTGGAGGATAACGAGAAATGGAGAAACATAGAGGCAAAGATAGAATTGGGCATTTCTGCATTGGTTGACAACTGACGCTTTCCGTTGTTTGAGTGTGCAGAGCGAGCAGCTGGTAGAGCAGCAGCTGTTAATCGATCGTCTCCGTGGTGACCTCCTGACCTCCAGGATGGCATCCTCGGGAGCCTCGCTGGAAATTGGGGCTTCTGAGAAGTCTGTGAAGAGACCTCACAGTGTTCCCCTGATCAGCCAAGGCCATTGTGGTACAAGGCAGGTTCGTGTCCAGAGCAATTGTGTGTGTGTGTGTGTGTGTGTGTGTGTGTGTGTGTGTGTGTGTGTGTGTGTGTGTGTGTGTGTGTGTGTGTGTGTGTGTGTGTGTGTGTGTGTGTGTGTGTGTGTGTGTGTGTGTGTGTGTGTGTGTGTGCGCGACAATGGCTAAGTTTGTCTTTGTCTGTCTCTTATGCAGATCCACACTAGTCCTCCGGCCTGTTCGTTGGAGAGGGTGATGGCTGCCTTTAAGACCCGCAGTCAGCTGCTTCTGGCACAGATAGAAGAGAGAGATGAGGTCATCTGCCCACAAAGAGAACAGGAGGAAGCGGAGGAGGAGGAGGAACAGGGGGGGAGTAAGGGATTCAGGTGAGAAAGACTGATATAATAATGTAATGCTGCTTTTAGACTGTAACAGCTGTTCCACTAGTGTACACACACCCTGATGTTATACTAGGGACATTGTGTTTCCATAGCTAGGGCTGATGTTAGACTAGGGACATTGTGTTCACATAGCTAGGGCTGATGTTGTACTAGGGACATTGTGTTTCCATAGCTAGGGCTGATGTTAGACTAGGGACATTGTGTTCACATAGCTAGGGCTGATGTTAGACTAGGGACATTGTGTTTCCATCGCTAGGGCTGATGTTGTACTAGGGACATTGTGTTCACATAGCTAGGGCTGATGTTGTACTAGGGACATTGTGTTTCCATAGCTAGGGCTGATGTTGTACTAGGGACATTGTGTTTCCATCGCTAGGGCTGATGTTAGACTAGGGACATTGTGTTCACATAGCTAGGGCTGATGTTATACTAGGGACATTGTTTCCATCGCTAGGGCTGATGTTATACTAGGGACATTGTGTTTCCATAGCTAGGGCTGATGTTAGACTAGGGACATTGTGTTTACATATCTAGGGCTGATGTTAGACTAGGGACATTGTGTTTACATATCTAGGGCTGATGTTAGACTAGGGACATTGTGTTTACATATCTAGGGCTGATGTTAGACTAGGGACATTGTGTTTACATATCTAGGGCTGATGTTAGACTAGGGACATTGTGTTTACATATCTAGGGCTGATGTTAGACTAGGGACATTGTGTTTACATATCTAGGGCTGATGTTAGACTAGGGACATTGTGTTTACATATCTAGGGCTGTTGTTAGACTAGGGACATTGTGTTTACATATCTAGGGCTGATGTTAGACTAGGGACATTGTGTTTACATATCTAGGGCTGATGTTAGACTAGGGACATTGTGTTTACATATCTAGGGCTGATGTTAGACTAGGGACATTGTGTTTACATATCTAGGGCTGATGTTAGACTAGGGACATTGTGTTTACATATCTAGGGCTGATGTTAGACTAGGGACATTGTGTTTACATATCTAGGGCTGATGTTAGACTAGGGACATTGTGTTTACATAGCCAGAGCTGACAGTGAAGACTTTTGAAGAGCAGAATCAACAACCTCTGCATAATCAAATCAATTGCCCTGTGAGAAGGTGTTAACCGTCAAAGGTGTAAACCCATGTTCATAGTTAGCCATTGTTTTGTAAATGCCCTGGCCCCAAATCAAAGCAGGTCCACTGAGGCCATGGCCCAGTGAGTCCCAGGAGCCGGGCCGTGGAGGTGGAAACACGAAAGTCTGAGCTTTTTTGGTAAAACACTGGGGTAAATCCTCAGTGGAAATGTACCAAAATATCCTGCCTCTGAGTTATGTCATTGTTCTGCTTCCTTACGACAAAATACTTATTTAATTTTGATCTATATTGCAGGCGCTCTATGAACCGCACATGGACAAGCAGACCGAACCCAGTCTGTTTTAACCAGAACCAGATGCAAAATACTAGTTTGAACCAGATTCAGGATGGGCTCCAGTTACCTCAACCGTCAAAACTCCCTACAGGTAAATACAGTGATATGACACTTTAAAAGTCTTATATTTCCTGTAATTTCTGTTTCATTGCTAAGCCCGGCCTGTGCTTCCGTAGAGCGCGAGGAGCGCAGAGTGAGGCGGAGTCAGACGGTGAATCTGCAGCGCCTACAGCAGGTGGAGACACAGAGCAGAGCTAGCCTGCAGACCAGTGGCTCCAGGGATCAATACAGGACCAAGGTCAGTGCTAACAATACAACATTCTGAGAACATTTTATACAGCACTCATAGAACAGTCATAAAGCATTTATACAGCACTCATAGAACAGTCATAAAGCATTTATACAGCACTCATAGAACAGTCAAAACATTTATACAGCACTCATAGAACAGTCATAAAGCATTTATACAGCACTCATAGAACAGTCATAAAGCATTTATACAGCACTCATAGAACAGTCATAAAGCATTTATACAGCACTCATAGAACAGTCATAAAGCATTTATACAGCACTCATAGAACAGTCATAAAGCATTTATACAGCACTCATAGAACAGTCATAAAGCATTTATACAGCACTCATAGAACAGTCATAAAGCATTTATACAGCACTCATAGAACAGTCATAAAGCATTTATACAGCAGTCATAAAGCATTTATACAGCACTCATAGAACAGTCATAAAGCATTTATACAGCACTCATAGAACAGTCATAAAGCATTTATACAGCACTCATAGAACAGTTATAAAGCATTTATACAGCACTCATAGAACAGTCATAAAGCATTTATACAGCACTCATAGAACAGTCATAAAGCATTTATACAGCACTCATAGAACAGTCATAAAGCATTTATACAGCACTCATAGAACAGTCAAAGCATTTATACAGCACTCATAGAACAGTCAAAGCATTTATACAGCACTCATAGAACAGTCATAAAGCATTTATACAGCACTCATAGAACAGTCATAAAGCATTTATACAGCACTCATAGAACAGTCATAAAGCATTTATACAGCACTCATAGAACAGCCATAAAGCATTTATACAGCACTCATAGAACAGTCTTAAAGCATTTTGGTATTTCTATAAACTAGCGTACCAGTGAAGATTTCCTATACTGGATAACTTGTAACAGCTGTTGATAAGTCATTGATAAAAAAATAATATTTTTTTCATGCCATTAAGTTAAGATATAAGGGGGATCATAGATATATTCATTAAAATTCACGAGTTGATTTAAAACCTATGTTTAATCCTTTGTCATGTTTGGTGTCTTGACGGATTTGTCCAAAATCTCATCTATCCGATCTATCCTGGATGGATAGAGATCTCAGAAATGCAAATTTAGTGACGTATGTTACGGGGTGAAAACAGTTTATGGGCACACAAATTCTGAATAATAAATGCAATTGCCAAATCGAGTCATTTTACCTGGATTCCTAACCTAAATTAATACTGTCATTAATGTGCTTCTTTAATAATGATGCATAATACTTGTTGGATACACATTTGGTGTCCAGTTGATTAGTTATGCTGAGCTATTTTCACACATCATCAGATGATCTAAGAAGGAATTTTCCAAATGACAGTCAAGTTATGAACAGCGGTTGTGATAGTGCATGCGATGCAACAACAGCCCAAGAACTGGAGAAGGGGTGTTCATGAGGAATATCCAGAATATTTTGGTGTCTCATTCGTTATGCATTTGAAGACCATTGTGCCTGGATCCATGTTAGATCTAATTTCCATAGCGACTTGATGTTCATCATCTGTTGTAGTCTGCTCAAAATTCAAGTACTGGAATAGGCTTACCTTCATAATCAGACAGTTCCTCAATTTGGTGCTTGAAAAGTCCTTGTAATTATTGTAGCCAAGTTGTAAGTTCTTCTGTTCCCCTTATAATTGTCTGTGATTTCATTTTTTTATCCGTTCTTGTGAGAGATGGGGCCACTTGTTTGTTTCCCGACGCGTCAGTTGAAGAGTGACGACAGCATCTACTATTGGCTTCAACTTGCCTTTCCATACAAATCCTTACATCAAAAAAGGAACCTGGTTTTTGGTCACTTTATAAAAATAGCGATGGTGAGATTAATGCTACCGCTATTCATGGCTTTATTGTGTGTGCCTGCGTCGGCCACATAGGCTGCTGAAAAATCACCATCCATGCATCCAATCTATTTAGTCAGGCAATGTCCACATTATTCTCACATATTTTAGAATGTCATAATCATTTCAATATCAATGCATTGGGAAGGCCTAAAAATGGCACTATTTTTATAGTAAATGTTTAAGGCCTATTTTATTTGGGGGGGGGGTGTTCTATAATGTATAACATTGATGTCCTTTAAAATTATAATTAAGTGCTTGAAAATGTCCCTGAAAAGTCTTTGAATGTGACTTGCCAGTGTCTCTATGAACTCTGCTTAAAGGGTGTATAGTCCTGACCTAGGTTGTTTTATAGGTGGACTTCTAGGACAATTTGCATATATTCACTTTTATCCCTCTAAGTAAACGTGGAGCTGCATGAAAATCATTTATTTATTGACCATTTAAAAAAAAAAATGTTTTATCCCACTGTCAAACGTTGGCCCCATTTTATTTCTAGCGATACCCATTCAAGGAGCGTTAATACAGAACTCCTGTTGACATCAGACTCTCAGTCCTTGCATCCATGTACAGTTGAAGTCGGAAGGTTACATACACTTAGGTTGGAGTCATTAAAACTCATTTTTCAACCACTCCACAAATTTATTGTTAACACACTATAGTTTTAGCAAGTCGGTTAAGACATCTACTTTTTAATTGTTTACAGACACAGTGATTTATAAGTGAAATAATCTATCACAATTCCAGTGGGTCAGAAGTTTACATACACTAAGTTGACTGCCTTTAAACAGCTTGGAACATTTCAGAAAATTATGTCATGGCTTCTGATAGGCTAATTGACATAATTTGAGTCAATTGGAGGTGTACTTGTGGATGTATTTCAAGGCCTACCTTCAAATTCAGTGCCTCTTGCTTGACATCATGGGAAACTCAAAAGAAATCAGCCAATACCTCAGAAAATAATTGTCGACCTCCACAAGCCTGGTTCATCCTTGGGAGCAATTTCCAAACACCTGAAGGTATCACGTTCTTCTGTACAAACAATAGTACGCAAGTATAAACACCATGGGACCATGTAGCCGTCATACCACTCAGGAAGGAGACGCGTTCTGCAAATCAATCCCAGAACAACAGCAAAGGACGAGCATTTTAGTGGACAGAATTGAAAAAGTGTGTGCGAGCAAGGAGGCCTACAAACCTGACTCAGTTACACCAGATCTGTCAGGAGGAATGGGACAAAATTCTGGGAAGCTTGTGTAAGGCTACGCTAATTGTTTGACCCAAGTTAAACAATTTAAAGGCAATGCTTACAAATACTAATTGAGTGTATGTAAACTTCTGGCCCACTGGGAATGTGATGAAAGAAATAAAAGCTGAAAGAAATCATTCTCTCTACTATTATTCCGACATTTCACATTCTTAAAACAGTCCCATCCTTCAGCCTTATAGCAAACCAAGTGGTGGAGCTGCCATTTTGTTTTTCAAATGTAGTAATGTGCATGTGAACAGCATGCTAAAGGGTTTGATGCTGCTGTGTTGCAGGACCTGGGGACAGACAACATGGCTGTCTTTCAAAATGGAGCCTGTAAAGACTCGGAGGAAAAGGTGAGCCTACATGACATCTGCAAATGATCACAAGTTTAGGTTCGGCTGCCCCTCTCTGCACAATGTGTTTATTATGTCAAAAAAGGCCATTTCATTGTTCACCATGCAGTCATGGTGATTCCTTAGATCTCATTTGTATATTCAACATAGTTTAAAATAGTCAAATTATGTTTGTTTTTTGAAATGTGGATGTGTTCGTTTTGGCCGTGTACGATGCCTAGCTGTCTGAGAGACGCACGTGGCTGGAGCAAGAGGAGGAGCGTGCTCTGCAGAGGAGGAGGGGCCTGCAAGAGCTGGAGGAGGAGCTGAGGCACAGAGAAGAAGTGCTGCAGCACCGAGAGGCCTGTGTCCAGGAGAAGAAACAGCTGCAGATCAAGAGGCTCCGCTCCAGCCAGGTAAACACAGAGCGGGGCATAGAAATCCAAAGTATTATATTGAAACCCCCCCCCCAAAAAAACGTATATTATATTTTTGTGTAAGTTAAGGCATTCCAGTGTTGTTATCTGATATTGAAAGTGTGTGTGGGTACGTTCATGTGTATTCCTCAGGCTCTGAGTCAGGACTTGCTGCGAGTGTCGGCTCGTCTGGGAGCTTTGGATCAGGAGCTGGAGGAGAGAGGAGGTGTAAGGAGGAGACTGTCCTCCCCGGCAGCAGGGCTGTGTGGAGTGTCTATGGAGGAGCTGCTGAAGGAGAGGGAGAGCCTGCGTCTGAGGAGGGACACCCTGGACAGACAGCTGAGAGACGGCAGGGTGCTCACGCCAGAGGTGAGCTCAATGTTCACCACCTTCCTTCCGACTGGGTGTCATTCTGACTGCAGGGGGCTGATCAATGGTGTGTGTGTGTATAGGAGGAGCATGCTCTGCTGCAGTTGGAGGAGGCCCTGGAGGCGTTGGATGCTGCTGTGGAGTTTAAGAATCGTTCCATCCAGGAGAGACAGAGTGAGCTCGGGGACACATCTAACCCCGCCCATGGAGACAAAGACGATGACATCATGAGGGCGCTAAGGGAGCTGCCGCTTCCAGAGGCATCTGCACTGTTGGTCAAATACTTCAACAAGGTCAGAGTCCCAACACACACACACACACACTCTCAACAAACTACTTTGAGTGACCAAACTAAATCCAAATAAAATTTTATTGGTTGCATACACGTTTAGAAGATGTTATTGCAGTGCCTATCCGACCAGAGCCTATTCATCTCCAAAATGAGAGATCCTGCTGCTGGATGAGCACATGACTGTGTTTCTGCAGGACATGAAAAGCCACACCAAACTACCGTAATTCACTAATTTTCGAAGGAAGGAGGCCACATGAAGAAACTTTTGACCATTGGCGAGCGATACGACCAGAGTTGTGCAAAGTTCAAATCGTATGCCAATGAAATGCGCAACATACAACTGATGTAGACCTTTAAGTAAAATGCTTACTTACGAGCCCCTAACCAACAATGCAGTTTTAAAAAATGTATTAGAATAAGAAATAAAAGTAACAAGTAATTAAAGAGCAGCAGTAAAATAACAATAGCAAGACTATATACAAGGGGGGTACCTGTACATAGTCTATGTATGGGGGCACCAGTTAGTTGAGGTAATACATGTAGGTAGAGTTATTAAAACTATGTTTTTTATTTTTTTATTTCACCTTTATTTAACCAGGTAGGCTAGTTGAGAACAAGTTCTCATTTGCAACTGCGACCTGGCCAAGATAAAAGCATAGCAGTGTGAACAGACAACACAGAGTTACACATGGAATAAACAATTAACAAGTCAATAACACAGTAGAAAAAAAATGGGCAGTCTATATACAATGTGTGCAAAAGGCATGAGGAGGTAGGCGAATAATACAGTTTTGCAGATTAACACTGGAGTGATAAATGATCAGGTCATGTACAGGTAGAGATATTGGTGTGCAAAAGAGCAGAAAAATAAATAAATAAAAACAGTATAAAAAACAGTATGGGAATGAGGTAGGTGAAAATGGGTGGGCTATTTTCCTATAGACTATGTACAGCTGCAGCGATCGGTTAGCTGCTCGGATAGCTGATGTTTGAAGTTGGTGAGGGAGATAAAAGTCTCCAACTTCAGCGATTTTTGCAATTCGTTCCAGTCACAGGCAGCAGAGTACTGGAACGAAAGGCGGCCAAATGATGTGTTGGCTTTAGGGATGATCAGTGAGATACACCTGCTGGAGCGCGTGCTACGGATGGGTGTTGCCATCGTGACCAGTGAACTGAGATAAGGCGGAGCTTTACCTAGCATGGACTTGTAGATGACCTGGAGCCAGTGGGTCTGGCGACGAATATGTAGTGAGGGCCAGCCGACTAGAGCATACAAGTCGCAGTGGTGGGTGGTATAAGGTGCTTTAGTGACAAAACGGATGGCACTGTGATAGACTGCATCCAGTTTGCTGAGTAGAGTGTTGGAAGCCATTTTGTAGATGACATCGCCGAAGTCGAGGATCGGTAGGATAGTCAGTTTAACTAGGGTAAGCTTGGCAGCGTGAGTGAAGGAGGCTTTGTTGCGGAATAGAAAGCCGACTCTTGATTTGATTTTCGATTGGAGATGTTTGATGTGGGTCTGGAAGGAGAGTTTGCAGTCTAGCCAGACACCTAGGTACTTATAGATGTCCACATATTCAAGGTCCGAACCATCCAGGGTGGTGATACTAGTCGGGCATGCGGGTGCAGGCAGCGATCGGTTGAAAAGCATGCATTTGGTTTTACTCGCATTTAAGAGCAGTTGGAGGCCACGGAAGGAGTGCTGTATGGCATTGAAGCTCGTTTGGAGGTTAGATAGCACAGTGTCCAATGACGGGCCGAAAGTATATAGAATGGTGTCGTCTGCGTAGAGGTGGATCAGGGAATCGCCCGCAGCAAGAGCAACATCATTGATATACACAGAGAAAAGAGTCGGCCCGAGAATTGAACCCTGTGGCACCCCATAGAGACTGCCAGAGGACCGGACAGCATGCCCTCCGATTTGACACACTGAACTCTGTCTGCAAAGTAATTGGTGAACCAGGCAAGGCAGTCATCCGAAAAACCGAGGCTGTAGAGTCTGCCGATAAGAATATGGTGATTGACAGAGTCGAAAGCCTTGGCGAGGTCGATGAAGACGGCTGCACAGTACTGTCTTTTATCGATGGCGGTTATGATATCGTTTAGTACCTTGAGTGTGGCTGAGGTGCACCCGTGACCGGCTCGGAAACCAGATTGCACAGCGGAGAAGGTATGGTGGGATTCGAGATGGTCAGTGACCTGTTTGTTG
The DNA here is from genome assembly GCF_021184085.1 of Oncorhynchus gorbuscha. NCBI lineage: Eukaryota > Metazoa > Chordata > Actinopteri > Salmoniformes > Salmonidae > Oncorhynchus > Oncorhynchus gorbuscha. The sequence continues at coordinate 66,882,494 of NC_060176.1, forward strand.
ACTTGGCTTTCGAAGACCTTAGATAGGCAGGGCAGGATGGATATAGGTCTGTAACAGTTTGGGTCCAGGGTGTCTCCCCCTTTGAAGAGGGGGATGACAGCGGTAGCTTTCCAATCCTTGGGGATCTCAGACGATATGAAAGAGAGGTTGAACAGGCTGGTAATAGGGGTTGCGACAATGGCGGCAGATAGTTTCAGAAATAGCGGGTCCAGATTGTCAAGCCCAGCTGATTTGTACGGGTCCAGGTTTTGCAGCTCTTTCAGAACATCTGCTATCTGGATTTGGGTAAAGGAGAACCTGGAGAGGCTTGGGTGAGGAGCTACGGGGGGGGGCGGAGCTGTTGGCCAAGGTTGGAGTAGCCAGGCGGAAGGCATGGCCAGCCGTTGAGAAGTGTTTATTGAAGTTTTCGATAATCATGGATTTATCGGTGGAGACAGTGTTTCCTAGCCTCAGAGCAGTGGGCAGCTGGGAGGAGGTGCTCTTGTTCTCCATGGACTTCACAGTGTCCCAGAACTTTTTGGAGTTGGAGCTACAGGATGCAAACTTCTGCCTGAAGAAGCTGGCCTTAGCTTTCCTGACTGACTGCGTGTATTGGTTCCTGACTTCCCTGAACAGTTGCATATCACGGGGCTATTCGATGCTATTGCAGTCCGCCACAGGATGTTTTTGTGCTGGTCGAGGGCAGTCAGGTCTGGAGTGAACCAAGGGCTGTATCTGTTCTTGGTTCTGCATTTTTTGAACGGAGCATGCTTATCTAAAATGGTGAGGAAGTTACTTTTAAAGAATGACCATGCATCCTCAACTGACGGGATGAGGTCAATGTCCTTCCAGGATACCCGGGCCATGTCGATTAGAAAGGCCTGCTCACAGAAGTGTTTTAGGGAGCGTTTGACAGTGATGAGGGGTGGTCGTTTGACTGCGGCTCCGTGGCGGATACAGGCGATGAGGCAGTGATCGCTGAGATCCTGGTTGAAGACAGCAGAGGTATATTTGGAGGGCCAGTTGGTCAGGATGACGTCTATGAGGGTGCCCTTGTTTACAGAGTTAGGGTTGTACCTGGTGGGTTCCTTGATGATTTGAGTGAGATTGAGGGCATCTAGCTTAGATTGTAGGACTGCCGGGGTGTTAAGCATATCCCAGTTTAGGTCACCTAACAGAACGAACTCTGAAGCTAGATGGGGGGCGATCAATTCACAAATGGTGTCCAGGGCACAGCTGGGAGCTGAGGGGGGTCGGTAGCAGGCGGCAACAGTGAGAGACTTGTTTCTGGAGAGAGTAATTTTCAAAATTAGTAGTTCAAACTGTTTGGGTATGGACCTGGAAAGTATGACATTACTTTGCAGGCTATCTCTGCAGTAGACTGCAACTCCTCCCCCTTTAGCAGTTCTATCTTGACGGAAGATGTTATAGTTGGGTATGGAAATCTCTGAATTTTTGGTGGCCTTCCTGAGCCAGGATTCAGACACGGCAAGGACATCAGGGTTAGCAGAGTGTGCTAAAGCAGTGAGTAAAACAAACTTAGGGAGGAGGCTTCTGATGTTGACATGCATAAAACCAAGACTTTTTCGATCACAGAAGTCAACAAATGAGGGTACCTGGGGACATGCGGGGCCTGGGTTTACCTCCACATCACCTGCGGAACAGAGAAGGAGTAGTATGAGGGTACGGCTAAAGGCTATCAAAACTGGTCGCCTAGAGCGTTGGGGGCAGAGGATAAGAGGAGCAGGTTTCTGGGCATGGTAGAATATATTCAGGGCATAATGCGCAGACAGGGGTATGGTGGGGTGCGGGTACAGCGGAGGTAAGCCCAGGCACTGGGTGATGATGAGAGAGGTTGTATCTCTGGAAATGCTGGTTGTAATGTATAGAAGAGAGAACAGTCTATGACTAGGGTGGCTGGAGTCTTTGACAATTTGTAGGGCATTACTCTGACACCGCCTGGTATAGAGGTCCTAGATGGCAGGAAGCTTGGCCCCAGTGATGTACTGGGCCGTACGCACTACCCTCTGTAGTGCCTTGCGGTCGGAGGCCGAGCCGTTGCCGTACCAGGCAGTGATGCAACCAGGATGCTCTCGATGGTGCAGCTGTAGAACCTTTTGAGGATCTGAGGACCCATGCCAAATCTTTTCAGTCTCCTAAGGGGGAATAGGTTTTGTCGTGTCCTCTTTATTACGGTCTTTGTGCTTGTACCATGTTAGTTTGTTGGTAATGTGGACACCAAGGAACTTGAAGATCTCAGCCTGCTCCACTACAGCCCTGTCGATGAGAATGGGGGCGTGCTCTGTCCTCTTTTTCCTGTAGTCCACAATCATCTCCTTTGTCTTGATCACGTTGAGGGAGAGGTTGTCCTGGCACCACATGGCCAGGTGTCTAACCTCCTCCCTATAGGCTGTCTCGTCGTTGTCGGTGATCAGGCCTACCACTGTTGTCATCGGCAAACTTAATAATGTTGGAGTCGTGCCTGGCCGTGCAGTCATGAGTGAACAGGGAGTACAGGAAGTGACTGAGCACGCACCCCCTGAGGTTCCCCCGTGTTGAGCATCAGTGTGGCAGATATGTTGTTACCTCCCCTTACCACATGAGGGCCGCCCGTCAGAGAGTCCAGGATCCAGTTACAGAGGGAAGTGTTTAGTCCCAGGCTCCTTAGCATATTGATGAGCTTTGAGGGCACTATGGTGTTGAACGCTGAGCTGTAGTCAATGAATAGCATTCTCACATAAATGCTCCTTTTGTCCAGGTGGGAAAGGGCAGTGTGGAGTGCAATAGAGATTGCATCATCTGGGGATCTGTTAGGGCGGTATGCAAATTAGAGTGGGTCTAGGGTTTCTGGGATAATGGTGTTGATGTGAGCCATGACCAGCCTTTCAAAGCACTTCATGGCTACAGACGTGAGTGCTACGGGTCGGTAGTAATTTAAGCAGGTTACCTTAGTGTTCTTGGGCACAGGAACTATGGTGGTCTGCTTGAAACATGTTGGTATTACAGACTCGGAGAGGTTGAAAATGTCAGTGAAGACACTTGCCAGTTGGTCAGTGCATGCTCGCAGTACACGTTCTGGTAATCCATCTAGCCTTGTGAATGTTGACCTGTTTAAAGGTCTTACTCACATCGAATGCGGAGAGTGTGATCACACAGTCTTCCGGAACAGCTGGTGCTCTCATGCATGTTTCAGTGTTATCTGCCTCGAAGCGAGCATAGAAGTAGTTTAGCCCGTCTGGTAGGCTTGTGTCACTGGGCAGCTTTTGGTTGTGCTTCCCTTTTGTAGTCTGTCATGGTTTGCAAGCCTTGCCACATCCGATGAGCGTCAGACTTTGCTTTGTGATAACCAATCGGGAGAGGGAGGTTCTCACTAGCCTAGTCAGCTTTGAGACTGTACTGGATAGTGGAACATGCTATTATGCATGCTGTTTTGGATAAACATCTACAAAGGGAGAACTAGGTGATGCCTACAACAAAGTGGTATCTGGTCGACAGCACACTGCATTAGAACCCTCATTTGAGGAAAGGCTGGGATTGAGATTTTAAGAGTTTGAAAAAGGTTTGGCTCAGAAGTGGGACTGGTTCAAGAGATGATGATGATAAATATACATTTAATTTGTATAGTGCTTTTCATGTCAGAGTAATCTTCAAGTTCTACGTAGGCCAAAATAAGACATCCACTACACTCCTAACCTTCCGTTAGCCTCCTAAACTGGCAAATGTTGAAAGCATTCCCTTGGCCCCTCTAGGTGGTGTGTCTGAGGGAGTCAGAGCAGCGGCTGCAGCTGCGCTGTGAGGAGCTGGAGCTGCAGAGTGGAGAGCAGGAGGCAGTAACCAGGGAGATGGAGGCAGCTTTACAGCGCCTCACTCTGGACACAGATCGGCGGCTCACTGAGCAGCATCGAGAGTACCAACATAGCATACAGTTACTACTGCAACAGTGCCGAGGTCCGTGTGTGTATATGCATCAATGTGGTAAATGTTTACGTGTGGTATTCCTGCCCTTTCATTGTGTGTTTTACAGTATTCTCACTGCTAATTTTCTGTTTGTGTGTAGAGGGTGGCTCAGGGAACAGTGGTCAGGCGGTCCAGGCTAGGCTGCAGCAGCTGGAGAGAGACCTGTTCTTCTATAAGAACTCCAGTCGTGAGCTGAAGAGGAAGCTCCGAGAGCTGGTCACCAAATCCCTCCCCCCCCAGGCTCCAGACCTGCAGACCCAGGGCAGGAAGGGGGCCAGTGATGGAGCAGGGGACAGCCCCAGCCTGCAGACTCCCAGAGTGGAACTGGCCCCTGTCCGTCTGTCCCGTAGGGAGCTGAGGCAGCTCTCACCCTCTGACCCCCGAAGCACTAGGGTGCGCTCTACCATGAGGGCCAGCAGAGGCTCATTCCAGGAGGACTCCATTGAAGTGCCCAGAAACACTTACTGACCAGGAGGCTCGAGCACATATCAACCACTTTTTCCATTCGTCCACACTGATCTGGAAGAAGAGGTCAGGTGCATCTAAGTCAAATAAGATCAATGTGGATGAAGGAGAGGAAGCAAGGAACAGAAGCCACTAACTGTGAAACTGTTGACACGTCAACTGATTCCACGGAGTGAAAACCCTCTCTGCACTTTACAGCACTAAAGTCTGACTGAATTGCACTTCAAGCTGCAGACTCATCAGTTAGTCAGAGATAGATGAGCCCACAGCTAAATGGATATCAAAATAATGTGTATTAGAAATGTGTTTTTTTATGTTTAAATTATTTTACTTTTAAATATGTCTTTGTTTATAAGACAGTGTGTTGGCCGTGTTCTAGACCCTCGGGCCACTCCAAACTCTAAAGCAAGCCACTGGTCATTCATGCAGTATAATTTAGCTGTGATTTACTTTCTTTGTGTGTGGTTTTGGATATTTAAGTGTTGAACAACTGTTGACATCAAATTGATTGGATCAAACCTGTTAATTTGCATGATTCACCAATTCGATCTACATTTGTCTTTGCAGACTCCTGTTTAATGTTAAAGGTGCTACTTGCAATAGTAGCACCTGCTGTCCAATGGTCATTTTAAGTACTAGTACGCCATTGATTCTTGAAAAATATAACTTATACATGTATATAACTAATATATTGGTCTAATATCATATTCCCAAAAATGTTAGTCTGATCTCAGTTACCATGGCTGACACACAAGGCCACCACCCCTCAAACAGTTTTTGTTGCAAAACAAAAAGCTTAAGGATCCAGTAGGCCTCAAAATAAAATAAAATGTATATTCAAAACGTCATTCTTGTTGGAGCAGAAATTCATGCGTAATGTGTAATGTAGTTCTCAAGATGAGATGCAGAAATAAAGCTACATTAGAAAGGCAATTGGAAAAATACATATACCATTTAATATATATATATATAGTTGGAAGTTTACATACACCTTAGCCAAATACATTTAAACTCAGTTTTTCACCATTCCTGACATTTAATCCTAGTGAAAATTCCCTGTCTTAGGTCAGTTAGGATCACCACTTTATTTTAAGAATGTGAAATGTCAGAATAATAGAAGAGTGATTTATTTCAGCTTTTATTTCTTTCATCACATCCCCAAAATGGGTCAGAAGTTTACATACACTCAATTAGTATTTTGTAGCATTGCCTTTAAATTGTTTAACTTGGGTCAAACGTTTTGGGTACCCTTCTACACGCTTCCCACAATAAGTTGGGTGAATTTTGGCCCATTCCTGCTGACAGAGCTGGTGTAACTGAGTCAGGTTTGTAGGCCTCCTTGCTCACACACGCATTTTCAGTTCTGTCCACAAATTGTCTATGGGGTTGAGGTCAGGGCTTTGTGATGGCCACTCCCAATACCTTGTCTCTGTTGTCCTTAAGCCATTTTGCCAAAACTTTGGAAGTATGCTTGGGGTCATTGTCCATTTGGAAGACCCATTTGCGACCAAGCTTTAACTTTCTGACTGATGTCTTGAGATGTTGCTTCAATATATCCACATAATTTTCCTACCTCATGATGCCATCTATTTTGTGAAGGGCACCAGACCCTCCTGCAGCAAAGCACCCCCACAACATGATGTTGCCACCCCCGTGCTTCACGGTTGGGATGGTGTTCTTCGGGCTTGCAAGACTCCCCATTTTTCCTCCAAACATAAAGATGGTCATTATGGCCAAACAGTTCTATTTTTGTGTCATCAGACCAGAGGACATTTCTTCAAAAACTACGATCTTTATCCCCATGTGCAGTTGCAAACCGTAGTCTGGCTTTTTTATGGCAGTTTTGGAGCAGTGGCTTCTTGCTCAGCGGCCTTTCAGGTTATATCGATATAGGACTCATTTTACTGTGGATATAGATACTTTTGGACGTGTTTCCTCCAGCATCTTCACAAGGTCCTTTGCTGTTGTTCTGGGATTGATTTGCACTTCGCACCAAAGTACATTCGTCACTAGGAGACAGAACACGTCTCCTTCCTGAGTGGTATGATACGTGTACGGCTGCGGGGTCCCATGGTGTTTATACTTGCGTACTATTGTTTGTACAGATGAACGTGGTACCTTCAGGCGTTTGGAAATTCTTGGATGAACCAGGCTTGGCAGATTTCTTTTGATTTTCCAATGATGTCAAGCAAAGAGGTACTGAGTTTGATGGTAGGCCTTGAAATACATCCACAGGTACACCTTCAATTGATTCAGAAGCTTCTAAAGCCATGACATCATTTTCTGAACATTTCCAAGCTGTTTAAAGGCACAGTCAACTTAGTGTATGTTAACTTCTGACCCACTGGAATTGTGATACAGTGAATTTATAAGTGAAATAATCTGAAAACAATTTTTGGAAAAATGACTTGTGTCATGCTCAAAGTAGATGTCCTAACCGACTTGCCAAAACTATAGTTTGTTAACAAGAAATTTGTGGAGTGGTTGAAAAACAACTTTTAATGACTCCAACCTAAGTGTATGTAAACTTCCGACTTCAACTGTGTGTGTGTATGTATATATATATTATTTATTTTTGTGGATTTTCTTTCAATATATTGTCTTTATTACCGACCACAAAATATCAAGTATATTAGCTTTACATACAAAAGCAGAAACTTAATGAATAAATACATATGTTAGCAAGTAAATACATGTTACAAGATAATACAATTCTAACATAAAGCACTTTGCATTCACAGACAACCACCAACACTCAAGGCAATAGTTGTTAACACATTCATGGAACAACACTGGTAAAACTGAAGTGATGTTCTACCTCGGCAATGAAAAACAGGAATGGGGATTCAAGAGATATATTAATTTACGATTTGCATTCATTTAAGGGAATGAAAGCACACAATCCCTTGCATAAATCTCAACAGCGAGGTTACATCAAGATAAAGTAATACACCCCTAATACTTCACCTGTTTCCTAGATTCACCTGTTTTTAGATTGATTCATATCGATATCATCTTAATCCTACTGGCCAGAGATCTAAGCATCCACCCAACTGTTGAATTGGCAACCATGTGCGGTAATTGTTACAGAGCACAATGGCTGGGCTATGTTATATGGTATTCATCGTCATCTTCCAACTTCTTTGGACTCTATTCTTAGTTCTCCTCATCTCTGCAAATACATTTTTTTTTGGTGGCCAGGGCAAGCACTTATCCAAAACAACAAAAAATCATTAATTTGATTTAAAAAACAGATGAACATAAAATGCCATAAGACTATAGAGGGTACTGAGAAAGCCACACAATGTACATAATACACAGTGCTTGACTGGAATCTATAAATAATGGAATAAGAAATCAGAGCACAGTTAAATAGCTTTTTGTTGATTTTTGTATCCATTTCTGCCCAGACAACTATAAGTCACATGTAAAATCACACAAGTTTTTCTTAGTCCTAAATATAAGTTTTGACTAGGATTTGATTTGCCTCTTTTGTTTAGTTCTCCTTACAGTACAATTCACACACAACGGTATACAGACATAATATAGAATAGACAAACAAGGCAGAATATGGAAAATAAACAAAACACTGCCCATTACTAAATTGCCGACATGGTTTCAACAGATTAATGACTCCCAACAGTGTGCAGTGCCACACGTCATGTCCATACACACAGATTTACAGGGTATGCAGAACTTTGGCATGTCTCTGTTAGGACCTGACTACAATGGGAGTTTAGCAAATACAGATGACATAGAAACAGGTGATTTAGTCTGAGATGAAAGGAAGAGAAAAAACTGATGTTCTTATTTCCAGAATTAAGAAATCCATCAAATTATTTCCTATTTCACAACTAATTAAACCACAGAGCAAAGAAAACATGTGTCTTGGCTTTTCGTGTCTTTATGTAAAAATGAACCATTCTACCCTTCATAGGGGCAATCTGAGGTTGCTACATCAATTTTTTTAAACTTATAAATTAATGATATGCACCCATTTATTTTTGAAAAATATAACTTATAAAAGCCTCATGAGCTTAGTTTAACTGTCATAGCCCATCAGAACCCAAAATATAAGATTGTTTTACTCCAATGTTCGTGAACAAAGTAAATATAAACGAACACTATATGGCCTCAAAACATGGTTAAAACTAGAAAGTTGATATCATGGATGGTCAGTACTTCCATCCATAGATCTGTCTATCAATTTGAGAGTGATTACATTTCTCCAGCCCCATCCCTCAGCCTTTTAGTGAAACGGGTTTGGTGGGGGGGAGTGGGTACTCTTTATTATTGTTTCAACTGCTGATTGCCGCTTTAATCGAACCAATTAATTATCTTACTTAATTTTGGTTTTAAGGAATTCCAAAATAGATTGTAAGGTAACACCTACAGTACCTACCAAACTACATTCAGTAACAACTTACTTGGGACAGGGTTACTTGCAAGGTAGTCTAATTATTCAACACAGTATAACATTTAAGCTGATCTAATTTGCTCCTTACACTGGCACATCAGGTAGGTAGGTACCCTATCTGTAACCGAATTTACTCAGGTAAACTACTGCTCCAGACGGAGCCTGTTAATGAGTTTTAACTCCAACATTTGGACATTTCACTGGACCAGGTTAAGCCTACTCCTATACTGTATGGCACTTGGTAACTTTCACATCTTAAAATATTCTGGGACTATCTATTGTCCATATTTATGTTTAACTGCTATTCAGTTCTTGAGTAAAATAATTGTATCTAGGTCTATGAAACCAGCTCTGTTTGTATATACTAACCCCACTTCAATCAACAGTAGGTCTGGTCTACAAGGCATACCGCATACAAATCCTATGACTAAATATTTGTCACAGTTTAATAAAAAGTCAACCAAACTGTTTCACTTGACAGTATAACTGGAGGTAAAAGTCATCATTCCCATGACGAAACCTGAAATGACAAAGTACTGGTATAGCATTACATGGTATACCCTGGCTGGTTTCACATACATTTGATATTTTAGTAATTCAGCAGACGCTCTTCAGCAGACTTTACTTACAGGAGCAATTAGGGTTAAGTGCCTTGTTCAAGGGCACATCGACAGATTTTTCACCTAGTCAACTTCTAACCGCTAGGTCACCTGCCACCATAGATGAGAAGGTAGTGGACAATGGTGGTGACCCTGTGAAGAAGGCTGTGGTGTAGAATAGTATGTGAGTAGGTGAGAATAGTATGTTAGGGCACTCAATGGAAAACATTTCAAAACATGTGGCGAAGGAAAATTATAATTTCTTATCGGACAAGTCTAAGTAGTCCCTGCTTGTTTCAGTCCCATTTCTTCAGTTTGGTGCCTAATAAACACAACCCTGATCTACCTGTTCTGTTGCAGCTGTTCAGACTGGGATGCCTTGAGACAGACTAAGCAGAAACTGGAAGAGGATAAAGGAAGAGAAGTGGACGGCTCCTGGAGATCACTTGTTCTCAATGAGAGTCTGCACCTTGCACACCAGGTCCCGGGCCAGAGTCAGGATCTGCTTGATGTTGTGATGCTCAGCCATTTCTGAAAGGAGTCGAGAGAAGATGAAAATGTTATACCAGCTGAACCACTGCCAGCATCAATGCACAAGGCTATACCACCATATTTATTTTATGCGTATGTGGTAAGCCCTGCATTCCTCTGTAACTCTGTATTCTCAGAGCTGGACTATGACCTTTCACTGCATGGTGACAGTTCATAATCAGAGCCATCCAGTGGCTAGCTACACTACAAACGTCATTTTACCAGGTTCATGTGAAGCAATTGTAATGTCAGTTGACCACAACAGACCCGAGAGTCTACTGATTAGCATGGGCTAGTCTGTTTAATTTAATTTAGTATTAAAAACACAGTTTGAGATCATTGTGAGGAGTTTTCCACATTGGCTTAAATGGTTGGGTGTCCAGGGAAAATATTGTCTGAGGTTGCCACAGTAACCAAGGGGGCAACGCTTAGCGAAGGGTCAATTGCGTGCGTTATTCATTGAATCATTTATTTTCTCAGCACAGGTAACCATTCAAGGTTACCATTCTCCCTTCAGCTATTGACAAGTTGGACATTAATAAAAGTACATTTTAGGTTTATCTTTCTCTAGGCAATTGAAATGCAATGCTCCACATTGACACATAATCTGTTTATCTAGAGTTTGTGCCCCAGTCGAGTATTTCATATTAGCTGCTGCAAGGTGGCAGACAGTTTACTATTAAAAGGGTATAGTACGCACACACGTATCATTTTTCCATGTGCACGGAGACATTTTTTAATACAGAAATGCTGTTTGAAAAGTTCCATACCTTCAATGCTCCGCAAACAACAATGAATTGTTGATTAATTGTTAGACAGTTTACCGTTGAAAAACTTAATGATGTCGGTGAAGTCCATGTTGTTCTCCAGAATGATGTCCCGGTAGACCTCCACCAGTGCCAGTGCGATGAAGAGGACAAAGTGGCTGGAGGAGGCATCCTTCGCTGCCCAGATGGTCTCCCATACCGCAAACACATCGTCATACACCAGCTCTGAGAATAGAGAAGTACAGGTGGATGCAGTAGTCAGTTAAGGTAGGAGTGGTGGGGAAATATAAATCTGATAGAATTAGAGAAGGTATAAGTCCAATTGTAATAGCATCTAGCCCTCCGATTGGGCTAGATGAAATTGACTTTGGGATTCAGAATGCAAGTACAGTACATGAGGATGAATCATGAGTCAGGATGGTTGGGATTGGAGTTCGGGGCTCTTGGTTTTTAATGAAGATAGAAGTGTGTTTGAATATGAGGGGTATAAACAGAGAGATTAGAGGCTATGATTGATAATGAGATAGCCATTGATTCATTTTCACCGTGCCCTCACATGTCCTTCACGCAGTAGTGACCCATCTTCTTATTCATTACCAACTCCCGAAGCCACTATTCCCTGAGTGATCTTACTGCCTGCCGCATCATTGATGCGGAAGCAGCTTATTATAACTAGGTATTGTTATCTTGTGTTGCTTCATGTCCGTTTTATATTTGGTTATGGTATGAAAACACACTCTCCCCTAAGTTTAATTGCCATTTGCTACGGGCAATTCCACGGTAACAGAGGGATGCTGAGACTCCAATTTTTCACTTTGAAATGTATGCCAAATAAAAACCAATGATTGCAAAGTTAAACACACCATAGAAAAAGGCATTTATTTGAAGAACAGTGCAGATGCAAAGTTTGGAAACAGAATGATGGAACAAACAGCACAACCCATCATTCTGTTTCCAAACTTTGCATCTGCACTGTTCTTCAAATAAATGCCTTTTTCTATGATTTGTTTAATTTTGCAATCATTGTTTTTTGTTTGGAATGCATTTTAAAGTCTGTGTTGTCCCTACAGTAATAAGTCCCCTCATAGCAGGATGTCATTATTACCACGCTTTAAGTCTAGAAGGAACCATCGGTAGCAGAAGTAGAAGTGGGTGTAGTCGCCATTTTGGTGCATGAGCTCAAAGATCTCTGAATCCAGTATCTACAGAAGGGTAGGAGCAGGAAGGAAGTAGTAGGAGAGAGGGCAGACAGTTGAAAGAAAAGAGAAGCCAGACATACAGTTGAAGGAAAAGAGATGGGTTGGGGAGTAGAGAGGATGGGGGTTAGTGGAGACCATAAAGTTAGATGTGTTATATTCACTGTATCCTTCTATTCATGATAACAACTGTATGCATGCCAATACAAAAGTTACAAAGGGTCTCTGTGGCCTCACCTGGATAAGAGAGCGCATGTTGGCAAAGTGAGTGTCCATGGCCCCGCCGTGGGGGAAGTTCTGATTCATCCTCTTCATGAGTTCAGTGAAACAGCTATAGGCCATGGCCTCTGAGAAAGGGGGGAGGAAAGATGGAGAGAGAGGGAGGAAAGATGGAGAGAGGGGGAGGAAAGATGGAAAGATGGAGAGAGGGGGAGGAAAGATGGAGAGAGGGGCAGGAAAGATGGAGAGAGAGGAAGGAAAGATGGAGAGAGAGGGGAAAGATGGAAAGATGGAGAGAGGGGGAGGAAAGATGGAAAGAGGGAGGAAAGATGGAGAGAGGGGGAGGAAAGATGGAGACGGGGAGGAAAGATGGAGAGAAGGGGAGGAAAGATGGAGACGGGGAGGAAAGATGGAGAGAGGGGGAGGAAAGATGGAGAGAGGGGGAGGAAAGATGGAGACAGGGGGAGGAGAGATGGAAAGGGGTGGAGGAAAGATGGAGAGGGGGAGGAAAGATGGAGAGAGAGGGAGGAAAGATGGAGAGAGGGGAGGAAAGATGGAAAGATGGATAGAGGGGGAGGAAAGATGGAGAGAGGGGGAGGAAAGATGGAGAGAGAGGGAGGAAAGATGGAGAGAGAGGGAGGAAAGATGGAGAGAGAGGGAGGAAAGATGGAGAGAAGGGGAGGAAAGATGGAGAGAGGGGGAGGAAAGATGGAGAGAGAGGAAGGAAAGATGGAGAGAGGGGAGGAAAGATGGAAAGATGGAGAGAGGGGAGGAAAGATGGAGAGAGGGGCAGGAAAGATGGAGAGAGAGGAAGGAAAGATGGAGAGAGAGGGAGGAAAGATGGAGAGAGAGGGAGGAAAGATGGAGAGAGGGGGAGGAAAGATGGAGACGGGGAGGAAAGATGGAGAGAAGGGGAGGAAAGATGGAGACGGGGAGGAAAGATGGAGAGAGGGGGAGGAAAGATGGAGAGAGGGGGAGGAAAGATGGAGACAGGGGAGGAGAGATGGAAAGGGGTGGAGGAAAGATGGAGAGGGGGGAGGAAAGATGGAGAGAGAGGGAGGAAAGATGGAGAGAGGGGGAGGAAAGATGGAAAGATGGATAGAGGGGGAGGAAAGATGGAGAGAGGGGGAGGAAAGATGGAGAGAGAGGGAGGAAAGATGGAGAGAGAGGGAGGAAAGATGGAGAGAGAGGGAGGAAAGATGGAGAGAAGGGGAGGAAAGATGGAGAGAGGGGGAGGAAAGATGGAGAGAGAGGAAGGAAAGATGGAGAGAGGGGGAGGAAAGATGGAGAGAGAGGGAGGAAAGATGGAGAGAGAGGGAGGAAAGATGGAGAGAGGGGGAGGAAAGATGGAGAGAGAGGGAGGAAAGATGGAGAGAGAGGGAGGGAAGATGGAGAGAGGGGGAGGAAAGATGGAGAGAGAGGGAGGAAAGATGGAGAGAGAGGGAGGAAAATGGAGAGAAGGGGAGGAAAGATGGAGAGAGAGGGAGGAAAGATGGAGAGAGGGGGAGGAAAGATGGAGAGAGAGGGAGGAAAGATGGAGAGAGAGGGAGGAAAGATGGAGAGAGGGGAGGAAAGATGGAGAGAGGGGGAGGAAAGATGGAGAGAGGGGAGGAAAGATGGAGAGAGAGGGAGGAAAGATGGAGAGAGGGGGAGGAAAGATGGAGAGAAGGGGAGGAAAGATGGAGAGAAGGGGAGGAAAGATGGAGAGAAGGGGAGGAAAGATGGAGAGAGGGAGGAAAGATGGAGAGAGGGGGAGGAAAGATGGAGAGAGAGGGAGGAAAGATGGAGAGAGAGGGAGGAAAGATGGAGAGAGAGAGGAAAGATGGAGAGAGGGGGAGGAAAGATGGAGAGAGGGGGAGGAAAGATGGAGAGAGGGGAGGAAAGATGGAGAGAGAGGGAGGAAAGATGGAGAGAGAGGGAGGAAAGATGGAGAGAGAGGGAGGAAAGATGGAGAGAGGGGAGGAAAGATGGAGAGAGGGGGAGGAAAGATGGAAAGATGGAGAGAGGGGCAGGAAAGATGGAAAGATGGAGAGAGAGGGATGAAGATGGAGAGAGAGGGAGGGAAGATGGAGAGAGAGGGAGGAAAGATGGAGAGAGGGGAGGAAAGATGGAGACAGGGGGAGGAAAGATGGAGACAGGGGAGGAGAGATGGAAAGGGATGGAGGAAAGATGGAGAGGGGGAGGAAAGATGGAGAGAGAGGGAGGAAAGATGGAGAGAGGGGGAGGAAAGATGGAAAGATGGATAGAGGGGGGAAAGATGGAGAGAGGGGGAGGAAAGATGGAGAGAGAGGGAGGAAAGATGGAGAGAGAGGGAGGAAAGATGGAGAGAAGGGGAGGAAAGATGGAGAGAGAGGAAGGAAATATGGAGAGAGGGGAGGAAAGATGGAGAGAGAGGGAGGAAAGATGGAGAGAAGGGGAGGAAAGATGGAGAGAGAGGGAGGAAAGATGGAGAGAGGGGGAGGAAAGATGGAGAGAGAGGGAGGAAAGATGGAGAGAGAGGGAGGAAAGATGGAGAGAGGGGGAGGAAAGATGGAGAGAGAGGGAGGAAAATGGAGAGAGGGGGAGGAAAGATGGAGAGAGGGGGAGGAAAGATGGAGAGAGGGGGAGGAAAGATGGAGAGAGGGGGAGGAAAGATGGAGAGAGAGGGAGGAAAGATGGAGAGAGAGGGAGGAAAGATGGAGAGAGAGGGAGGAAAGATGGAGAGAGAGGGAGGAAAGATGGAGAGAGGGGAGGAAAGATGGAGAGAGGGGGAGGAAAGAAAACACGTTGCCTATGTTATGTTAAAAGAACACTTGGCCCCTCAGTCATTGTTCAAACCTATATTATACTGAATTGAATCAGCCGGACTCAGAGGTAAACTTCAACATGTCTTTACTCGACGACAGTCGGTGTAACTAGAACCCAGCATTATTTACTGAAGTGGTGACATCCTATCAGTACGTTACATCAATACACAACCCCCACCCTTTACTTGGACATAAACTTCAACCTAACATACACAACAAAACTTGTTTCTTTACCTGCATAGCAACCAGTTGAGGCTGGTGGGAGGAGCTATAGGAGGACGGGCTCTGTGTACTGACTGAAATGTAATAATTGGAATGGAGTCAAACGTGGTTTCCATATGTTTGATGTGTTTGATATCGTTTCATTTATTCCATTCCAGCAATTACAATGAGCCCTTCCTCCTATAGCTCCTCCCACCAGCCTCCACTGATAGCAACCATTGTGTTACCAATAAACAAATAAACACCTGTTCCCAGTATCGTACTAGTTTGGTTTTCCTAATCAACTTTTCTTTATAAGCTTACTTTCTTACTGTAACAAAACATTATTTTTCACAGCATAACTCAAACATTTAGAGTCTTTTCATTAAACTTTTCAGTTTATACTTGTTTTCTTTACCCCTTACTTTTTAAAATGTATTTAACCTTTATCATTATTTAATGACAAAGTCTGTTCTCTTCTGTGTCTGTTTGATTTGTCTGTGAGGCCTGCCTGGATTGGGTGTCAGTGGTCTTTGTGGTGACCTCTCACTCTGGTTTGGACTCAGAGTAGGGTTCTGTTCCACAGTCTCTTTCAGATGAGTGGTGTCCATTGGTTGTGGAGCTGGCTCCTCAGTTGTGTACCTTTTCACAAATGTTGTATTTCTGTAATACTGGTCAGACTGAACAACCAGATTGTTTCCCTCTTTGCTGATCAGTGTGTGGTACCCTTTTATTTATTTATATTTATTAGGTCCCCATTAGGAAACCCTCAGCTAGTCTTACTGGGGTCCGACATATAACTAAAAATGCATTACAGACAAAAGACTTTACAATTTGCATACATTTAAAATCATTAACATGTAATGTGTGTACATCTATCAGTTACACATACATGACAGGACATACACACAAGTAGGTCACATGGGGGAGAGGCGTTGTGCCGTGAGGTGTTGCTCTATTTGTTTTGTGAAACCAGGTTTGCTGTTCTCTTGCACTATATAAAATGGAAGGGAGTTCCATGCACTCATGGCTCTGTATAATACTGTACGTTTCCTTGAATTTGTTCTGGAACTGGGGACTGTGAAAAGACCCCTGGTGGCATGTCTGCTGGGGTAAGTGTGGGTGTCAGTGCTGTGTGTCAGTTGACTATGCAAACAAATTGGAATTTCCAACACATTCATGTTTCTTATAAAAACAATACGTTTTTATTTGATCTTTCCTCAACTCTTAGCCAAGACATGCATAGTATTAATATTAGCCCTCTGATTACAATGAAGAGCAAGACGTGTCGCTCTGTTCAGGGCCAGCTGCAGCTTAACTAGGTCTTTCTTTGCAGCACATGACCATACGAGTGGACAATAATCAAGATAAGATAAAACTAGAACCCGCAGGACTTGCTTTGAGGAGTGTGGTGTCAAAAAATCTGAGCATCTATTTATTACGGACAGACCTCTCCCCATCTTTTCATCCATTGAATCTATATGTTTTGACCATGCCAGTTTACAATCTACACCAAGTAGTTTAGTCTCCTCAACTTGTTCAACAGCCACACCATTCATTACCAGATTCAGCTGAGGTCTAGAACTTTTGTACCAAATACAATGCTCTTAGTTTTAGAGATGTTCAGGACAGTTTATTACTGGCCACCCATTCCAAAACAGACTGCAACTCTTTGTTAAGGGTTTCAGACTTCATTAGCTGTGGTTTCTGATGCATATATGGTTGAGTCATCAGCATACATGGACACATATGCTTTGTTTAATGCCAGTGGCAGGTCATTGGTAAAAATAGAAAAGATTAGAGGGCCTAGAGAGCTGCCCTGTGGTACACCACACATTACATGTTTGACATTAGAGAAGCTTCCATTAAAGAAAACCCTCTCAGTTCTATTAGATAGATACCTCTGAATCCACAATATTGCAGAGGTTGAAATGCCATAACACATGCATTTCCTTAACAACAGGTTATGGTCAATAATATCAAATGCTGCACTGAAATCTAACAGTACAGCTCCCACAATCTTCTTGATATCAATTTCTTTCAACCATTCATCAGTTATTTGTTTCAGTGCAGTACATGCTGAGTGCCCTTCTCTAGAAGCATGCTAAAAGTATTTTGTTAATTTATTTACAGAGAAGTAGCATTGTATTTGGTCAAACACAATTTTTTCCAACAGTTTTCTAAGAGCTGGCAGCAAGCTTATAGGTTTACTGTTAGAACCAGCAAAGGCTGCTCTACCACTCTCGTGTAGATGCATGACTTTAGCATCCCTCCAGGCCTGAGGGCAAAGGCTTTCCTCTAGGCTCGGATAAAGAAATGACAGATAGGAGTGGCTTTCGTCAACTACCATCCTCAGTAGCTTTCCATCTAAGTTGTCAATGTCAGGTTTGTCATTATTGATCGATAACAATACAATACTTTTTCCACCTCTCCCACACCAACCTGATAAAATTCAAACATGCAATTATTTTTTTGTTGTTGTGATTTTTGTATTTTTTACATGAGTAGATGGCACACTATTTGTTGTTGGTATTTCCTGCCTAAGTTTCCCCACTTTGACAATTAAGAAAACATAAAAAAATAATTGGCAACATCAAATGTATCAACCATACATTAAGGTCATCCCTCCTCTTAAAAGGTATATGATTCTGAATATACAGTGCTACACCCCCACCATTGTTATTCCTATCCCTTCTCAGTAGACTCTATCCGTGAATGTTAATTTGCCATGATTGAATAGCCATTAATGTTAATGTTAATCATTTACAGATGCATCTAAAATGCGTTTCGGTCAAAGCCAAAATATGAATATTATTTATGTTGACCAAGTTAAAAACCTCATGTATCTTGTTAGGTAGGCTACATACATTAACCTGAGCTATATGCAGCCCTTTCCTTGTCAAGTGGAGATCAATAGAGCATGTATTCGTTATAGTGGAGATCAATAGCGCATGTATTCATTATAGTGGAGATCAATAGAGCATGTATTCATTATAGTGGAGATCAATAGAGCATGAATTCATTATAGTGGACATCAATAGAGCATGTATTCATTATAGCGGCGATCAATAGAGCATGTATTCATTATAGTGGAGATCAATAGAGCATGTATTCATTATAGTGGAGATCAATAGAGCATGTATTCATTATAGTGGCGATCAATAGAGCATGTATTCATTATAGTGGCGATCAATAGAGCATATATTCATTATAATTGAAGTTGTCATGATACACTACAACACAAACTCAGATTTGAACATTGAATTAAAACAGCCAGGGAGTTACTCTAGAGTCCCGATATAATTGCCCGTTGATATAAAGTTTATCCATCACCATTGGAGACTCGTTGATTCAGGCAACGCTTTTCCTTCATGATGGGATATAGTTTTTTTCTCCTTTCATTGATCTTGATGGGGAAATTATCATTCTTTCCAAAATCAGTGTTTCTGAGTTCTCTGCCCATGTTCATCATTTCCTTTTGCTTAAATTTGTCAAAACATGCAATAATAGCCCGTGGCCTATTTCCAGAGGCCTTACCTATCCTATGGACTCTGGAGAAAGTGACATTACGCACAACATCAGTGGGCAGTTTTAGTTGGGTTGACATAAAGTCTCGGACTGTGTCATTCTCCGGTATCCCTGAGAATATTAGATTGTCCCACATTGATCGACACTGTACATCAAGCAAGGTTTCTTTACGTTGTTTGTTCTCCCTTTGTACCACCTCCACCGTGCTATGAATAGAGTCTACAGTACCTTTGTACCACCTCCACCGTGCTATGAATAGAGTCTACAGTACCTTTGTACCACCTCCACCGTGCTATGAATAGAGTCTACAGTACCTTTGTACCACCTCCACCGTGCTATGAATAGAGTCTACAGTACCTTTCAGCTCCACCGTGCTATGAATAGAGTCTACAGTACCTTTGTACCACCTCCACCGTGCTATGAATAGAGTCTACAGTACCTTTGTACCACCTCCACCGTGCTATGAATAGAGTCTACAGTACCTTTCAGCTCCACCGTGCTATGAATAGAGTCTACAGTACCTTTGTACCACCTCCACCGTGCTATGAATAGAGTCTACAGTACCTTTGTACCACCTCCACCGTGCTATGAATAGAGTCTACAGTACCTTTCAGCTCCACCGTGCTATGAATAGAGTCTACAGTACCTTTCAGCTCCACCGTGCTATGAATAGAGTCTACAGTACCTTTGTACCACCTCCACCGTGCTATGAATAGAGTCTACAGTACCTTTCAGCTCCACCGTGCTATGAATAGAGTCTACAGTACCTTTCAGCTCCACCGTGCTATGAATAGAGTCTACAGTACCTTTCAGCTCCACCGTGCTATGAATAGAGTCTACAGTACCTTTCAGCTCCACCGTGCTATGAATAGAGTCTACAGTACCTTTGTACCACCTCCACCGTGCTATGAATAGAGTCTACAGTACCTTTGTACCACCTCCACCGTGCTATGAATAGAGTCTACAGTACCTTTGCACCACCTCCACCGTGCTATGAATAGAGTCTACAGTACCTTTCAGCTCCACCGTGCTATGAATAGAGTCTACAGTACCTTTGTACCACCTCCACCGTGCTATGAATAGAGTCTACAGTACCTTTCAGCTCCACCGTGCTATGAATAGAGTCTACAGTACCTTTCAGCTCCACCGTGCTATGAATAGAGTCTACAGTACCTTTCAGCTCCACCGTGCTATGAATAGAGTCTACAGTACCTTTCAGCTCCACCGTGCTATGAATAGAGTCTACAGTACCTTTGTACCACCTCCACCGTGCTATGAATAGAGTCTACATTACCTTTGCACCACCTCCACCGTGCTATGAATAGAGTCTACAGTACCTTTGCACCACCTCCACCGTGCTATGAATAGAGTCTACAGTACCTTTGCACCACCTCCACCGTGCTATGAATAGAGTCTACAGTACCTTTGCACCACCTCCACCGTGCTATGAATAGTCTACAGTACCTTTGCACCACCTCCACCGTGCTATGAATAGAGTCTACAGTACCTTTGCACCACCTCCACCGTGCTATGAATAGAGTCTACAGTACCTTTGCACCACCTCCACCGTGCTATGAATAGAGTCTACAGTACCTTTGCACCACCTCCACCGTGCTATGAATAGAGTCTACAGTACCTTTGCACCACCTCCACCGTGCTATGAATAGAGTCTACAGTACCTTTCACCTCCACCGTGCTATGAATAGAGTCTACAGTACCTTTCACCTCCACCGTGCTATGAATAGAGTCTACAGTACCTTTGCTACACCTCCACCGTGCTATGAATAGAGTCTACAGTACCTTTGCACCACCTCCACCGTGCTATGAATAGAGTCTACAGTACCTTTGCACCACCTCCACCGTGCTATGAATAGAGTCTACAGTACCTTTGCACCACCTCCACCGTGCTATGAATAGAGTCTACAGTACCTTTGCACCACCTCCACCGTGCTATGAATAGAGTCTACAGTACCTTTGCACCACCTCCACCGTGCTATGAATAGAGTCTACAGTACCTTTGTACCACCTCCACCGTGCTATGAATAGAGTCTACAGTACCTTTGCACCACCTCCACCGTGCTATGAATAGAGTCTACAGTACCTTTGCACTACCTCCACCGTGCTATGAATAGAGTCTACAGTACCTTTGCACCACCTCCACCGTGCTATGAATAGAGTCTACAGTACCTTTGCACCACCTCCACCGTGCTATGAATAGAGTCTACAGTACCTTTGCACCACCTCCACCGTGCTATGAATAGAGTCTACAGTACCTTTGCACCACCTCCACCGTGCTATGAATAGAGTCTACAGTACCTTTGCACCACCTCCACCGTGCTATGAATAGAGTCTACAGTACCTTTCAGCTCCACCGTGCTATGAATAGAGTCTACAGTACCTTTGCACCACCTCCACCGTGCTATGAATAGAGTCTACAGTACCTTTGCACCACCTCCACCGTGCTATGAATAGAGTCTACAGTACCTTTGCACCACCTCCACCGTGCTATGAATAGAGTCTACAGTACCTTTGCACCACCTCCACCGTGCTATGAATAGAGTCTACAGTACCTTTCAGCTCCACCGTGCTATGAATAGAGTCTACAGTACCTTTGCACCACCTCCACCGTGCTATGAATAGAGTCTACAGTACCTTTGCACCACCTCCACCGTGCTATGAATAGAGTCTACAGTACCTTTGCACCACCTCCACCGTGCTATGAATAGAGTCTACAGTACCTTTGTACCACCTCCACCGTGCTATGAATAGAGTCTACAGTACCTTTCAGCTCCACCGTGCTATGAATAGAGTCTACAGTACCTTTGCACCACCTCCACCGTGCTATGAATAGAGTCTACAGTACCTTTGCACCACCTCCACCGTGCTATGAATAGAGTCTACAGTACCTTTGCACCACCTCCACCGTGCTATGAATAGAGTCTACAGTACCTTTGCACCACCTCCACCGTGCTATGAATAGAGTCTACAGTACCTTTGCACCACCTCCACCGTGCTATGAATAGAGTCTACAGTACCTTTGCACCACCTCCACCGTGCTATGAATAGAGTCTACAGTACCTTTGCACCACCTCCACCGTGCTATGAATAGAGTCTACAGTACCTTTGCACCACCTCCACCGTGCTATGAATAGAGTCTACAGTACCTTTGCACCACCTCCACCATGCTATGAATAGAGTCTACAGTACCTTTGCACCACCTCCACCGTGCTATGAATAGAGTCTACAGTACCTTTCAGCTCCACCGTGCTATGAATAGAGTCTACAGTACCTTTGCACCACCTCCACCGTGCTATGAATAGAGTCTACAGTACCTTTGCACCACCTCCACCGTGCTATGAATAGAGTCTACAGTACCTTTGCACCACCTCCACCGTGCTATGAATAGAGTCTACAGTACCTTTGCACCACCTCCACCGTGCTATGAATAGAGTCTACAGTACCTTTGCACCACCTCCACCGTGCTATGAATAGAGTCTACAGTACCTTTGCACCACCTCCACCGTGCTATGAATAGAGTCTACAGTACCTTTGCACCACCTCCACCGTGCTATGAATAGAGTCTACAGTACCTTTGCACCACCTCCACCGTGCTATGAATAGAGTCTACAGTACCTTTGCACCACCTCCACCGTGCTATGAATAGAGTCTACAGTACCTTTGCACCACCTCCACCGTGCTATGAATAGAGTCTACAGTACCTTTGCACCACCTCCACCGTGCTATGAATAGAGTCTACAGTACCTTTGCACCACCTCCATCGTGCTATGAATAGAGTCTACAGTACCTTTCAGCTCCACCGTGCTATGAATAGAGTCTACAGTACCTTTCAGCACCGTGTTCTCTTTCCTTAGATCATCAATCTGACGTTGGCTGAATTCTAGACTACACATAATGCATTGATGTCCTCTTGTAATATATCCAAGATATCAAGTTTGGCAAGCCTTTCATTGATGGATTTTAACAAGTCAACATCCATTTCAGTAAATCTCTCCCCACTCGCGTGATGGTCTTACTAGGGGATGGTTTGGTTCCATCGTTGATACCTATTAGCCAACCTTGTTTTGGTATGTTTTGTTGATTGGGTGGGTTGGTTGTCCTCAATGCTTGAATCCTCCGAAACCAGCGACATGTTCCTTTGTGTTCGTAGGTATCTCTCGTCAATGAATCGTTCAAGCTCTGGTTTGGTGATGAATAAACCATCTGATTCCATGAAAGATGAAGTTGAATTTGTCTTTCTGCACATCATTTCATTTTATCAAATGTTTTATATCGTTAATATTGGCTTCATAATACAGTTCCTTCTTTTTTTTAGTTCAGTCACATCATTTCTCAATTTGCAGTAAGTCAGCCAGTCATATGTGCAGCCAGACTTATTAGCCACTCCTTTTGCCCCATCTCTTTCAACCATACAGTTTTTCAATTCCTCATCAATCCATGGAGCGTTAACAGTTCTAACAGTCAGTTTCTTAACAGGTGCATGTTTATCAATAATTGTAAGATGCAATTGAATAAATTCATCAATGTTCTGCATCTGGATGCTCCTTATTAATCACATCAGACCAACAAATATTTTTAACATCATCCACATGAGTCAAAGCTAAATCTTTTGTATGATCTCTTATACACTATTTTAGGCCCAGCTTTTGGAACTTTAGCTTTCCTGGATATAGCCACAATATTATGATCATTGCATCCAATGGGTACGGATACAGCTATTAGTAAAAATGTCATCAATACATGTGGATGATCTTGTTCTTGTAGTGTTTGTAAACACCCTGGTAGGTTGATTAATAACCTGAACCAGATTACAGGCACTGGTTACAGTGAGAAGCTTCCTCTTAAACGGAAAGCTTGATGAAAAACAGTCAATATTTAGGTCCCCAAAAAGTAGACCTGTAACTGGTGGCAGGGACGTCAGATGCAGGAGAGCAGAACTAGGTAATAGCCGGAGCAGTTTAATTGTAAAACCAATGGCATAACGAAATAAAAAAACATGGGTACAAAGCCCGACGCTCACCAGTAAAATGTGCACAAGCACTTACAATAAACAATTCCACACAAAGACATGGGGGGGAAACAGAGGGTTAAATACACAACAATAAATTTGGGAAATTGAAACCAGGTGTGTAGGAAAACAAAACAAATGGAAAATGAAAGATGGATCGACAATGGCTAGAAGACCGGTGACGCCGACCACCGAACACCGCCCGAACAAAGAGAGGAAACGACTTCGATGGAAGTCGTGACAAGACCTCTATGTTTACATCACATACACTATCAAGCATTTCACACATATTATTTAGATACTGACTAAGTGTTAGCACTTGGTGGCCGAAAAGAAAAGGCTTTAGATGTGTCAGGTAAATCTGCAACCACAACACTTCAATAACACTTGACATACGATCTAAGTATTACAGGGATATGGCTCTGAATATATACAGGCACAACTCCCCCATAAGCATTCCGGTCTCTTCTATAGATGTTATATCTTTGTATTGCTGCTGCTGTATGTATCAATAAATTAAGTATCTAAGTGAGTCTCAGAAATGGCTGACATATGAATGTTATCTGATGTTAGCAAGCTATTGATTTCATGAACCTTATTTCTAAGGCTACATATATTATTATGCGCTATTTTCAGCCCTTTCCTGGGTAGCTTATCAGAGATAGACACCTTTAAGGTTGTTGTGAACTTGTTTGTTTTGTCCAGTTTTAGGAGATCCTGGTCTCCGATGTCCACGTCAGACTACTTGGCTCTGCGACGGTTGTCTGCATAGATCTAGGATTTCCCTTTCTCCTCAGCACCATGATCCCATGTCTCCAGCTCACTCTGTCCATTTATCTGTGTTATTCTTACACAAGCACAGCTCCTAAGCCCACTGGTTCTGCATCTGCTATTACTTTTGTGGGAGCATCGTTGTCAAAGTATGCAAGAGTCGAGGTTTCAGACAGTCTTTTAATGTCTGAAAAATCTTCTGTTCCAGTCTAAATTGGAACGTTGTGTCCTTCTTGGTCAACTTCCGCAGAGGCTCTGAGAATGTAGAGAACTGGGGAATGGAACCTACTGCTGTAACCCACTGAACCTAGAAAGCTAGGAACCTCTGATGAAGTCTCAAGCTCCCTGGCTTCGACCACTGCTCTCACTATTTCAGCTATGGGACCGATGCCCTTCTGTGAGAGTAGCATGCCCATAAACATCTTATTCATGTTGAACTGACATTTCTCTGAGTTGAGAGTCAGTCCACAGCCCTGGTTTCATCTCCAATTGATGGTAGCCCCATTTAAGATCCAGTTTACTGAGCATGACAGACCCATTTATTCCTTGCAAAAGTTAATCTACTGTGGGGATTGGGAACCTGCCACATATGATTGCTGTGTTCACTTGTCTCATGTCCAAACACAGTCTTATGTCCCCGTTCGGTTTTGGCACTACCACCTCTAGATTCACCAATGGCGTGACACCATCCACTCTCTCGCTTAGTCCATGTTTTGTAGTTCCTCTATCTTTTTCTCCACAGCTTCACTCAGGTGGAATGGAGCACGCCTAATGGCCTGTGCTACTGGTGTCATGTTTTCATCAACATGTAGGTTGATCAGCCTTGTGTTGTGCTTACCCATCCCTTCAACCAGATTGGGGTACTGCTGTTTTATCTGTGCTTTCACATCTGTCACTGCTGCTCTGCCAACACCCACTTTTGACACACCCAATTTAATGGCAGTCTCTTTCCCTAGCAACGGCTCACTGTCACAGTGAACTCAGTCTGTGTGCTGCCTAGCTTTATTTGGCATGTGAAAACTCCTTTCACTGGTATTGGCTCGTTTGATGAGTATACATATAGCTTTTTATCAGTCAGTCATAAACGACACCTGATTTCTGTGGCTTTCAGCTTTTCCCATGTGCTCTCATCTACTATGTTAGTTGTGGCCCAAGAATCAATTAACATGAATAAATTGTCCCCTCCCACTGAGAACGGGATCCTGTCTGAGTTACAGTTCTCATGCACAGATGCATAGTCTCTGTTTTGTTCCTCTGAATCAACACATTTCACAATCTGTTTCGAGTTATCTTTGGTCTTGCACATTTTTGTAAAACTATCCTTTCGGTTACATATCTTGCAGGTCTGCCCGCATGCTGAACAAGCAGGGTCCTTTGCAAAATGATCATGTCCACAAAGGTAGCAAACTTTCTCTGATTTGTATTTTCTGTCTACATTCTGTCTCTGACCCGTTTGTGATATTTCCCTTCCTTGTTTAAAACATGATCTCATCATCCTTCGCATCTGTACTCACATGCATGGTGGACATTTGCACTTCAGTTCTTTCACATTGTGGCTCGAGTAACCGTGCTAATGTTAGCCTAGGGCCCTCCTCCAATAGCTTTCGCCGCAAATATTCTGTATAACACTTGCTCAGTATGGCACCTCTAATCTGATTGTTCTTATCTCCTGCAAAGTCACAGTCCTTAGCTGCTTGTCTAAGATGAGTAACAAATTGCTGAACTGTCTCACCAGTTTTCTGTGTCAGTCTCGCGAATGCCGTGTTCACTTGTGGCACAAGGGAAAGGGGAATGCCTAGTCAGTTGTACAACTGAATGCATTCAACCGAAATGTGTCTTCCACATTTAATCCAACCCCTCTGAATCAGAGAGGTGCAGGGGACTGCCTTAATCGACATCCACATCATCGGTGCCCAGAGAGCAGTTATTGTTGGGCGTTAACTACCTTGCTCAAGAGCAGAACGTCAGTGTAGCAGGTTCACTGTAGCAGTCAAACTGTGGCATGGTGCTTTCCATTTTGTCGACCATTTAACTCACTTTTCAGATTTAATTATAATTTTCAAACATTATCCTCTTCGCCATTGTTCAATCCTATACTTACAACTTGTGCTAAGTTAGGATATTATACTGGATTGAATCAACTGGACTCAGAGGTAAACTTCAACATGTCTTTACTCCATGATTGTCTTGTAACAAGAACCCAGCATTATTTTCTGACGTGGTGACGTCATATCAGTGTGTCACATCGATGCACGATTAAGCCCTTTATCAAGTGGCAACTTGCTGATCTGTTTGATAGTGATCACTCCAGTCTGCCACTGTTGTGGGCAAATGAGAATTGAGACAATATGCACTTGCATCCCAACTGCCACTTGTCAACCCATTCATGAGCATCTTGTGTCCCGCCACGACCTGTTTTGTAACATGATTGGCTAAAAAACTCTGCCAGACGGACGCACACTACGGTAATAGTTGAACAACAAAATGACACTGAAGCACTTTGTCACTCGCCAGTGACTTGATAAGCTGATTCATCTAACATGGCCTGCCTGCTCAATGTGCCTGCTACAAATAACTGCCAAAGTAAAGGAAACACTTGTGTAAATGAGGGATCTGGCAACTCTGTTATGATGTGGGGTGCATTTTCCTGGTTTAGGGCCACTCAACCCCTTAGAAGTCAAGGTAAACGCCAATAAATACACAGCCATTCTGAGTGATCACTTTCAACATATGGTGAAGAAGCATTTCTATCCTGATCGGAGTGGTCTCTTCCCAGCCTGTTCTCATAGACTAGACGTAACATAGTAAATGTAAATCCAAGACACTCAAATTAGTATGATATGTTACGTTTGGTATAGTTGCATAAGACAGATGGTTATTTAAGGAAAAAACAAAAGCCACTGATAAACAGTGTGCAGCATGTGCTCTATTTACGATAATTTGACAGCTTGCTGATGATAAATTGTAGACATGTTCTCAGAAATCAGTTCAGAGCGCAGTAGCAGCTGACTCGATACTTTCTGCAGTGCACTACTAGTTTTCATACAGTTTCTTTACTTGAGAAATACTGCACCTTAGATAGATGTAAAATTGCACGATTAAGACCACCTTTATC
Organism: Oncorhynchus gorbuscha; assembly: GCF_021184085.1. Taxonomy (NCBI): domain Eukaryota; kingdom Metazoa; phylum Chordata; class Actinopteri; order Salmoniformes; family Salmonidae; genus Oncorhynchus; species Oncorhynchus gorbuscha. The sequence continues at coordinate 66,910,051 of NC_060176.1, forward strand.
TTATATTAGGTCTACTTCGAGGGCGAAATGTTGCTACCGTTACTCAATAGAGACAAACAACAGTAACTGCCAGGGTACATTATAGCGAACATAACACACCCACATTGAACCACATGATGCAAGTCTATTTATTTTTCTTAATGAGCATCAGGAAAACTCATGCGGAATCGGTGGGTTCAGCCCCCCTTTAAAAAATTACTGCTCAAGTCAAACCACTTTTAAGAAGAAAAAATGATCTTGAAGGTTGACACATTTTGCGGCCATCGCAGAATCAATATCACAACTACCAAGGAGGAGAGTGAGGGAGGAACACAACACAGCTCACAGCCTTGACTCACAGCGTTAACTCACCATCATCCAGAATGACAAGGAGGGGAGCTAGCAGGTCACACATGCCCTGCACATAGCCAATCTCCAGGTGCTGCCAGATATAGCTGCGAAGAGAAGTCAGCATCATGTACTGTGTAGTGTGACTCATTAATTCTTCCAATTTTCCATGTATTAATTGCGCTCCACACATAACATAATGAGTGCTAGATTATTTACAAACCCTTCTACAAAAGTGGAGTAGAGAATCATGAATGGCATTGTTTTTATTTTACCTGCACATGATGTTGCGCAGTTTCTCCAGGTTGGCAGGGGTAAAGTACCAGTAGTTTCTGTCACACCTCTGGACATCCTTCTCAATGCGATGCAGGTTGATCGTGTACATGTCCAAAAGCTCTTGCTACAACAAAGGTGCAAAACCACCACACAAATTTTAAAGAATAACCAAACACCTAAATAGATCTCGATTATTCCAAACTTTTATTCTAAAAAATGAAATGCCAAGTGCCTACAGAGTAGGTGGTTCCGATGGATGGCACTGGAGAGATTTTCAGCTCTCCTCCCGCGGTCAGGAAATCAAATTTAGGGAAGAGGCTCTCCATCTCAGGCTCCTTAGACATGATGGACACTGTACCCTCAGGGCTGGGCTTGCACTTCTCCTTCTCCTCCAAACGGAGCTCCAGATGGTGAACTGAGCCCTCAGGGAGAGCAGCCCCGACCCCGGAGCTTTTACACAGGCCCTTCCTGTCCCACGGTAGGACCATGGAGAATTTAGCTGAGGAAATCTCCTCCATCTCAATGGCCCAAGGAGACTCGTCTAATTCTGTGGTGGCCAGAGCCTCTTCGAGCCTGGTGGTGCTATCCATTGCTCTTGCCACCCTGGTCTCTGCAACAGGGCTTTTATTCTTCTCTGACTCTGGCAGCTTGGCCTCAGATAGTATGGTCTCCTCCTCCTCTATTTCTCCCACTTCCTCAGATTTTTTTATCTCCTCCACTTTTGCCTCTGCAACCTCTTCTGGTGACACTGTCTTATACACCTTTGTTTCGACTACCTCTTCAGATTTCAAAGTCTGATTGGCTTCTACTCCCTTCTCAGTTTCTGTCTTTTCTACATTTGTTGCCTTGGCTTCCTTTACCTCTGTTGTTTCAGCCCTCTTTGTTTCTCCAGCCCCTGTGTCTGAAGTTCTTTCATCATCCAATTCTGATGCTGTGTCTTCCGTTGCTTCTGCAGTCACCATTGATATCGATGTATTCTCCCCTTTTGGTTCTCTATTGTATGTTTGGGATGTCTTATTCTCTTCTGGATCTACAGACTCTGGTTCTGGTCCTTTGTTCTCCTTTGTTTCTCCTGACTCCCCAGGTTCCAGTGACTGCATCTCCTCTGTGTGTACTTGCATTGTTGGCTCTCCATCCAACATTTTCATCACTTCTGCATCAGGCTCTTTAGCCTCCCTTGTTTTGGACTTATCTGTTTTGGACTCCACTTTTCCTTTTACAGCATTCACTTCTGCTTTTGGTAACTTGCTGTCTTCCTTTTCAGAGGTCCTTCCCTCATCTTTCTCATTAGATAGAGTCGTGGAAGTCTTCTCTTCTTCTATTTTCAGGCTCTCTAGCTCAGCTGGGTCTGCTGCCTTGTCCTCCGCTGTCTCTGGATTTTTCCCCATTTTTACCTCTGGATCTTCTGTCTTGGTGTCCTCAGTATCTTGGGCCACTTCAGTCACACTCTCTTCCTTCTCTTTTTGCTCCTTATCTGGCCGGTCCTTGGCCTGGAGATCCTTCTCATTCTGCAGGGCCAGGGGTTGGACATTTGGGTTATCTGCTTCCAACTCTTCCTGATGGACTTTGACTGGGATCTGTTGGGCTGGGGTCAGATGTGGAGGAGTACTGATGGTGGTTTTGGGGTTGGTGTCAGGCACAGTGCTGTCCTCTGTGCTCAGAGAGTGGTCTGACATGCCTGATGTGACAGAGAAGTTGCGAGAGGAGGGATGCCCCGAGTCTGGGGAGCTGGCCACGTTGGGCAGGCCTCCTCCATTGGGGATCTTGGGAACCGGCTTGGCCTCCTCACTCTTGGGCTCTGTCTCGATCTGTTCCACTTCCTCCACAGACTCAAACACCTGAAAGAACAAGTCAAAGGGAAGCAGGCTCGTGTAAGGGAAGGGAAGGGAGGATGTGAAGAACTAGCAGGAGAGAGAGCGATATTGGTTCAAAAAAGCTAAAGACTGTAAAAGACTAAGGTAATTCCATAGTTTTGGAACAATAGGAATCGCACAGTTGTAATATGAAAGGTGTTTTTGGTATGAATATTACAAAAACTGTCATGGAACTATTTTTCGCTTTCGGAGGTGCTCTTCGATTTTGAACTTGAAGCCAAAATACAACATATTTCCACTAGAATAGTGATTGGTGGACCAAAATAAAGTTGTACACCACAGGTAAGCTCAGGACATTGTTCTATAGTTCTATTTTCAGTCCTGTGAGACTAAGTAGCCTTTGTGTATACAAGTGAGTGTATATTCAGCTCTGTGTGTGTTATTATTCTTATTGTTCATCAATTATAAATAATTCATTACTGTTAATTATGTGTAGAGGGGCATATAATTACATATGGAATGCATTTTATATATTTAAGAGGATCTCTGTCTATATGGGTACCTGGGTACTGCTGTCAGAGTCACTCTGCAAGCGAGCCAGGCTCTGTCTGTCTGAGCTGCAGCTCTGGGAGGACTGGCATGAGTAGTACCAGAGAACAAGCAGGGGAGAAAACAGGTCAATAAAACCCTGGAACAACATTATCCATACAAAACACTCATGTGGACAAGTCATTCTGTAGGCCTGTATGTAATGATATATAACTGTCGTAAAGGCAGTGTATTATTGATGCTTCAAATGAACATTACACAATATGCTTTGTAGTTTCATATTATTGAGGCATTGGAGAGCTAACATGTTGGTCTCCCGGGTATCCTGTGTGCCACAAGACTATGTACAGACCCTGTGTTGTTGTTTTTGTCGCACTGATTTGCTTTATCTTGGCCAGGTCACAGTTGTAAATGAGAAATTGTTCTCAACTGGCCTACCTGTGTGTGTGTGTATGTGTGTGTGTCACCTCATTGCTAACATTGGAGTCACGGTGCATCATCCTCTGCACAGTGCTTGGATTATCCACACTGGCTGAGATGGACGAGCATTTAGCCAGTGCCGCAGCGTGCTGCTCCTTCTCCCGCTGCCGCACGATGGCCTCGCAGCCCAGCCACTCGTTCATGGTCTGCTCGTAGCACGCCCGCACCTGCTCATCCACCTGCACAGTGTCACAGGGCAAGTGTCAGGGGTTGGAGATCAATGGGTTTGGTGGTGACCTCCGATGGCAAGGGGGACACCAACCTCTTTCCTGTCATCCTCAGACATGCCAAACTGGTAGTGGCCCAGGAGGAAGGGCCACACATCCTTACGCAGTGAAGGGTCAACACCACCAAAGTAGACCAGGCGCAACAGCTCATGCTCCTTATAGGCCTGAAGAGCAGGGAGAGAGAGCAAGGAAGGAGAACAGGGAGAGAGAACAGGGAGTGAGAGCAGGGAGGGAGAGTAGGGAAGGAGAACAGGGATGGAGAACAGGGAGGGAGAGTAGGGAAGGAGAACAGGGATGGAGAACAGGGAGGGAGAGTAGGGAGGGAGAGCAGGGAGGGAGAGCAGGGAGGGAGAACAGGGAGGGAGAGCAGGGAGGGAGAGTAGGGAGGGAGAGTAGGGAAGGAGAACATGGTGGGAGAACAGGGAGGGAGTGTAGGGAAGGAGAACAGGGATGGAGAACAGGGAGGGAGAGTAGGGAAGGAGAACAGGGATGGAGAACAGGGAGGGAGAGTAGGGAAGGAGAACATGGTGGGAGAACAGGGAGGGAGAGTATGGAGGGAGAGCAGGGAGGGAGAACAGGGAGGGAGAGTAGGGAGGGAGAGTAGGGATGGAGAACAGGGATGGAGAACAGGGATGGAGAACAGGGAGGGAGAGTAGGGAGGGAGAGCAGGGAGGGAGAACAGGGAATGAGAGCAGAGGAGGAGATGGGAGGAGGTAGGGACAGCAGGGAAGTAGAGCAGGAAGGGAGAGCAGGGAAGGAGAGCCGGGATGGAGAACAAGGAGGGAGATAACAGAATGAGAGAGGGGAGGGAGAGGCCTCAGTCATTGAGCCACAACACACACAGATATAGAAAGCCCTACGTACAGACCCAGTTCATATACCAGTAGCAGTTGTTTTCTTTCAGTTACTAGTTTTGAGCGTTTGATTGAGTCTGGCGTACCAAAGATCTGAACAGTGCACACACGATGTACCCACACATGAATACACTGATGTTACCATAGACACTGGCACATAAAAACATTCACATGAACATATGCCTTGTTAAAAGTTAATTAAGCAAAGAGAAAAAAAGCTCAACTAAGCAAAGAGAAACGACAGTCCATCGTTACTTTAAGACATGAAAGTCAGTCAATGAGGAAAATTTCAAGAACTTTGAAAGTTTCTTCAAGTACAGTCGCAAAAACCATCAAGCGCTATGATGACACTGGCTCTCATGAGGACCGCCACAGGAAAGGAAGATGCAAAGTTACCTCTGCTGCAGAGGATAAGTTCATTAGAATTAACTGCAACGTAGCTTGCAGCCCAAATAAATGCTTCACAGAGTTCAAGTATCAGACATCTCAACATCAACTGTTCAGAGGAGACTGCGTGAAACAGGCCTTCATGGTCAAATTGCTGCAAAGAAACCACTACTAAAGGACACCAATAAGAAGAAGAGACTTGCTTGGGCCAAGAAACATGAGCAATGGACATTAGATCGGTGGAAATATGTCCTTTGGTCAGATGAGTCCAAATTAGAGATTTTTGGTTCCAACCGCCATGTCTTTGTGAGACGCAGAGTAGGTGAACAACTTATGTCCGCATGTGTGGTTCCCACCGTGAAGTATGGAGGAGGAGGTGTGATGCTGTGGGGGTGCTTTGCTGGTGACACTGTGATTTATTTAGAATTCAAGGCACACTTAACCAGCATAACTAACACAGCATTCTGCAGCAATACTCCATCTCATCTTGTTTGCACTTAGTGAGACTATCATTTGTTTTTCAACATACCAATGACCCAAAACACACCTCCAGGCTGTGTAAGGGCTATTTGACCAAGAAGGAGAGTGATGGAGTGCTGCATCAGATGACCTGGCCTCCACAATCACCCGACCTGAACCCAATTGAAATGGTGAGTGAAAGAAAAGCAGCCAACAAGTGCACGGCATATGTGGGAACTCCTTCAAGACCGTTGGAAAAGCATTCCTCATGAAGCTGGTTGAGAGAATGCCAAGATTGTGCAAAGCTGTCATCAAGGCAAAGGGTGGCTACTTTGAAGAATCTAAAATGTAAAATATATTTTGATTTGTTTAACACTCTATCGGTTACTACATGATTCCATATGTGTTATTTCAAAGTTTTGAGGTCTTCACTATTATTCTACAATGTAGAAAATAGCAAAAATAAAGAAAAACCTTTGAATGAGTAGGTGTGTCCAAACTGTTGACTCGTACTGTACGTGTATAAAAAACAAAAGAGGAAGCCAGTGGCTTATTAAATTCTTCACCAGTATCCCCTCAGTAGCCCTAAAAATTGTCAAAGACTCCAGCCACCGTTCTCTCTGCTACCGCACGGCTAGCGGTACCGGAGCGCCAAGTCTAGGTCCCAAAGGCTTCTTAACAGCTTCTGCCCCCAAGCCATAAGACTGCTGAACAGCTAATCAAATGGCTTCCTGGTCTATTTGCATGAATCACCCCCCTTTTTATGCTGCTGCTACTCGCTGTTTATTATCTATGCATCGTCACTTTACCCCTATCTACATGTACATCTTACCTCGACTAACCTGTGCCCAGCGCATTAACTTGGTACCGGTACCACTGTATATAGACTCATTATTGTTATTGTTATTTTATTATTGTTGCTCTTTTATTTTTTTACTTTCGTTTATTTAGTACATTTTTGCTTAACTTTTATTTTTCTTAAAACTGCATTGTTGGTGAAGGCTTGTAACAGGCTTGTAACCTGTTGTATTCAGCACACCTGTTGTATACTATTTTATTTGATTTGATCAATCAAAGTGCAGAATGGTGGTGTACCACTGGATGCCAGTGGTGGCCCTAATCCCCTCTTTAATAATGAATAATACTGAACTACAATTGTGAGAAAAATGTTAAGATTGACTACAGCCAGTAGAACTCTACAAACACAGATTGGACACACATGGATGAACTTGAGACATAAGTCAACTGAATGCCTCCCATCGGTTGATTATTCAACAAAATCCCTCCAATGAAAATGTATGCTGTTGATACGATGACAGGCAGGGCATTAGTCAAGCTTGCATACGGCTGGTTGTGTGACTAAGAATGTGTGAGCAATGTGATGACTAACAGATGAATACAGATCATGATGAACAGTTATTAAATCCCAAGGGTGTGTGTGTGTGTGTGTGTGTGTGTGTGTGTGTGTGTGTGTGTGTGTGTGTGTGTGTGTGTGTGTGTGTGTGTGTGTGTGTGTGTGTGTGTGTGTGTGTGTGTGTGTGTGTGTGTGTGTGTGTGTGTGTGTGTGTGTGTGTGTGTGTGTGTGTGTGTGTGATGACTAAAGTGACAACCTTAGTGACACTGCTAATGATGTGACGGTGATGCTGCTTACGGTGCAGTCCTGAAGGAACCTCTGCCACACCTCGGCAGTGAGGCCCCCTAAGGCATCGCCGGGCGCGTCGGGCGCCACAATAGTGTGGTTGACCAGGGCCGAGAGGTGTGTACGTACGGTAGACAGGTGACGACAATAAGCCAGCCCTGGAATACAAAAACACAACCGCTATCAAATGAGCCTCCTTCTGACATTCCGAGATTTTATGTGATACATTATCTAAATAAGGCGATCTGACATTTCCGACATTTAATTAATAGTTGGATGCTAGACTAATTGATAAGCTGCTTTAAATTAAAATATGTTGCAAAACGTTGCAAATCATCTCATCACAATCACATACAGCCATAGAAAGCCCGGGAGATGATCTGATACTTCATTTGGTCACACAGCTGCTTCAAAGGGGCTCTGCAGAGGGAAACAGCACATAAGTCAAAGTGTTCTCCATACGGGCTCCACCTCGTCTTAAACATGTCCAAGACTTTCATTTTGATCCCAAACATTCTCTATTCTCCATTCACAAGAACATCTTAAAGTAACTGTCCAGCGTAACCAATTATTTAGGAAATATTCCCTCAAATGAATTACAATATGAATTAAATAGATGTCCTTCTCCATTCACTGTTCATAAGGACATCAAAACTGTAATTGGGTAATAAAACAGTACATTTCAAACGATGAGATAAATGCATGCACTATAGTATCAACATGTAATAAACCTGGGTTCAAATATTATTTGAAATCATATAAAATACTGTATATGTGCTTGATTAAGGGTGCCTAGTGCAATGGAACCAATAGAAAAGTCCAAAAAGTGCATACCCTGCCCACCTGGCACTCCGGGCAGGTTAAAGAAAAATAACAAAGTATTTGAAAGATTTCAAGCAGTATTTGAACCGGAGTCTGGGGATCTTGTATCCTTCTCAGGCCAGTGAGATCGGTAAAGTCCAGGGATGATATCTGGGTAACCAGCAGTGTGTGTCTCTGTCTCTGACCTTTCATGGTTGCACCCATTGGGAGGCCCTCCGTCTGAGAAGCTGCACTGGGTACAGGACGAGCAGGAGGATTTCCTGGTTGTGGGCTGCCAGATGTTTGCCTCCTGGTCCATCAGCTCTGGGGCCACTGCACCACAGAACACACACACACACACCAGTCAAAAGTTTGGACACACCTACTCATTCATGGGTTTTTCTTTATTTTTACTATTTTCTACATTGTAGAATAATAGTGAAGACAACACAACTATTAAACAACATATATGGAATCATGTAGTAACCAAAAAAAGTGTTAAATAAATTTGCCTTGATGGCAGATTTGCACACACTTGGCATTCCCTCAGCCAGCTTCATGAGGTAGTCACCTGGAATTAATTTCAAATAACAGGTGTGCCTGGTTAAATGTTAATTTGTGGAATTTCTTTCCATCTCAAGCTCTATGATGAAACTGGCTCTCATGAGGATCGCCACAGGAAAGGAAGACCCAGAGTTACCTCTGCTACAGAGGATAAGTTCATTAGAGTTAACTGCACCTCAGCTTGCAGCCCAAATAAATGCTTCACAGAGTTTAAGTAACAGACACATCTCAACATCAACTGTTCAGAGGAGACTGCGTGAATCAGGCCTTCATGATCGAATTGCTGCAAAGAAACCACTACTAAGGACACCAACGAGTCCAAATGAGAGATTTTTGGTTCCAACTGACGTGTCTTTGTCAGACGCAGAGTAGGTGAATGGATGATCTCCACCTGTGGTCCCCGCCGTGAAGCATGGAGGAGGAGGTGTGATGGTGTGGGGGTGCTTTTCTGGTGACACTGTCAGTGATTAATTTACAATTCAAGGCATACATTTGTTTTTCAACAGGACAGTGGCCAAACACACCTCTAGGCTGTTGGAAATGCATTCCAGGTGAAGCTGGTTGAGAAAATGCCAAGAGTATGTAAATCTGTCATCAAGGAAAAGGGTGGTTACTTCTAAGAATCTCAAATATGAAATATATTTTGATTTGTTTCAAATTACAGACACCCTGGTTGGAATCCAGGCTGTATCACAACCGGCCGTGATTGGGAGTCCCACAGGGCGGTGCACAATTGTCTCAGTGTCATCAGTCTTTGGCCGGTGTAGGCCGTCATTGTAAATAATCATTTGTCTTCACTGACTTGCCTGGTTAAATAAAGGTTACATTTTTTATTTATTTTTTATTAAATCAAATAAAGATCATTGCTATTCTAACTTCCGCGATGCATATAAGGCCCTCCCCTGCCCTTCTTTCGGAAAAGCTGACCACGACTCCATTTTGTTGCTTCCAGCCTACAGACAGAAACTAAAACAGGATGCTCCCGCGCTCAGGTCTGTTCAAAGCTGGTCTGACCAATCTGACCAAACCGGAAACATGACCGAATACAAACAGTGTAGCTATTCCCTCCGCAAGGCAATCAAACAAGCTATGCATCAGGATAGAGACAAAGTAGAGTTGCAATTCAACGGCTCAGACATAAGAGGTATGTGGCAGGGTCTACAGTCAATCACGGATTACAAAAAGAAAACCAGCCCCGTCGCGGACCAGGATGTCTAAATAACTTCTTTGCTCGCTTTGAGGACAATACAGTGCCACTGACACGGCCCGCTACCAAAACCTGCTGACTCCTTCACTGCAGCCGACATGAGTAAAACATTTAAACGGGTATACCCTCGCAAGGCTGCAGGCCCAGACGGCATCCCCAGCCACGTCCTCAGAGCATGTGCAGACCAGCTTGCTGGTGTGTTTACGGACATATTCAATCAATCCTTTTCCCAGTCTGCTGTCCCCACATGCTTCAAGAGGGCCACCATTATTCCTGTTCCCAAGAAAGCTAAGGTAACTGAGCTAAACGACTACTGCCCCGTAGCACTCACTTCCGTCATCATGAAGTGCTTTGAGAGACTAGTCAAGGACCATATCACCTCCACTCTACCTGACACCCTAGACCCACTCCAATTTGCTTACCACCCCAATAGGTCCACAGACAACGCAATCGCAATCGCAACCACACTGCACACTGCCCTAACCAATCTGGATAAGAGGAATACATATGTGAGAATGCTGTTCATCGACTACAGCTCAGCATTTAACACCATAGTACCCTCCAAACTCGTCATCAAGCTCGAGACCCTGGGTCTCGACCCCGCCCTGTGCAACTGGGTACTGGACTTCCTGACGGGCCGCCCCCAGGTGGTGAGAGTAGGTAACAACTTCTCCATCCGACTGATCCTCAACACTGGGGCTCCACAAGGGTGCGTTCTGAGCCCTTTCCTGTACTCCCTGTTCACCCACGACTGTGTGACCATGCACACCTCCAACTCAATCATCAAGTTTGCGGACGACATGACAGTGGAAGGCTTGATTACCAACAACAACGAGACGGCCTACAGGGAGGAGGTGAGGGCCCTCAAAGTGTGGTGTCAGGAAAATAACCTCACACTCAACGTCAACAAAACAAAGGAGATGATTGTGGACTTCAGGAAACAGCAGAGGGAGCACCCCCCCCTATCCACATCGAAGGAACAGTAGTGGAGAGGGTAGTAAGTTTCAAGTTCCTCTACGTATACATCACGGACAAACTAAATTGGTCCACCCACACAGACACACAGTTGTGAAGAAGGCGCAGCAGCGCCTCTTCAACCTCAGGAGGCTGACGAAATCCTGCTTGTCACCAAAAGCACTCACAAACTTTTACAGATGCACAATCAAGAGCATCCTGTCGGGCTGTATCACCGCCTGGTACGGCAACTGCTCCGCCCACAACCGTAAGGCTCTCCAGAGGGTAGTGAGGTCTGCACAACGCATCACCGGGGGCAAACTACCTGCCCTCCAGGACACCTACACCACCCTACATTACTCATCTCATATGTATATACTGTATTCGATGCCATCTACTGCATCTTGCCTATGCCGTTCTGCACCATCACTCATTCATATATATTTATGTACATATTCTTTATCCCTTTACACTTATGTGTATAAGGTAGTAGTTGTGGAATTGTTAGGTTAGTTTACTCGTTGGTTACTACTGCATTGTCGGAACTAGAAGCACAAGCATTTCGCTACACTCGCTTTAACATCTGTATGTGACAATTTATTTGATTTGATTTACATCGGTATATGTACTTGACCCTGGTCTGAAACTCTGTGCTATACTGTAACTGCACAGTTTCAAACTCCCAGCCAGAATCACATTGTCCCGTCATGATTTGGACACCTCTGGAGATGATTCTCAAGACACGATCAAGCACATGAACAATGACATTTGGGGAATCAAGGCATTTCAATCTGCGGAGGGTGAACAACGGTCTTTTGGCATGGTAATGATGACACATTCTTATTGGTCTGTATGTTTCTATATTCTCTTTTTGGGCACATACTAACTCAAGTTCTCATATCTTCCATTGACGTCAAGGCATGATTAATACAAAATGTTTATGTTGTGTGTGCATCTGAAGTTAGAATTCGTCCCTAAGCATGACAATTTGCTTGCTCAACATTTGCTTTTTCTACTACTGTAAACCACTGTGCACCTCGACATAACGCTGTGTACTTTCTATTGGAAGGCCCGTGGCCAGTCAATCATCCACCTATTGTCCAAGAGGGACTGAGGTTAAGGGAAGAGGACAGAGAGCGCTTGATTAGGGGACTCATTTGTAAGATTTGCAGGAAGGAGACAGAGGGCGAGGCAGTGATTGAAGCAAAGCAAGTGGACGGACAGACTGAAGGAGGAGCTGAGGTGTGGTAACGTTACAGCTGTTCCCTGTGGTGGGCGATGGGGGGTCTCCGGGACAACTGCAGGAGCGCTTAGGGACCACCAGGTTCCCTTTGGTTGGGGGCTGTCCTCTCAGGTGGAGGGAGAAGGAGCGGGACAGGAGAGGAACCCCCGGGGGTAGATGGGGAGGGTGGGTTATAGTCACTGGAATGGACAATGAGGACAGTTGGATAAAAAAAAAAAAAAAACATCACCTGAAGTGACCACCTGAAGTGATCACACGAATGGAGGAGGGGTTGAGGTCACTTACCAAACTCTGACTGGCTGTTGGGGAACAGGATGCGGAAAACATAGTCCGTGGCCTCGTCCTCCTCCTTATCAGACACGGAGTCCGAGGATCCCTGTGAACACCTGTTTCTCAGTTTAGGGAACACTTTCCCCTGTAGTCAGAAATGAGGGGAATGTTAGATACAGTAAATGCCCCAAAAATATGACAAACTGTCAAAATCTAAAATAATTAACAGCATTCTTTGTTAATTAAGACATTTTTTTAAATTAAGATTTTGATAGCACAGTGTCTTTAAATAGTCTAGATTTGTAAAACATCCACACTTCCACCAAACAGAAGGACTGCCTATATAAGCAATACTTAATAAGGTCTGGCTTAAAGAAGCCTTGTGTGGGAGGGTTTCATTATTTATCCTGCCCATTAGACATGATATAGGCTTTAAGCAGTCTAACACATATACTCACCCATATACATTGGCTAAAATAACTCAAGATCTGTCTTTTTTTAAATAATCAAATGAAATAGGGATGACCTTTCCCCTCTGGGACCAGAGCGGAGGGTTGAGCTGGCCGTGTGGCAGAAGGCCGTTCTCTAGGCAGGAGAGGAACTGGAGCAAGTGCCCCCCTCTGGGGAAGCGCAGCGGGGGTCTCTGGATGCCGTCCTGGCTCACCAGCACCACCGTGCCCCCGGTGTCCACTGCAGAGAATAATTTATACCTTTTATGGACCTTTTAAATATCAAAAAATTATATGAACAACTCCGTAAATGAACCAGAACTAGCTGTCGTTGATAGCAGTAGCAAGTAGTTGAGCTCCATACAAGATGTGCCGATTACAATCCAGACATTACAATGAGTCTGTCCTCCCAATGTCTCTCTCCACTAGCCTCCATTGGTGGACCTACCCTGCTGATGACAGTGCAAATAAACAATCTCCTCCAGTTGTATGGTCATAGCGTAGTCCCAGTACACACTGAAAGAGATGGAATCAAAGCCGGGGTTATTGAGACATCACTCACCTTGTCACACTGAGTTGAACAACAAAGATCGCCATGGGGATATGTGTGTTGTGTGTCTCTCTTGGTGTGTGCAGAATTCTGAATACGGTCTGTGTTACTGAATGTAGAAATAATTAAAGTTGGGGTTCAGTATTTTGCATAAGTAAGAGTGTTTGCTGCTCCCAAAAGTGCTCTTTAATGAAAATGTAAGTGATACACAGCAAACAACACCACGGGCTAAGAACCAAAGTCACTAAAATGATATGACTAGTTACTTTGAAGTATGCTTGAACATGTCCCCCTGCTGCCCCTACAAACAAACCTCGTCATATTCCCCTCTCCAGAGTTGACCTCAGGACACAAAGCCCTCCTGAGTAACACTCAGACAGACACGCTACATGATTTAGTCACACTGAACCGCTACACCAACTGTAGACATCAACTTAAACACACAGTTGGTGTATGGTGTTCCTACAAATAGTCATCACCTTGCTGTGCCATATTGATGTACATAAGTGAGACATGACATAAGTGACAGATCATTAGTGAATTGCTCTCCCCACCTGTGCTCATAGTCCAGGTCTCCCACAGAGCCGTTCATCAGCTGATTGGGCGTCCACTTCAGCGTCATGATGTGAGCGGTCTGGTGGAGAGAAAGGTATCCTGGGATAGCCTCCATGTCATCCCTCTGTAATGCCAAGAAGGATAACAGTTTGAGGATCTGTTTTCTAAAGTGAACTATGAAGAAATAATACACCAATTACCCCACCGAAGACATTATTTAAAAAAGTATACTCATCATAACAGACTTTATATGGGGTAATAAAACCCATAGAATAAAAAGGAACGTTTTACATCTTCCTAAGTCAGGGGGTGGTTTTAACCTTCCAGACTTGGAATTGTATCAACTTGCCACTTGCGACATATATGCGACATAATGCACTAAAGTAGAACATTGGGTACATATTTAAGATGTGCATGCTAATCCCCAGGATCTTTTTACATGTATATTTTCTAAGGATAAAGCTAGGAACGTCATAGTTAAGAACACTATAAAAATATGGAATAACATGAAATCTATTCCACATAGTTAAGAACACTATAACAATATGGAATAACATGAAATCTATTCCACATAGTTAAGAACACTATAACAATATGGAATAACATGAAATCTATTCCACATAGTTAAGAACACTATAACAATATGGAATAACATGAAATCTATTCTACATAGTTAAGAACACTATAACAATATGGCATAACATGAAATCTATTCTACATAGTTAAGAACACTATAACAATATGGCATAACATGAAATCTATTCTACATAGTTAAGAACATTATAACAATATGGAATAACATGAAATCTATTCTACATAGTTAAGAACACTATAACAATATGGCATAACATGAAATCTATTCTACATAGTTAAGAACATTATAACAATATGGAATAACATGAAATATATTCTACAGAGTTAAGAACACTATAACAATATGGAAGCACATTAAATCTATTCTACATAGTTAAGAACACTATAACAATATGGAATAACATGAAATATATTCTACAGAGTTAAGAACACTATAACAATATGGAAGCGCATTAAATATATTCTACATAGTTAAGAACACTATAACAATATGGAAGCACATTAAATATATTCTACATAGTTAAGAACACTATAACAATATGGAAGCACATTAAATATATTCTACATAGTTAAGAACACTATAACAATATGGAAGCACATTAAATCTATTCTACAAAGTTAAGAACACTATAACAATATGGAATAACATGAAATATATTCTACATAGTTAAGAACACTATAACAATATGGAAGCGCATTAAATATATTCTACATAGTTAAGAACACTATAACAATATGGAAGCACATTAAATATATTCTACATAGTTAAGAACACTATAACAATATGGAAGCGCATTAAATCTATTCTACATAGTTAAGAACATTATAACAATATGGAATAACATGAAATCTATTCTACATAGTTAAGAACATTATAACAATATGGAAGCGCATTAAATCTATTCTACATAGTTAAGAACACTATAACAATATGGAAGCACATTAAATATATTCTACATAGTTAAGAACACTATAACAATATGGAAGCGCATTAAATCTATTCTACATAGTTAAGAACATTATAACAATATGGAATAACATGAAATCTATTCTACATAGTTAAGAACATTATAACAATATGGAAGCGCATTAAATCTATTCTACATAGTTAAGAACACTATAACAATATGGAAGCACATGAAATCTATTCTACATAGTTAAGAACACTATACCAATATGGAAGCACATGAAATCTATTCTACATAGTTAAGAACACTATAACAATATGGAAGAACATTAAATCTATTCTACAAGAACCAATATCACTCCCTAAAAACACAACCTTATGGAACAATCCTTGGATAGCTTTTCAGAAATCTCTGATGAATTGGTCCACATGGAAAACTAAAAGCATAGAAACCATAAATGACTTGGTAATAGGAAATACATTTATTTCCATGACAGAAATAAAAAGCAATTTTGGACTGACCAATGTAGATATCTTAAAATACATGCGACTTAATAGTTTCATATCAATACATTTCTAATTCAAATGTTTTGGACATCAGAGCAATCTGAGGGAATCCAATTTGAGTCAGAAAAGGATATTCATATGATAGGTTAGATATACAAAACTTACAGAAATCATATCCAACTGACAATAAATATAAAAAATATAAACTACTGGAACCAAGACTTAAAAAGAACTGATATTGGCGCGAGATTTTAAAAAGAAGATTATAGACACACTATTCATTAATAACTAATAACTGTTAATAAGAGTATACAGAGGTAATATTGAAAGGAATTTTTCCCTCTCTTATTTTGTTTGTTTTTTACAGTTTCACCAACTCAGTGGCCTTGTAGTCAGAATGTCTGCCCAGAGATTGGAAGGTTGGTTTTTCGATCCCCGGCCCAATACCAAAGACTATAAAAAAATGGGACGTGACGTGTCTCTACTTGGGGTTAGGCCCTGCGATTGACTAGCTTCCTGTCCAGGGGGTGTACCTGTATGGTGTCAAATCCGATTCAAAAGTCGAACCCGCGCGAGCAAGAAACATTATTGCGCGAGCAAACACTGAGAGAGAAGAAATGGGGTCAACAGACCAGAGGACGGGTCCCTCGAGTGCGTTCCTTGGGTATGCTTAAAGGCGAGTCTAAAAGCTTAGCTTGTCACTTTTACTGGAGTGATGGACAAACAAATTCCTGCCATTGGCCAGTCCAGTGTTGTGATTGGCTACTTCGAGCTTTCTGTTTGTGATGCACTATAGGGCAGTCTGCTTAGCTAGCTAACCGGTTTGAGCAGTAAGCGCCAAATGAGAAGCCCAGCAGCTTGATAACCAAATGAACTGGGAAATACATTATCATAGGTATGCTATACCTTGAGTTGAGTGGAATCTACGTACTAAAGTTAGCTAGCTAATTACTTGTTAGTCAGCAACGTTCGTCTGTAAAATGAAAAGCAGACAGTCAGCTCTAGCAAACACCACAAAACGAGTCCACTAATTGCAGGCAGGAGCCAATATTTAGGGTGTAAAGCTCAAGGATACACACAGTGTATTTTGAATTATATGAAGACACAAAGGGGAGAATCTGCTACCTGCTACAGTTCATCCAGTACATAACCAGTCCCAAATAATAGAACGTAAATTTGCATGATAAACCAGCTAAACTCAGGTTAACATGTCAGAATCAGCTTTAAATTCCAAATACATTTGCATGTATAGGAATCTGATTCTGAAACATACAGTATGTACACTATGAACGCTAAATAATCGACGTTCTAAATAATCAACGTTCTAAATTCTGCATGTAAGAGATGTGCAAAGAGCAATGCTCAGTTCTGGGATGATAGTGCAAGGTGCATAGTCGTGAATGAATAATGCAGAGTGTGAAGTCCATGGATGAGTGGATCATCATGGACCTGGTGGACGGTTGGTGAGGGCCACGGCACGGGGAAGAAACTGTTCAGGTGGTGGGAGGTTTTGTTTGTGAATGACCTGAACCGTTTGCCAGAGGGGAGTCTTTGGAAGATGGGGTGGAAGGGATCGGCGATGATCTTTCCTGCACGCTTCCTTGCCCTGGAGTCATGAAAGACCTTGATGGAACGCAGGTTGCAACCAATGACCCTCTCAGCAGACCAGACAATCCGTTGCAGTGATGGAGGAGGTGAGGATGGACTCCATGATGGTCGTTTAGAACTGAATCAGTACACACAGCATTCAAAGGAGGACTGAGGACAAAACAACACCATGCAGTCACCAAACAGTGAACTGAGGAAAACATTTATTTTATAGTAATTATGTGATTGGGAACTACTATTGTCTATCAATTACAGAATCTCAAATTATTTCAATTTGGCATTGGAAGCTTTATTGAATAAAATCAGTCAAACTGCATAAAGAGTCTCATCAGATCAGATGTTATCAGAAAGCCAGAACCACCTGTGGAAAGAGCACAAGTAGAACAAAGATGTACGTGCAAACAGAATAAATGTATCATTCAACATCAGATTCCATCTAAAACAATGACATGAGCTCTGTCGCAATTCATCTCTGCTCAACTCCTGACTTCCTCTCTACTCGCATCCTTCTCAAAACCTGTTGGAGGATGTCTGAGGCGACAAACCTTGGGTCGTTCCTCCAATAGGGTTTTCGGAGGCACGATGGTCAGTCCTATGCACCCATAGCTCTGTCTATGAATTTGAGTGGTTACATTTCTCCAGCCCCATCACTCAGCTTTTTACCAAAACAGGGGCTGGGTGAACGCTTTGTTATTGTTTCAACTGCCGATTGCCACTTTAAGAAACACATCAATGAGTATACAAATATGTTTAAGCATACAGGACTGTTGGGAGTGTGGTGACATACCTTTAGCACTCAGGTGCAGCAGAGCTGACACAATTAAGATGAAGTAGCAGCAGATGTCTTGACCACCCTCTGACTGTTCTCCAGTCAGATGTCTTGACCACCCTCTGGCTGTTCTCCAGTCAGATGTCTTGACCACCCTCTGACTGTTCTCCAGTCAGATGTCTTGACCACCCTCTGACTGTTCTCCAGTCAGATGTCTTGACCACCCTCTGACTGTTCTCCAGTCAGATGTCTTGACCACCCTCTGACTGTTCTCCAGTCAGATGTCTTGACCACCCTCTGACTGTTCTCCAGTCAGATGTCTTGACCACCCTCTGGCTGTTCTCCAGTCAGATGTCTTTACCACCCTCTGGCTGTTCTCCAGACAGATGTCTTGACCACCCTCTGGCTGTTCTCCAGTCAGATGTCTTGACCACCCTCTGACTGTTCTCCAGTCAGATGTCTTGACCACCCTCTGGCTGTTCTCCAGTCAGATGTCTTGACCACCCTCTGGCTGTTCTCCAGTCAGATGTCTTGACCACCCTCTGGCTGTTTTCCAGTCAGATGTCTTGACCACCCTCTGTCTGTTCTCCAGTCAGATGTCTTGACCACCCTCTGGCTATTCTCCAGTCAGATGTCTTGACCACCCTCTGACTGTTCTCCAGTCAGATGTCTTGACCACCCTCTGGCTGTTCTCCAGTCAGATGTCTTGACCACCCTCTGGCTATTCTCCAGACAGATGTCTTGACCACCCTCTGGCTGTTCTCCAGTCAGATGTCTTGACCACCCTCTGACTGTTCTCCAGTCAGATGTCTTGACCACCCTCTGGCAGTTCTCCAGACAGATGTCTTGACCACCCTCTGGCTGTTCTCCAGTCAGATGTCTTGACCACCCTCTGTCTGTTCTCCAGTCAGATGTCTTGACCACCCTCTGGCTATTCTCCAGACAGATGTCTTGACCACCCTCTGGCTGTTCTCCAGTCAGATGTCTTGACCACCCTCTGGCTGTTCTCCAGTCAGATGTCTTTACCACCCTCTTTCTGTTCTCCAGTCAGATGTCTTGACCACCTTCTGACTGTTCTCCAGTCAGATGTCTTGACCACCCTCTGGCTGTTCTCCAGTCAGATGTCTTTACCACCCTCTGACTGTTCTCCAGTCAGATGTCTTGACCACCCTCTGGCTGTTCTCCAGTCAGATGTCTTTACCACCCTCTGGCTGTTCTCCAGTCAGATGTCTTGACCACCTTCTGACTGTTCTCCAGTCAGATGTCTTGACCACCCTCTGGCTGTTCTCCAGACAGATGTCTTGACCACCCTCTGGCTGTTCTCCAGTCAGATGTCTTGACCACCCTCTGGCTGTTCTCCAGACAGATGTCTTGACCACCCTCTGGCTGTTCTCCAGTCAGATGTCTTTACCACCCTCTGGCTGTTCTCCAGTCAGATGTCTTGACCACCTTCTGACTGTTCTCCAGTCAGATGTCTTGACCACCCTCTGGCTGTTCTCCAGACAGATGTCTTGACCACCCTCTGGCTGTTCTCCAGTCAGATGTCTTGACCACCCTCTGGCTGTTCTCCAGACAGATGTCTTGACCACCCTCTGTCTGTTCTCCAGACATATGTCTTGACCACCCTCTGGCTGTTCTCCAGTCAGATGTCTTGACCACCCTCTGGCTGTTCTCCAGTCAGATGTCTTGACCACCCTCTGGCTATTCTCCAGACAGATGTCTTGACCACCCTCTGGCTGTTCTCCAGTCAGATGTCTTTACCACCCTCTGGCTGTTCTCCAGTCAGATGTCTTGACCACCTTCTGACTGTTCTCCAGTCAGATGTCTTGACCACCCTCTGGCTGTTCTCCAGACAGATGTCTTGACCACCCTCTGGCTGTTCTCCAGACAGATGTCTTGACCACCCTCTGTCTGTTCTCCAGACAGATGTCTTGACCACCCTCTGTCTGTTCTCCAGACATATGTCTTTACCACCCTCTGGCTGTTCTCCAGTCAGATGTCTTGACCACCCTCTGACTGTTCTCCAGACAGATGTCTTGACCACCCTCTGGCTGTTCTCCAGTCAGATGTCTTGACCACCCTCTGACTGTTCTCCAGACAGATGTCTTTACCACCCTCTGGCAGTTCTCTAGACAGTGGTAGCACTGGAAGATGTCCCAGGCACTGTTTGTGGCCACATCACCTCCCTCAGAACCAGTGAAGATCTCCAGGTTCTTACAGTGGTGCATCAGCACAATATATATAGAGGGCAGAACAATACAGGAGATAGAATTAAATGTAATATGGATCCCAAGTCCCAACTTAAAACCCTTGTATAATCCATAGACATTGGTAAAAAGATACAAGTAGGGCACCGAAGTGTGAGGAAGGCGGTGCGATGTGTAAATCATAAGATGAGTTGGTTACTCACTGGTCCAAACTTGGTGTCCTCTGCCTCGTTGGTGTAGTGGTCCAAGTCGATGAAGTAGAAGCCTGACTCTACCTCGTCAAATGTGTTCTCTACACACACTGATCTCTCTCCTGAGTAGAAACCTGACTTTACCTCGTCAAATGTGTTCTCTCTACACACACTACTGACCTGTCTCCTGAGTAGAAACCTGACTCTACCTCGTCAAATGTGTTCTCTCTACACACACTGACCTGTCTCCTGAGTAGAAACCTGACTCTACCTCGTCAAATGTGTTCTCTACACACACTGATCTGTCTCCTGAGAACAACTGGAGTGAGAGAGAGAGGAAAATAAGATGTCAGGAAATGTCCCAGAGTTCAATTGGAGTTTAAATGTTTTAACATCTTAAATATTGCATTCCAGGTAACAGTCCATTTTAAGACTGCTGTGGCTATATCAAAATATGCAAATATGGAAAAGAATGTTGCCAAATAAATGACAACACAGGATGTGGGACTGGACTGAGCCGAGCAGTAGGGAAATTCCACGGTACAGAGTGATTCTGAGCACTTTTTCACTTTAAAATGTACAGTACTAGTCATTCAAAGGTTTTCTTTATTTTTACTATTTTCTACATTGTAGAATAATAGTGAAGACATCAACACTTTGAAATAACACATATGGAATCGTGTAGTAACTAAAAAAGTGTTAAACAAATCTAAATATAGTTTAGATTTTAGATTCTTCAAAGTAGCCACCCTTTGCCTTGATGACAACTTTGCACACTCTTGGCATTCTCTCAACCAGCTTCACCTGGAATGCTTTTCCAACAGTCTTGAAGGAGTTCCCGCATATGCTGAGCACTTGTTGGCTGCTTTTCCTTCACTCAGCGGTCCAATTCATCCCAAACCATCTCAATTGGGTTGAGGTCGGGTGATTGTGGAGGCCAGGTCATCTGATGCAGCACTACATCACTCTCCATATTGGTGAAATAGCCTTTACACAGCCTGGAGGTGTGTTGGGTCATTGTCCTGTTGAAAAATAAATGATCGTCCCACTAAACGCAAACCAGATGGGATGGCGTATCGCTGCAGAATACGGTGGTAGCCATACTGGTTAAATGAGCCTTGAATTCTAAATAAATCACTGACAGTCACCAGCAAAGCACACCCACACCATCACACCTCCTCCTACATTCACTGTGGGAACCACACATGCAGAGATCTTCCGTTCACCTACTCTGTGTCTCTCACAAAGATACGGTGGTTGGAACCAAAAATCTCAAATTTGGACTCATCAGACCAAAGGATAGATTTCCACCGGTCTAATGTCCATTGCTCGTGATTCTTGGCCCAAGCAAGTCTCTTATTCTTATTGGTGTCCTTTAGTAGTGTTTTCTTTGTAACAATTCAACCATGAAGGCCATATTCAGGCAGTCTCCTCTGAACAGTTTATGTTGAGATGTGGCTGTTACGTGAACTCTGTGAAGCATTTATTTGGGCTGCAATCTGAGGAGCAGTTAACTCTAATGAATTTATCCTCTGCAGCAGAGGTAACTCTGGGTCTTCCTTTCCTGTGGCGGTCGTCATGAGAGCCAGTCAAAAAAGCTTGATGGCTTTTTGCAACGGTACTTGAAAAGTTCTTGAAATGTTCCGCATTGACTGACTTTCATGTCTTAAAGTAATGATGGACTGTCGTTTCTCTTTACTTAGGGTGGCTACTTTGAAAATGTTTAATATAAAATATATTCTGATATGTTTAACACTTTTGGTTACTACATTATTCCATATGTGTTAATTCATAGTTGTGATGTCTTCACTATTATTCTAGAAAATGTAGAAACTAGTAAAAATAAAGAAAAACCCTTGAATGAGTAGGTGTGTCCAAACTTTTGACTGGTACTGTATGTCAAACCAAGGATTTCAAAGTGAAACAAACCATACAACTATGCACAAGTACTAATTTTAACAATTTGCAATCATTGGTTTCTTTGACATACATTTTAAATTGTATGTCAGCATCACTTACTGTAGAATTACCCTGTACCAATACATACCACTTGTGAGTCAGCTTGGCTCAGTATTAAACAGCCTACTGTCATTTGATGCCTAACCCACCTCGTGGGAAAGCTATCCTCCTCTAGGTTTTCACTTCTTCCCTTACCTACATTACTCATATTCTTTACCAATGACTATCACATACATTCCAGTATAGAACTATCTTTCAAACCTATAGACAGCAGCTGGTCATCATCTCTCTACTTGACAAATGTCCTATGCACAATGCCTTCATACAGTGTCAAAGAAATTAGAGGAACAAACACTATGGAGTTGTTCATAGAGGAGAGCCTAGGTCAGCTATTTGGAACAGAATGGACTGGTCATCATACAGGAGTATCTCCTGTTTCTGTCAGCTGAGCAGAGAACAACTTCACCACCATTAGTGACAGTGGACCTGCATGGAAAGAGGGATGGAGAGAGAGAAATGGTTTGAGATCATTCTCATTTATTGCAACTGCACAAAAACTGACAGAGTAAGTTATTGAATCTTTATTTAAATCAGATTGGATTTCAAAGTAGCTATGCCGCTAACAATATTGGCTATTATTTGGTTCAGAGCCTGATCTCTCTTGGCTCTCCCTCCTCAATCACTGACCTCTTCCCTATCTGTTCTCACAACGCCTCTCTCCCCTCTTCTGCTGGTCTTCCAAGTCCTTCTACTCTACTAAATCCCTCCTCAATTTAGGTACAATGCTCTTATTGAACCTTTTTGGGATAGGGGCAGCATTTTCACTTTTGGATGAATAGCATGCCCATAATTAACTGCCCCCTACTCTGTCCCAGATGCTAATATATGCATATTATTATTACTATTGGATAGAAACCCTCTGAAGTTTCTAAAACTGTTTGAATGATGTCTGTGAGTATAACAGAACTCATATGGCAGGCGAAAACCTGAGAAAAATCCAACCAGGAAGTGGGAAATCTGAAATTTGTAGTTTTTCAACTCAGCCCCCATTGAAGATACAAGGTGATATTAGTTATATTTGACTTCCCAATGCTTCCCCTAAATGTCAACAGTATTTAGAACCTGTTTTGAGGATTCTACTCTAAAGGAGGGGCTCATAAGGGCTCTTTGAGTGAGTGGTCTGGCAGAGTGCCACAGCCTCGGTCTGGCGCGCTCACGTGAAAGGTAGCTACGTTCCACTTAATTTGTACAGACAAAGGAATTGTCCGGTTGGAACATTAATGAAGTTTTATGTTAAAAACATCCTAAAGATTGATTCCATACTTAGGTTGGCATGTTTCTATGGGCTGTAACGGAACTTTTTGAACTTTTCCTCTGACGTTCGGCGCGACCTGAATGTGCTTTTGGATTTGTTAACCAAACGCCCTAACAAAAGAAGATATTTGGATGTAACTGATGGACATTATCGAACAAATCAAACATTTATGGTGGAACTGGGATTCCTGGGAATGCATTCTGATGAAGATCATCGGAAGGTAAGTGAATATTTAAAATGCTATTTCTACCCAATATGGCAGGTATCTTTTTGCCTGCTTTGTTGTCTAAAGGCTGTACTCAGATTATTGCATGGTTTGCTTTCTCCGTAAAGTTTTAAAAAAATCTGACACAGTGGTTGCATTAAGGAGAAGTTAATCTAAAGTTCCTTGTATAATAGTCGTATCTTTATCAATGTTTATTATGAGTATTTCTGTAAATTGACGTGGCTCTCTGCAATAACACCGCATGTTTTAGAACTACTGAACGTAACGTGCCAATGTAAACTCAGATTTTTAAAATTTAAATATGACCTTTCTCAAACAAAACATACATGTATTGTGTAACATTAATTCCTATGAGTGTCATCTGATGAAGATCATCAAAGGTTAGTGATTCATTTTATCTCTATTTCTGCTTTTTGTGACTTATCTTTGGCTGGAAAAAATGGCTGAGTTTTTCTGTGGCTTGGTGGTGACCTTACATAATCATTTGTGGTGCTTTTGCTGTAAATTATTTTTGAAATCAGACACTGTGGTTGGATTAAGGAGAATTTTATCTTTAAAATTGTGTAAAATACTTGTATGCTTGAGGAATGTTAATTATGAGATTTTTGTTGTTTTGAATTTGGCGTCCTGCACTTTCACTGGCTGTCGCGGGGGGGTTCTGCAGTCCTAGACAGGTTAAACCAGAGACGGTATAGAAAAATAAACTACCTTGGCTTTGGTTAAAAATTATTAAGGCTTGAACCCTTCATCTCAATTTCCGCCTAAAATGACATACCCAAATCTAACTGCCTGTAGCTCAGGAACTGAAGCGAAGATATGCATATTCTTGATACTATTTAAAAGGAAACACTTTGAAGTTTGTGGAAATGTGAAATTAATGTAGGAGAATATAACACATTAGATCTAGTAAAAGATAAAAACAAAAATATCCGTTTTCTATTCATTTTTTTGCATCATCTTTGAAATGCAAAATAAAGGCCATACATTGACCAAGGAATATAGGTGTAATTTAGACATTGTCCACAAGGGGCAGCAGTGGGTGTGCAAAGTTTCTTACTGATACATTCAAGAATGAGAGCTTTACATAATATTTTGTATCAAGTCTCCCAGGTGCTCCTCACGAGTTTGCCCAAATGTACCCAAGTAACTATAGAGAACATAGAAAAATGCTATGGTAATACAAAATTAAAGTTAACATACTCCCAGGAATGTCATACATGATGGATCATTAGCTTCCGTACATAAAAGGTACTAACCTTCACACCTCTAGATGGCCGGGACGGGGGTGGGTGTAGAGCCAGAGACAGCAGAGGGGTCTGACTGGAGAAACCAGTTCCTACATTTGAATGAGTGGAAGAAGGACTTGAATGAGGTGTCTTTGTAGTTGGCTCCCACAGGTCATCTTACTCTCTACCACTATTGAGGATTTTTTAAAATCAGTTAGAACTCAAGTTTACTATTACTTATTTTTTTGAACCTTTATTTTAGCAGGGGATGAGCACTGCATCAATACATCAAATATACAACACATCTATAAAATAAATATATATATTCAGTGGGGAGAACAAGTATTTGATACACTGCCGATTTTGCAGGTTTCCTACTTACAAAGCATGTAGAGGTCTGTAATTTTTATCATAGGTACACTTAAAATGCAAATTAATTACTTAAAAATCATACAATGTGATTTTCTGGATTTTTGTTTTAGATTCTGTCTCTCACAGTTGAAGTGTACCTATGATAAAAAAATGACAGACCTCTACATGCTTTGTAAGTGGGAAAACCTGCAAAATTGGCAGTGTATCAAATACTTGTTCTCCCCACTGTATATATAGTTGAGGTCGGAAGTTTGCATACACCTTAGCCAAATACATTTAAACTCAGTTTTTCACAATTCCTGACATTTAATCCTAGTGAAAATTCTCTGTTTTAGGTCAGTTAGGATCACTACTTTATTTTAAGAATGTGAAATGTCAGAATAATAGTAGAGATAATGATTTATTTCAGCTTTTATTTCTTTCATCACATTCCCAGTTGGTCAGAAGTTTACATACACTCAATTAGTATTTGGTAGCATTGCCTTTAAATTGTTTAACTTGGGTCAAACGTTTTAGGTAGCCTTTCACAAACTTCCCACAATAAGTTGAGTGAATTTTGGCCCATTTTTCCTGACAGAGCTGGTGTAACTGAGTCAGGTTTGTAGGCCTGCTTGTTCACACACGCTTTTTCAGTTTTGCCCACAAATTTATAGGGCTTTGTAATGGCCACTCCAATACCTTGACTTTGTTGTCCTTAAGCCAGTTTGCCACAACTTTGGAACTAGCTTGGGGTCATTGTGCATTTGAAAGACCCATTTGCGCCAAGCTTTAACTTCATGACTGATGTTTTGATATGTTGCTTCAATACATCTACATAATTTTCTTTCCTCATGATGCCATCTATTTTGTGAAGTGCACCAGTCCCTCCTGCAGCAAAGCACCTCTACAACATGATGCTGCCACCCTGTGCTTCACGGTTGGGATGGTGTTCTTTGGCTTGCAAGACTCCCCCTTCTTCCTCCAAACGTAATGATGGTCATTATGGCCAAACAGTTCTATTTTTGTGTCAGCAGACCAGAGGACATTTCTCCAAAAAGTATAATCTTTGTCCCCATGTGCAGTTGCAAACCTGGCTCTTTTATGGCGGTTTTGGAGCAGTGGCTTCTTCCTTGCTCAGCGGCCTTTCAGGTTATGCCGATATAGGATTTGTTTTACTGTGGATATACATACTTTTGTACCTGTTTCCTCCAGCATCTTCACAAGGTCCTTTGCTGTTTTTCTGGGATTGGTTTGCACTTTTCGCACCAAAGTACGTTCATTTCTAGGAGACAGAACGCGTCTCCTTCCTGAGCTGTATGACGGCTGCGTGGTCCCATGGTGTTAATACTTGCATACTATTATTTGTACAGATGAACATGGTACATTCAGGCGTTTGAAAAATACTCCTAAGGACAAACCAGACTTGTTTAGGTCTACAATTATTTTTCTGAGGTCTTGGCTGATTTATTTTGATTTTCCCACAATGTCAAGCAAAGAGGCACTGAGTTTGAAGGTAGGCCTTGACATACATCCACAGGTACACCTCCAATTGACTTATATTATGTCAATTAGCCTATCAGAAGCTTCTAAAGCCATGACATCATTTTCTGGAATTTTCCAAGCTGTTTAAAGGTACAGTCAACTTAGTTTATGTAAACTTCTGACCCACTGGAATTGTGATACAGTGAATTTTAAGTGAAATAGTTTGTCTGCAAAAAAATGTTGGAAAAATTACTTGTGTCATGCGCAAAGGAGATGTCCTAACCGGCTTGCCAAAACTATAGTTTGTTTACAAGAAATTTGTGGAGTGGTTGAAAAACAAGTTTTAATGACTCTAACCTAAGTGTATGTACATTTCCGACTTCAACTATATATATATATATATATATATATACTACCATTCAAAAGTTTGGAGTCTTAGAAATGTCCTTGTTTTTGAAAGAAAAGCACATTTTTTTTGTCCATTACAGTAACATTAAATTGTTCAGAAATACAGTGTAGACATTGTTAATGTTGTAACTGACTTTTGAAGCTGGAAATGGCTGAGGACAAGCACATTAGAGTGTCTAGTTTGAGAAACAGACGCCTCACAAGTCCTCAACTGGCAGCTTCATTAAATAGTACCCGCAAAACACCAGTCTTAACGGCAACATTGAAGAGGGAACTCTTCAAGTGACCCCAAACTTTTGAACAGTAGTGTGTGTATGTGAAGTATGGGGAACACAATCACTATAATGAAATATATGGATCAATAGGCAATAAGGCGCATAGACTGTACTAATATATTGTATGCATCAGGTTATATACATGTACAGTGGGGCAAAAAAGTATTTAGTCAGCCACCAATTGTGCAAGTTCTCCCACTTAAAAAGATGAGAGAGGCCTGTAATTTTCATCATAGGTACACTTCAACTATGACAGACAAAATGAGAAGAAAAAAAATCCAGAAACTCACATTGTAGGATTTTTTATGAATTGATTTGCAAATTATGGTGGAAAATAAGTATTTGGTCACCTACAAACAAGCAAGATTTCTGGCTCTCACAGACCTGTAACTTCTTATTTAAGAGGCTCCTCTGTCTTCCACTCGTTACCTGTATTAATGGCACCTGTTTGAACTTGTTATCAGTATAAAAGACACCTGTCCACAACCTCAAACAGTCACACTGCAGGTCATTCACTAGGGGACCTAGTGAATGACCTGCAGAGAGCTGGGACCAAAGTAACAAAGCCTACCATCAGTAACACACTACGCCGCCAGGGACTCAAATCCTGCAGTGCCAGACGTGTCCCCCTGCTTAAGCCAGTACATGTCCAGGCCCGTCTGAAGTTTGCTAGAGAGCATTTGGATGATCCAGAAGAAGATTGGGAGAATGTCATATGGTCAGATGAAACAAAAATATTACTTTTTGGTAAAAACTCAACTCCTGTTTGGAGGACAAAGAATGCTGAGTTGCATCCAAAGAACACTATACCTACTGTGAACCATAGGGGTGGAAACATCATCCTTTGGGGCTGTTTTTCTGCAAAGGGACTAGGATGACTGATTCGTGTAAAGGAAAGAATGAATGGGGCCATGTATCGTGAGATTTTGAGTGAAAACCTCCTTCCATCAGCAAGGGCATTGAAGATGAAACGTGGCTGGGTCTTTCAGCATGACAATGATCCCAAACACACCACCCGGGCAACGAAGGAGTGGCTTCGTAGGAGTGGCCTAGCCAGTCTCCAGATCTCAACCCCATAGAAAATCTTTGGGGGGAGTTGAAAGTCCGCATTGCCCAGCAACAGCCCCAAAACATCACTGCTCGAGAGGAGATCTGCATGGAGGAATGGGCCAAAATACCAGCAACAGTGTGTGAAAGACTTACAGAAAATGTTTGACCTCTTTCATTGCCAACAAAGGGTATATAGCAAAGTATTGAGATAAACTTTTGTTATTGACCAAATACTTATTTTCCACCATAATTTGCAAATAACTTCATAAAAAATCCTACAATGTGATTTTCAATGTGATTTTCACATTTTCATAGTTGAAGTATGATGTATGATGAAAATTACAGGCCTCCCTCATCTTTTTAAGGGGGAGAACTTGCACAATTGGTGGCTGACTAAATACTCTTTTGCCCCACTGTATATAAATCAAAGACAAAAATCTTAAATTAATATGAAACCATTTAAAAAACTGGATTAGCACGAGAAGCAAAAACATATTTTACTTACTGATTTAAAAAAACAAGGTTACCTTCTCCTTCCAATCTTTCTTATGCGCAGGACTCCTCATGTCACTCTCCCGGTCAATTTCTGCAATAATCTCGTCCAAATGTGTATACTTGAAGTTTATACTGTTAGTAGCCATGTTGGACTTTTTATGTTTGAGAAAACTTTGTAGAAAAAAGCGAGCGCTGCGTAACGTAAACTCCCCTGTCCTGTAGATTTTCAATGTAGAATGAATCGCATTGCACGCAGTCATATGACAATGGCCACTACTCCAACAAAGGGCCATCACATACTCATGTATAGCCCAGAGCATTGGCTAACTAACTAGCTATGTTTCAAAACGATAGGTGGTCATTGGACCAAGAGACTGTCAATCAAGAGAACACCGTCCGTCTCATTGGTGCGTTATGATGGCTGTCCTTTGTGGGCTATTAGACATGTTGTGTAGCCAATAAGTAATGTAGAATGATGAAACAAAGTTTGGTTGCCTTCTAGAGTGTCTGAAGATTGCACAAAAACTGAATTTGACCGGGTGAAACAAAGTTTAGCTTTCATAGATTGTTTTGTTGCAAGTTGAAAGAGTCGGAATTCATGCGAAACATTGTACACAACGTGGATCGTGTTAGGGTATAATAATTCATTTTATCAAATTTAAACAATGCTACATTTTATCTCTGGGACCCTCAGGATGACAAATCAGAGCAAGATTACTGAATGTAAGTACATTATATACCGTCAGTGTAACGGCGTTTGTCTGTTGAATGAAGAGAGTCGGACCGAAGCGCAGCGTGTAGGTTACTCATGACTTTAATGAAAGAATATGACGGTACATGAAATAACTGAAATACGAAAACAACAAACGAAACGTGAAACTAATTACAGCCTATCTGGTGAATACTACACAAAGATAGGAACAAACAAAATACAAAGCGAACTCAGGCTACCTAAATACGGTTCCCAATCAGAGACAACGATAAGCACCTGACTCTAATTGAGAATCGCCTCAGGCAGCCAAGCCTATACCACACCCCTAATCAGCCGCGATCCCAAATAATACAAACCCCAATAAAAAACACAACATATAAACCCATGTCACACCCTGGCCTACCCAAACATATAAAAAAAACACAAAATACAATGACCAAGGCGTGACAGTCAGGTGAATGTATCAAAGCAGTTGCCTTGATAAAAGTGTTTTGTTGTTGTGCACTATCCTCAAACAATAGATGGTAATTTTTCACTTTAATAGCTACTGTAAATTAGACACTGCAGTTAGATTATCAATCATTTAAGCTTTCTGACCATATAAGACATGTCTATGTCCCAAAAAGTTGGCTTTTGTTTACAACGCCATTCTAGTCAAATATCACATATTGATCAGCAACTCTCCCGATTTCAGGACACTGGTCCAGTAGTTAAACCACATGGTTAAATGTTAGATAGCTAGCTAGCTACCGTTAGCTAGTTAGCTTCCTAGCTAGCTGATGTTAACCTAGCTTGCTTCGTTAATAGCCTGCTTTAATAACAGAAGATCAAATAACTACTAACTCAATTTCAATATTGAACTCATAGTTAATTAGCTAGCTAGTTGGTTAGCAAGTTTCTCTAATGAAAAACTATGGAACTTACCTCTTCATTGTCAGACATCGTTCACCTTTCACCATCCCCTTTCATCCCAATGCTAAAACATCAGATTAGAGAGCAGTCAAGACGCGATTGGTCCAAAAACTTGACCAATTGCATTTCAGTAGACTGCTACAGGTTATGTTCATTGGCTAGAATTATACCTATTGTACAATTATAGTATGGATTTTGGAGAGGAAACTGGAAAGTTGATGTGAGAGAGAGAAAAGACATCCATATGGGGATTCGGTGTATTTGTGCAGTCTTTGACATGTAGTATGTATTTCTTCAGGTGTCAAAATTCTCGGGCTGACTCTTTTCTCTGCATACATCAATGATGTCGCTCTTGCTGCTGGTGATTCTCTGCTCCACCTCTACGCAGACGACACCATTCTGTATACTTTTGTCCCTTCTTTGGACACTGTGTTAACAACCCTCCAGACAAGCTTCAATGCCATACAACACTCCTTCCATGGCCTCCAACTGCTCTTTAATGCAAGTAAAACTAAATGCATGCTCTTCAACCGATCGCTGCCCGCACCCACCCGCCCGTCTAGCATCACTACTCTGGACGTTTCTGACTTAGGCAAAGGAAATATCTGGGCAACTACAAATACCTAGATGTCTGGTTAGACTGTAAACTCTCCTTCCAGACTCACATTAAGCATCTCCAATCCAAAATTAAATCTAGAATCGGCTTCCTATTTCGTAAACAAAGCATCCTTCACTCATGCTGCCAAACATACACTCGTAAAACTAACTATCCTACCGATACTTGACTTTGACGATGTCATTTACAAAATAGCCTCCAACACTCTACTCAGCAAATTGGATACAGTCTATCACAGTGCCATCCGTTTTTGTCACCAAAGCCCCATATACCACCCACCACTGCGAGTTGTATGCTCTCGTTGGCTGGCCTCGCTTCATATTCGTCGCCAAACCCACTGGCTCCAGGTCATCTATAAGTCTTTGCTAGGTAAAGCTGCGCCTTATCTCAGCTCACTGGTCACCAGAGCAGAACCCACCAGTAGCACATGCTCCAGCAGGTATATTTCACTGGTCTTCCCTAAGGCCAACACCCCTTTGGCTGCCTTTCCTTCCAGTTCTCTGCTGCCAATGACTGGAACAAATTGCAAAATCACTGAAGCTGGAGTCTTATATCTCCCTCACTAACTTTAAGCATCAGCTGTTTGAGCAGCTTACTGATCATTGTACCTGTACACAGCCCATCTGTAAATAGCCCACCCAACTACCGCATCCCCATATTGGTATTTATTTTTTTGCTCCTTTCACCCCAGTATCTCTAACAGCACATTCATCTTCTGCACACCTATCACTCCAGTGCTTATGCTAAATTGTAATTATATCACCACTATGGCCTATTTATTGCCTTACTTCCCTAATCTTACTACATTTGCACACAATGTATATAGATGTTTCTATTGTGTTATTGACTGTACGTTTGTTAATCCCATGTGTAACTCGGTGTTGTTTGTGTCGCACTGCTTTGCTTTATCTTGGCCAGGTCGCAGTTGTAAATGAGAACCTGTTCTCTACTGGCCTACCCGGTTAAATAAAGGTGAAATAAAAAATAAAAACTTGCGCTCACCACGCTGGCCTGCACTCGTGGGACCCTTCCTCTGCTCGCTCGACCACATTTCTTCTTTCTCCACTGAAGTGTTTGCTCGTGCAATGATGATCCATCCTGCACCCGTTCGACTTTTGAATCGGATTTGACACCATATACTTCAAACTGCCTTATACTACAAAAACAGGAGATAAGATCCACCCGAGCTGTTCCGGATTTTACAGATTGGCATTCACAGTGTGTCTCCAAATAGGTCTACTGTGTTGTGGTGTTAACCTTTTTGGGATAGGGGGCAGCATTTTCACTTTTGGATGAATAGCGTAAACTGCCTCCTACTCTGTCCCAGATGCTAATATATGCATATTATTATTAGTATTGGATATAAAACACTCTGAAGTTTCTAAAACTGTTTGAATGATGTCTGTGAGTATGACAGAACTCATATGGCAGGCGAAAACCTGAGAAAAATCCAACCAGGAAGTGGGACATGTGAGGTTTGTAGTTTTTCAAAGCTTGGCCTACCGAATACACATTGAGAAATGGATAAAGTTGCACTTCCTATGGCTTCCACTAGATGGCAACCGTCTTTAGAAACTTGAATGAGGATTCTACGATAAAGGAGGGGCTCATGAGACCTCTTTGAGTCAGTGGCCTTGGTCTCAGAGTGCCTTGGTCTCATGACGCTCGCTCCCGACAGAGTTACCTCTCATTCCAGTGCTTTTCTTCAGACAAAGGAATTCTCCGGTTGGAACATTATTGATGTTTTATGTTAAAAACATCCTAAAGATTGATTCCATACATCGTTTGACATGTTTCTAAAGGACTGTAATGGAACCTCATGAAGATTGATTACTGGGCTGAACATGCTAACAACAAGTGGCTATTTGGACATAAATGATGGACTTTATGGAACAAATCAGTCATTTGTTGTCGAACTGGGATTCCTGGGAGTGCCTTCTGATGAAGATCATCAAAGGTAAGTGACTATTTATGGTGTCATTTCTAACTTTGTTGACTCCAAAATGGCGGATATTCCTCTGGCTGTTTTGGGTTCTGAGCGCCGTCCTCAGATTATGCTTTTTCCGTAAAGTTTCTTTGAAATCTGACACAGCGGTTGCATTAACCTCTCTGGGATATGTGGGACGCTAGTCCACCTGGCCAAAAGCCAGTGAAAATGCAGAGCGCCAAATTCAAATAAATTACTATAAAAATCTAACTTTCATGAAATTACACATGTAAGATACGAAATTAAAGCTACACTTGTTGTGAATCCAGCCAACATGTCAGATTTCAAAAAGGCTTTTTGGCGAAAGCAAACGATGCTATTATCTGATGGTAGCACCTCCGTAAACAAAGAGAGAGAAGCATATTTCAACACTGCAAGCGCGACACAAAACGCAGAAATAAAAATATAAATCATGCCTTACCTTTGACGAGCTTCTTTTGTTGGCACTCCAATATGTCCCATAAACATCACAAATGGTCCTTTTGTTCGACTCATTCCATCGGTATATATCCAAAATGTCAATTTATTTGGCGCGTTTGATCCAGAAAAACACTGGTTCCAACTTGCGCAACGTGACTAAAAAATATCTCAAAGGTTACCTGTAAACTTTGCCAAAACATTTCAAACTACTTTTGTAATACAACTTTAGGTATTTTTTTACGTAAACAATCGATAAAATTGAAGACGGGATGATCTGTGTTCAATACAGGAGGAAAACAAACTGAAGCATGCTTTCTGGTCACGCGCCTCTATCTAACAGTACACTTGAAGTGACCCTTGTTTTGAACAGGGCTATTTCTTCATTACACAAAGGAAAAACCTCAACCAATTTCTAAAGACTGGTGACATCCAGTGGAAGCGGTAGGATCTGCAAGAAGGT
Organism: Oncorhynchus gorbuscha; assembly: GCF_021184085.1. Lineage (NCBI taxonomy): Eukaryota > Metazoa > Chordata > Actinopteri > Salmoniformes > Salmonidae > Oncorhynchus > Oncorhynchus gorbuscha. The sequence continues at coordinate 66,944,333 of NC_060176.1, forward strand.
CTCTTAGAAATCTGGATTCCCAATGAAAACCCATTTGAAAGAGAGTGACCTCAAAAAACAAAAATCTGAATGGTTTGTCCTCGGGGTTTCGCCTGCTAAATAAGTTATGTTATACTCACAGACATGATTCAAACAGTTTTAGAAACTTCAGAGTGTTTTCTATCCAAATCTACTAATAATATGCATATCATATGAGTAGCAGGCAGTTCAATTTAGGCATGCATTTAATACTGCCCCCTGTCACCAAGAAGTTAAGGAGAAGTCTCTCTTTAATTCTGTGAATAACAGTTGTCTTTTATCAATGTTTATTATGAGTATTTCTGCAAAATCACCAGATGTTTTGGAATCAAAACATTACTGCACGTAAATCGCCAAAGTAAACTGAGATTTTTGGATATAAATATGCACATTATCGAACAAAACAAACATGTATTGTGTAGCATGATGTCCTATGAGTGTCATCTGATGAAGATCATCAAAGGTTAGTGATTCATTTTATCTATATTTCTGATTTTTGTGACTCCTCTCTTTGGCTGGAAAATGGCTGTGTGTGTTTTTGTGACTTGACTCTGACCTAACATAATCATATGTTGTGCTTTCGCTGTAAAGCATTTTTTAAATCGGACACAATGGGTAGATTAACAAGATGTTTTTCTTTCATTTGCTCTATTGAACTTGTTAATGTGTGAAAGTTACATATTTCAAAAAAATATTTTTGAATTTCGCACCTTTTCAGCAGAATGTTGTCGCTGCCCAAGAAAGGTTAACAACTGGCATATTTGCTTTCAGTGAATATTTCAGTTTCTGAATGCTATCATAAATATGGAGGAGTTGGGGCACTGAGAGATCATCTTTCACAGAAAGCTCGATATGGCGAATCTCTCTATAGATACACTAAGTGTACAAAACCTTAGGTACACCTTCCTAATATTGAGTTGCAACCCCTTTTGCCCTCAGTCTCAGTTCGTCTAGCCAATGTTGACTCCAATGCTTCCCACAGTTGTGTCAAGTTGACTGGATGTCCTTTGGGTGATGGACCATTCTTGATACACACAGGAAATTGTTAAGCATGAAAAACCCAACAGCGTTGCAGTTCTTGACACACTCAAACTGGTGAGCTTCTTAGAGATGGGAGGAGGATGAATTGTTTACCGGCTGCACCAGCACGTTGTTCTTTCCAAACAGCAGGGTGGCTCTGTTGTTCTGGTGCAGGGATTCCACGTAGTCCCGGGCTGAAGGTGAGGGCCGTTCCTCCATGCTGTTACTGGAATGCCTCTTCTGGATCTGGAAACACAGACAGTGTGTTTGTTTTTACCCCATCTCAAACCATCCTCCCATCCGTCCAGCCAACTTCCATATATTGGCCAGTTAGTTTCACACATCACTGGTGCAAAATTAATGTATGATGCCATATTGTTCATCCACCATTGAGCACATTTAGTTAATTCCATACAGTTAACCACAATGATCATCCACTGGGAATGAATTAGCAACGGCTAATCAAGTATTATAATGTTACCCAGCTTATACAGCTTTTAGAAACCCTTTCAGCCATGTATTTGATTTCAGGCTGCTACACTGGCTCAAACGATGTAACATCAGAAATGTGTTTGGTTGATTGAAGAAAAATGAAATGGGAAACCATTTGCCACTCTGTTTCTGATGACAAAGCCCATTATGTTTGCCTCTAGGGTACAAAAGATACAGTGCTGCAATAAACAGCTCTCAGTTGTCAATGTAGAATGAGAATGGTACTACGTGACGAGATGTTTCTAGCTGCAGGGGTCAATGATAATGTGAAGAGTAGTTCCAGAAAATACACTCTGTCCTCTCCCGCGGGACACAATGTGCTCCTTAATGCATTGACAATAGCAGGTCTTCTTCTACTGAAAGAGAGAGGCTGGGGGAGGCTTCAATGACAGGATTGGTCACGGATATCCCCGCTACGTTTGAGCTAATAGTGTGCAGTGTCAGCAAAAGAAAGATATGAAATAATCAATAGAGAAATGTATACCAGGGGATAATGTGGTCATGTTCAATCTTATTTGGGAGAGTTTGGTAGAGTAGTGGTACATTATTTAGAACCCCTACCCTTCCCAGGAAACTTACACAGAGAGCAGGCCTCTTGGTGGGGGAGTCCTGTCTGCAGTGGCCACTGTGGATGCGGTGTCTCTGGACTAGCTCGTCGGCCGAGGGGTCTGTCCAGAAGTGGTCCGCCGTCTTCATCTTTGTGTACTCCAAGGCACAGGGCCCCACTGCCAGAGTACAGAACAATAGCGTGAAAAGACGCATTGGTGCCCAGTGTGAGGAGAATCACTGACATTAATTGGTGCCCCGTGTAAGAGGAAATCCCCTACTACACTGGTATATTGTCTGAGATGAGATGTTTATGAATAAAAGCTTAACCATTTGGAATCATTACCTAACAAAGAGGCCAGAATGGGTCCGTCCACCGGATCCATCAGAATGGCCTCTTTTTCATAGAATTTACTGGAACATAAAAACGTTATGTGAGTCATGTGAGTCATGCATTTCTGGATTTCCTTTGCCTCCTCCCCGCAGGTGACCATGCCATTTTACCCTCCTGTGACTCACCTGCTGTTCTCCACGAGGTAGAGCACGATCTTGTCCAGCACCTTCTCTATGAGGGCCGTGCGGATCCAAAGGTTTCTGACCACCTGCGGGCTGAGGCTGGGCAGCCTGGACAGTATCCGTAAGCTATCCTGGTTGGGCAAACTTTGGTTCCGTCTGCAATGTAGAAACAGGGGAGAGGGAGGGAGGGAGAAACTCAGAGGTTACCTTTGGTTATTTTCTACCAGTGATCATTTCTTACGTTACACCTGCATTGCATCAGTAAACTATAATTATGTGTGAGTAGAGTTGTCGTGTATGACAGAAATCATGTTTAGGATTTGTTAGCAGTAATATACAGTAACAGCTCTTTGCTTTTGAGTGCTATGGTCTGTCTGTACAGGGATTCGGTGGTGTGTTTGTGTCTGTACAAAGGTGTGTGTGCTCTCACTTGCTCTCCGTGATCTGTTCCAGCTCCTGAGCCTTTCTGCACAGCTCCTCTGCCGGGGCGAAGCTCTTCCCCACCTTCATGAAAAGCGCTGCTATCTTGTTGCTACGCAGGAATCCCGCCGCTCGCCGCTTAAGCCCATGGAGAACGCACGCCTCCACCGCAGCTGCACACACACACACACACACACACACACACACACACACACACACAAATAGGCACAGAAATAACAGTACATTTCAAAATATAGATGAGAAACAATCTGAGAGTTCACAGAAACTTGTCACCATTATGTTCTGCATTTTAATATTTCATTCAACTTTATTAAAAATGTAATATCACTGTATGATGCTGGTGGTGAGTTACAAGTTACAATACATCATATGACATACGATGATGAATGCACACCACAGAAGGCTGCTGAGGGGAGGACGGCTCATAATGTCTGGAATGGAGTGAATGGAATGATATTAAACACATGTAAACTACATGTTTGCTGAGTTCAATACCATTACATTTATTAAGGTCCAGCCATTACAATGAGCCGCCAGAGTTGGTCCTCCACCAATTAAGGTGTCACCAACCTCCTGTGAAGCACACAATTATAGTGTCAATAGAAGGGGATTCACATTCTAAAAAAACACATCTACCATCATACTGTGTTGTAAAAAATATGATACATGGTCCTAAATAAAAATCTCTCAATACCCATAGAGAATCTGCATATTATAATACTTAGCTTCTGTGTAATTGTGACTGAGCCGTATGATGGAGACTTCAGACAAAGCTCTGCAGCTTGAGGCTGTTATGAAAGTGACTCAAATAAGCCAATCATTTTTATTACGTTATCCATAAACATAATTATATTTTCCTAAGCCAAGAGCTTATCCAGTAAACACTAGTGCACACGCACCGTATGCACACATACACACGAACAGACACATCTTTCTATAAGGCCTACGTGGCAGTGCCTTGAGCGGTTTTGACATTTGAGCTCTCTCTCAGGACTAATCCCGCGGTTGTCATGGAAACCCCTGCTGATGGAGTGCACCAGCGCTGAGAAAGAAAGCAGTGGAGGGAGAATCTTTCTCTGCCTGTGATGTACTTTCAACCAACTTTGCCCACCGGCAGTACAATACAGCTATAACCTTGCCTATATCAAAATAATTTCTATACCATGTCCATTATTGCACTGAATAACTAAACTATACTTATCATCTATTAAAATCAAAATAAAACGGAGCAATCAGAGTACATAAAACTATGTAATCTGAATGGATGATCTCCGTATGTGTGGTTCCCACCATGAAGCATGGAGGAGGAGGTGTGATTGTGTGGGGGTGCTTTGTTTGTGACACTGTCAGTGATTTATTTACAATTCAAGGCACACTTAACCAGCATGGCTACCATAGCATTCTGAATCGATACGCCATCCCATCTGGTTTGCGCTTAGTGGGACTATCATTTGTTTTTCAACAGGTCAATGACCCAACACACCTCCAGGCTGTGTAAGGGCAATTTGATCAAGAAGGAGAGTGATGGGGTGCTGCATCAGATGACCTGGCCTTCACAATCACCCGACCTCAACCCAATTGAGATGGTTAGGGATGAGTTGGACCGCAGAATGAAGGAAAAGCAGTCAACAAGTACTCAGCATATGTAGGAACTCCTTCAAGACTGTTGGAAAAGCATTCCAGGTGAAGCTGGTTGAGAGAATGCAAAGAGTGTGCAAAGTTGTCATCAAGGCAAAGGGTGGATACTTTGAAGAATCTAAAATCTAAACTATATTTTGATTTGTTTAACACTTTTTTAGTTACTACATGATTCCATATGTGTAATTTCATAGTTTTGATGTCTTCACTATTATTCTAGAATGTAGAAAATCATTTAACAAATACAGAAAAACCCTTGAATGAGTAGGTGTGTTCCAAACTTATGACTGGTACTGTATAAATTTACTATATTTTCAAGCTATTCTAAAGCTTTGTAATCCTAATGTTGGAGCAGTGTTGTGTATATTCTCACTAATACAGTATGTACTCCATCTCTTCCTCGCTCTCACTCTCTTCCTTCCTTCCTTTCTCTTTATCTTGGTGCACGTCTCTGTTTATTTCCTTATTATTAGAGGAGCGAGAAATGTAATTCCGTGACAAAGATGTCTCAATAGGATGACCCTCGTCTTTCAAACTACTAGAAAATACACTCCAATATTGAAAAGAAATCAGCATTTCCAGAGGGTGAAACCTCCTTGGCTTTGCGGTACTTTGGCCTAACATAAACCCGGGAGCCATGCAACCAAAGCAATATCCTTTGTGTCAAATAAACCCTTAAAGGAAACGAGTGGCTGGACCCTGTCCACTTTCGACACAGGAGGCACTCTTATTTAAAAGGTAATTACAGCTACTGGAGTAATGACCCCTAATCAGCCCCGTATCTGTGGCAACAGAACACATTAGGGGACTCAGAGTGTCTGTGTTGCCACTGACCAGGAATTCTCAGCACTACAACACACTCAACACATTCTAAATATGGCCAACCACACTATTGGCTTAGATTAATTATTGAATGCCAACATCATGCCTACCCTGGGTGCTAGTCTGTTTCTGCTCTCTTGCTATATCCTTATCGAAATGGTATGGCAATTCCATAAAGAGTTGATAAGAGTGCAGAAACAGATTGGCACTCAGGCTACTTCATGACCACTTTGAGAAAGATACACCTTTAAAGCTCGGCTTCATTAACAATTGGATGACTAAATAAAGATGCTATTAAATTAGTATTCTATTTCCTAATTCTATGGTTACTATCGCTGTCACAGCAATGTGAAGGGAAGGGAATAATAGCTATTTTGGTGAGGAGAACAGGAAGAAGGGAATAATAGCTATTTTGGTGAGGAGAACAGGAAGAAGGGAATAATAGCTATTTTGGTGAGGAAAACAGGAAGAAGGGACGGGCGTGACTAACACTTGATATTTCCCCGGCTCTCTTGCCTAGGCGACTTGAATATTTGACCATGATGATAGAGGCTAATTACTCCCCGGTGACCTGCCTGAGCAAGTCCTCGCCTCACGCCTTCCCTTTCCCCCTCCCCTCGCCCTCCATCTCCATCCTGTGATCTCTGCACACAGACACATTTGTGTGACAGCTTGGTGTAAAACCTGGGACAGCATAGTAGTACGTGGGGGGAGCTAACACTAACAGCCACCATGGTATATGAGGTAAAGGGAAAGCTCTTACTTCCAGGTCTGTTAAAAGTCGGGATACTCTCCTGTTGTAGTCGGGGAGGAAGAGCCTTTCCTTGGAGATTGATCACACAGTTATCAGCTAGCAGTGGGCACATGCACAGCTAGAGCCCTATGGGTGCCCATTTGTCCTCCTATGAAAAAAGTGTCCTTATGATTGGTGGCGCAACTATCAACCTAGATGATTTCTCATACAACACATGAATCTTTAAAACAAAAGTCCCCCTCCCTGCCCTTCTGCGACCGTGAGAGCGGCAGTGCATTGCTGCACTCTTCCTTGTTGCATGCACGAGCTACCCACCGGTGCAGAGCGGTGAGTTTGAAATGAATACGGCCAGTAGTAGGATACTTTGGAGTTGCTAGCATGTGTTGTCTCAGGGGGCAACAGCAGTTCGACTGTTTGTCAGTAGCATAACAAATTCAAATCAAGTAAAGATGAACATAATCTAGCTAAGTAGTTGATTAATCTAGTCTACATTAGCAACAGTGTTTCCGCTACATTCATTCATTTGGTAATTGTAGCCCCTGCAAACAAAAAAAAACTAAAATGTAACATCATAATATTTCTACCAAACATACTTTCAATAATATGTCCGGGTACAGCACCTGTTTAAAGGTTATTTGGCTCTGTCTTCAAGACAGAGCACTAGACATTGGAGAGACTCTGGGAAGATCTTAATTGCATACTCCTCGTCCTCTCTCCTTCTCAAAACCCATTGGATGAGAAAGCCAGAGGTCCCGCCCCTCTGATCTTCTCCTCCAATATAGTTTTGGAGAGATGACTCGAGGAGTATGCAAATGAGATTATTCCCTAGAGACAGCCCCCAGTTTGTGGTATGGCATACACATTAGGAACTTTGTCAAGCCTCCTCAGATATCACCCCTCACCCAGTCAAGTCTCAACCATGCACATTTTGCCATGAGGCAGAGAGAAAATGTTGCTGTTTTAAAGCTAATTTCCTGCAATTCTATACATTTTACCATGGTGCAGAGAGAACATTTTCTGTTTTATAGCTAATCTCATGCTATTCTACACTTTATGGCATGAGGCTGAGAGAAAATGTTGCCGTTTTAAAATAATTTATTGCAATGACATGTTGGCTTATGGCATGTTCATAAAAGAAAACACATCGGGAAGTATGTCCTTTTAAAAAGTCAATTGAGCTGACCTTTTCACAGTTGTTCTATAAACGACACTGCAACAAAAATGTCCAGAGGAAACACTGATTAGTGATGATCAGCTGCTAAAGCCCAGCTCAGTAGCGCTTCTAGCAAAGATAGTTAATTTCATCTTTGGTTCTAGCTTGGTTAGCATACAATGTGTGATGAGTGAGGGGATTTTTGCAGAAAATGTCATGTTATTAAGGTGCCCTTTTTAAAAATATTACTTTGAGAGCACCCACCAAAGTTCTGTACATGGCTAGCAGACCCTCAAACCCTCCACCCACAGGTTGATGTGATATGCAGATTTGGACCTTTCCTCTACCACTTTTATCAGTTGATAAAATATCCTGTGACTTCGGCAGGATGTCAGTAAGGCTTGATGAGCCTGTGAAGAATGTCTGAGGGGCTGTGAAATGATTATTTCACCCCCCCTATGCAGTACAGCAGATAGTCTCTAACTAAAATGGCACTGGAAGAAATGGCAACAGTTTTACGGGCGCCTACCCAATTGTGCTATTATGTGGGGTTGTTTCACGTTATTTGTAACTTATTTTGTACGTAATGTTTCTGCCACCGTATCTTACGGCAAAAAAAAAAGAGATTCTGGATATCAGAACAGTGATCACTCACCTCGGATTAGACAAAGATTTTTTTCTTCAACAAGCAGGACAGGATATACTGCCAACACCCGACAAGGACAACATCCACGTCATTGGCAAGAGAAAGAGACACAGGTACAGAGGACACAGAGCGGGGTGCCTCGTAAGGATCCGCAGAAGGCGAGTGGGAAAGCTGCCGTCACCGTCAATATTAAATTAGACGAGGTACGATCACGAATATCCTACCAACGGGACATTAAAAACTGTAACATCTTATGTTTCATGGAATCGTGGCTGAATGATGACATGGATATACGCTGCACTGGCTAGATAGAACAGCACACTCTGGTGAGACGAGGAGGGGGGAGGGGGCGGTTTGTGCATATGTTAGAGCAAAAACCAAGCCATGAGGTCGAAGGAATTGTCCATAGAGCTCTGAGACAGGCTTGTGTCGAGGCAAAGATCTGGGGGAGGGTACCAAAACATTTCTGCAGCATTGAAGATCCCCAAGAACACAGTGGCCTCCATCATTCTTAAATGGAAGAAGTTTGGAACCACCAAAACTCTTCCTAATGCTGGCTGCCCGGCCAAACTGAGAAATCGGGGGAGAAGAGCCTTGGTCAGGGAGGCAACCAAGAACCCGATGGTCACTCTGACAGAGCTCCAGAGTTCCTCTATGGAGATGGAAGAACGTTCCAGAGAGACAACCATTTCTGCAGCACTCCACCAATCAGGCCTTTATGATAGAGTGGTCAGGCGGAAGCCACTCTTCAGTTAAAGGTACATGACAGCTCGCTTGGAGTTTGCCAAAAGGTACCCAAAGACTATCAGACCATGAAAAATAAGATTCTCTGTTCTGATGAAACCAAGATTGAATTATTTGGCCTGAATGCAAAGCTGTCATCAAGGCAAAGGATGGCTACTTTGAAGAATCTTAAATATATTTTTTGGTACTACATTATTCATTATGTGTTATTATTCTACAATGTAGAACATAGTACAAAATAAAGAACAACACTTGAATGAGTAGGTGTGTCAAAACTTTTGATTGGTACTGTATGTTAAAAAAATATATATTTTTATAAATGAGCAAAAATGTCTAAAAACCTGTTTTTGCTTTGTCATTATGGGCTATTGTGTGTATTGATGAGGAAAAAAACTATTTTATTCATTGTATAATAAGGCTGTAGCGTAACAAAATGTGGAAAAAGTCAAGAGGTCTGAATACTTTCCGAATGCACTGTATGTTGGGAAAAACCGCCTGACCATTGAAACCTGACTGACTCGTGTCTGACAGGATACCTATTCCTTCTGATTGGCACAATGACAAAAGGTTAAATTTTTTTCTGTTGTAGGGCAGGTGATTAATGAGCAAATAGCAACAAATATGTCCCAATAGTTGAAACTTACCACAAAATGAGACAATGTGGCTGCTGTCTTCATGTACAAACTTCCTGGTGACAGCCTCTTCCATGATCTGCTTCACCTGTGAATGACAGGGGGAGGAGACACTCAGACCTTCTCTACAAAACCACTTATCTACGGGAGTGAGGAGGAGGGAAGGATTTTTCAGTAAACATGTATAGAATTAGTTTACATGGGAACAGATAGGAGGGGAGGGAGACAGGAAGGGAGGTTGAGAGAGAGAGATAGAGAGAGAGAGCGATTAAGCAGAGCGGGAAGAGTCCATGCAAAGTTTGAAGGATGAGTCACCCAACTCACATCAAGCAGATCACAGATGGATAGGGCTGAAGAGGGCTGATGGTGGGTGGGTGGGGGGCTAATTTATCCACACCTCTGGGGCCCACCTGACAGACTGGCTTTACAATCAAACCTCTTTAGATGTGAATGGAGAAAAAGAGAGTGAGAGCACAGTGCCACACGCTTTTCATGTCTCACCAGGCCTGGCACTATACGACACCTCTAATTGATTCAGTGACTTCGCAACCAGCAGAAACCTCACTCAGACACACAGCCTCGGAAAAACAAGCGGGAGGAGAGTTTTAGAGTACAAATGTTGGGTTTAATCAACACCAAGGTTTCCTCCTTGCTGACAGGCTGCTCACAGAGAGAGACAACATCAAACCTGCGCCCCAGATGCCTGATAACTCTGACCCTGGTGAATATGGTGACATATCCTAGCACTGCCATTGCTGTGTATCCTGGAAATCAGCCTGCAGATAGAGCAGCCCAGATAGCACTCATTTCCTGTTGTAATGGGTCTTTCCTCAGAGGAGTTATTACACTGCACAAAGAGAGGTGGTGCCTGCCTAGAGAACAACGCCACACACACACAAACACACAGATACCCAAACATCTGTGCAGACATAGAGGAGCTTTGAATATCACTACAGAGGGCAGATTTAAAAAATAATGCTCTATTAAAGCAAAATATTTCAAATTACTTGATTGTTTAACTGCCTCTATGTTGCAATCTCTGATTGTAAATCTAGTATGGTTAAACAAACCTGGCCTGGTTTCCCAAAAGCATCTTAAGTCTATGTTCATCGTTAGGACCTTGGAACGGATCATCGTTACATCGCCAAGCTGTTTCCCAAAACCATAGTTTCTAAAGTTGCACTTGAAATGTCTTGTTATTTACCGACTGCCCAGACCACATCGTTCAATGTGTTTTTTTCCTACCACATCACTTTATACACAGAAGATATCCACTAAACATAGAATCAAGATGTTTAACTGTCTCTCTGTGACCAATAACTTCACAACGAAGTTGACTGCAAACACAAAGTTGCCAATGTCTTTGTGATTGTTAAAAACAAGAAAAGGATCAAAAGATGCTTCAAATGAAAACTGGGATGACTGCAGTAAAATATAAATAGCCTACAGTATAGACTACATAGACCTATATAATACAAAAATATTGAAATCAATTTCATGTTAATTCAATTGAACTCTATTTTTCTAATTGTAGGCTACTGCCTGTAATTTGCCTAAATATATTGAATGATGTGTAACAACACGTGCACAATGATGTGCCAAATGTATCTGTGATTGATTGCATTATTATAGGGTAAGCATTAGAATAAGCAACCTCAATATTTGCAGCCATTAGGTGATAATATTGCTCTAGGAGCTGATGCGTTGTCAGTATTGTGGAAAAATTATAATGTTAAGGTAAAATTTGAATGGAGAAAGATGATCAGAGAGCAGTGCTGCCTTTCTTTCGACACACTTACCGAATGTTTTTTCTGCATGGTGTTTTGGGAAATGTACGTTACATCTTCGGCCATTGTAGGAAAGATGCATCATTAAAACACTTGTAAGCCGAAGTTCCATTGCTATCGGGAAATCAGGCCCTGAAGGTAAAATGATCTGTCATAAGTGTAATAGAGGTGGTTCAGTGAACCATGATCATGTGATGAGTAACCTTGCCCCTGTAGACTTGCTAATGCCCTAGAATCAGATCAGTGTGCAAACACAGTCTTTTGGCATACAGGAGAACGCAGTGTTTGAACCCAGATGGTCACATTGGTGTATATGGACTCTGTGAGGAGAAAGAGCTCAAATGGGTGTAAGAGGCAAGCTAACAGGAGTTTGAGGTCAGGTCACATAAGGACAAACACAGCCATTTCAATTTGTGGATGTGAAATTTACCCATAACATGTTGGCTGGAGTACATTGGTGACACCACCTTCCCCGAGTTCCAGTTTTGTTGCTCTGTTGGCTAAAACATCCCCCCTTTAGCCCTCGGTACAGCCTCAATTTATTGGGGCATGGACTCTACAAGGTGTTGAAAGCATTCTACATTCTACAGGGATTCTAAAGGGATGTTGGTCCATGCTGACTCCATTGCTTCCCAAAGTTGTGTCTAGTTGGCTGGATGTCCCTTTTGTGGTTGACTACTGTTGATACACACGGGAAACTGAACATGAAAAACCCAGCAGCGTTGCAGTTCTCGACACAAACCTACTACCATACCCGGTTCAAAGGCACTTAAAGGGGAATGTCAACCTGGCTCTGCCATGACATATAGTCATTAGTATTTTAACATTACGTTTTTATCATAAACATCACAATTATCCAAACCACAAGCTAGAACTAGCACATTTTAATTTTAATGGTAGAATCGGGAAGTTTCGACTCCCTGTGTTTTGACTCCCCATCCCATTCTTGTGTATTGGTGTCTCTGAGGGTTCTTTGGCCTGGTTTGCTAACTACCTATCTCAAAGAGTGCAATGTATAAAGTCAGAACATCTGCTGTCTCAGCCACTGCCTGTCACCATGGGAGTATCCCAAGGCTCAATCCTAGGCCCCACGCTCTTCTCAATTTACATCAACAACATAGCTCAGGCAGTAGGAAGCTCTCTCGTTCATTTATATGCAGATGATACAGTTTATACTCAGCTGGACCCTCCCTGGATTTTGTGTTAAACGCTCTACAACAAAGCTTTCTCTACCCTTAACCTTGGTTCGGAACACCTCCAAAACAAATTACTGCACTCTATACTGCTCTGTAAACTGGTCATCTCTGTATACCCGTCACAAGACCCACTGGTTGATGCTTATTTATAAAACCCTCTTAGGCCTCACTTCCCCCTATCTGAGATATCTACTGCAGCCTTCATCCTCCAAATACAACACCCGTTCTGCCAGTCACATTCTGTTAAAGGTCCCCAAAGCACAGACATCCCTGGGTCAAGCGTCTTTCTAGTTCGCTGCAGCTAGTGACTGGAACGAGCTGCAACAAACACTCAAACTGGACAATGTTATCTCAATCTCTTCATTCAAAGACTCAATCGTGGTCACTCTTACTGACAGTTGTGGCTGCTTTGCATGATGTATTGTTGTCTCTACCTTCTTGCCCTTTGTGCTGTTGTCTGTACCCAATAATGTTTGTACTATATTTTGTGCTGCTACCATGTTGTGCTGCTGCCATGTTGTGTTGCTACCATGTTGTTGTCATGTTGTGTTGCTACCATGCTGTGTTGTCATGAGTTGCTAGCTTGCTATGTTGTTGTCTTAGGTCTCTCTTTATGTAGTGTTGTGTTGTCTCTCTTGTCGTGATGTGTGTTTTGTCCTATATTTAAAAATAAAATAACATTAATTAACATTAATCCCCCCAAAAGGCCTTTTGCCTTTTGGTAGGCTGTCATTGTAAATAAAATGTTTTTTTTTTAACTGACTTGCCTAGTTAAATAAAAGGTACAAAAAGCAATGAAATATATGATAAAGGTGATGACTTTGGTATTTATTTATTTTTCCTCATTTGAATTGTATAGTTATTTGGTTTGTTGTGTACCTGTTTGTATCTCAGAAGACCATATCCTTAATAATATCCATCATATTTACTTCATAAACACTAATTATACTAGCTTGACTGCACATAGTACAGACACATAGTACAGACATATAGTACAGACACATAGTGCAGACACACAGTACTGACACATAGTACTGACACATAGTACAGACACATAGTACAGACATATAGTACAGACACATAGTGCAGACACATAGTACTGACACATAGTACTGACACAGTACTGACACAGTACTGACACATAGTACAGACACATAGTACTGACAGAGTACTGACACAGTACAGACACATAGTACAGACATATAGTACAGACACATAGTGCAGACACATAGTACTGACACATAGTACTGACACAGTACTGACACAGTACTGACACAGTACTGACACATAGTACTGACATAGTACTGACACAGTACTGACACATAGTACTGACACATAGTACTGACACAGTACTGACACATAGTACAGACACATAGTACAGGCACAGAGTACAGACACATAGTACAGACACAGTGCAGACACATAGTACTGACACATAGTACTGACACATACTACTGACACATACTACTGACACATAGTACTGACACAGTACTGACACATAGTACTGACACATACTACTGACACATAGTACTGACACAGCACTGACACAGTACTGACATATAGTACTGACACTCACTCCGCAGTAGTTGGGAAAGGGTATGGGAGTTGGACACACAGCAACCCAGACCCCCGCTGTTGTCGGAGATCACACCTACTGTGTCAAGGTAGTTGGGGAATGGGTAGGCGATTCAGATAATAATAATGATGGCGCTGATCATGATGTTTCATGTTAATGAATTGCTGTGCTGTAAACCCACACTTGAAAAACAATAAAAATATTAGTACAAAATAATAAACAAAAAAAACTACGTGTTACTCGCCCCAATATGCACACACACACACACACACACACACACACACACACACACACACACACACACACACACACACACACACACACACACACACACACACACACACACACACACACACACACACACACACACACACACACACACACACACACACACACACACACACACACACACACACACACACACACACACACACACACACTATAGCCCTCAGTGTGCTAGCTAGTGTATAATGTTCAGACTGCCCTGTCCTGATAGTTCTGCCACTCTCTCCAGACCCTGATTCAATGAGTCAACCCGAGGCCTTGAGAGCAAATCTGTCTCATTTGTCTGACATCACTGATATGGTATCGGATCAGTTGACTGGCTGGAGATATTTACCTTCCATCTTTTTATTTTTTCCCACACACACAAAGTAGGTTTTGGTGCGTTAACCTTTGTGCTTCAATGTATTTCTCTGGAATGGATTACAGGATTGTCTGTCCTCTATAAACATTTTGAAGCAAAGCTTCACAGTGTTGTAATGTACTCCTGATACTGTAGTTTTTCTTTAAAACATTTAAATTAAAAGCATACATTTTATACAAAAGTGAAGTAGCTCTGAATACCCAAATCCCCTTGTTTTCTCCCTGAGCCCTCCCCATCCAGGTGCTTGGAAAGCAGGAAGCAGTCATTTCAAAGGAAGCACCTGCTTTTCTCCCACAAGGCTACTGACAGAGAGAGCAACAAGAGAAAACAACAACAACAAAACCCTATAATAAAACTAGCCCTGATTGCACTCGCTCTTGGGTGCCCGCCATCTGTGAGTCACTCCAGGCAGATTGAGATGTGAAAGGAAGCGTTAGCCGTTGACAAATATGGCTGTTATCTTTAGGAAACATTTTCAAAATGTTTTTGTCAATTTGAACATTGAACATATAGGGTAGATATTTTCAATATGCCTTCAGAAATACTACTACTACTACTAATTATTATTATTATTACTACTACAGTACATGGTATTTATATCGCGCTTTTCTAGGACCCAACGTCGCTTTACATAGTTTTCTGAAAAGTGAAAAATACTGGTGACTCATGAAGTAATCGAACTGAGACTTGAAGTATGTAATGAAGTGAAGGGTGTAAGTACAGCATATATAAAATGTTGCCCTTTGAAAGCATTAAAATAGAAAAAATATATACCAGTTACAAACCAATCATGATGCAGTGTTGACCTGCAATTGGTTGTCTGAGACCACAGTCTTGTCAGCTACAGCAACGATAATCAGTCACAAACACGACTCATGCTGCCATCACAATAACAATAGCATTCCCAAAGCCTGATCTCTCTCACACACACACACACACACACACACACACACACACACACACACACACACACACACACACACACACACACACACACACACACACACACACACACACACACACACACACACACACACACACACACACACACACACACACACACACACACACACACACACACACGCACGCACACCCTTGGGATTTAATAACTGTTCATCATGAGCTTCATCATGAGCACACAAGTCTAAGATTACCATCCGCACTGCCAAGCACCGGTTGGAGTTGAGTAAAGCTCGTCGCCATTGGTATATGGATCAGTGGGAACAAATTCTCTGGAGTGATGAATCACGCTTCACCATCTGGCAGTCTAACGGACGAATCTGGCAGATGTTTGGCAGATGCCAGGAGAGCGCTACCTGCCCGAATGCATAGTGCCAACTGTAAAGTTTGGTGGAAGGGGAATAATGGTCTGGGGCTGTTTTTCTTGCTTCAGGCTAGGCCCCTTAGTTCCACTGAAGGGAAATCTTAATGCTATAGCATACAATGACATTGTAGACGATTCCGTGCTTCCAACTTTGTGGCAACAGTTTGAAGAAGGCCCTTTTCTACTTCAGCATGACAATGCTCCCGTGCACAAAGCGAGGTCCATACAAAAATGGTTTGTCGAGATCAGTGTGGAAAAACTTCACTGGCCTGCAGAGAGCCCTGACCTCAACCCCATCTAACACTTTTGGGATTAATTGGAACCCCAACTACGAGCCTGGCCTAATCGCCCAACATCAGTTCCCGACCTCACTAATGCTCTTGTGGCTGAATAGAAGCAAGTCCCTGCAGCAATGTCCCAACATCTAGTGGAAAGCCTTCCCATGAGAGTGGAGGCTGTTGTAGCAGCAAAGGTGGGACCAACTCCATATTAATGCCCATGATTTTGGAATGATGTGTTCGACGAGCAGGTGTCCACATACTTTTGGTAATGTAGTGTACTTCAACATTTGTGAATCTGTGTACATGACAAATAAACTTTGATTTGATGTGCATTGATTGGTAGGCAGCTAAAATGTGCAAACTGCAGGGCACGTCAATTCTCTCATGTCTTACTAGTCCTATCCTCCCATCAGTCAGAATCTGGATCCCATCCAGCCATCACAGAATCTAACTGGTGAGATGTCTTAGCAGACAAGCTGCAGGTTTCTATGGCGACAGCACGAGTTACATTGTCGCCTGAGCAGAGTCCATAGCAGCTATCTCTGAGAGATAGAGTACGTCAACAAGCCCATTCATAACACAGATAACTGGTATCACGCATAATCATTGGTTCACATTTCCCTTCATCAGCATAGGAAACAGTTAGGTGGAGGGATGCAGACAGTTTAATTTCCTAATTCCAGAACAATAAATATGTTGGACCCTGGAAACTGTGCATATTGTTCTTTCCCAAAAAGGTGTCATTTCATCCTTATGTGCACGTTTGAGGCTGGAGTCCTCTTTTCTAACATTTCTCTTGTATGACATTTAGACGAAATTGATTTGGTACCCCTATGAGCAATACTACTTTGACAGTTAACAGCAGCCTTGTTTATGCCCAAAGGACAAGATCACATCCATGCTGAAACAATGTGAATCTTTACTGTTGCATTCCTCAAGGACTGGCATCATTAGATGAGGAGCATTCAGTATGTTCTCACTCAAGTATCACTCTACATCTCTGCTGTCACAGTGGGGACAATATCATATCAAACCTGGCAACCCTCCACTACCGTGTAATGGGGCTTGGATAGAGCAGAAGCAGGTTTTACACAGTCTTCACATGAACTCCTCGTCTACAGCCACAATCAGAACAGAGGGAAGACACACCATTCCTCATCCCCATGGGCTATTATAGTGAAAAACAACTTGCACAATCATGTCAGCCTTACAATTAATACATTGTAATTCGCAGACGCTCTTATCCAGAGCGACTTACCTATTACTCAGGCATACTCCTGCATGGACTGTTCCAGATTTGATATGACAGAAAATGGTTGTAGGTGGCTAACATCTGTTGACAGTTCCTACCGTGCATGTTTAGAGTGAATGACTCACATCATACTGAGAAGTGATAGTCTTGAGACAAGACTGATGAATTCATTCACATTAAAATGAATAGGGTAAAAAGGTAGTTTAACTAATTACTATTTTGTAGTATATATTATGAATCTGCCAACACTAGTAATAACCATTGTTTAATCACAAAGCTTGATAACACATTCCCCTGAGTAAAACAGGTTAAATATGCAAAACCATGTAGCTATGGGAACCCTGGTGATTACCTCATTATCAATGACAACAGAGGATTCCCTTTCCTGTGGTCCATCATGTGTCTCACCCAGGTAATAACACACTTTTTGGCTCAAAGGGCTACATCGGTTTTTCGAGAGCCACACAGATTTATTTATGACCATTTTTCAAAATCTATTGCGAGGCCAGAAAAAGGGCAGTTATTTGAAAATATATACAGTACCAGTCAAAAGTCTGAATACTTATGTGAATAAGGTATTTCAGTTTTATTTTTAAAATAAATTTGTAAACATTTCTAACAACCTGTTTTCATGTTGTCATTATGGGGTGTCAAATTATGTTTGTATTTTATTTAACCAATTTTAGAATAAGGCAGTAACAAAATGTGGAAAAAGTGAAGGGGTCTGAATACTTTCCTAGTGCACTGTTTATACACTACTGGTCAAAAGTATTTGAACTCCTACTCATTCAAGGGTTATTCTTTATTTATACTATTTTCTACATTGTAGAATAATAGTGTAGACATCAAAACTATGAAATAACACATATGGAATCATGTAGTAACCAAAGAAGTGTTAAACAAATCAAAATATATTTTATATTTGAGATTCTTCAAAGTAGCCACCCAATGCCTTGATGACAGCTTTGCATAATCTTGGCATGCTCTCAACCAGCTTCATGAGGTAGCGGAAGTTCATTTGTGGAATTTCTTTCCTTCTTAATGCGTTCGAGCCAATCAGTTGTGTTGTGACAAGCTAGGGTGGTATACAAGATAGCCCTATTTGGTAAAAGACCAAGTTCATATTATGGCAAGAACAGCTCAAATAAACAAAGAGAAACAACAATCCATCATTACTTTAAGACATGAAGGTCAGTCAATGCGGAACATTTCAATAACCTTTGAAAGTTTCTTTAAGTGCAGTCGCAAAAACCATCAAGCGTTATGATGAAACTGGCTCTCATGACGACCGCCACAAGAAAGGAAGACCCAGAGTTACCTCTGCTGCAGAGGATAAGTTCATTAGGGTTACCAGCCTCAGAAATTGCAGCCCAAATAAATGCTTTATGGAATTCAAGTAACAGACACATCTCAACATCAATTGTTCAGAGGAGGCTGCATGAATCAGGCCGTCATGGTCGAATTGCTGCAAAGAAACCTCTAATAAAGGACACCAATAATAAGAAGAGACTTGCTTGGGCCAAGAAACACAAGCGTTGGAAATCTATCCTTTGATCTGATGAGTCCAAATTTGAGATTTTTGGCTCCAACAGCCGTGTATTTGTGAGACCAAGTAGGTGTACGGATGATTGCCGCATGTGTGGTTCCCACCGTGAAGCATGGAGGAGGAGGTGTGATGGTGTGTGGGTGCTTTGCTGGTGACTGTCAGTGATTTATTTAGAATTCAAGGCACACATAACCAGCATGGCTACCACAGCATTCGGCAGCGATACACATATGCTTATCGCTATATGGATACAGTGCCTTGATACATTTAGTGCTCAAATCTCTGACAGCTGAACCGTGAGGTGGACAATTATTGTTCCAGGAAAGTAGCCAAAAATAATCATAATTGGCTATTAGGTTTTGCGTAAGCTTCACATCGAAACACAATGAATAGTGTTTTGTAATTTGTTATAGGTTGTTTTTGAAGGACACATAAATGTGCCTCATTTGGCCAACATCCCTAAATGATTGATGGCGCTGGCTGTGCCAGGTTGGATCTGAATGCATATGGATATCCGTAAAATGTCTCAAATGTCCGGTTTATTCAAATCTTGTCATGTTGTCCGGCGCCAAATTTTCCTGAAGGATACTCTGAAATGGCATATTGTTTTTATGAAGATTTAAGAATATTCACATGAAAATCTATGCCAATTGAATGGAAACCTAGCTATAGACGCCCTAAAGACTCTAGTAAATGTGCTAGTCCAATGTCACATTGATTATGCCTGCACATCATGATTCACTAGCAGCCCCAAACATCTAAAGAATAAGCTACCAGCCAAACAAGCTTGTAAGAATTGTACTAAAACTCTCCCCTGATACTCACCTAGAGGTTGAGCATGTTTTCCTTTCTATCTGTGTAATTATATATGTATTTATGTCAAAAATAAGGACCACAATGGAAATAAGTCCCCGATTTTATTGTGCAATCCCGGTCACTTTAAAAAATCTTTCTGTATATATGTATTTTTTTAACTGACAAATAAAGTCAATCAATCCAAACTGTGCAATGGCCAATTGATGAATGGAAAACGACATCCGCTACAAAACACCAAAAAGTTGAATTACATTCGGAGAAGCCTTCGATACTGGGTAGAAATGGATGTATTTTCTGTTTGTCAAGATTAACATAGTCTACCTTGATTTGGACCAGCCCCTCTCCCCCAGTCAATTTCCATATGTCCCTAAGTAAGCAGCCATGCTAAAAAAGGTGACTGATAGAGAAAAGAAAATGAAAGATGAGCCGTTGTCCTCTGTGCCCTACTCTGTCATGAGTGTGTAGCTCTCTCCTTATGTAAACACAGGTGTTTTGTGACGTGTGTATGTG
Source organism: Oncorhynchus gorbuscha (assembly GCF_021184085.1). NCBI lineage: Eukaryota > Metazoa > Chordata > Actinopteri > Salmoniformes > Salmonidae > Oncorhynchus > Oncorhynchus gorbuscha. Next base: position 66,964,689 of record NC_060176.1, read on the forward strand.
TGTAGCAGAGGGGAAGAGAGAGACACAGGGAAAGAGAGAGTGATAGAGAGAGCACCAAGATACACCCAGTATAGGCTATTCTTAAGCATGCTTCTGTCACTGAAGCATATTGTTCTGGCCTACACTCTTATAAAAAAGGGTTCTTCGCCTGTAGGAAACACTTTTTGGTTCCAGGTATAACCCTTTTAGGTTCTATATAGCACTTTTTTGTGTGTAGACCCAGTAGACAAAGTGGAACGTAACCAGTTAGTAAGGGAGAGCTTTTCAGCATTCACTGCCAAGCCACCAAACAAACAGTACCCAAGCTAAGAAATTATAGAAATAATTAATGAATACAAACAGAGCGAGTACATCTGAATCACTATCATTACTGGCGTATATGTCCGGGTGAACATTCCCTACTGCATCGTATTTGTGATGAGGCAGGTAGCCTAGCGGTTGGGCCAGTAACTGAAAGGTTGGTGGTTCGAATTCCTGAGATGACTAAGTGAAAAATCTGTTGATGTGCCTTGAGTAAAACACTTAACCCTAATTGCTCCTCTAAGTTGCTCTGGATAAGAGTGTCTGATAAATTACTAAAATGTACATTTGTTGGTGGTATCCTTCGTTTGACATAGTTTCTTACAATGCATGTAGCCTAGCAGCTGAATGTTCATTAAGCTAAAGGCTCAACAGATGGCCACTGCCTTTGTCCTTTATGCCTACCATTTGCATTGAAATGGCAAAAAGGGAAGCTTTTATTAAGTCACTTTTAGTGGCTCAAGTTCCATTTCCTTTCAGCAACCTCTTGTGCAGGGTGCTCTACCTCTTACCATAAAGACTCTCTTCAGAGGATATCACCTGGGCGTAAAGATATCTTTTCATCTGTGCTTTAAAAAATTTATTTTAATAATCTAAATCCGTTTACTTCCATTTTCACTCCAATAGTTGCCACTGGGCAAAATCATATCACTGACTCAGACTATTCTGTGTGCCTCAGAGGTGTGCTGGAGAGTCTAGCAATCATATTGTATAATTGGAGAGACACAGACTGTTCTGGTCATGTGATCCGTCTTCACTCCACTGCAGTTTATTTAAAAATCAGCTACATTGTAAGCGCTGAGCACTAGGGAGCTAAACCTGGGGGGGATCCTGAGGAAAGTGACTCTCAGTAGGCTCACTTAACACAGGCAGGTTTAAATACAGGGTCGGTCTGTACTCTGCTGATAAGGCTGGTGACAGGCATTTATGAAGATCAGGAGTAAGTGACAGGAGATTAAATCTCTCTTTCATTCATACCCAGATTTGGACAATTTGATGTCTTTGTGTGCTTGACACAAGGTCTTGCGCTTTTATGAGACCAATAAAGATAAAGTCTGAGTCTTCCGACAAAACCGAACAATCACTTCACAAATATTCCCTGAAGACAGGAGAGGAAAATAACTTTATTTCACTGATCCATTATTGGTCTACTACACCAAGTATGAGACGTTTAACAATCTGACCCAAAGACATCCTGGAAAGATTGAAATTGTTTGATGAAGAGGATGCTGATGATGACAATAGAAATAGAGTGGGGGAAACCTCAGCCTCCACTTCAGAGTTGATTGCAAGGAGTATTGATGTCTCTGAGGGGTTTTTGGCTTGGTTTGCTAACTACCTTTCTCGAAGAGTGCAGTGTATAAAGTCAGAACATCTGTTGTCTCAGCCATCCCAAGGCTCGATCCTAAGCCCCATGCTCTTCTCAATTTACATCAACAATTTCGCTCAGGCAGTAGGAAGCTCTCTCATCCATTTATATGCAGATGATACGGTCTTATACTCAACTGGCCCCTCCCCGTATTTTGTGTTAAACACTCTACAACAAAGCTTTCTTAGTGTCCAACAAGCTTTCTCTACCCTTAACCTTGTTCTGAACATCCCCAAAACAAAGGTCATGTGGTTTGGTAAGAATAATGCCCCTCTCCCCACAGGTGTGATTACTACCTCTGAGGGTTTAGAGCTTGAGTTAGTCACCTCCTACAAGTACTTGGGAGTATGGCTAGACGGTACACTGACCTTGTCTTCAATCTAGACTTGGTTTCCTCTATCGTAATCGCTCCTCTTTCACCCCAGCTGCCAAACTAACCCTGATTCAGATGACCATTCTACCCATGCTAGATTATGGAGAGGTAATTCATAGATCGGCAGATAAAATGTGCTTTACCTTTCGGCCATCAGATTTGCCACCAATACTCCGCGCCTGTCCCCGCAGAAGGCCTTTTGCCTTTTGGTAGGCCCTCATTGTACATAAGAATTTGTTCTTAACTGACTTGTCTAGTTAAATAAAGGTTGAACAAAACAAAAAAGTTATTCACAAGATTTCACAACTGTGCGATGAGGTTAGGGTGGGACTCTTTGATCCAAATGGGTTGATACATGTTTACTTAAAACTGTTCAAACTTGTTAGGGCATGTATGAGCCCTTATTATTAAAGTGATAATAATTTATTTTACCGTTTTAGCCAATCTTCTTCTTAACCATTTAAAAAATTATCGAGTCGTTTTGTCTAGACATGTTTGGAGAATGTAGCAATACTTGTTGACACGGATTGTATCCGTTAGCGGTGCATTCAAATGCACCGGGAAAGAGCTCTGTGTTAAAACACGTTTTGGGAAGTCGAAAATGATCTAAAACTGCACTATACCTTTAAAATGACAAGCATTTCTATGCAACACTTCTTCAATTCTTCAACATCTATAGCTTATTTAGTCAGTATCATAATGAGATGCTAGTAAGACAGAGGGCGAATGCAGTATAGTTCAACTATATACCCTAACTCATAATTAAAGACTTAATTAGTTATAAGAATATGGTCAACTTCAAAATATATATTACACCTTGCCCTAATGTTCATCTTATTTGCAAAGATTGACAGCAAATACAAGAGTGGATGTAGTAGCCTACTATTTTCATAATATGTGCACACAAAAAGAAAATGGTAACAGTTACTGTAAAAGTAAATGAATGAACAAAAAACAAGCATAGCGTATCTACTCAGGGAGGGAGTATTTTCTCCATACACATAACCAAAGTGTTTGTTTCACCTATTTGATAATTGTTGCAGACTGGCAAAAACACCCACCTCCTTCTTGACAGTGCGCAGCAGCTTCTGTCGCGTCTCTGCTTGTAAAACATAACAGAAAGGGTATCATGTCATTTATTTTATAACAAATTTCCTTTCACATTTACATCTTCAGCACATGATGGATATTGAATTTGGTTGTTCTATACGGTCCTGTGTTCTCTCACCTGCCATTGTGGTTGCTGTTGTTGTTGTTGTTTATGTTGTTGTTTATGTTGCTATGGAATCGGGTCCACTTTACGTAGCTCCTTCACCGTGCTCCCGTCAGTTCAAAGTGGCTGTGTGGAGCAAAAGAGATAGACAGCACTCGATACTTTACTCACACCTCTTAAAGCTACAGTAATCTCTTAAATTCGATGAAGTCTATATAGACTTCTCCCAGAAACGCAAGATAAAAATTATACACAATAATAATAAATCACTCTTTTACACATGTTTCAATGTTTCACATTTAGTTCTGCATTGTCTGTGAGTACAAGTCAAAGACTGTGCCATTTAGGCATAATGTAACCTATTCGTTATTGAATAGCCTGATTTTGTCCAAACAGGTGACGTATTCTTCACGAGGCCTTATAAAGTCAGGAGCATATCATTAACCATTCATTTCTAGAATCATTTCCATAATAATGAAGCATTCCTATAACTTTTATCATAGCTTCATCATATTCTTCATGCATATTTTCACATGTATGCCAGTTTTTACAGATTTTGTATTTATTTTTTATTTCACCTTTATTTAACCAGGTAGGCTAGTTGAGAACAGGTTGTCATTTGCAACCGAGACCTGGCCAAGATAAAGCATAGCAGTGTGAACAGACAACACAGAGTTACACATGGAATAAACAATTAACAAGTCAATAACACAGAGAAAAAATGGGAGTCTATATACAATGTGTGCAAAAGGCATGAGGAGGTAGGCGAATAATTACAATATTGCAGATTAACACTGGAGTGATAAATGATCAGATGATCATGTACAGGTAGAGATATTGGTGTGCAAAAGAGCAGAAAAGTAAATAAATAAAAACTGTGGGGATGAGGTAGGTGAAAATGGGTGTGCTATTTACCAATAGATTATGTACAGCTGCAGCGATCGGTTAGCTGCTCAGCTAGCTGATGTTTGAAGTTGGTGAGGGAGATAAAAGTCTCCAACTTCAGCGATTTTTGCAATTCGTTCCAGTCACAGGCAGCAGAGTACTGGAACGAAAGGCGGCCGAATGAGGTGTTGGCTTTAGGGATGATCAATGAGATACACCTGCTGGAGCGCGTGCTATGGATGGGTGTTGCCATCGTGACCAGTGAGCTGAGATAAGGAGGAGCTTTGCCTAGCATGGCCTTGTAGATGACCTGAAGCCAGTGGGTCTGGCGACGAATATGTAGCGAGGGCCAGCCGACTAGAGCATACAAGTCGCAGTGGTGGGTAGTATAAGGTGCTTTAGTGACAAAACGGATGGCACTGTGATAAACTGCATCCAGTTTGCTGAGTAGAGTGTTGGAAGCAATTTTGTAGATGACGTCGCCGAAGTCGAGGATCGGTAGGATAGTCAGTTTTACTAGGGTAAGCTTGGCAGCGTGAGTGAAGGAGGCTTTGTTGCGGAATAGAAAGCCGATTCTTGATTTGATTTTCGATTGGAGATGTTTGATATGGGTCTGGAAGGAGAGTTTGCAGTCTAGCCAGACACCTAGGTACTTATAGGTGTACACATATTCAAGGTCGGAACCATCCAGATGATGCAGCATCATCCATAACAAAACTGAGAAGACAAAATAGCCAGAGACAGCAGGAAATACTGTATTTTCTGCATAGGCCTAATCATATGCATTGGATATGCTTGGACATTTGTCCTACACGTGTGTCTAGTTGTTTAGACACAGAATTCTAGGCCTACCATTTTCAAATGTCTCGTGTATCCATCCTCACCATATCCTGCAGAGAAGTAGACATCCGGAGCCCTGGCCTAGAGCACATTTTGTTACAAAATACACAAAAGCCTTCCCTCACCAATAAGATGTGTTGCTAAGCAACCCCCTGAAACATATTAGCAGAGCTAATTGAGCAGATCCAGTAGATTTGGTGTCCTGGTCTTACAGCCTCTTTCCCTGGGGTAAATGACACTATCATATACTGAGAAATCAATATTCCTGTTTAAAGACATTGATCTGGACTCACTGGGAATTAAACACTGCAATAAAAATCATCCTATCCATGTTGTTTATTCTAGACTTGAATAAACAACTTTTTTTCTGAAACTCGTCAGTCTATTCTTGTTCTGAGAAATGAAGAGAAATTGCCAAGAAACTGAAGTTCTCATATGTCCTGTCTCTCTGTAGCGCTGTCTTAGGCGTCTCACAGTACGGACATTGCATTTTATTGCCCTGGCCACATCTGCAGTCCTCGTGCCTCCTTGCAGCATGCCTAAGGCATGTTCCTGCAGATGAACAGGGACCCTGGGCATCTTTCTTTTGGTGTTTTTCAGCCAGTAGAAAGGCTCTTTAGTGTCCTAAGTTTTCATAACTGTGACCTTAATTGCCTACCGTCTGTAAGCTGTTAGTGTCTTAACAACCTTTCCACAGGTGCATGTTCATTAATTGTTTATGGTTCATGGAAAAAGCATGGGAAACAGTGTTTAAACCCTTTACAATGAAGATCTGTGAAGTTATTTGGATATTTACCGATTACCTTTGAAAGACAGGGTCCTGAAAAAGGGACGTTTCTTTTTTTGCTGAGTTTAGTACCCGCACAACACCCGTCTCAACGTCAACAGTGAACAGGCGACTCCAGGATGCTGGCCTTCTAGGCAGAATTCTAAGAGCGTGATAAGCTGTCATCAAGGCAAAGGGTGGCTATTTGAAGAATCTCAAATACAAAATATATTTTGATATGTTTAACACTTTTTGGTTACTGCATGATTGCATGTGTTATTATTCTACAATGTAGAAAATAGTACAAATAAAGAAAAACCCTTGAAAACCCTCATTCAAGGGTTTTTCTTTATTTTTATAAAGAAATATATATATATAATTCAATTTTTTTTACATTTACGTTTTGATTGGTGAAATCCTTAAACATTTTATGGACGTTTTTGAGAAATAAATTGCAGAGTTGGCATTGTCCAGTAGATGGTGACAGTGTCATTGGAAATCATTTCTTCAGGAACGAAAGTGAGAATTTTTCTAGACCAAAATAGATCATGAATGCATAAATTTAATCCTAGAGTCATTCTTAAGTCATTAACGTTACAATGATTTCCTACTGCATAATTTTAGATTGCACCAAACAGTAGTTTCTTCTGTTTGGTGGGCCCATAATTACACTGAGTATACAAAACATTAAGAACACCTGCTCTTTCCATGACACTTCAATCCGTGTAGATGAAAGGGAGGAAATAGGTTAAAGAATGATTTTTAAGTCTTGAGACAATTGAGACATGAATTGTGTTTGTGTGTCATTCAGATGGTGAATGGGCAAGCCAAAGATCGAAGAGCCTTTGAACAGTGTATGGTAGTAGGACCCAAAGGACATCCAGCCAACTTAACACAACTGTGGGAAGCATTGGAGTCAACATGGGCCAGCATCCCTATGGAACACTTTCGATATCTTATAGAGTACATTCTCCGATGAATTGAGGTTGTTCTGAGGGCAAGGGGGGGGGGGGTTCCTAAAGAACTCAGTGTGTATCATTTACTGACAGCATGGTAAGTGAAACTCTGTGTTTGGGCTTGTCTAAGGACGAGGACAGGTAGTACAGTAGATGTGATGGTTGTGGACTTGACTAAACCCTTGGTGGTGCAGCCCATTGGAGTGTAAACAGCATGAGCTCCCTCTGGCCCCTGGCTGCAGGTGGGGGGCCCTGGGGGGCCAACCTGTCAGCTAGATCAGGTGGTGAAAGGGCAGGCAGGTAATGTAGGATGACAGAGGAAGACGTGGACATTGCTTAGCTAGGCCATACACATGCCTCCTACTCTGTGGGCCTGGACCATTCTCTCTCATTGACCTTCCTGTCCTCTGAGGATGTTTGATTTCCCCACTAAAGCTTGGGCTTTTTACTCTCTGATGCCTGTCAAAATACCAAAGAGGAGACACATGCTTTACATCATGACATGTAGACATGTTCACATACTCGTTTTGAAGAGGGTCAAGGTGTGGTCACTTGAGTTTGAAATGAACACTGAGCTGGAATAAAGCCAGGGGAAAGCGATACTGTCTCATATTTTGCAACCCTCTTCACTGGTAAGCCTGACACTATTTGCCAACTCTTCCTAGTTATCTTTATTAAATAACTAGGAAACTAAGAGTGTGAAATAGCCATACTTCAAGGTACTCTAATTTCACAATTCCAATAGACATTGAATGGCTCCTGTCAAAGTGGCTATGCTGGCGGTGAAATGTAATACCTCTTCTTACCCTATTATTATTATTATCATTATTATTATTATTATACCTCTTCACAGCCTCAAAATGACAGCGTTGTTCTTCCACTCAATTCTGGCTAATGAGATATTAATGAGAGGTATTATCATGTTGTAATCACAGTTACTTATTGTGTGATTGCTTTTTTCTACCGACAGCATAAAATCTGTAGTGTGCCTTTAAAACTGGGATTGCCTTCCTGGGTTGACTCACTCATTACTGTTGCTTTAGATCATGTTGTAGCCTTAATGCCATGCCAGAACTTCTGCCTGACTACACATTGTACCAGCTCCCATTCGCTTACTCATGGATGGGAGGCCCATCCATTATCACGCCATCACAGGGCTCACACCAGTACAATACACAAAGCACAACAGGGTTGTATTCGTTTAGGCACACAAGGGAAAATGTTTTAAATCTTTTAGCAATGTTTCAGTCTGTTTTCTTTTGTTTTGTACCTAATGCCCTTAAACCTCATAGGAATGCAGCCAAATGATGCCTTCACCTGTCTGTAATCCCCTGTAAACCCAGGCTGACTACAGAACCAGTAGATGGCTGGAAATCTCTGCTCAGATTGATAACAACACATAGGGCATTCCTCTGAATCAGAAAGGATGAGTTCACAGAAGACAATTAAAAAGATCTGGGCTTCTGATGCACCGGAGAAAAACAATGTGGACACCAATGAGGATAGGAACAGAAAAGAACAAGAAGAAGAACAAGAAGAAGAACAAGAAGAACAAGAAGAACAAGAAGAACAAGAAGAACAAGAAGAACAAGAAGAACAAGAAGACAAAGAAGTAATATATGTATAAGAGTACCAAGACCAACAAGACCAGCAACCACAAATGCAAAAAATAGTAAGAAAGAAACAACAATGGTGCATATCCATATCGCTCCAAATGTGGGAGCGGCGATGTCAGTGACAGCTCCCCTGAGATATGAGTGTAAGGCCGCCATCATGCACACGTCCATGTGTGATCAGAGTCGACAGTCTCTAATGGGCACCAGGGCATGTGCAGGGAGGCCCTGTCAGTCCGATGTTCTTTTGACCATGTGCCAACGCAGATTGACAGGCCTGTATGTGAAAGATGGCCTGTGCCATATAGTGCAGGATCTGTGACTGTAGTGGTTTGACCCTCAGGGCCCCGCAGTCTTTGCCTGAATAGCCATGACGTTTCCCCTTGACTAGCTCCTTACCCTATCCTCAGTGTCCAGTCACAGCGTTGGTAGCGAGTTGACGTTTGAAATATAATAAGGTTTGAGCTACAGGAGCCGTTGACAAGGTCCTCATCATGAGATATGAATGATTATAAAAAAACAAGACAGCTTTTGACACATACAGTGCGGCAAAAAAGTATTTAGTCAGCCACCAATTGTGCAAGTTCTCCCACTTAAAAAGATGAGAGAGGCCTGTAATTTTCATCATAGGTACACTTCAACTATGACAGACAAAATGAGAAAAAAATCCAGAAAATCACATTGTAGGATTTTTCATGAATTTATTTCCAAATGATGGTGGAAAATAAGTATTTGGTCACCTACAAACAAGCAAGATTTCTGGCTCTCACAGACTTGTAACTTCTTCTTTAAGAGATTCCTCTGTCCTCCACCCGTTACCTGTATTAATGGCACCTGTTTGAACTTGTTATCAGTATAAAAGACACCTGTCCACAACCTCAAACAGTCACACTCCAAACTCCACTATGGCCAAGACCAAAGAGCTGTCAAAGGACACCAGAAACACAATTGTAGACCTGCACCAGGCTGGGAAGACTGAATCTGCAATAGGTAAGCAGCTTGGATTGAAGAAATCAACTGTGGGAGCAATTATTAGGAAATGGAAGATATACAAGACCACTGATAATCTCCCTCGATCTGGGGCTCCACGCAAGATCTCACCCCGTGGGGTCAAAATGATCACAAGAACGGTGAGCAAAATCCCAGAACCACACAGGGGGACCTAGTGAATGACCTGCAGAGAGCTGGGACCAAAGTAACAAAGCCTACCATCAGCAAGGGCATTGAAGATGAAACGTGGCTGGGTCTTTCAGCATGACAATGATCCCAAACACAACGCCCGGGCAACGAAGGAGTGGCTTCGTAAGAAGTATTTCAAGGTCCTGGAATGGCCTAGCCAGTCTCCAGATCTCAACCCCATAGAACATCTTTGGAGGGAGTTGAAGGTCTGTGTTGCCCAGCAACAGCCCCAAAACATCACTGCTCTAGAGGAGATCTGCATGGAGGAATGGGCCAAAATACCAGTAACAGTGTGTGAAAACCTTGTGAAGACTTACAGAAAACATTTGGCCTCTGTCATTGCCAACAAAGGGTATATAACAAACTTTTGTTTTTGACCAAATACTTATTTTCCACCATAATTTGCAAATAAATTCATACAAAATCCTACAATGTGATTTTCTGGATTTTTTGTCTCTCATTTTGTCTGTCATAGGTGAAGTGTACCTATGATGAAAATTACAGGCCTCATCTTTTTAAGTGGGAGAACTTGCACAATTGGTGGCTGACTAAATACTTTTTTGCCCCACTGTACAGTAGGCTGCTGCAAATATTTGTGTTAACTTGGAATTATTATTGTATTTTCAGCTCTAAAAGGTGATTTACAAAATGTTCTAATTAAATAATTTTCTTTATAAATGGTATAAAACAATAGTGTAGCATCAGAAGCCTACATTAGAACTCTTCACGACAGGTCAGACCGCATTAAGTGTAAAGTTCATGATGTCTTTAAATGCTGCGGGTCCTATCTCGTTGTCATATCCATTTTCCAAACTAACCTCATTTGGTGCACTCTCGACTCAATGACCTGCAAGATTACAACTGTATATATATTTGGTTTAGGACTCTTTAGGACTTTTGAAATTGGCCTGTGCTAAAAGCGGTGGATTCCCTAACTAGGTTCAGTTAAGCTGTTGTCTCCACACCAAAAGCATTTCCCTATACTCAAGAAGCAAAGACACTTTTGAGACTTTGTCTACTTAAAGAGGTCAAAATGATCAAGGTTTATTTCTCACACACACGCACGCACACACACACACACGCACACACACACAACCTTCTTTAGCCATTTCTATTCATCTTTTGTCAGGGGACATTGCATGGGCAAACACACTACCACCTGAACCATAACATTAAAACCTCTTCAAAGATGTTTTAGATTAGAACATTTGCTTACTTTGAGTTTGAGTAGCCAGCTTGTTCCTCCTTCCCTCCATAGCCAGTTAAATTCATTCTCAATTTAATCTTGACAAGATACATCATGACACTTGTTGTGACCTAACAATGATATTGGTAACCTAAAACAAAACATCAATTCAACATAACTGCTTATCAAATAACCTAGTAGGCCTACTCTTGAATAGGCTGTAAGCCTTCCAAATTCAACATTAAAACGGCAGGGTGTCTAAAATGTTACCTATTAAAAAGTCGGGAACCTAAAACTCGTCGACGTTGGAGAGGAGCTCATTTTGTTGATTAGTGTGCGCAGAGGGAGTTCTACTCCACTAGCCTAGTGATTGGCAATTTACTCCTCCCAGTCTGACCTATCATCGCCCACAATACGAGATTCTTCAGTGCTTCTGAAGCTTGTCAGTTTTTAAAAACTTACCTGCTCAGACGGCGGACTGAGTTTTGATAGTCCGCCAACCATGACCCGCCAAGACTCAGCGGCCCCAGCGGGAAGCTTGAGCGTCCAGGGCCCCTCAAACCCCGGTTACAACACCAACCCTGTGCCGGTACCTGTGATCACACAGACGGACACACGAGACAAATGGAGCAAGAAGATGGATTTTCTTTTATCAGTCATTGGCTTCGCGGTAGACTTGGGAAATGTGTGGAGATTTCCATACATTTGTTACCAAAACGGAGGCGGTAAGAGTTTTTCTAATTACTGATTTATTTGCTTTATATTTTAGTGGGCTAATCTATGCCCTTAGTTACATTTATATGGTCTCGTCTTTCTTGATAGTAGATATGATAGTAGGCTGCCATTAATAAATATTATTCTTTACACAACCTGTTTGTAATAAAGATTTTGAAAATGAAAGTTGCTCTTATGCGCGCACCAGGGTAGTCAGGCTATACCTTGTGCTGTCCATGGTGCTGAAATAAGCCTCACAGGCTGTATAGCCTGCAACCCACAATAATAAACTCACTGAAACACACTTAAATATTTTTTTTAGTTCATCTTCAAATTAAAACATTGAACTACGTATACAGTACCATAGTTTTTACTGTTTATGATTGAAATATAGCCTAGAGTATTAGCTAGGAGAGTTCACCCGCCAAGATTAGTTCGAAAGAGACGAGTTTCGATGTCCCAAATGTTGTTGGACGCTGAATGAGGCTACAAAGCATAGGCCTACCTCTGATCTAATCACTATTATGGAAAACGGAAAGTGGAAAATGTATATCCTATCGAGGTTATAGGCTATAAACGAATTAAAGTCTGTGATTAATGTATTTTTTGTGTTATTTTGTCTCTCATCTGTATTTACCGTTATATTTCCACCACATTTGTAGAAGGCTATCGTTTGCAATTTAACTCGAGGGAGTATTTCTTGATGCATTGATTTTATCCACCATAGTGACAGAACTGCTTCTCTAAAAGTAGCGCATGTAGCCATTTGCATGTATAACTGTTCTGAATAAATATTTATTTAAAGTTATAACATGTGTAGGGATATACAGTTTATATATATATTTTTTAAACTACCAATCATTTAACGGATGGTCAGTTTGAAAAGTAAAGATATTTCACATCTTTTAATAATGTAATTCCTTTCAATTAAAATAACTGTCACCAAAACGTAGACGCTATAACGTTACCCAAACATGTGCGCAATAAGATTTCCTTTCGAATAAAATAAAAGTCGATTAAGTGTATCTAAAGATAAATAATGCTTTATAACCTGTTTAATAAAAATGTATGAGCCTTTATAATGTCTTATAGCAAGGCTTATAAATAATATGTTAAGTATCTCTATGCATAACATCTTAACTGTGTCAAACTGGCTGTTATTTAGTCTAGATCATTACTAAATTATTACAATACATAATATAGGGCCTCATATACGACTTAAAAGTCTTACAATGCATTATAATTGCATCATAATGCATGACATGGATGTTTTTCTTACTCAGATATTAAACTATGAAGTAGTAGAAGTAACTATTTGTAAAGGGCTTGTCCTTCCTAATATGTCTCACATCTTAGCTTGCACACCAGACACTTTATGCGCTGTGGCAATAGCCCGAGGAGGAGGTTAGGCCTACATCTTCATCTACACAATGTGATCCTCTTAAAGTGATGAGTCAGACCTGTGATTTTGCCTCTCTACATCTGTGTACAGGGGCTTTCCTAATCCCCTACATTGTCATGGCAATTTTTGGAGGGGTGCCACTCTTTTACATGGAACTGGCACTGGGACAGTTCCACAGAACTGGTGCCATATCCATATGGAAACACATATGCCCCATCTTCAAAGGTAGGACTGGAATCATCTACCTTCATACACAACCCACCTCACAACTCACTGACCCCACACTAGTGCACATCTTTACATTACCTGCATACTACACATCTTCTTATCACGTTCACGTCGTGACCCTTACTGTTGACAATTCAACAGTGTATTTACAGTACAAGGTGACTGTGGAATAATTTGTACAGTGGGTCAATTGAAGTACAGTACAATTAAATTTACACTAGGCCTACTACAAATTAATCGGTCATTTCAAAATGGCATAATAGGTATATTTACACTGAGGCACACACTTCTACTCTCTGATGACATTGATCCATCTGTCCATGGTTTTAGGCATTGGGTATGCGATCTGTGTCATCTCGCTCTACGTCTCATTCTACTACAACACCATCATCGCCTGGGCACTCTTCTACTTCTACTCGTCCTTCGCCAGCGTCCTGCCCTGGACCAACTGTGACAATGCCTGGAACACTGAAAACTGCACCAACTACTTCCTGAAAGACAACGTGACCTGGAATAACTACTCCAGGTCACCTGCTGAGGAATTTTACACGTAAGTGCATGTAAGTGGCAGACAGCACGGTGAAATACTGTTACCATCATCTCGAAAAACCACGTCAATGGGTTGACATCATTTTGATCATTTCATTGCATTAAAATATTTAGACATCTTTTACATTTCACAATAGTGCATTGTCATTTTCGTTTTTTCATCAAACACTTGCTTACAAGTGTTGAAACATGCTGTGATTATAGAAAACAGGAAATTAACTTAGCACACTGCAAGAAGAACTGGTGCTCTATTTAGCTAACCAATGATAGTTCAATGGCTCGCTTACACAGACGTAGCATCTTAATTTGAGCCAATTTGCTACAGCAGGAAAATAATCCTGCAGCAATAGGATGTGAATTATTATGTGGATTATAATTCATTGATATTTTTGTAGGGTTTGGTAAATTAAGTCTGAAATTTCAAAGTGGAAAGTGGAAAACCTCAAATACACTACAAATGTTACATTTCCTCCTTCAACAGGGTGATCAAATTAAGATCCTACATCTGTATTATATGGCCCTCAAAAAGAATCTATATTGAACCACAAAGCATTCTTAGTTTTAGCAGTGTATGTAGGCCGAGGCTTACAGACAAAGGAAGTACATGTAAACAACTCATATATTGTTCCACCTTAGGAGGAATGTTCTGGAAATCCACAAGTCCGATGGGCTGAGTAACGTGGGGGGCGTTCGCTGGCAGCTGATGCTCTGCCTCTTCCTCATCTTCACTATCGTTTACTTCAGTCTCTGGAAGGGAGTGAAGACATCAGGGAAGGTAACAAGTCCAAGCCACTCTTGCAGGAAAGGGGTGTCAGTGTGTGGGGAAAATTACCTGAGCATATTATAGCAAAATGGTGGTGGTTAGTACCAGGTCATTCGACCCAAAGGCAAACACACTGGCCACAGAGAGATTTTTCAGTTGGGGACGTTCCTAGACTAGGGTCATTACAATACCTTGTCCAGTGTGATTCACAAGACTATAATCTCAATTTCTCTTCCCTTCTCATTTCTCTCTCTCTCTGTCTGCTGCTTTTCCCGTCCCGTGCCAGGTAGTGTGGGTGACAGCCACCTTGCCCTATGTGGTGCTCTTCATCCTGTTGATCCGTGGTGCCACCCTACCAGGTGCATGGAAGGGAGTGGTCTTCTACCTCCAGCCCAAGTGGGAGAAACTCTTCGAGACCAGTGTGAGTTATGATACGATTCCACATGATCACATCAATTCCATATGATCATCTGTTTGGAGCAGGAAACACTGTCAAATAGCTTGAAGAATTTTGCATAATTGTCTGATAATTTTGGTACCAAATGGGAGTTGGTATAGTAGACTGAGAGGGCAAAAACTTGGCATGGGATGTTAGAATGATGTCATTATTTGGTTGTAGAGACGCGGTAGTTTTTTTTGCACGTCACAGCACAGCATTCTGCACCCGCCTGTGTCAAAATCCATCAAAGAAAGGAAGTGCACAGCAGTGGTCAAACAGTCAATCCCATACAAAATCATGTTATTTCCCTGGTGATGAAGAGTATGTGTGGCATTTGTTATTTCAATTCAATGCAGTAAAATGTTTTTCCCCAGGCGATTTTGACCCAGGCGAGTGCAGTATGCTGTGATGCGCAGCACCAAAAATACTGCATCTGTAAACTTGCCTTTCTGGTGATGGGGATGGCAGCCTGAGTTCATTGCAACCAGTATATTGGGAACAGTCTATCATATGTCCTTTAATTTCTAGTGTCTGATGGTCCAGTTCTGTGTTGTTGGCTCAGTATGAGTGAGTGCTTTGGTTCAAGGGAATAATGATGAGATGAGATGCATAAATAAGCCACAGCATGCGATAATGAGATGCGTAATTGGTTTAGATGTTTTTTACATTAACAAAGCCCCCCACTCCATTCTCTCGCAATCACACATATACTTTCTCTTTTCGTCCTCCTCTCCCTCTCCAAATGCACGCTCCTCTTCAGATCACTCAGTACAGCTGTGAAATAGGATCTGTATGAGGCTATCATTCAGCGCAACTGTCATTGGACACAACAGGTCACAGAAATCCATCGGAAAATACAGAAAATTACAATTTTGGAATTCAATTCAATGAACACCCTTTAATTTGTGCTTACGCTGCAGGTATAATGCATTATGATGTGCAATGCGTTACAAGACTTGACATCAGCATGTATGACACCCTTTATAATAGCTTACTATTATCCTGACTACAAAACAGCAAAATGTGCATAGACATAAAGGTGCATACATGCTAATAAAAAGTCATATATTATTATGTGCAGACTTTAATTTGAAGTGTTACATGGTATTTATTATGTATTCAGCAAGAAACACTGTGGTTGATTTGATTTGATATGATTTGATGCTTGGATGGAATCAGCTGTCCGAAATTGAACAATTTTAAAATGAGAACATAAATTGCATAGCATTTAAATCTCTAGAATAGCAGAGGATTATCACAGATAGACAGGCAGGTAGACAGACCAGCCTGGCGTCAAAGACAAAACCTTAACCCCTAACCCTAACCCTAAACCCTAGCCTAGCTAATGTTAGCCACCTAGCCACCTAGCCAAGCACGTGCACAGATAGAGCCATAGGGATGCTGGAGCGCCTGCCCTCCTGTGAAAAAAGTGCCCTTTTGATTGGTGGCCTTGTAACTTTAAATGCAACAAATTGCCCATCAAATTAGATCATTTCTCATAAACTCATAAATCCCCCCCCAAGCATCCCATTGGTGTCTTCATGAACACCCCCTCCGAGCATCCCATTGGTGCCTTCATGAACAACCCCTTCGAGCATCCCATTGGTGACTTCATGAACACCCCCTTCGAGCATCCCATTGGTGACTTCATGAACACCCCCTTCGAGCATCCCATTGGTGTCTTCATGAACACCCCCTCCGAGCATCCCATTGGTGTCTTCATGAACACCCCCTCCGAGCATCCCATTGGTGCCTTCATGAACACCCCCTTCGAGCATCCCATTGGTGACTTCATGAACACCCCCTTCGAGCATCCCATTGGTGTCTTCATGAACACCTCCTCCGAGCATCCCATTGGTGACTTCATGAACACCCTCTTCGAGCATCCCATTGGTGCCTTCATGAACACCCCCTTCGAGCATCCCATTGGTGCCTTCATGAACACCCCCTTCGAGCATCCCATTGGTGCCTTCATGAACACCCCCTTCGAGCACGACAGCCTCATGCTTGTGTGACACATTTGATCATCTGGATTTCCCCTGATTCTCTATGCAATTAAAATGGGGGGGGGCAAAAGGGAAATAAAAGTGTTATCTACATTTACATCTACAACTACATATCTCACTCTACAATAAAGACCTGATTGGTGGAGGGCTGCACAGATGGTTGTCCTTCTAGAAGATTCTCTCAGCTCCACAGAAGAATTCTGGAGCCCTGTCAGAGTGACCTTTGGGTTCTTGGTCACCTCCCTGACCAAGGCCCTTCTCCCCCGATTGCTCAGTTTGGTTGGGCAGTCAGCTCTAGGAAGAGTCTTGGTGGTTCCAAATTTCTTCCAATCCTGTCTTGGAGCGCTACGGACAATTCCTTCAACCTCATGGCTTGGTTTTTGCTCTGACATGCACTGTCAACTGTAGGACTTTATATAGACAGGTGTGTGCCCTTCCAAATCATGTCCAATCAATAGAATTCACCACAACAGGACTCCAATCAAGTTGTAGAAACATCTCAAGGATGATCAATGGAAACAGGATGCACCGAGCTCAATTTCGAGTCTCATAACAAAGAGTCTGAATACTTAAATGAATAAGGTATTTAAGTTTTTTTTAAATGATACATTTGCAAACATTTCTAACAACTTGTTTTCACGTTGTCATTATGGGCTATTGTGTGTAGAATGATGGGATTGTTTTATTTAATCAATTTTAGAATAAGGCAGTAACGTAACAAAATGTGGAAAAAGTGATAGGGTCTGAATACTTTCCGAATGCACTGTTTATACACTACTGGTCAAACGTTTTTGAACTCCTACTCATTCAAGAGTTTTTCTTTATTTTTTACTATTTTCTACATTGTAGAATAATAGTGAAGACATCAAAACTATGAAATAACACATATTGAATCATGTAGTAACCAGAAAAGTGTTAATAAAATCAAAATATATTTTATATTTGAGATTTTTCAAATAGCCACACTTTGCCTTGATGACAGCATTGCACACACTTGACATTCTCTCAAGCAGCTTCATGAGGTAGTCACCTGGAATGCATTTCAATTAATAGGTGTTCCTTCTTATAAGTTAATTTGTGGATTTTCTTTCCTTCTGAATGCGTTTGAGCCAATCAGTTGTGTTGTGACAAGGTAGGGGAGTAAACAGAAGATAGCCCTATTTGGTAAAATAACAAGTACATATTATGGCAAGAACAGCTCAAATAAACAATGAGAAACGACAGTCCATCGTTACTTTAAGACATGAAGGTCAGTCAATAAGGAACATTTCAAGAACTTTTAAAGTTTCTTCAAGTGCAGTCGCAAAAACCATCAAGCGCTATGATGAAACTGGTTCTCATGAGGACCGCCACAGGAATGGAAGACCCAGAGTTACCTCTGCTGCAGAGGATGAGTTCATTAGAGTTACCAGCCTCAGAAATTTCAGCCCAAATAAATGCTTCACAGAGTTCAAGTAACAGACACATCTGAACATAAACTTTTCAGAGGAGACTGTGTGAATCAGGCCTTCATGGTCGAATTGCTGCAAAGAAACTACTACTAAAGGACACCAATCATACCAAGAGACTTGCTTGGGAAAAGAAACACGACCAATGGACATTAGACTGGTGGAAATTTGTTGTTTGGTCTGAAGTCCAAATTGGAGTGTGGGTGAACGGATGATCTCCGCATGTGTGGTTCCCACCGTAAAGCATGCAGGAGGAGATGTTATGGCGTGTGGGTGCTTTGCTGGTGACACTGTCTGGGATTTATTTAGAACTCTATCCCATCTGGTTTGGGTTTAGTGGGACTATCATTTGTTTTTCAACAGGACAATGACCCAACACACCTCCAGGCTGTGTAAAGGCTATTTGACCAACAAGGAGAGTGATGGTGCTGCATCAGATGACCTGGCCTCCACAATCCCCCGACCTCAACCAAATGGAGATGGTTTGGGATGAGTTGGACCGCAGAGTGAAGGAAAAGTACCCAACAAGTGCTCAGCGTATGTGGGAACTCCTTCAAGACTGTTGGAAAATCATTCCAGGTGAATCTGGTTGAGAGAATGCGAAGAGCATCCATAGCTGTCATCAAGGCAAAAGGTGGCTATTTGAAGAATCGCAAATATAATACATATTTAGATTTGTTGAACACTTTTTTTGGTTACTACATGATTCCATATGTATTATTTCATAGTTTGGATTATTCTGCAATATAAAAAATAGTAAAAATAAAGAAAAACCCATGAATGAGTTTGACTGGTACTGTATAGATATATGCTGAACATAAATAGTAATGTCACATGTAAAGTTCTGGTCCCATGTTTCATGAGCTGAAATAAAAGATTCCAGAAATGTTCCATATGCACAAAAATATAATTTATGTCAATTTTGTTTACATCCCTGTTCGTGAGCATGTCTCCTTTGCCAAGATAATCCATCCACCTCACTGGTGTGGCATATCAAGAAGCTGATTCAACAACATGATCATTACACAGGTGCACCTTGTGCTGGGGACAATAAAAGGCCACTCTAAAATGTGCAGTTTTGTCTCACAACACAATACCACAGATGTCTCAAGTTTTGAGGGAGCATGCAAATGGCATGCTGACTACAGGTATGTCCACCAGAGCTGTTGAATGATTGAATGTTAATTTCTCTACCATAAGCCATCTCCAACATCGTTTTAGAGAAATTGGCAGTACTTCAACCAGCCTCACAACCACATGTATAGCGTCGTGTGGGCGAGCGGTTTGCTGATGTCAACATTGTGAACAGAGCGCCCCATGGTGGCGGTGGGTTTATGGTATGGGCAGGCGAACACAATTGCATTTTATCCATGGCAATTTTAATGCACAGAGATGCTGTGACAAGATCTTGAGGTCCATTGTCATACCATTCATCCACCGCCATTCATCTGATGTCACAAGGATCTGTACACAATTCCTTGAAGCTGTTCTTACATGGCCTGCAAATTAACCAGACATGTCACCCATTGAGGATATCCCGCCAATATCCAGCAACTTTGCACAGCCATTGAACATTGAAGAGGATTGGGACAGCATTCCACAGGCCACAATCAACAACCTGATCAACTCTATGCGACAGAGATATGTCACGCTGCATCGATTCTGGCCAATGCTAGCTTCAATGTTTCCCACAGTTGTGTCAAGTTGGCTGAATGTCCTTTGGGTGGTGGACCATTCTTGATACACACAGGAAACTCTTGAGTGTGGAAAACCCAGCAGCTCTTGACACAAACCGGTGCGCCTGGCACCTGCTACCATACCCAATTCAAAGGCACCTAAGTATTTTGTCTTGCCCATTCACCCTCTGAATGGTACACATACACAATCCATGTCTCAATTGTCTCAAGGCTTAAAAAACATTATTTAACCTGTCTCCTCCCCTTCATATGCACTGATTGAAGTGGATTTAACAAGTGACATCAATAAGGGATCATAGCTTTCACCTGGATTCACCTGGTCGGTCTATGACATGGAAAGAGCAGGTGTCCTTAATGTTTTTACACTCAGTGTATTTGGGGGTGTGCCCTTTTTTCACTCTAAGCACCTACTCCAGCAAAGGTCTGTGCACGGGCCTGCACCGAGCTAATGTTAGCCACAACAAATTGGAATTAGTTATATATCATACATATTGCAAATTCGGAACATATTGTATGAAATTCAGTACTTAACATATCATACGAAATGGATGATGGATGTCCACAAATGAATACATACCATATGAAAAGTAACAAATACTAAATGGAGGGATACAAATGTTCATTTACTATGTTTAGTCGATCCCTGAGTCGAGGTTGGACAGACAGACAGGTAAGAGAGACAAACAGAAAGACAGACAGACAGGAACAGTTATGCTTCAGTAGCTTAATACAGGACTTTATTCTGTTGAGTAATGCATGGAGACAATACAGGTCAAAGCACCAAGTCTGACATTATGAGAGTTCAGGTAAATTTCCTAAGTGCTTATTTAGTGAATATGGTGAGATAGAATTCCACAGGTTCGGTCATGTGAGTGTAATTCATCTCCATGTGTTTTGTAGGTGTGGGTAGATGCTGCGGCTCAGATCTTCTTCTCCCTGGGGCCAGGCTTTGGGGTACTCCTTGCCCTCTCCAGCTACAACCCCTTCACCAACAACTGTTATCGGTAAGAGCTGATACTAAAACTCCTTTGAATAATAGTAAATACACACTTCTGATTATCCATTTTTACAGAAGTAACTTTTTTTAAAGGTATGCAATTTGGCAGAAGTTTTATCCCAAATTATTTGGCTCAATTATGCCTAACTCTTTGTGAAAACCTTCATGAAAAAGCATTAAATTAACTATTTATAAACTATTATTAAAAAACTTTAATTATTTGGTTGGTAGCATTTAGAAACATATAGCCTAAGCCTTATTAACATTCATATTCATAAGCATTTAAAATATATAAACCACTTATAAACATGTATCTTCTGTAGCTCAGTTGGTAGAGCATGGCGCTTGTAACGCCAGGGTAGTGGGTTCGATTCCTGGGACCACCCATACGTAGAATGTATGCACACATGACTGTAAGTCGCTTTGGATAAAAGCGTCTGCTAAATGGCATATATTATTATATTATTATTATAATGGATTATTCATTAAATGTATTATAAAGTGTTACTCAATCTTTTGGGTCACTTGCACACAACACACCTGGAGAAATGGGAGACTTTGATCAATTAAGCTACAGTATATCTGCCTGTATTCACATATGCCATTATGTAGACGCTTATATTCGAAGCGACTTACACTAAGGGTGGCCCCAGTGGGAATCAAACCCACAAACCTTCCATTGCTGAAACTGTGAACCACATCAATCAATCAATCACTTCCAAACAATTAAAAAGTAAAACCCAGTATGACTTAGTGGAGGTAAGCTTGTCCAGGGTGGAAAGGAAGTTGCTCCTCGTCCTGAATGCCCCACACACCAGTGAGGTAGGTAGAAGTGAGGCTGGATCTCCACAATAGCGTTTCCAATCTCTCTCACAAAAAGCCATCATGCATTGACATCCAGTGGCAGAAACATGTGTCTCGGGCAGGCTAACTATAGCTCTCACTTTCATACACATCAGCCCCATGTAGGAGGAGAGGGAGGAAGCACCGGCCAATCACAGGGATTTATTTACCATGTGTTGAATAGATAGGCTTAAACGGATGTCCCACAGCAACTCTTTAAGACAATGTAATTCTAATTAGACAGAGGGAGTGGTGAGTCCAGCGTCGTGGGAGATGAATGGGTGACGGGGCTCACCTGAAGGACAAATTGAATTGTAAGCTCCATGTAAGACGGCTGGCGTGGACATGGTTAATGTGGTTAGTAGTGTAACAGTGGTACAGGTGAGGAAACAGTGGCACTGCTGCTTCTCGGAGACATTCATGAATCACACAGAATGTGAATGGACTTACTCTTACTGACAGGGTTATCCTAATGTGAATGCCCACCCCATAGAAATGAAAAATGGCATTTAGAATACTGTGTACGTCAATGGTCCACTGTCTATGTTTGCTTGCTGGCTAGCGAGCTTGGAGAACATGTCTTACAAGGGTAATCCATTTTGGGGGGCAGTTGTCACATTTACAAAATCCCAATGTAACAACTGTTCACAACCAAACCAGAGTAAGGTATATGAATGACAATACTTGAGATGATCAGACAGGCATCATGTTTGCCTCTGTGTTGTGATGCTGTAGTGACGCCATAGTGACCAGCCTGGTGAACTGCCTAACCAGCTTCATGTCTGGGTTTGTGATCTTCACTATGCTGGGTTACATGGCAGAGAAGAGAAATGTGAATGTGGAGGATGTGGCCAGAGACAAAGGTAAGTGGCCAAAACTCTCTAACTCTCTAAAACCACTTAAAAAGTTTATCCAATACCTGTTTTTGGTGTATTTATATGTTTTTGATACATTGCTGTAACTGACTGTACTTGTTCAATAAGAATGTATTTCTATATCTACAATAAGAATAGGACATTGTAGCTTTGAGATTGTTCTCAGCCTGGGATTTACCCCCCAGGTCCAAGCCTACTCTTCATCACATATCCAGAGGCCATAGCCAACATGACAGGATCAACGTTCTTCGCCATTATCTTCTTCGTGATGATGATCACTCTTGGGCTTGACAGCACGGTATGAAGACTTGCCTAATTTGATGTATCAGATTATCTCTAAATTAAGTGATCTTTAATTGTTGTATGTAATCACTCTCATTGACGTAGCCCGCTCTAATTTCTGTCTAAGTTCGGAGGACTGGAGGCTATCATTACTGCTGTGATGGATGAATACCCTGAATACCTGGCACACAGACGGGAGCTGTTTGTACTGGGCTTGGTCGTTGTGTGCTTTTTGGGCTCCCTCAGCACTCTTACCAATGTAAATAAGAATTTAGCACTTTGAAGACAGACTACAACAGGTTAACAAAATATTTTTTTAGAGCACTTGAGGACTAGAATGTGGAAGCGGCTGATGCTACAGTTGTCATTTCAAGATGGCACTGTAGACAGGCTAAATAATAGAATATAAATGAATAGTAAATGAACAATCCGTTCTATTTTGAGTAACTTGATTAGAATGATACATTTGCCACATGAGTGACAAGCATGTGTTTCTCTCAGGGTGGGGCCTATGTGGTGAAACTGCTGGAGGAATTTGGGGTGGGTTCCTCCATCATTGCTGTTGGTTTTCTTGAGGCCATCGCTGTTTCCTGGTTCTATGGTAAGAATGGTGAACTAATGGTGATATTACAGTTTACGCTTCCTATACTCCTATTAGTATCTTGCATTAGAAAGACATTTTAATTCATACTGCCTCATTTATACTGCAGGTATCCCAGCGTTTAAAAGCGCTGGGTCAGTAACCAAACGGTCGCTGGTTTGAATACACGATCAGATGCAAAATCGGATGATGTGCCCTTGAGCAAGGCACTTAACCAGAATTACTACTGTAAATTACTCTGGATAAGAGTGTCTGCTAAAATGACTAACATGTAATTCCATATTTTGTTGTGGTTGTAAAAGCTGAAGAAGTGCATTATGCATCCTGTTAACAATACATTTTTCAGATTGCACATGACAAAGTTATTTTTAGAAAAAAAAAATTCAAGTTGTTGTCATAGTGTTTGTTTAACCCTCTCTCTTCAATTTTCATTTGTTTCAGGTATCACAAGATTCAGCAATGACATTAAATCCATGTTAGGCTATTATCCTGGATTTTTCTGGAAGGTGTGCTGGGTGGCTATTAGTCCTGCATTTCTAGCGGTAAGCACAACCGTAGGGCAACCAACCGATAAGATTTGAAATATATATATATAAATTATGGAATATATTGTACAATGAACTACTGGTTTCACATTCAAGCAAGCATTGTCCTCATATTGTAACAATTAAACAGATTTAACATTGTTAGCCATCCATTAGTTCACAAATCTGACTCGATCTGATTGACCTACAGCGCCCCATCAGTTTTTTGTAAACCTCTCAAAGATCTCAAACGTCAAATCTTCCACATGGCCCTTTTGGGTAACTTGCCCTAACATGCCAATCGTCATGGCAGGTTAAATGGCATGGGTGGATGGTTAGTGTAGGATCAGATGTGCTAACATTTCATTTGGACTTTGCCAGAGACTGTATGGTTACACTGCTTAAATCCTACAGGTATAATGCTTTATAACTTGTAGTAGGCATGTATAAGTCTTTAAAGTGGCTTAAAATACCGTTTGTAAAATGCTATGTATCTAAAAACGATCCTAATTTCAACTGACTCAAAATGGTTGTTATTTAATCAGGCTCATTATGAGTTGATTATAAAAAATTATAAAAGGGTCATAAATGCACATGGCAAGAATTACAATGTATTATAACTGCACCATTATGGGTTATACCTGCAGAATTGAAACATTTCAGCATAGAACCCTTCTCCACCTTCAATTATTCAATCTGAAGTAGGGGAGACACATCTCCCTCCTGCATCAATGTCGTATCCAAATCTTGTTTTCTCCTGTTTATATTCTACAATATTTTCCCTGTAAATGTACATTTCATTCACCTGCATAACTTAATATCCCTGCCTTCACTTTGCATACATCTCCTTTAATCTCTCTTAGCCTTCCACTGCTGAAAGAGCTGACATTTACATCGAGCTAGCTTTCTTTATTATTCTCCCTTTTTTGTATGGGCTAAAGTGTTTCTGCCCCCATCTCCCTAGATGGTCTGTGATCATCTCACAAAATAAAGAGAAACATTTGTAGAGGCACAACGGGCATCTAATAGGGTGCATGCCATTGTCACATGTAAATTCGAATTGAGAAAAATATGAGTGTGGCGTGTGAGACTTTACTGTTTGTTTTTGTCGCTCTGCTTTCACAGTATATAATAGTGAGCTCCCTGCTCAAGCCAGCGCCCCTCCAACTCTTTGACTACAAGTACCCAGACTGGAGCATTACGGTGGGCTACATCATCGGTGCCTCGTCCTTCATGTGGATCCCCATCTATATGGTCTACAAGCTGGTGTGGACCCCCGGATCACTGAAACAGGTCAGGCCCTCTAATGCAGAGATTCAACTGGTGGGTCACGACTTGGGACTCCAGTCTGAACTTAAACGGCTTAAACCAGGTAGAACGTGTGTAGATATGACTGGAGGGTGTTGAGGGGAGGACGGCTCATAATAAAGGCTGGAATGGAGTAAATGAAATGGCATCAAACAAATGGAAACCATGTTTTTGATGTATTTGATACCATTCCACTGATACCGCTCCAGTTAAGGTGCCACCAACCTCCTGTGGTAGACTTACATTTTTAAATATCTCTGAAATGTTTTTCTTCAATCACAGTATTTTCAATATAGAGCTATTAGCAGCGCTATTTTGGTTTGTGTCTCAAACCAGTGAGTTTATTAACATTCTTCATCAAGAATATGGACAAAATGTTATTATTGACGTCGAAAGAAGTTGGAATGCTGTCCCCTTGTCATATAATTGCTACATTTACTACATTACAAGTAGTTTCCCAAATTGTATTTTGGCAATTATTTTTCGCAATGCCAATATTGGGTCGCGACTAAGACAACCTGGTTCAGTTTGGGTGCCAGGAGTAAACCAGCTGAGAAGCACTGCTCCAATGTAATCTACAAGACTTGATATAGCCTGGTGTTGTACAGTTGAAATTTACATACACCTTAGCCAAATCCATTTAAACTCAGTTTTTCACAATTCCTGACAGTTAATCATAGTAAAAATTCCATGTTTTAGGTCAGTTAGGATCACCAATTTATTTTAAGAATGTGAAATGTCAGAAGGATAGTAGAGAGAATGATTTATTTCAGCTTTAATTTCTTTCATCACATTCCCAGTGGGTCAGAAGTTTACATACACTCAATTAGTATTTGGTAGCATTGTCTTTAAATGTTTTAACTTTGGTCAAACGTTTCGGGTAGCCTTCCACAAGCTTCCCACAATAAGTTGGGTGAATTTTGGCCCATTCCTCCTGACAGAGGTGGTGTAACTGAGTCAGGTTTGTAGGCAACCTTGCTCGCACACGCTTTTTCAGTTCTGCCCACAAATTTTCTATAGGAATGAGGTCAGGGCTTTGTGATGGCCACTCCAATACCTTGACTTTGTTGTCCTTAAACCATTTTGCCACAACTTTGGAAGTATGCTTGGGGTCATTGTCCCTTTGGAAGACCCATTTGCGACCAAGCTTTAACTTCCTGACAGATGTCTTGAGATGTTGCGTCAATATATCCACATAATTTTCCTACCTCATGATGCCATCTATTTTGTGAAGTGCACCAGTCCCTCCTGCAGTAAAGTACCCTCACAACATGATGCTGCCATCCCTGTGCTTCACGGTTGGGATGGTGTTCTTCAGCTTGCAAGCCTCCGCCTTTTTCCTCCAAACTTAACAACGGTCATTATGGCCAAACAGTGCTATTTTTGTTTCATCAGACCAGAGGACATTTCTCCAAAAAGTACGAGCTTTGTCCCCATGTGCAGTTGCAAACCGTTGTATGGCGGTTTTGGAGCAGTGGCTTTTTCCTTGCTGAGCGGCCTTTCAGGTTATGTCGATATAGGACTTGTTTTACTGTGGATATAGATACTTTTGTACCTGTTTCCTCCAACATCTTCACAAGGTTCTTTGCTATTGTTCTGGGATTGATTTGCACTTTTTGCACCAAAGTACGTTCATCTCAAGGAGACAGAACGCGTCTCCTTCCTGAGTGGTATGATGGCTGCGTGGTCCCGTGGTGTTTATAGTTGCAAACTATTTTTTGTACAGATGAATGTGGTAACTTTAGGCATTTGGAAATTGCTCCCAAGATTTAACCAGATTTGTGGAGGTCTACAAATTTTTGTCTGAGGTCTTGGCTGATTTATTTTGATTTTCCTGTGATGTCAAGCAAAGAGGCACTGAGTTTGAAGATAGGCCTTAAAATACATCCACAGGAACACCTCCAATTGACTCAAATGATGTCAATCAGCCGATCAGAAGCTTCTAAAGCCATGACATCCTTTTCTGGAATTGTCCAAGCTCTTTAAAGGCACAGTCAACTTAGTGTATGTCAACTTCTGACCCACTAGAATTGTGATACAGTGAATTATAAGTGAAATAATGTGTCTGTAAACAATTGTTGGAAAAATGACTTGTGTCCTGCACAAAGTAGATGTCCTAACCGACTTGCCAAAACTATTGTTTGTTAACAAGAAATTTGTGGAGTCGTTGAAAAAAGAGTTTTACTGACTCCAAAGTGTATGTAAACTTCCGACTTCAACTGTATGTACAGTCATGCACTGTGTTGGCTATTGACAAGACATAGATGAGTAGTGTGGTCTAAAAGAAGCATATATCTTATATGCTGTATACAGTATCAATATGTGATAAGTGGATGACACATGGTTTAACTATCTCTTGTTCCACATCCTTTGTGTCTACATGTTGTTGTCCCCAGCGCCTAGCTGTGTGTCTGAGACCTGAGAGGACCATTATGCCAGAGATCCACACAGACTCCCTCAACATGAGTACTGTTCCATAGAAGCACCCACGTTGCCAAGAATCCAGCCAGGCACATTATGTTGCTACCAACAGACTCCTGAATGAGAGCCAAATCAGCAGACACAGATCAATCTCATGGAGCATTCGACAAATCTTTTTTTCTGTAGCTCAATGAGTACAATAAACACAAATTGTCTGTTAGTACATCTGTAGATGCTCTACAGAATATCTACAGACTATCGGTAACATTTCAACTAACTATCTACAAATCCTAACCCTAACCTTAACCCTTATCCTAATCCTAGCTCTAACTCTAACCTTCACCCTTCCCCTAACCCTAGCTCTAACTCTAACCTTCACCCTTACCCTTACCCTAACCCTAGCTCTAACTCTAACCTTCACCCTTACCCTAACCCTAGCTCTAACTCTAACCTTCACCCTTCCCCTAACCCTAGCTCTAACTCTAACCTTCACCCTTACCCTAACCCTAGCTCTAACTCTAACCTTCACCCTTCCCCTAACCCTAGCTCTAACTCTAACCTTCACCCTTACCCTAACCCTAGCTCTAACTCTAACCTTCACCCTTACCCTAACCCTAGCTCTAACTCTAACCTTCACCCTTCCCCTAACCCTAGCTCTAACTCTAACCTTCACCCTTATCCTAATCCTAGCTCTAACTCTAACCTTCACCCTTCCCCTAGCTCTAACTCTAACCTTCACCCTTACCCTAACCCTAGCTCTAACTCTAACCTTCACCCTTACCCTAACCCTAGCTCTAACTCTAACCTTCACCCTTCCCCTAGCTCTAACTCTAACCTTCACCCTTCCCCTAACCCTAGCTCTAACTCTAACCTTCACCCTTCCCCTAACCCTAGCTCTAACTCTAACCTTCACCCTTACCCTAGCTCTAACTCTAACCTTCACCCTTACCCTAACCCTAGCTCTAACTCTAACCTTCACCCTTACCCTAACCCTAGCTCTAACTCTAACCTTCACCCTTACCCTAACCCTTATTCTAAACCTAACCCTAACTGTAACCTTAGCAAGCAGTTGCTTATCAACAGATAGTTTGTTGATAGTATGACTATCCAAGTAAAGTGTAACAGGGGACTTTAATGTAAAGATAAAATGAAACATGAATTAATATTCAGTCTGAAAGCATCCTTAAAATACATTTTTATTTTGGACAGATCCCAAGACAGGTTTCTACGGCTTGAGAGAACCACACAATCACAAAGAGCATCTTGCTAAGACTGTCATAATAAGATAAGGTTGTAAGACTGAAGGACACAATGCAGTCACTTCTCATCAATGACTTATTTTTGCTAGGTTATTATTAAGAGTTCAAAAACATAACCCAGTCACATTAAATTACCATTGTATTTTTTTGTGGCGTACCCTTTTAAGCAACCACAGTGAGAAGCAGTTCTGAAAAAAATCTCATCAACATCCCAAAACATAAAATGCAAGGGATATTTTTTAAGAGTATTAGTTCAATAAGATGAATAACCAATATGTATTAATATACATGTCAATAACTGTTTTTCATACAGATAATGTCATTTGTTATGTGTGATAAGTAAAACAAGTTATACTGTGTGGCTGACAAATGGTTGATGTCTTAAACGTTTTTTCAATGGATTTTTACTAACAATAGTTCCTCACCAACATGCAAGTTAAAAGGATTAGGCCTACCTCAAAGAATGCAGTTAGCAGATGAGACCAAATAACCTGCTAAAAGTATTTCATTTTTGGTTATGCTTTATTTCATAGTCCTTTATTTACCTGGAATTTACTTGGAAATGTAGGTGAAATGATAATAACATAATTATTGTTATGCATTTGGTTTCTGGGCCTTTCCCAATTGTTTTGAACCAGTTGGTACCCATTTGACCAGTTTCTTAGTAAATACCAGTTGCAAAGGGACTATAAAATATTTTCTCCCAAGTGTTTGTTGTTGGGATAAACAACTTCCAGTGTTTTCTGCCTTAAATCCGTCTAAATGTTGTAGATAGGTCAAAGCTTTATATAATATGTATTGATATTTCGCCTCTCCAGACAAAAAACAAAAACTTTTATTTTCTCTCTATTTGACCAGACTGTTTGAACTGTTACTCAAATCAAAGCCTATCAGAGATTGTAACATGTTTCCATTTATTCTCGACCTTTGTTTAATTTATCTTCAGAGAATAATGTGTTGAGCCGTTTTAATTATGCTATATAATATCTGAAATGTTTTGTGATTTCGGTCTTTCTAAATAGAAAAGGAAGCATGGAGGTCCCTGTATTTATAGGATGTGGCAGCAAATGTTATCGTATACATGTAATGAGAAGTAAAAAAAATATATATATATAAACATATGTATTACATCCTTGTGTTTTGTCCACTTTCTTCTTCTTTGTCTTCTTCTTCTTCTTACCATTACTATATATTGTATTTTTTTATAACAACAACACCATGATTTGATCGCTTGCTGCTGTTCATCTTGACAGAAACAGTAAACGTAAGTAAATGTTCAGAGCTGAACGTGTGCAGAGGCAGGGGTGTCCATTATAGATAGCTGTCCCTCTCATGTCTTTGTGGTTGCCGTCGCTGTACACCCTAATGAGCGATTCTAATTAAAAGCCTGATTTGCAATATCCAGAAATCATCAACATACAACGCAATAGAACAGCCTCAAATGGTTTTAATTAAAGGTTTTATTAAACAGAACAACTCCTCCCCGCCCCAGAAGACCTTGATCGCATCAAGGTCCTCTGGTATGAGGAGAACAGAATATCAATGGGTTTGTTTACACAATTCCTCATTTGGGTATTTCTACATAGGGGAGCTGAGCGCCACACATCAAAGCCCCTTTGTGTGGGTCGTAGCAGTAGAGTTGTATCTCAAACAGACCTGCAGAAGAGACATGAAAGCACTGGCTCAATGGCTGCTCCTATATTACCATCTGCTTATTACTTCACTGTGTGAAGAAACGCTGCAGAGAAATTTAAGGACTACACTGTCACCAAAGGAACTACACAGCTTGCCACAATGTTAGACAAAAGGCAGACACCCTCAGTGTATAATGTATAACATGACGAACAAGAAGGGGAATATTTTGTCTTGTCATTTTCAGATCAGGGATTTGATTTTGCTATTCGAAGTAGCAACGCTCAAATTGCAGGCCTGCCTTTCTAACCTCTAGGCTACCACTATGCAATCTGTCTTGTTTCATTTCAAGGGTGTCAATCAATATGAGGCGCAAATACAGAGTAGATGAACCATCTGGTGTTTAGGGAAGAAGAGAGATACAACGTTAATTAACCTGGGATCTAAATTTATGTTCCAAAGATAGAAGAATAACAACATTAAAAACAAAAACAGAGTTTGGTCAATTGATGGAACCTACTACATGTGCCCGTGATTGCTTAGAAATGGATGACTTGGTCCAGAGCCTGATTGCATGTCTTCTCATCGGTCAAACCTCCTAAGCAACAATGAACAACATAGAGGGGGAGGGAGAGAGAGCGAGAGCGAGCATAATGTATAATTGCCACAATCACCAATCCTTGCAAAATGAAACATCAACCCACCAACTCGTTGGCCTCTGAACAATACCTTCTCCCTCCCATCTTACCCCAAGCACAAAATCACCGGTGGAGAAGTCTAGTTCCACAGTGCTTCGTTTTCTGTTTCCCTACAGGTTCCTTGTTGCAGTGATGATTTATGGGGCCAGGAAGACACCAAATGTATTTCCATCCCCATTTGGTAGAGAGACACTTTCCAGAAACAATTATGCTTCTGGGGCTCATTACAAGAAAATCGTGTTTGTATTGGTACTGGTACATGTGCTTTACTCGTGGCAACAGATGATGTGATAAAGGCCAAATACATCAGTCATACACAGTAATGATGTAAGTCTCTATAACCCCAAGCATCTTAACCTTTAGAACTTTACCCCATTGCTCTTTGACATTTCAGGAATGTAGGGAAAGTTATGACTTATATATGCAATATAAGAACTGAATTGTTTTCTTTCCTTACCAGATGTTTATTAGGCTATACATTTACATTACATTTACATTTAAGTCATTTAGCAGACGCTCTTATCCAGAGCGACTTACAAATTGGTGCATTCACCTTATGACATCCAGTGGAACAGTCACTTTACAATAGTGCATCTAAATCTTAAAGGGGGGGGGGGGTGAGAAGGATTACTTATCCTATCCTAGGTATTCCTTAAAGAGGTGGGGTTTCAGGTGTCTCCGGAAGGATATTTTGTTCTCGGTTCTCTTATATTCCTAATATAAGAGAACCGAGAACAAAATACCGAAAGAGTAACACATCCTTTATATTCTATCTGATAACCCACCACTACATAATTCCCTATTCAGTTCCAGTTAAAATCACAATGAAGTTAAAAAAAATACATTATCCGCAAATCACACTGTAGGCCCAATTAAATAAGTAACCGAGTACAATCACTAGACTAGATGACATTGAGCGATAGACTGGATATGAAACTGAAATACTGCGGCGTAGAGACGGTTAACTTTTAGTACTACCTGCCAGTTTTAGGACCCAGTGTAGGCTAATCTGAAATCACGAGGGTGCCGCGAAACTTCCGGGAACGCTTGCGAATCAAACTTGGCCACTGGGTCTCTGCAGACAGACTCAGCTCAATGGGCAGACCAGTCCGGAGTATGGGGTTTGAGAAGCCAATGAGAGAAGTGAACAATTATTTCTTGGTTGTTAATTTTCTCAAAATCTCAAGGCACAACCGAGATTCCAGACAATTTCTTAAGTAGCTGAACATGTTTTTACTGCAACCTCGTGAAGAAACAACTTTATATCAAAGGATTGCCTTCGATTTGTCGGTCTGCACATACGCAGTTCTGCGCGAGACGATCGTTAGACCCGATGACGAGTTTCTGC
The DNA here is from genome assembly GCF_021184085.1 of Oncorhynchus gorbuscha. NCBI lineage: Eukaryota > Metazoa > Chordata > Actinopteri > Salmoniformes > Salmonidae > Oncorhynchus > Oncorhynchus gorbuscha. The sequence goes on from NC_060176.1 coordinate 66,997,403, forward strand.
GCATGATCTTAGCTAGCCAACGTTACCATGACGTCACCTACAAGCGTGATCGGGGATGTTGTATTGGAGAAGCAGTTTCTGTCTATCCTCATACTGTATCGTCTTTGCTATTATTATGCTGGGAAAGTGGAAGCTTATTTTCCCTCTCGCATAATCATGTTGTATCCTAGTCGACAAAGCCTAATTCTGTATTTTCTATCATTTGGCGCGTTTGTGAACGGGAACGGACAACTAGGTGACTCTAAACTAAATGAAAGGCCGTATGTAGTCCTACAGAATCAAAATTTGGGTAAGGTTTGCGGGTTAATGTGTAGCCTATTGCAGGCCCGTGTTCCTAGACAACAGGGGCGCACCTGTTGGCAATAAAATAAGAATGTAGGCTTATCTTCTAAATAACGTGTGTAGACGTATGCAACCTTGATTTTGTTATTTTAATGTTAATTGAAGGCTATTAGTGCCATGTTTTTTCAGCAAAGTCCTCCTAACCTGTAGTTCTTTATTTGCGATGTGTTCTCGTGAGAGGGCGGAGCTGCGACGAATGGTCTAAAATCTCTTTCATGTATGTGCTTGTAACATTGTATTTTTTTCTATTGCAGTTGTACTTATTAGCGTCTTATCTATCCTGCTGGTGGTGATGATTGTCATGGCAGTTTGTGTGTATAAACCATTGCATCGCCGGTGAAGCAGTATACAGCAACGTCATGCCTACTGTCCGACTGGATCCAAGGGAATCAACAATCAAGGGAATCAACAATCAAGGGAATCAACAATCAAGGGAATCAACAATCAAGGGAATCAACAATAATAAAAAAACAGTCTACACATATCTGTCTGATAAACTGGAATGTTAGACAATAGGCACTGGGTCCCTCATTTTTATATTAAACTTATTCATCTTAGTTTTTTCCCCTCCAGTATAGGCTACACTGGTTGAATTAATGTTTCCACGTGAAATAGAGGTTGATGTCTGTGCCCAGTGGGATGTTATTGTGTTAAAAAAAAAACTGTATTTAACTAGGCAAGTCAATTAAGAACAAATTCTTATTTTCAATGACGCCTAGGAATAGAACGACAGATTTCTTTTACCTTGTCAGCTCGGGGATTCGAGCTTGCAACCTTTCGGTTACTAGTCCAACGCTCTAACCACTAGGCTACCTGCCACCCCGTGTGTCTTGATTAGGCCATATAAAATGTTAATTGATATGATTATTTTATATTTTTTGTGAAGGTAACTTAATATTCCTGCTGCTGTCATTGTTTACTGGAATTTTAATGTATTGTTTATATTTGTCTTATATTATTTATATTTTTGCTTATTTACCCTGATATATTGGAGTATTATTAAAATGCCCCACCACAAGGTACTACTGAAGTAAAAAAAAAAAACATGATTAAAAAACTATCATACATTGGGTTGACTGTGTGTGTTGAGTGACATGAATGATATATTACATTGACATTTTAGTCATTAAGTAGACGCTCTTATCCAAAGCGACAGTGAATGCATACATGTTTTATTCTTACTACTCCCCTGTGGGAATCAAACCCACAACCCTGGCATTGCAAGTGCCATGCTCTACCAACTGAGCCATACGTAACCAAAGCTATGTGGACTACTGCTTGTCGAACATCTCATCCCAAAATCCTGGGCATTAATAATGAGTTGGTCCCCCTTTGCCGCTACAACAGCCTCCAATATTCTGGGAAGGCGTTCCACTAGATGTTGGAACATTGCCTCCATTCAGCCACAAGAGTATTAGTGAGGTTGGGCGATTAGACCTGGCTCCCTGTTGGCGTTACAATTCACCCCAAAGGTGTTCGATGGAGTTGAGGTAAGAGTTAGGGAGATGTCAGCCTATCCCCTCAATAGTCCTGAATCCAAGTGTTTGACATGGGGAGGGGACCAGTAACTTTATTATCAATCTTTATCAGTGTAGAAGCAACAGTAATTCTTCATGCTTTGGTTATCATACCTTGATCTGGGGAGTAGATCCCTCCCCAGCGTAAGGTACAAGCCCATGTTGATTGGGGCATGATCTTAGATCCTACTCTGACAAGTATTATAAATATGGGCCCAGATCCAGCAGAGCACTCTGTTTCCATGACTATAGATTAAAGGGATAAGTTCATTCAGCCTCTTTAAACTGTTGTTTAGTGAATGTAATGACGAATATAAGTCTGATGCTCATTGATGAGTGTTCCCATCAAGAGTGCTAATGCACAGCACACACATTCGTGTGGTGATCAAATGCATGAAGAGGCTGTTTTGAGTGGCATGCCCCCAAGCTGTTTGTCTGCCCTCTCTCAATCGCATTTACACTCATTTCAGTGCACATTTCTCAAACCTTAAACCATTTGTTTGTACAGAATTTTTTTATTTTTATGTATGCAATTTAGCAGAAGCCTTTATCCCAAATGCTTTGGCTCAATCTATAAACTAACTATAAACTATTATTAAATCACTTTAATTATTTGTTAACATTTAGATACTTATAGCTTAAGCATTATTAATATTCATAAGCATTTAAAATATATAAACATGTATAATGGATTATTCATGTATTATAAAGTGTTACTCAATCATTTGGGTCATTTGCACACAACAAACCTGAAGAAATGGGAGACTGATAAATTAAGCTACACTATATATACACAAAAGTATGTGGACACCCCTTCAAATGAGTGGATTCGGCTATTTCAGCCACACCTGTTGCTGACAGGTATATAAAATCGAGCACACAGCCATACAATCTCCATTGACAAAAATTGGCAGTAGAATGGCCATACTGAAGAGCTCAGTGACTTTCAATGTGGCACCACCATAGGATGCCACCTTTCCAACAAATCAGTTCGTCAAATTTCTGCCCTGCTACAGCTGCCCCGATCAACTGTAAGTAATGTTATTCTGAAGTGGAAAGGTCTAGGAGCAACAACGGCTCAGCCGCAAAGTGGTAGGCCACACAAACTCACACAACAGGAACGGCGAGTGCTGAAATGTGTAAAAATCGTTGGGACTCGGTTGCAACATTCACTGCCGAGTTCCAAACTGCCACTGCAAGCAACGTCAGCACAAGAACTGTTCGTTGGGAGTTTCCTGAAATGGGTTTCCATGGCAGAGCAACCGCACACAAGCCTAACCTCACCATGCACAATGCCAAGCGTCAGCTGGACTGGTGTAAAGCCTGACGCCATTGGAATCTGGAACAGTGGAAAAGCCTTCTGTGGAGTGATGAATCATGCTTCATCATCTGGCATTCCATCGGACGTATCTGGGTTTGGCAGGTGCCAGGAGAACCCTACCTGCCCGAATGTATTGTGCCCACTGTAAAGTTTGGTGGATGAGGAATAATGGTTTGGGGCTATTTTTCATGGTTCGGGCTAGACCCCTTAGTTCAAGTGAAAGGAAATCGTAACACTACAGCATACAATGACATTCTAGATTATTATGTGCTTCCAACTTTGTGGCAATAGTTTGGGGAAGGCCCTTTCCTGTTTCAGAATGATAATGCCCCTGTACACAAAGTGAGGTCCATACAGAAATGGTTTGTCGAGATCGATGTGGAAGAACTTGACTGGCCTGCACAAAGCCTTGACCTCAACCCCATCGAACATCTTTTGGATTAATTGGAACCCTAATTGCGAGCCAGGCCTAATCGGCCAATATCAGTGCCCGACATCACTAATGCTCTTGTGGCTGAATGGAAGTAAGTCCCCACAGCAATGTTCCAACATCTAGTGGAAAGCCTTCACAGAAGAGTGAAGGCTGTAATAGCAGCAAAGGCAGGATCAACTCCATAATAATGCTAATGATTTTGGAAGGAGATGTACGACGAGCAGGTGTCCACATAACATACTTTTAGTCATGTAGTGTATGTACTGCCAAAAATCATTATAAATCAAATTCATACAATATGTTACGATTTTTTTGTGCTTAAGATCCTGGACGAGATCTTTAAGTGTTGCAGCAGACAATAGTGAGACCGGTTGCATAATGCTGAAAACACGTAAGACGTCCTGATGTAGCTGTTGGTTTCAAAGAGATTCTCAAATGGCACTCACTCACATGCCAGTCAAAATGAGAAGGGATCAATAACACAATACGTGACAGAAAAGGTGACAGCATTTTTCTATAAGCATCTAAAATGAAAATCTGCCCCAAACCATAAATCCCTCGCTTGAAATGTCAAATTGTACTAAAATCCACAATGAATAAGAATATTTGGAAAAGACACCCAAAACGATTGGAAAATTTGTTTATCCCTGGTTGCTAATTTGTTTGTGTCTATAATTTTGGTTTTTCGTGTGAAATCTGGAAAGATGACGGATGTTTGATTATGAAATCACTCTTAGTTCATGAAGAGGGCTAATATAATTTTCAATCCCATTTCAGAGTTGATTCCTTCTACACAATATAGTGCTCATGTACTGTACTGTGTATCCGCCATAATATTCTTATGGCATCCAATTTAATTACTGTAAACAGTTCAGACGCTCTAATTTGTCAGTGTGGATACATGGAGCAGATGTCAGGATTTGAATCAAGCCAGTTACTATATTTAGCCCAACAAAACATACAATTAATTCATAGATCTATAGGGTAATCCAACCATAAAGTATATACCAATGATTATTGATGAAACAATGCACAGGAAATTACTGTGACATATTAATCCAGTGTTTAAAATCTGTGAAATGGAGTCATTGAATGGTTAATGATCAGAGCAGGCATTTGTCTGAAAAACAAATGAAGGATTGTGCTTTTGTGATCTGAACAATGAATAGGTTTGTGCCATCTGCTGTTAATCTTAGCAAAAAGCAGATTTACTTGTAACAGAATCAGCCGCAGTTCACCCGAATTGAAATAAAGTGCATTTATTGAAGAAATGTTTTTTAATCCAACATCACAGATTTCAAATGTTTTCACAAATTCTTATTAACATGTTAAAAAATAAGCTTACCTGCTAGCAAATAAAGCAGTACAAAGACATTTCCCAATAAATCTAATCAAAGCGAACCCTGGTACATTAGAGACTGTCCTACGGTTTGGCAATTTGATCATTAGCTGTTTAGTGCTCTAGCCCCCAGAAAACAGAACAGACGAAGCGATGCATCAGAAACATGTCCAAAGTGCTGTTGGTTATCACTGTAATTAACTACATTGGTTAATCCCTTTTTTATCCACCAACACCACTGGATAGGAAACATTTTTGAAGCCCCTTGATCACAGCTTTAAAGATGAGACCTTTCAAATGTTCTCCGGTGTCTTTAGTAGGTCTGGCCTGAGTGGCATTATAACACTAACACTGACTCCCCCTCCCAAAACCAATCGTATCTGTGGCCTAAGCCAAAATGGATCCCTAGACCCTACTATGCCCTACTGGGGAGATCTGCAATATGGTGAAAATGGCTCATCAGAGGAAAAGGTATTATTACCATATTACCATATCGCATACACCTGTCAAATCTTATCAGATCTGTACAAGAGCATAGGGCATAGGTAGGGTCTAGGGATCCATTTAGAATTGGACATGTGAGAGGGGAATGCTTAGCCTGGTTGCCAGTCTCTGTTTAGCTAACATTCCACTCTTTGTACTCTATGTCATGTGCCAAAGACATTGACTGGTACCCAGACTAGGAAATGCTCCCTTCAGTACAAAATAATGATGCTAAACTGAGCTGGCATCCATGTTTGATCTCAGATATCTTGCACGTCACTCAGCCCACAGGTCAGTCTGTAGTTACAAGATAAAAAAAAGAGACAGCAGTCCTTAAAACCCTGTTGTGTTTGAGGTCTGATGGCCATATTCTTCTACATTTAAGGGACGAAAAATTTAATCGCCAATAGATAGCCTACAATGATCCATGTTTGGACCCTGGTTGCTTGCGAGCGCCTCTGAACCATGTGTATGCTACTTTATCAGGTAGGCACAGTGGCTTCTGCTATTGCTTTGTTGAGTTGTGGTGCTGATGCTTAACGGTGCTCAGGGACCATTGGTGATGGCCAACAAGATGGACCACCTCCAAAATAACAACCAATTTAATAACACCTGGTTTCTGGTGCAAGTCAAGAACCTCCGTCTTTTTGTGCATGTTTGAATTACCATGTTCATTTTCACACTGTGTCAATTACAACACGAATACAAAACATGAATTCCTGCAGCACAAGAAGAATCTTACTTTTGTCTTTTCCCATGAATGACAGGTTTTGATTGAAAGTTATGCAGTGTCAGGCAAACAAGAAAAAGGGACGGCAGCACCACCATGCCATCCTGTTCAAAGTAGAACAAATCCTAATCGATGACCAGAAAACTGCATTCGATGTGTCTACAATAAACTAATATACTGCACTTTCACTATAGTTTCAACGAAAAGGAACTGTAGAACAATGGAACCCTGAGATATTCAATCTTTCAGTCTGGCCGTGAACCTCTGTCAAATGGCTGTGTGAACACTGGAGTTCCATTCCCAGAGTCATATTCATAATAGGGCAGGTAGACCCTACCTGTTTCAGTCAGCTTGCTTCTGTTTGGTGCCTCGTGGACATGACCCAGAGCTCTGAAAGAACAACCTTCCAGAGCTCTGAAAGCCACAACTAAAGCAGCTAACAGCCACAAGCGACTGGTGGCACCTTAATTGGGGAGGACGGTCTCATAGAAATGGCTGGAATGGAATCAATGGAACGGTATTAACCACATCAAACATGGTTTCCTTGTCTTTGATTCCATTCCCCCATTATTGTCATCTGTCCTACCCTCACCAGCCTCCTGTGCTACCTGCCACAGGTTTAACCGGCTCTTGGCAACACCCAACTAATTCAAATCACAGGTTGTAACCCTGACATTCCAGTGAAATTAAACAGTTCCCAAAATAATCTCAAAGAATACATGGATTCCTCTTCGGGAGAGGAGTGGCTGACTCTTAAAAGGACAGGAGGAATCAAGGATTTGACAGCGTGTACACTTTCGAGACAGAGCCTAAGTGTTATATAGAAATACAAATATAGCAACATATTTGTTGATGTTTTTTAAACAAAAATAGGTATCAAAGTATTAAATACAGATGGTTATGTTAATGACAATGTTGTTACATGGAGGTTTTGCCGGTGTCATGGTGGATTGCATTGGAGAAGGGGGGGGGTGTGGGGGTTGGATTGGGAGGGGGTGTGATGGTGGCTGCTTCTTGATTTATAAATAGTTCATGCAGGTATGGCAAGGCGTGGTCTTAATAACCATTTTCCCCCCTCATATTTTCCTCTTTTTTACTTCTCTGTGAGCGAGAGCTGCAATATCCTCTCCAGCTCCTCCACTTCCTCTTTCCTCCTCCTCTCCTCCTCGGCTTGGGCCCGGGCCGACAGCTCCATGGCCATGCGGAGGTCCATGTCAGGGCTGGAGGTCGAGGTGCTTGAGTTGGCCAGACTCGATGTGGTGTCTCCCAAGTCCACCAGCGCCCCCTCTGTGATGCTTCTGGAACAACAGATGTTGGTATCAGAAAGAGAAGAAAGGCTTGGAATGTTTCTTTCCTGGACGACAGTTGTCCATTGTGAATAACTACCAACTTCCTTTTAAAAGCACCTATCCACATACTGCACACCTGACCATACCTAAGCAAAGCTGAAAAAATTGTGCTTTTAATGCTAAGTTGTTTGGACACGTGCTTGCAATACCAGGTCTGTGGGTTTTGTGCTAATTGAAAGTCACTTTGGGCAAAAGTGAATAGTGTAGCCAGTGATGTGCAGGAATACTTTGTGAATACCTGCCCTGAACTTAGTCACTGTTACTACCTGGCGACAACCCGGTACTCTACCCTGAACCTTAGAGACTGCTGCCCTATGTACAGAGTCATGGAACACTGGTCACTTTAATAATGTTTACATACTGTTTTACCCACTTTATATGTATATATTGTATTCTAGTGATGGCTCATCCTATATAACTACTGCTGTACAAACCTTTTCTATTCGTATACTGTCCATACTTTCTCTCATATATATTATTATATATAATCACACACATACACACACACACACATGCACACGCAAGCACACACACACCTCGTTTTGATATTTCTTAATTTCTTTCTTTGTATTTTGTGGATTTGTGTGTATTGTTTTATATTGTTAGGTATATGGCACTGTTGGAGCTAGAAACATAAGCATTTCGCTGCACCAGCAACAACTTTAGAAAAATATGTGTACACACCCAATACAATTTGATTTACCTGTCACTCTGGCTACTGAGAATAGGGTCCGTGAGGTCCCCATTGGCATCTTCCCAGGTCACTTCCTAGAGGAAAAAATTAAGGGTGGAGTAGGTAAGGTAAAATGCTTGGCACGTCGCAAATAGAACTGGTATAAATGTAACGGACATAATTCCCTATAATATCAGTTCTACACAATCTGTTTTGTAATATTCTGGCCTCCTGAACAGACACAGATCCCAGGTAAAAAAAGATGAGAAGTGAGGCGGAGGAGTCCGTGAGAGCAAGAGGACCTGACGAGGAGTGTGTGTGGCGTGTGTGTGTGTGGCGTCTCAGACCTGTTCCGGGTCTCCACCACCGGACTCCAGCAAACTCTGGTGGATGGCGTACTGCAGTAGCTCCTCGTCGTGGTTGGATACGGGCATGTGGCGGCTGCTGCCCCCATCTCCTCTGTGGCGGTAGTGTGCAGGCACCTTAAATACAGAGGGACACACCTGGAATACAGGGGGAACTGGAGGGAACAGAAATAGAGAATGTTGTTATTATTGGTAAGCTGTCAATATCGACATTTCTAATGAAATTGATATGGATACATTTACATACACTTAGCAGACACTCTTATCCAGAGCGACTTGCAGAAGCAATTAGGGTTAAGTGCATTGCACAAGGACACGTCAACAAAGTTTTCACCTAGTCGGCTTTGGGATTCGAACCAGCAAACTTTTGGTTACTGGCCCAACGCTCTTAACCGCTAGGCTACCTGCCGCCAAACATTCCTATTTGTTGTTCAGCTGTCAGAAGCAACTGAAGAAATTAATTTGAGAAATCTGTTCATAATAACCCATGGGAATGAATGCCGTGGTCACTTCACCCAGGTCAGCGGAATGAGTGTGCCTACCTGCAGCTTCACCGCCGTCTTCCTCCGAGGGTGTGGGCGTGGCAGCCGAGGGTGGCGTGTCCAGGGGTTCGCACGTACTGCATTTGTTGACACCACCAAATGAAATGCGAGCATTGAGCACGTGGAACAGGGGAATCTCTGTATGAGAGGAAACAAAGACGTATAACCTTTATGCATCCCGTTATTTAAAAGCAAATGCCTCTATGGTGAGCCTTTCATAGTGGTACTTGGTGAGTATGTGTGTGTGCAGTTTTTCTCAATCAGGGGCCGTATTTATCAAGCGTGTCAGAGTATGAGTGCTGATTTAGGGTCAGTTTTGCTTTATAGTTCACATAGAATAAGATTACATGAAAAGGGGTACCTGATCCTAGAACAGCACTCCTCTGAGATGCTCAATTCAGTCTGCCCCAGATCTTTAGTGTTTGAATGAGCTAAGTCGCACAAGCATTTTGTGTAAACATTCTCATTTCTTCACTCTTCCACAGAGGATTAACTGTACCTATTTTTACAGGGAACCCCGGAGGGAATTTGAGGGTGACAAAATCCCGTAGCCGGGCGAAGTGGCTGCTGGTCCGAGCCATGAGATCGATGATAGGGGTGACCTGCTCCACCAGGGAGAGAGGGTGTTCCTCGCTCATCCACAATGTGCCCTTGAATCTGGACATATCAGGGTCATATTCATTAGTGCACACTGTAGCAATACTTTTTGCAACGGAAAACAAAAACGTGTTTCTTATTGGACAAGTTCAGGTCGTCTCTCCCTGTTTCATTCCATTTTTTTTGTTTTGGTGCCTGTTACGGATACAAGTATCCTGTGTGTGTGTGTATCCTGTGTGTGTGTTTCTTTTCTCTCCTTCTCCCCTCACAAGTGAAAATCATCACTCCCCAATCAGTCAACAATCAATCATCAATCAGAAGACACACCTCCTCCTGTTTCCTACCCAATCACAGTTCCTTTCCCTTGGTTTAAAAACCCCATCAGTTGTTTGCTCAATCTCTCTGTAAATGCCATGTCTGTAGATCTCTCGGTTTCACTCTCTCTTTTGTGTATTAACCTCTCTTTTGTTTGAGCACCTCCATAGCACTTTTTCATCACCTGTGAGTATTGTTTTGGTTATGGTGTTTGTTTGTTTGCTGGTGAGAAAAGGGGAAACCAAGACAAGTCGCCCATGGGCATACACTACCCGTAGGTAGACTTTTAAATACACTAGTTAGAACTGGGCGGACCACCCACTGTATTTTTGGTTAGTTAGTTAGCTATTGTTAAAGTAGGCTAGTCTAGCTTAGGGGTGTTTTTGAATACTTGTTTCTTTCCTTGGGTCCAGCTCAGCCCCTTTTCCTGCTCCCCTCCCATTACCTTGTGTTTACAAATAAACCTTGTTTGATAGTAGATTTCAGTTGTCGTGGTTATTTCGTTCTCACTTTTACTTTGTCACAATTATTATTTGCATGAGTTATGTTATGGGTCTCATTACCATCCCCACCTAGACTGTCGGGCCAAAAGGGATTCGTAACATAAGTGGGGGCTCGTCCGGGATCTGTCATAACTGACACCCATGCCGCTCATGTAGATTGTGATAGTGTTATACTTCAGTGTTGAGCGTTACAGCTTAAGTAGCATTAGTGTTTGCTATTTTCGTTGGCTCTTGTGAATTAGTTCAGATGGCTACTTTTGATTTGAAATCATTTTTTGATAACCCTTCGTGGGAGGTTTTTGACAAATGTCGTAGAGTTGACTTAATGACCGTGGCTGACCATTATTCAATATTGATTCCGCAGAGTTTAGTTAAGGCGGAAGTTAAACAGCTAGTGTTAAATGTATTGTTGGAAGAGCAGGTGCTTGTGTTACCGCTGCCTGAGCCTACTACCCTTGTAGGGGATGTTGCTGCTCCTGTAAGCCCATTGGTGTTTGATAATGAGGGCGAGGCTAAAACACCAGCCACATTGTCCGGTTTTGATCCACTCTCCCCACTGTCAAACGGTGATGCCAGGAGGGATGTCCGTTTAGCACAGTTCCAACTGGAGGCGGAAGAGAGCCCAAATTAGGCGAGAGACTCTCCAGTTGGAGATGTGTAAAATTGAGACAGAAAAAGGACGAGAACAGCGGTAGATGACATTTAAAATGCGCCAGATGGAACTGGAGGCAGAGACAGCAAGGCTAGCCTTCGTTCCTACTGTGCCTGTTAGTGAGCCGTCCTCAAACAAGTTTGACATTAGTAGGCAGATAGCCTTAGTACCTTTGTTCAGAGAGTCGGGAGGTTGACTCCTATTTTTGTGTATTTGAGCGTATAGCCGTAGCATTGAAATGGCCTGAAGACATATGGTGCCTAATGCTTCAGTGTAAATTAACTGGTAAAGCCCAAGAGGTTTTGTCAGCGCTACCTCTGGAGGACAGTTTGAATTATGAAGGGGTCAAAGCTACTGTTCTACGTGCCTATGAGCTTGTGCCTGAGGCATACCGACAGCGATTTAGGTCTCATAGAAAGTCTTCTAGTAAGGCTTATGTGGAATTTGCTAGAGACAAGGGAAATCTGTTTGATAAATGGCATGCTGCTAGTAAGGTAACTGATTTCAACTCTCTCCGTGAGTTAATCTTGTTGGAAGAGTTTAAAAATTGCTTACCCGAACGCATTGTAGTTTACCTAAACGAACAAAGTATCCTCACTGGCAGAAGCGTCTGTGTTGGCAGACGAGTTTGTGTTGACGCACAAGAGTGTATTTTCGGCTCAAACTGAGAGTAGAGCCACTGAGTTTCCTACCTTTAGTCCTAGTCGACCAGCAGTAGTATATCAAGCACACCAGAATAATGAGCGTCCCTGTTTCTATTGTCATAAAGTGGGACATATGATTAATGATTGCTTCCTGCTTAAACGCAAACAAGGGATGCCTCTTCGTGCCAAGCCACCAACAGGTGTTGCTCTAATTCGTACGGTTGTGAGGTCTGCAACAAAACAGGTGCCTCAGGGTAACTGTAGTTTGAAAGTCTCAGTCCCCGACCGCAGTTATGAACCATTCATTTCCGAGGGATTTGTGTCCCTAACGAATGACGAAGCGTCTCAGCGTCCGGTTAAAATCCTTATAGATACTAGTGCGGCGCAGTCGTTTATATTGTCTGTTGTGTTGCCCTTATCTGACAGTACATACTGTGGTTCCAGTGTGTTAGTGCAGGGTATTGAAATGGGTTTTGTCCCAGTGCCATTGCACTTTGTGAACGTACACCGAGTTAATCAGTGGAATATTCAGAGTGGGGGTACGTCCTAAGTTGCCAGTGAAAGGTGTGACCTTTATAATGGGTAACGATATTGCCGGAGGAAAGGTAGTACCCGTATTGGAAGTATTGGATAAAAGTGACCTCTCTCTCGAATGAGCTGGCACAGAGTTATCCACATGTGTTCCCCGCTTGTGCTGTCACTCGTGCTCAGGCACGACAAGAGGGTGATGAGATGGATTTGTCGAACACTGTTCTGTTCAAAGAGGTTGATCAAGAGGATGGATTGTGTGATACCTCTGAGAAGCTGATCACCTCTGACAAACAGCCCAGGAAAGAATCAAAGAACGTTGAACTTATTGCTGATGCAATACAGTTACCAGTCACTCGTGAGCAGCTGATTGTACAGAATTATGATTTGGAGATCCGCCACAAAAGGGATTTGTAACATAAGTGGGGGCTCGTCCGGGATGCTGCTGTCTATCCAGTCAGGTCTGGTTCATTTAACGGATAGACAGGCTAATGATATTGTGAGGCTACCTCAGTTTTCCATGTCTCTTTAATGACGTTCCTACTCGCACAAACGTGTTGGAACATGACATGAATGTTGGAAATGCTACACCTATCAAGCAACACCCATATCGTATCAACGCTTCCAAGAGGAAGATAATGAGGGATGAGGTGAAATATTTGTAGGAGAATGACCTGGCTACGCCAAGTTCCAGCCCTTGGAGTTCTCCTTGCATTTTGGTTCCTAAACCTGATGGTACGTCCAGGTTATGTACGGGTTATGTACGGATTATCGAAAGGTAAATTCTGTCACAATGCCAGATTCGTTCTCGTTACCCAGACTGCACGACTGTATCGACACTATTGGTGCTGCTAAATATGTAACTAAGTTGGACCTCTTAAAAGGTTACTGGCAGGTTCTGTTATCTAAGAAGCACATGAAGTTTTCTGCCTTTGACCCCAGACAACTTCCTACAGTACTCAGTCATGGCTTTTGGGATGCGAAATGCACCAGCCACTTTCCAACGACTGGTTAACTCCGTATTAGCTGGCATTCCTAATTGTAGTGCATACCTTGATGTCCTAGTGATTTATTGGTCTGAGTGGTCAGATCATGTTGACTCTCTAAGGGTAGTATGTAAACTGTTGGCAGCTGCTTCTCTAACCCTGAACTTGGCAAAGTGTGAGTTTGGGAAGGCTACTGTTACCTATCTCGGTAAAGAGGTTGGCCATGGACAGGTGCGCCCTGTTGATGCCAAGGTCTTGGCTATAACTGCATTTCCCTGCACCTACCACCAGACGAGAGCTACGCCGCTTTTTAGGGATGGTTGGCTACTACCGTAGCTTCTGTAAAAGTGTATCTGCGGTAGTTGCTCCATTGACCGATTTGCTTAGTCCAGCTAGACCATTTGTGTGGTCCCCTGATTGTAAGAGAGCTTTTGAATCTGCGAAAGCACTCTTATGTAATACACCTGTACTTGCTGCTCCGGATTTTGAACAACCGTTCAAACTTGAGGTAGATGCTAGTGCCAGAGGTGCTGGTGCTGTTCTACTGCAGCAGGACAAGAGTGGAGTAGATCATCCCGTTTGTTATTTTTCCCGTAAATTTAATAAATGTCAAACTATGCGACAATAGAACAAGCAGCTCTTGCTTTGTTGTTGGCTCTGCAATACTTTGAAGTATATATTGGTTCCAGTGCCCTACCAGTGATTGTATATACTGACCATAACCCCTTAGTTTTTCTCCACTGACTGTACAACCAGAACCAGCGCCTTATGTGTTGGGCGCTGATTGTACAGAATTATAATTTGGAGATCCGCCACAAAAAGGGTTCTGATAATGTGTTTGCGGATGCTTTGTCTCGTGTGTAATTGTTGTATGTTTTGCAAGGTTGTTGACTTTGTTATTGTTGTGAGTATTCATTGAAATACTGTAGTCGCAATCCCTAGGGTTGCTCTTTTAAGGGTGGGAGTGTTACGGATACTAGTATCCTGTGTGTGTGTTTTTTCTCTCCTCCCCTCACAGGTGAAAATCATCACTCTCAAATCAGTCAACAATCAATCATCAATCAGAAGACACACCTCCTCCTGTTTCCGTACCCAATCACAGTTCCTTTCCCTTGGTTTAAAAACCCCATCAGTTGTTTGCTCAATCTCTCTGTAAATGCCATGTCTGTAGATCTCTGTGTTTCACTCTCTCTTTGTGTATTAACCTCTTTTTGTTTGAGCACCTCCATAGCACTTTCATCACCTGTGAGTATTGTTATGGTGTTTGTTTGTTTGCTGGTGGGAAAAGGGGAAACCAAGACAAGTCGCCCATGGGCATACACTACCCGTAGGTAGACTTTGTTAAATACACTAGTTAGAACTGGGCGGACCACCCACTATTTTTGGTTAGTTAGTTATTGTTAAAGTAGGCTAGTCTAGCTTAGGGTGTTTTTGAATACTTATTGTTTCTTTCCTTGGGTCCAGCTCAACCCCTTTTCCTGCTCTCCCCCCCATTACCGTGTGTTTACAAATAAACCTTGAGTTTGACGATAGATTTCAGTTGTCGTGGTTATTTCGTTCTCACTTTTACTTTGTCACAATTATTATTTGCATGAGTTATGTTACGGGTCTTATTACCATCCCCCCTAGACTGTCGGGCCAAAAGGGATTCGTAACAGTGCCTAAGAATCCATTTGCGCAAGGGGAGGTGATGACTACTCTTAATCACATGAGTAGTTATTTGGGATGCAGGGTGATTTGTAGATCTGATGTTTTGTAGTTCAACTGAACTGCAATGTAGTCCCATCTCAATACAACCACTTTATGCTAAAACCTAGACACCAACACCTTCATGTGAACTGAGGGAAACCATTATAAAAACAATCAAGACTTCTGATGACATGAATATTAATGAAAAAGCCTTGCGTAGCAGCATTTTCTTACTTCTGGGTTCGGATGGTGAGTTCAATGGGCCGGCCAATGTCTCTGTCTTCAAGGTCAAACTCAGGGTCAAAGTACTCCTCTGGTGTGATAGCGGTGGGGTTGGTGGGTGTTGCGTACTCCAGAGTGAGGTCCTATCCACAATCCGAACAGAGTTGAGTTTTTATTGAACCCATTACAAACCAAGTTGAGTTCTCATTGAAGCAAACATGAACCAAGACTAAGGGTTCTTATTGAAGTCAAAAAGGCAAGTAAAATTCTGTTTATGTAGCAAGTAATAAAACAATTAGATGAGAGAATCCTCCATAACCTTAAATCCTGGTCTACTGATCTCTTACCCCTTGAGCGCTGATCTGCTGCTCCACAGTCCCAAGAAGAGACTCCAGAACATTCCTCTCACCTAGAAGACAAAAAAAAGAATGCGTTGTGTCAGACACAGCGCTGGTCTCCAAGTCTGCTCCTAAACTGAGCCAGGCCATTTAGGGTCTGTGTACTATCTCTGGGTTATTATAACTGTGACAGTGTAGCTGACTAAAGGGACTAAAGACGCAGCTTATTAAACATTGAGATGAGGACCATCTCTCGTAGACCAGAAGTAGTGCATTATAGGGATAGGGGGCCATTTCAGACACAATCTAAATGTTATGTCCACCTCCACCTAGAGGAATTATAGAGTGTTTACTTTTTATTCTAGCTTTCTCCTCATCGGTGAGATGCTCTGTCCTCGTCCGGATCACCACATTTACATTGTTCACAGTGAAAACCTGCAATGAAAAGAAACTCATGCAGTATACAGCATACTATTCTTCCCTTTACTGCTACAAGGAAAACACTACTGAGCCTTTAAAAAAAGCTGTCAATCTACTATAGATTGTCCATTTTTAAAGGGGCAATCAGCAGTTACTACATCAATTTTGGGATTTGTAAATGAATTCTTGAAGAATATAACTTTAAAATGACTAATGAGCATAGTTCAACTGTCATACCCCATCAGAACCCAAAGTATAAGCTTGTTTTACACAAATGTTTATATGTAAACAAACACTATATAGCCCCAAAACATGGTTGAAACTATAATTTTGATATCATGGATGGTCAGTCCAACACGTCTATGAATAGGAGATCCGGTTACATTTCTCCAGCACCATCCCTCAGCCTTTCAGCAAAACAGGGGTGGGGAGTATACTTTGTTATTGTTTCTACTGCTGATCAACAGCATCCTCCCGGACATCGTAGACCCACTCCAATTTGCATACCGCCCCAACAGATCCACAAATGATGCAATCCCAATCGCACTCCACACTGCCCTTTCTCACCTGGAAAAAAGGAACACCTATGTGAGAATGCTGTTCATTGACTACAGCTCAGCGTTCAACACCATAGTGCCCACGAAGCTCATCACTAAGCTAAGGACTCTGGGACTAAACACCTCCCTCTGCATCTGGATCCTGGACTTCCCCCAGGTGGTAAGAGTAGGCAACAACACGTCTGCCACACTGATCCTTAACACTGGGGCCCCTCAGGGGTGTGTACTTAATCCCCTCCTGTATTCCCTGTTCACCCACGACTGTGTGGCCAAACACGACTCCAACACCATTAAGTTTGCTGATGACACAACAGTGGAAGGCCTGATCACCGACAAAGAGGAGATGGCCCTATATGGAGGAGGTCAGAGAACTGACAGTGTGGTGCCAGTACAACAACCTCTCCCTCAATGTGAGCAAGACAAAGGAGCTGATCGTGTACTACAGGAAAAGGCAGGCCGAACAGGCCGCCATTTACATCGACAAGGCTGTAGTGGAGTGGGT
Organism: Oncorhynchus gorbuscha; assembly: GCF_021184085.1. Taxonomy (NCBI): domain Eukaryota; kingdom Metazoa; phylum Chordata; class Actinopteri; order Salmoniformes; family Salmonidae; genus Oncorhynchus; species Oncorhynchus gorbuscha. The sequence goes on from NC_060176.1 coordinate 67,014,450, forward strand.
CAAAAGTTACAAGTTCCTTGATGTCCACATCACCAACGAGTTATCATGGTCCAAACATACCAAGACAATCATGAAGAGGGTACAACAAAACCTTCTCCCCCTCATGAGACTGAAAAGATTTGTCATGGGTTCCCAGATCCTCAAAAGGTTCAACAGCTGCACCATCGAGAGCATCCTGTCTGGTTGCATCACCGCCTGGTATGGCAACTGCTCGGCATCTGACCGTAAGGCACTACAGAGGGTAGTGCGAACAGCCCAGTACATCACTGGGGCCAAGCTTCCTACCCTCCAGGACCTATATAATAGGCGGTGTTAGAGGAAAGCCCATAAAATTGTCAGAGACTCCAGTCACCCAAGTTATAGACTTCTCTCTGCTACCGCACGGCAAGTGGTACCAGAGCGCCAAGTCTAGGACAAAAAGGCTCCTCAACAGCTTCTATCCCCAAGCCATAAGACTGCAGAACAATTAATAAAAATCCCACTGGACAATTTACATTGACCCCCCTCCCTTTTGTACACTCCTGCTACTCGCTGTTCATTATCTATGCATAGTCCCTTCACACCCACCTACATGTACAAATTACCTAAACTAACCGGTACACCCGCACACTGACTCGATACCGGTGTCCCCTGTATATAGCCTCATTATTGTTTTTCTTATTGTGTTACTTTTTATTGTAGTCTATTTGGTAAATCATTTAACTCTTCTCGAACTGCACTGTCGGTTAAGGGCTTGTAAGTAAGCATTTCACGTTAAAGTCTACACTTGTTGTATTCGGCGCATGTGACAAATAGTTTTGATTTCATTGCAGCTTTAAAGAAAGGAACTTGTGTAAGGTCAGTAAACCTAGACAAGCAACAAAATAATTAAACATTAACAGGGCAAGAATGTTATAATAAATGCACGAACCTTAGCCTCGAAACCACTGACAACTTCCGTTTTGTCACTCCTCCAACCCCAAATCCCAGATTTATTTCTGTGGAAAACAATTTGGAGTCCTGTTACTATAAAACCCTGTACAAGTTTACTTGTCCTTCAACGAAGACTTACAGTTGAAGTCGAAAGTTTACATACACCTTAGCCAAATACACTTAAACTCAGTTTCACAATTCCTGACATTTAATCCTAGTAAAAATTCCCTGTCTTAGGTCAGTTAGGATCACCACTATTTTAAATGTCAGAATACTAGTAGAGAGATGAATTAATTTCAGCTTTTATTTCTTTCATCACATTCCCAGTGGGTCAGAAGTTTACATACACTCAATTAGTATTTGGTAGCAATGCCTTTACATTTTTTAACTTGGGTCAGACGTTTCGGGTAGCCTTCCACAAGCTTCCCACAATAAATTGGGTGAATTTTGTCCCATTCCTACTGACAGAGCTGGTGTAACTGAGTCAGGCTTGTAGGCCTCCTTGCACGCACACACTTTTTCATTTCCACCCACACATCTTCTATGAGATTGAGGTCAGAGCTCAAAATGATGCTGCCACCCCCATGCTTCACGGTTGGAATGGTGTTCTTCGGCTTGCAAGCCTCCCCCTTTTTCCTACAAACATAAGGATGGTCATTATGGCCAAACAGTTATTTTTTTGTTTCATCAGACCAGAGGACATTTCTCCAAAAAGTACGATCTTTGTTCCCATGTGCAGTTGCAAACCGTAGCCTGGCTTTTTAATGGCGGTTTTGGAGCAGTGTCTTGTTGTCTTGTTGAACAGCCTTTCAGGTTATGTTGATATAGGACTCGTTTTTACTGTGGATATAGTATTTTGTACCCGTTTCCTCCAGCATCTTCGCAAGGTCCTTTGCTGTTGTTCTGGGATTGATTTGCACTTTTCGCACCAAAGTACATTCTTCTCTAGGAGACAGAATGCGTCTCCTTCCTGAGTGGTATGACGGCTGCGTGGTCCCATGGTGTTTATACTTGTTCATATGTACAAACAATAGTACACGTGGTACCTTTAGGCATTTGGAAATTGCTCCCAAGGATGAACCAGACTTGTGGAGGTCTACACTTTACACCTCCAATTGACTCAAATGATGTCAATTTGCCTATCAGAAGCTTCTAAAGCAATGACATCCTTTCTGTAATTTTCCAAGCTGTTTAGATGCACGGCCAACTTAGTGTATGTCAACTTCTGACACACTGGAATTGTAATACAGTGAATAAGTGAAATAATCTGTCCGTAAACAATTGTTGGAAAAATGACTTGTGTTATGCACAAAGTAGATGTCTTAACCGACTTGCCAGAACTATAGTTTGTTAAACCTCTCTGGGTCAGGGGGCAGTATTTTGACCTCCGGATGAAAAGTGTGCCCAAAGTAAACTGCCTGTTACACAAGCCCAGAAGCTAGGATATGCATATAATTGGTAGATTTGGATAGAAAACACTAAAACTGTTAAAATAATGTCTATGAGTATAACAGAACTGATATGGCAGGCGAAACCCCGAGGACAACCACCCCCCAAAAAATGTCAGCTTATCACTTTTTTCAATGGCTATTACTTTAATTATAAGGCCAAGACCTCCCAGATTGCAGTGCCTAGGGCTTCCACTAGATGTCAAGTCTTTAGAAAGAGTTTCAGACTGGTTTTTGGAAAAATTACCCAGAAATTGTAGTTTTTCTAGGTGGCTTCCATTTTGGCTATAGTGTTTCCAATACGTACTTTTAATTCGCGCTTTGTTTTACCTACATAATATTTACCACAAGGACAAGTTATAAGATAAATAACTGCCTTAGTGGAGCACGTAATAACACCTTTTATTGGGATCGATTTCCTTGTTTGTGGGTGTTTTGAAGGATATACATTTATAAGTGCCATTGCATTGAGCACAGCCATTACATTTGTAATTTCCTTCCAGTAGGGGCGCAAATAGACGTTGTTCAGGAATATCTTGGTGGTAAATCAGAGTTTACCAATTGGTCTCTGAAATTTCTGCCCCGCGAGAATACGTCCAAGGGAAGGTTCGAAAACACATTACCGAGACTATCATCGGATTTTAGGATGTGCCAATGTTTGTGAACAATTCCCTTCATTTGTTCAGAGCACTTTGAATAGCGGGTAGTTAGAACGCAAGAATGCGTCTTTTTGCGAGACTGACCTTGAAAAAGGTCATGTCTCGTTTTGTTTTGAATTTTCTCAATGGCAATATTAATCTGATCATTCTTGTAGCCCCTCTCCTTGAACTTTTTTTGCGTCTCAGCCATATTTCTGTCGAAATCGGATTGTTTTTTGCAAATGCTTTTGATTCGACAGAATTGGCTGTAGGGCAAACTATTTTTCAAGGGAAGTGGGTGACAACTATCAGCCCTCAACAAACTTACGATCAGTAGGCTTCCTGTAAAGCTCAGTGTATAGAACATTATCTTCACACAAGATCAGAAGATCAAGAAAACTGATTTGACGTGTATCAGATTGCATAGTAAATCTCAGATGCTCAGAACAGGAGTTAAGAAAAGCATGGAACGCCTGGAGCTGTTTTGCATCACCCCTCCATAGAACACAAATATAATCAATATATCGTTTCCAAATAATGATGTGAGGCAAGAAAACATTTTTGAGAGGATTGAAAATAGACTGTTTCTCCATGTAACCCACATACAAATGAGCATAGTTAGGAGCCATGGGGGATCCCATAGCAGTACCTTTCGTCTGAATAAAGAAATCATTTAGAAACATGAAATAGTTATGTGTGAGTACTATTTCAGACAATGTTACAATGCAGCACTGGAAGGTAGTTCATTAGGGTCACGTTGCAGAAGAAAATGTTCCATAGCTTCAATACCGCCCTCGTGTGGAATATTAGTTTATAATGACTCAACATCAAAAGTAACTAACAAGGTATTCTCAGGGAGAGGATCAAGAGATTCAATGATGGAGATCATACTGCTGGTGTCCTTTACAAAGGAGGGGAGCTGTTCTGCGAGTGGTCTAATAAAAAAGTCAACAAAAGTAGATAGAGGGGCCGTTACTGCATCAATGTCCACTACAATAGGGGCTGTTACTGCATCAATGTCCACTACAATAGGGGCTGTTACTGCATCAATGTCCGCTACAATAGGGGCTGTTACTGCATCAATGCTTGCTACAATAGGGGCCGTTACTGCATCAATGCCCGCTACAATAGGGGCTGTTACTGCATCAATGCCAGCTACAATAGGGGCTGTTACTGCATCAATGCCCGCTACAATACGGGCTGTTACTGCATCAATGCCCGCTACAATACGGGCTGTTACTGCATCAATGCCCGCTACAATACGGGCTGTTACTGCATCAATGCCCGCTACAATACGGGCTGTTACTGCATCAATGCCCGCTACAATAGGGGCTGTTACTGCATCAATGCCCGCTACAATAGGGGCTGTTACTGCATCAATGCCCGCTACAATAGGGGCTGTTACTGCATCAATGCCCGCTACAATAGGGGCTGTTACTGCATCAATGCCTGCTACAATACGGGCTGTTACTGCATCAATGCCCGCTACAATAGGGGCTGTTACTGCATCAATGCCTGCTACAATAGGGCGTCCTGGAAAGTATAGAAAGTGGCAATTTTAGAGTGTTCAATAGCCAAAAAAACATGTTATTTTTTGGTTATCTGACCAGAACTTAAATACCCATCTAGGACAGTCAAGATAGTATTCTGAAATTGGGAAGTTGGGTCACTTCTGAGTTTCTTGTAAAAGGTGTTGTCAAGCAGCTGTCTATGACACTCATGTACATAAGCTGTCCTATCCATGAGTACAACCGTGAGCTGTCCTATCCAGGAGTACAACCGTGAGTACAACCGACCCACCCTTATCAGCGGGACGAATAAGGACTGACGTATCAGATTGTAAATCAAGTAAAGCTTGTTTTTCATTCTTAGGTAAATTATGGAAAGATTTGGATCCCTGTTTATTCTTAAGGAGAAGTCCAACATCATTTTCCACAAGTCTGCAATATGTTTCGATAGAGTGATTGCGATTGGCTGGAGGTATAAAATAACTCTTGCTTCTAAAAGGAGTCAGAGTATGTGCAGGAGAGCAACCTACTGGTTCAATAGAAGTGTCAGAATTAGGGGAGCTAAAGTATTCCCTTTAAGTTTGTTGCACTGGGTTGTAGGCACAAAAGATAACCCTTTATTAAGCAAAGAGACATGGGCAGGGCTCAATATCTTGCTTGATAAATTAAAGACACTCAGTCCCGTGGGTTCTGGGACCGTGTCAACGGTCTCCTCTGTCTCTGATGGTCGTTTCTTCTTACCCCGTCGGGTGCGACATCTCGTCGATGCGCGTGCAGGCGGCCTCCTCCGCCCTTCCGTCTGTCCAGTCTCTCGTTGAATAAAAAACTACCACTGGAAGCCGATGAGGCGCTGGTTGTGGAGCGTTGATCAGACAAGGGTGGATAGAAGTAAGCGGCATCCCTCCTGCGTCCGTCATGGAGAGGGGGAGCAGCACCTCTTTTGTCAGGGTTTCTCCAGAAGTAGACTTTACCATCGCATCGGCCTTGTCTTTTTTTTCTTGGTTGAATTTCTTGATTTTAAGTTCCTTTATTTCTGTAGACAACTTGTCCTGGAGCGCTTGGTAAGTTTTCATCAGTTCATTGAATATTCCATCATCATTAACAACTGTTTGTAGAGCTGTCAGTTTGTCTTTAATCGTGTTATCCATTTCAATAAAATCCTTCTTCAACTGGTCAACAATCAATGTCATTAAATCAATAGAGCATTTGTTCAGGATGGCACACCAGCGCTCACAGTAATCATCTGTGTGCTGTCCCAATGATGGTTATTTTTGCCACCTGAGTCCCCGTGGAATAATGTCTTGACACACATAATCATTAAGACTGACTATATGTAGATGCGTTCTCGTCTGGCGCTTAGATAAATGTAACAGTTCTTTCGAGAGGTCAGAATTACCTCCCGGCATGTCAAAAAGTGTCTCAGAAATAATGATCTCATCACGCTCCCTTTGGCTATATTCAAAGTAATCTTGTATGGGTCTATGACCAGTGTCAGGAAAAAAAATTATCATTCGGCATCGTTTAAGAGCTTTTTTTGTCGGTAGGGTGCTGTTTACTGGGTAACAGAAAGATCTAGAAGAAAATGAAACGCACACCTATTAAGATGAGGTGCTGGCTAGCGGAGTAGAAAACTTGAAAATAAAAGAGAGCCGCACACTCTAGGAGCTCAGATGCAAACATTTCATTACCAACTTTTCGACAGCCAAGCTGTCTTCATCAGGGTATAATCACAAACACTGCGGGATGACTCGTTTATATACGTTGAGACCGAAGGGCGCAAGGGTCTTCAAATTAAAGATCCAGGCAGCCTCTCGTTTTAACTATAAATTATCATGGTGGCTGGATTAACAAGAAGTTAAGCTTTATTTGGATGTATAACACATATATTTTCAAGAACGTTAAATATTTGAATTTCTCACTCTGCAATTTCACTGGATGTTGGCCAGGTGGGACGCTACCGTTCCACCTCTACCCTAGAAAGGTTAACAAGAAATTTGTGGAATGGTTGAAAAGCGGGTTTTAATGACTCCAACCTAAGTGTATGTAAACTTCCAACTTCAACTGTATATGACACAATAGAAAAACAAGATAAGTGTAGTACGGTTTGGATCTTACCTCTCAAAAGCAATGTGCCTGGTGTCCAGAAAAGTGTTGACGATGGGCGTGGTTAGCCGCTTGGCCACTTCCTGCACGGCAGGTTGCATGGAGTTCAGTGTTACATCCTCGATTTCCCGGGAGATATCAAAGCGGTCCGTGTCCACCACCTCTTCGTCATGGTTCACCTCCAACAACTCAGTCCAGGTATCTGCCAATGGGCACAAGCACACACTGTGAAACATACGCCAACAGAGTAAAAGACGAGGTAAAAGATGAGACGGCCTGCTGAAATAGTGGTCAGTAGAACGCTGTTGTGGGAAAGCCTTAGTCAGGGAAAAGGGGACTCACCATCTCCTCTGAAGATGTAGCTCCGACGACCTCTGATCCAAGTCATGTTCTCGAAGCCCAGCAGGGTGGCGTCCACTCGTAAGCTGGCTCCGCTCTTCCAGATCCGACACACATCACTGGGACAAACCCGGGATACAAGGGGGACTGGGAACAGATGGGAAAGCATCATAAACAACAAAGTCTCAAACATCCACACATGGCACATTCAAATGGGGGTGGGGGTGTTATCAACTAGAACTTACTCCAACTTGTGAACTCCCATTTCATTTCCATGTAGAAATCTGGGGACTGGGGGGATTGGAAATAGGCATGAGTTCACAGCTTTACATTTTTTTATTTAAATGCATGAGTGAAAAAAAATTCAGAGAGGGGAGCAAACAGAGAGAGAGAACACCTCACGGATCTTGCTCAGAAGCTCAGGTACTCCTCCCAGGGCTGTAGAGGCTTTGAGGTAGTCTCTCCTCTGGAGCACAAGCTGAACCATCTCTGGGTCACCAGTGCTGACCGCCTCCTGCAGCACTACACACAAACATGTTTATGATGATAAGTTCATTTAAACATATACCACACTTCTGTGATGACAAATGTATTCAAAACAAATAATTGTTTTGGCCAAGTGAGTGTGGAAGAAGTTAAATAATTATTGTTGTCTATCAACAATGACAAGCCACCTGGGTCTGACAACTTAGATGAAAAATGACTGAGGATGATAGCGGACGATATTGCCACTCCTATTCGCCATCTCTTCAATTTAAGCCTATAGGAAAGTGTGTGCCCTCAGGCCTGGAGGGAAACAAGTCATTCCGCTACCCAAGAATAGCAAAGAACCCTTTACAGGTTCAAAAAGCCGACCAATCGGACTATTACCAACCCTTAGTAAACTGTGTTTGACCAGATACGATGCTATTTCACAGTAAACAAATTAATAACATAAGATTTTAGCACACTTATGGGAAAGGGCATTCAACATGTACGACACTTACACAAATGACTGATTGGCTGAGAGAAATTGATAATAAAAAATATTGTGGGAGCTGTTTTGTTAGACATCAGTGCAGCTTTTGACATTATCAATCATAATCTGCTGCTGGAAAAACATAGGTGTTATGGCTTTACATTTCCTGCTATATTTTGGATCGAGAGTTACCTGTCTAACAGAACATAGAGGTTCTTTAATGGAAGCTTCTCTAACATAATCCAGGTAGAGTCAGGCATTCCCTAGGGAAGCTGTCTCGGCCCCTTACTTTTTTCAATCTTTACTAATGACCTGCCACTAGCACGGAGTAAAGCCTGTCTGTCCATGTATGCTGATGACACAACACTATATACGTCAGCTACCACAGCAAGTGAAATCACTTAAAAGAGCTTCAGTCAGTTTCAGGATGGATGGCAATAAATAAATAAATCCTACATTTTTCAAAAACTAAAAGCATTGTATTTCGGACAAATCATTCATTAATCCTCAACTAAATCTTGTCATGAATAATGTAGAAATTGAGCAAGTTGAGGCAATTAAACTACTTGGAGTAACCCTGGATTGTAAACTGTCCTGGTCAAAACATGATGATACAACAGTAACTAAAATGGGGAGAGGTCTGTCCATAATAAAGTGCTGCTCTATCTTCTTAACAACGCTATCAACAAGGCAGGTCCTACAGGCCTGGACCTGGACTACGGTCTAATTGTGTGGTCAGGTGCCACAAAGAGGGAAAATTACAATTGGCCCAGAACAGGGCAGCACGGCGGACCCTTAAATGTATCACATCCAATATCATACACGTCAACCTACTCCGATTGGCTACACACATAATATCTTGTCTCAATTTTCTAACATCTGTGGCATTGGCTCACAGTCAAACAGGCAAGGGAATAAAACAAAGAACCTAGAACCTATTTCTTGAATTCTAAATATCAGATATTTGAAAGCTCTAGTTTAACCTTCATAATACCTCTGATGGCAGTAACTTTACAAGCACTAATTATGGTCCATTTAGACTGAGAATAGTATCTAGTTATGGTAAGGGGTGAAATAAGTATAGCCAGTTATAATTGTAATGGTTTAGCAGATTATAAAAAAAGATGATCAGTCTTTACATGGCTAAAAGAAAAGGAATATAACATATACTGTTTACAGGAAACTCACTCTACATCCTTAGATGAAGTAGCGTGGGAAAAGGAACGGGGTGGTGAAATAATTTTCTGTCATTGGACAAATTAACTCGAAGGGTGTGATGATATTCATGAACAAAAATGTTGATCTGAATGTGCAAATAGTCAGGAATGATTCACAAGGAAGGTGGATCCTTTTGAATATGAAAGTGAACAAAAAAGAGATTTATCTCATTAATCTATATGGTCTAAATCAGGATGATCCACACTTCTTTCAAAAACATTTATAACAATTTATTGAACTTATAGGCAAAAAATGATCTACTCATTATGGTAGGAGACTATAACACAGTGTTAAGTACCTCAGTGGACCGTAAAGGTCATCACTCTACAAACTATCATCACTGTGCCCTTAAACTTCTTAAGGCTAGGGGGCACTATTTCCCCATCCAGATGCCCAAAGTAAACTGCCTGCTATTCAGGCCCAGAAACTAGGATATGCATATTATAGTAGATTTGGATAGAAAACACTCTGAAGTTTCTAAAACTGTTTGAATGATGTCTGTGAGTATAACAGAACTTATTTTGCAAGCGAAAACCAGAGGACAAACCATCCAGGAATATTTTTTTACAATGGAGATCTAGAATTAAGGCAGTTGCTTGCAGTTCCTATCGCTTCCACAAGATGTCAACAGTCTTTAGAAATTGGTTGATGTTTTTCCTTTGAGAAATGAAGAAGTAGGGCTGTCCAGAACGAGGGTCGGGTGAAGTGTACTGTTGTGGTTGAGGCGCACGACCTGAAAGCACGCTCCACTTTGTTTTCCTCCGGTATTGAACACAGTTTATTCCGTCTTAAATTTTGTCGATTACTTACGTTTAAAAATACCTAAAGTTGGATTAGGAAAGTTGTTTGAAATGTTTGGATCAAGTTTTACAGGTAACTAATTAGATAATGTGTAGTCATGTTGCGGGAGTTGGAACCGGTGTATTTTCTGAATCATACGCGCCAAATAAATAGACATTTTGGATATATAACGCCAGAATTTATCAAACAAAAAGGACCATTTGTGATGTTTGATGGACATATTGGAGTGCCAAAGATCTTGAAGATCTTCAAAGGTAAGGCATGCATTTTATGTTATTTCTGACTTTTGTGTTGTGCCTGGCGGGTTGAATTACGATTTTCATGTGTATATGTTTGATGGGGTGCTATCCTCAGATAATAGCATGGTTTGCTTTCACCGTAAAGCCTTTTTGAAATCTGACACTGTGGCTGGATTAAGGAAATCACAAATATTATGGACACATTAGAAATAGTGGATATTTGGAGACAAAAAAATCTGACCTATTGAGATATACATGGAGGAGACTTAATCAAGCTAGTCATCTTGACTACTTTCTTGTCTCTTTCTCTCATGCATCAAAGGTTTTAATAGGAGACAGAATGTGATCGGATCATCATCATCTAATTGGCATTCACATAACTCTTATAAATTTTCCACATGGACGGGGATATTGAAAATTTAATCAAAGTTTACGGGAGGACAATTTATTTTTAACTAAGACAAAATAATTTTTAACTGAATTTTTCCAGTATAATATTGTTTGGGATACCTTTAAAATGTACCTTCAGGGGTCATTCAATTGAATATTCATCAATAATTAACAAGCAGTTTCTGGCTAAAGAGGGAGGGAAATTCATGAACTAATAGTACAGGTAGATAGCAATAAAAACAATATTACAGAGATACTGTCGTGGAAGGATCAGAATTTGTTGGTAACATTTGTAAGATGTTTAATATTCATCAAATGTGTGTAAGTTACTTCTCATCAGAATGGTATTTTTGATAATACTGTGGCGAGGTTACAGTTATCTGTTCTATGTCAAAACTAAGTTGCATGGGCCACTGAGAGGGGAGAGGTCAAAGTGTCATCATGTGTAAACATATCTTTGACTCCCTACCTTTTTCTAGTGGGGGAAAGAAGGGTGGCAGTGTCTGGAATCATTCTATGCTCCCTCTAATGTTGCTTTTATCTTAACCTATAGCCTCACCCTCCTCTCCGTGAGTTTGTCCAGGAGGTTGTATTTTGAGTTGGTTGTATCTAAATGACAATTTGATATATGCCTGTTGATATGGAGGATTTGGTTTATGGTTCTTGGGTTTGGACAAGGAGACAAAGCTGAACGATGAATTATGTCTATGCTGTCTGACTATGTGTGTCTTTGCTATTAAAAGGAACTCAGTTGCATTGTAAGGGGGCTCTCAGAGAATTCACTGAGAGACACTGAATTTATCTGAGAGTCACAGGATTGTGATAGAGCTCATATAATTAAAGATGGACTTTTATAACTAACTCTGATGTGTGTGTGTGTGTGGTTTGCTCCCATGATTTGGTAAATAGAGGACATTTCCACGACAATACAAAATAAGTTAGAGGAAAAACAAAAAGAACTTGAGGAACTTATTCAAGAACGATCTAATGTAATATATTACAAAAATAAAGCAAACTGGATGGAATGTGGAGATAAATGCAAAATTCTTCCTGAATCTCCAATACAGGAGCACAAAAAGAATTTGCAGAAACTCGTTACTGAAGACGGAGTCATCTATGATTCTCTGAATGATATTTTAAAAGAGGAAGCTAATTATTTTAGGCAGATGTTGTAACGGTTTTCTGTATGTGAAAGAGAGTCAGACCAAAATGCGGCATGGCTATTGCGATCCATGTTTAATGAAACAAAGTAAACACGAATCAATTACAAAAACGTAACACGAAAACCGAAACAGCCTAATACTGGTGCAAAGTAACACAGAGACAGTAACAAGGACAATCACCCACAAAACCCAACACCAAACAGGCTACCTAAATATGGTTCCCAATCAGAGACAATGATGAACACCTGCCTCTGATTGAGAACCATATCAGGCCAAACATAGAACTAGACAAACTAGACATGTAACATAGAATGCCCACTCAGCTCACACCCTAACCAACCAAAACATAGAAACATACAAAGCAAACTATGGTCAGGGTGTGACAGATGTTCTCTTTCCATCTCATCCTTTCTCACTGAATGAAGATTATGGTAAGGAATTATTTCCAAATAATATAAAAGAATGGAAAATTAACAAATATACCGAAAGATCTTTTCAAAGGCCAAATTAGAGAGGAAGAACTTTGATGCTATTAAATCCTTTCAGTCTGGAAAAACCCCAGGGCTTGATATACTAGTATTTTTTGATATACTAAAAGCTCCATTGTTAGACTGTTTTAACTACTCCTATAGAAATGGTAGTCTGTCAGGTACTCAGCAGGAAGGCCTGATTCCGCTATTATTAAAACAAGACCCAGATGGAAAATATAAAGACCCAGTCTATCTAAAAAACTGGAGGCCACTTACGCTTAAATGTTGTGATGCAAAAAAATACTAGCAAAATGCATAGTACTCAGAATTAAAAGGGTCTTACCAGGTATTGTTCATCCTGATCAGACAGTTTTTTTTTACATGGACGATATATTAGAGATAATATACGACAACTACTAGAAATAATAGAACATCATGAAATTCATCATTTGATAAAGTAAGACTGGATTTTATTTATAAATGCCTGGATTTTTTTCAATTTCAGTAATTCTCTTATAAAATTGGTAAAGATAATGTATAGCAACCCCAGGTGTAAAATAATAATTAATGAGAGTTTTGAATGGTCAAGAGGAGTTAAACCAGGGTGTCCACTGTCACCATAACTATTCGTTATGGCCATCGAAATGTTAGCTATTAAAATCAGATTCAATAACAACATTAGAGGATTAGAAATTCAAGGCTTAAAAACAAAGGTGTCCATGTATGCCAATGACTCAAGTTTTATATTAAGTCCGCAAGCTAGATCCCTGCAATGTCTCATTGAAGATCTCGATAACTTTTCTGTACTCTCTGGACTAAAACCTAATTATGATAAGTGTACAATATTACGTATTGGATCCTTAAAAAATACAACTTTTACATGACCCTGCAGTTTACCTATAAAATGGGCTGATGGTGAAGTAGACATACTCGGTATTCATATCACAAAAGATATAAATAAGCTCTCCACAATGAATTTCAATAGAAAACGTGTAAAAATAGACAAGATCCGGCAACCATAGAGGTAAATACCTGTATATTTATGGAAAAATTGCCCTGATTAACTCCTTAGTCATATCTCTGTTTACTCACTTACTTATGGCGCTGCCTACTCCTGATGATTAGTTTCATTCAAATCATACGAGCAAAAAGTATTTTGCTTTATCTGGGACGTTAAACTAGACAAAATAAAACGTGCCCATCTATATAATGAATATGAATTGGGTGAGTTGAGATTATTAACTATAAAAGCACTAAACCTCTCTCTAAAAGCTTCACTCATTCAAAAGTTTTATTTGAACCCTAAATGGTTAAGTAGATAATGAAAAAAAGCTAATCCATTGTTTAAAAAAATGGCCTTTTTGCCTTTGTGCAGATTGCCATGTATCATTTTCGATTAATTGAAAATTATACTTTTTTCAAAGTATCTCTCTTTTTCAAACAAGCATTGCAGAGCTGGCTACAATTTAATTCCCCTGAAAAGATAGAACAAATAGTACACCAAATATTATGGCCTGTATTTATGGGAAAGATGTTTGAAAAGGGTATTTTGTTCTTAAATGACATTGTAAATTGGAATGGTAGAGTTATGCCCTTTATCAGAATTGTACAGAAAGGTCTGCTCAATCCAAGAGTACAACTAATTGACTACAGCATTGCCCCAAAAATGGAGGAGACGGGTGGCAGCGGGAGGAGGTAGTGAACTGGTCTGTCTGCACAATTTAAAGGATCAAAACTGGCGGAGGAATAAAAATATCATAAAAAGGAAAGTATACCAGTTTAATTTCAGGACCAGGATGTTGACAACTGTGCCATACAGATTGCAAAATAGTTGGGAAGAGATTCCATAGTCACGGGTGTATGAGTTCATTCAAGACTTTGTGATTTTCAGTTAAAGTTTATTATATAGAATTATTGCCACCAACAAAATGTTTGGGGCATAAAATCATCGAAGCTCTGCAGATTTTGGTGCGAGGATACAGAATCAATAGACCATTTATTTTGGTATTGCCACAGGTAGCCTGTTTCTGGTCTCATGTTCAGGAATGGCTGAAAATGCATAGCATTGATCTAAAATTGACCCTAGAAATAGTACTGTTAGGAGATCTGGAGAGACCGGGTCAGTCAATTACTCCAAGACCGGGTCAGTCGATCTTGGAGGGTTCGAGTTCAGGTTTTTTGGCCTGGTGGTAGATTGGTCAACATGCCCTTGAGCAGGGCATTGACCCTGGATGCTTCAGTTTGTCACTCTGAATGAGAGTCTGTTGGATGACTGGTATGATGTAGTTGTTGAATGGGAGTCTGTTGGATGACTGGTATGATGTAGTTGTTGAATGGGAGTCTGTTGGATGACTGGTATGATGTAGTTGTTGAATGGGAGTCTGTTGGATGACTGGTATGATGTAGTTGTTGAGCGGCTTCACTGCAAGTATATTGTATGTTTCGAATATTCAATTTAAAAATGTCTACAAATATAATTCCATTTAGACATTATGGGCTATTGTGTGTAGGTCAGTGTGACACAAATCTCAATTTAATCCATTTTAAATTTAGGCTGTAACACAACAAAATGTTGACAAAGTCAAGGTGTGTGAATACCTTCTGAAGGAAATGTAAATAGCATGCAGAATTCATAATATTAATAATACACAATTACATTTGGGCAATTGTAGCTTGTGATGGAGAACAGCCTAACCTGTCCAATTATTGGTGTTCTCTTTGGTAACTTCTGCGCCATGTCTTAGAAGCACTCTCACTGACTCCAGGTGTCCCAGCGACACAGCCAAGTGGAGTGGTGTCCTTCCCCTGGGATCCACAGCCTCAATGTCATTCTGAAAGAAAGAAATAAACACTGCAATGCCTTCAAAAGCAAATAGCCTAGCTACCTAAATAGAATTGCACATCAGATTGACATCATACACACTGGAAGCCATAGAGATCCTTTAAAATTATTAGCCAACTTTCTTATTCCTAATTCTATGCTGGAAGCTATAGATACAATGCCTGTTAAAGACTCAACTGGCAACAAAAACAAATAATTCCAATGGAGTAAAACCACCATATATATTTGGGTTATGATAGGGAAAGACAGTTATAAGCTTGAGGCGTTTCTATTCTTCAAGAATCAGTGGGTACCTGGGGTGTATTCATTAGTCGGTAGCTAAATGTTTTGCAACGGAAATTGTTTACTCTAAACTAGGGATGGGCACACTTATTTGAATATCTGAATGGATATTAATATTTGATTACTTATTCATTTTGAGAAAAGAATGGCCTATAATATATATTTTTTAAAGGATTTGTCTAAAATTAAATGATCTATGTGATATTGCTACACAGCTTACAGCGATAGACCATTACATTCAACATTTTAATAAAACAGCTTTATGAACGTTTTATAAGTGAGCCTATATCGGTAGGCTACAATGATCAACCAACAGATAGGCTGTTGTTTCATATGAATGGAGTTCAGTGGAGGCTGGTGGGAGGAGCAATTGAAGGATGGGCTCATTGTAATAGCTGGAATGGGATAGGCGGAACTGATTCAAACATGTGATTTCCATATGTTTGATACCACTACATTCCTGTCATCCTATAGCTCTTCCCACCAGCCTCCACTGATTGAGTTGTTGTGGACAAGGACTGGAGAGTGCAGCAAAATAGTCTCAATTAGCTTTATTATTTTAGCTAGCTGGCTACTGTAGTTAACTAGCTTCTTTACAAATGATTTGATGCAGTCAAGACAGGCACTACCTGATGGTATGATAGATAAACTCATCTATGGCAGCAACAAGTTTGTCTAAGTAGCGAGTCAGTTTAGCTACTTTCTCTCGCGCTGTGCCACACACATACTGTCACACACAGGCCCCTGCTCCTCTCTCGCCCCTCCCCCACCAGCGCACCGACTCCATCTCTCTCTCTCCATTGAAGTTAACCCAAAGTATTTCAACTATCCGGTTATCCAAAAAAATCTCATATTATTTGAATACTGAAATCATTTAAAAATGCCCATCCCTACTCCAAATGGAAAATATTTTGCAATGAAATCGAGAGTTTCTATTGGTAGGGACGTCAAACATTCAAGTTGCTGCACAGACACTACGGAGGCTTTAGTCTAGAGTGTCCGGTTTAAACATTTAGAAGAATTACTCATCAAGATGACATAAGATCGAGTGTTATGACATAAATGCAGAAAGTAAACAGCATAGTGGGTCAATTTCCGCAACAACTAAGAGCATTGAAACACAAGGCTCAACTTCTCTGTCGTTTTTGGGCCCTGCCTACCTTGCTGTGAATAGCGTGATGTGATCCCTTGCACATGCGCAGATACCATGTGACTGTGAGAGCTAAGTCTTGCATTTCACGCATCTCGATATTTGTGGTTCTCTTGCTAACATCATTTCCCGGAGTCTTCCATTAAAGCTGCAATATGTAACTTTTTTGGGCGACCCACCAAATTCACATAGAAAAATCTGTCACTCATTGAAAGCAAGTCTAGGTAGGGGTATATATATTCTATGTGCACTATTTCTATACTTCCCAAAAATAATAGAAATGGAAAATTAACTATGGATTCTAACTCTCAAATGGCATGGACAATTCGGGGCGGACTCTTTATGGACCCATTTCCTGTATACAATACACTGAAGTCACGCACAGACTCTTGGCTGCAGTAAGAAAGCCATCCCCATTCAACATAACCTAGATTTACAATTTTATTACTTCTAAACAAAAATAACTACACTACCGTTCAACAAGTTTGGGGCCACTTAGAAATGTCCTTGTTTTTAAAAGAAAAGCACCTTTTTTGTCCATTAAAATAACACCAAATTGATCAGAAATACAGTGTAGACATTGTTAATGTTGTAAATGACTATTGTAGCTGGAAACGGCTGATTTGTTTATGGAATATCTACATAGGAGTACAGAGGTCTTTTGCAATTATGTTAGCACAGCTGAAACTGTTGTGCTGTTAAATAAGCAATAAAACGGGCCTTCTTTAGACTAGTTGAGTATCTGGAGCATCAGCATTTGTTGTTTCGATTAGAGGCTCAAAATGGCCAGGAACAAAGGACTTTCTTCTGAAACTCGTCAGTCTGTTCTTGTTCTGAGAAATGAAGGCTATTCCATGTGAGAAATTGCCAAGAAATGTCATTTTATTGGACTTTTTTTTTGCCTTTCTTTCAAAAACAAAGGACATTTCTAAGTGACCCCAAGCTGAAGTGTTTAAAAAAAAGTATAATGCAGTTGATTTGCGATGAGACATAAAGTTACCACATTATATCAAGCCTTAAAATCCTATTTTAATCCAAAATGTGTGAAATGCACTCAAAAGCAACATGCAAATAGAGTCTTTTTTTGCTGCCATTCTATAAGAACTCCCCAGTGCTCTGCCACCAACTTGCGAGCATCACCCCTGTGCGGCAATGTTTGCAAACACAGAAAGTGGTCTATAAAAGTTGCTGGCCACACACCAATACACAGATTTGACAGTCCAACTGTCACTTAAAGGTAAACTTCACCAGTTATTAAACTTCAAAATCATAAAATAGTTATTTTACTCTGGACGGTTCTGACCTAGAATATAATAATAATAATAATAATAATAAATGCCATTTAGCAGACGCTTTTATCCAAAGCGACTTACAGTCATGTGTGCATACATTCTGTGGACAACTACAAATACCTAGGTGTCTGGCTAGACTGTAAACTCTCTTTCCAGACTCATATCAAACATCTCCAATCCAAAATCAAATCAGCTTTCTATTTCGCAACAAAGCCACCTTCACTCACGCTGCCAAACTTACCCTAGTAAAACTGACTACCATACCGATCCTCGACTTCAGCGATGTCATCTACAAAATAGCTTCCAATACTCTACTCAGCAAACTGGATGCAGTCTATCACAATGTCATCCATTTTGTTACCAAAGTCCCTTATACCACCCACCACTGCGAACTGTGTGCTCGAGTCGGCTGGCCCTCGCTACATATTCGTCGCCAGACTCACTGGCTCCATGTCATCTATAAGTCTATGCTAGGTAAAGCTCCGCCTTACCTCAGCTCACTGGTCACGATAACAACACCCACCCGTAGCACGCGCTCCAGCAGGTATATCTCAATTGTCGTCCCCAAAGCCAGCACCTCCTTTGGCCGCCTTTCCTTACAGTTCTCTGCTGTGAGTGACTGGAAAGAATGGCAAAAATCGCTGAAGCTGGACACTTTCATTTCCCTCACTAACTTTAAATATCAGCTATCTGAGCAGCTGTACACAGTCCATCTGTATGCACAACACCGAACGCACTGCAACTGCCTCTGCAATGCAATGCTGCAAGGCATACGCAACGTTTCATTGGAAATGAATGTAATTCTGGTGTACCAAAACGCAATGACGCTGTCGGCGTAACTTTTTTTTTAAATAGCCCAAATTTAAAATGGGTTATATTCCGATTTTTGGTCACTGACCTACACACAACACCCCATCATGTCAAAGTGGAATTATGTTAATGTTTTTATTAATACAGATGAATTAAAAATAAAAATCTGAAATGTCTTCAGTCAATAAGTATGCAACCCTTTTGTTATGGCAAACCTAAATCAGTTCTGGAGTAAAATTGTGCTTAACAAGTCACATTTTACATTGCATGGACTCACTCTGTGTGCAATAATAGTGTTTAATATGATTTTTGAATGACTAACTCAACTCTACCCCACACACACACACAATTACCTGTAAGGTCTCTCAGTCGAGCAGTGAATTTCAAACACAGTTTCAACCACAATGACTAGGGAGGTTTGCCAATGGCTCGCAAAGAAGGGCACATATTGGTAGATGGGTTAAATTTTTTAAAAGCAGACACTGAATATCCCTTTGAGCATGGTGAAGTTATTAAATAGACTTTGGATGGCGGACCAATAAAACCCAGCCACTAAAATTTACAGGCATACTTCCTAACTCAGTTGCCAGGCAGAAAGGACACGCTCAGGGATTTCACCATGAGACCAATGGGGACTTTAAAACAGTTACAGTATCAGTCAAAAGTTTGGACACGCCTACTCACTTAAGGGTTTTTCCTTTATTTGTACTATTTTCTACATTGTAGAATAATAGTGAACACATCAAAACTATGAAATAACACATATGGAAACATGTAGTAACCAAAAAAAAGTTATCCAAATCAAATATTTTACATTTGAGATTCTTCAAAGTAGCCACCCTTTGCCTTGATGAAAGCTTTGCACATTATTGGCATTCTCTCAACCAGCTTCATGAGGTAGTCACCTGGAATGCATTTCAATTAACAGGTGTGCCTTGTTAAAAGTTCATTTGTGGAATTTCTTTCCTTTTTAATGAGGTCGAGCCAATCAGTTATGTTGTGACTAGGTAGGGGTGGTACACAGAAGAGCCATATTTGGTAAAATACCAAGTCCATATTATGGCAAGAACAGCTCAAATAAGCAAAGAGAAACAACATTACTTTAAGTAGTCCATCATTACTTTAAGACATGAAGGTCAGTCAATCCGGAACATTCCAAGAACTTTTAAAGTTTCTTCAAGTGCAGTCGCAAAAACCATCAAGCTCTATGATGAAACTGGCTCTCATGAGGACCACCACAGGAAAGACCCTGAGTTACCTCTGCTGCAGAGGATAAATTCATTAGTTACCAACCTCAGAAACTGCAGCTCAAATGAATGATTCACAGAGTTCAAGCAACAGACAGATCTCAACATCAACTGTTCAGAAGAGACTGTGTGAATCAGGCCTTCATGGTTGAATTGCTGAAAAGAAACCACTACTAAAGGACACCAATAAGAAGAGAATTGCTTGGGCCAAGAAACACGAGCAATGGACATGAGTCCAAATTTGAGATTTTTGGTTCCAACCAAAGTGTCTTAGTGAGACGCAGAGAAGGTGAACAGATGATATCTGCATGTGTGGTTCCCACCGTGAAGCATGGAGGAGGAGGTGTGATGGTGTTGGGGTGCTTTGCTGGTGACACTGTCAGTGCTTTATTTAGAATTCAAGGCACACTTAACAAGCATGGCTACCACAGCATTCTACAGCGATAAGCCATCCCATCTCGTTTGCGTTTAGTGGAACTATCATTTGTTTTTCAACAGGTCAATGACCCAACACACCTCCAGACTGTGTAAGGGCTATTTGACGAAGAAGGAGAGTGATGGAGTGCTGCATCAGATGACCTGGCCTCCACAATCACCCGACCTCAACCCAATTGAGATGGTTAGGGATGAGTTGGACCGCAGAGTGAAGGAAAAGCAGCCAACAATTGCTCAGCATATGTGGGAACTCCTTCAACACTGTTGAAAAATCATTTCAGGTGAAGCTGGTTGAGAGAATGCCAATATTGTGTAAAGCTGTCATCAACGAAGGGTGGCTACTTTGAAAAATATAAAATATATTTAGATTTGTTTAACACTTATTTGGTTACTACATGATTCCATAGGTGTTATTTCATAGTGTTGATGTCTTCGCTATTATTCTACAATGTAGAAAATATTTAAAAAATTAAGAAAAACCTTTGAATTAGAAGGTGTGTCCAAACTGTTGACTGGTACTGTACATAAGTTAATGGCTGTGATAGGAGAAAACTGAGGATGGATCAACAACATTGTAGTTACTCCACAATACTAACCTTAATTGACAGAGTGAAAAGAAGGAAGCCTGTACAGAATATTTCAAAAATATTTATCCTGTTTGGAGCAAGGCAAGTTAATAATGCAAAAAAATCTTGCAAAGCAATTAACTTTTTGTCCCGAATACAAAGTGTTATGTTTGGGACATATCTAATACAACACAACACATTACTGAGTACCACTCTCCATATTTTCAAGCATAGTGCATCATGTTATGGGTATGCTTGTAATAGTTAAGGACTGGGGAGTTTTTCCAGGATAAAATTGTTTCAGTCTGCTTTCCACCAGACACTGGGCAAGTCCTTTCAGCAGGACAATTGCCTAAACACAAGGCCAAATCTACACTGGAGTTGCTTACCAAGAAGACAGTGAATGTTCCTAAGTGGCCGATTTACAGTTTTGACTTAAATCTGCATGAGAATCTATGGCAAGACTTGAAAGAGAATATCTTGCAATGATCAAAAACCAACTTGACAGAACTGGAATATTTTTTTGAAGAATAATGGGCAAATATTGTACAATCCAGGTGTGCAAAGCTTTTGGAGACTTACCCCAAAAGACTCACCGCTGTAATCGCTGCCAAAGATTATTTTAACATGCATTGACTCAGAATGTGAATACTTATGAAGATGAGTTATTTTTGCAATTCATTTTCAATACATTTGCAAAAATGTCTAAAAACAAGTTTTCACTTTGACATTATGGGGTATTGTGTATTATATAATAGGAGCATTTTTTTGTTTGTTGATTTAATCCATTTTGAATTCAGGCTGTAACAACAAAATGTGTAATAAGTCAAGGGATATGAATACTTTCTGAAGGCACTGTATGTGTAGATAGTACATTTTATGTTTAGGTTTTCAATATACAAAAAGGTTTTCAATATATAAAACAAACTGTTTCTGCATATTAGTCATTAATATGGGCACTTTTAAACAGTTGACATTGGGCTATTTATCCAAATGTCTCGTCAACAGGAAGCAGAGACGGCATACATTTGTTATTACATTTTAGGAATATAAATTGAACTTTCAACATTAATTTCCAATTGTATTGTACTTAAAATCAGGTCAAAGCTACTGAATGAGTCTAAAAACATGCTGCTAGTTATTTATTTTGATGAACAGTGAACAATTTCAAAGATTTTACTGAATGAACATTCATTTATTTGGCAACAGCTCTGGTGGATATGGCTGCAGTCAGCATGCCAATTACACACTCCCTCAAAACTTGAGACATATGTGGCAGGCATTGTGTTGTGTGACAAAACTGCACATTTTAGTGTGACCTTTTATTGTCCCCAGAACAAGATGTGTAATGATCATGCTGTTTAATCAGCTTCTTGATATGTCGGGTGGATGGAATATTTTGGCAATGCTCACTAAGAGGGATATCAACAAATTAAGAGAAAGACTTTTGTGGATATGGAACAGCTAATGAAACATGGGACCCACACTTCGCATATTGCTTTCAAATTTTTGTTCAGTGTAGACCCGAGATCACAAAAATGGGTTTGCCTTGCCTACTATTGGACAAGTTCTGGTGTGTAATCATTACCCCAAGCAACAAAAACAAGTGTTTATATTGGACACATTCAGGTAGGTCCCGCCCTCTTTGCAAAACCTGTCCAATAGAAACGTTTTGTAAGTTTTTGGTGTTATGATTACACCGGGAGAGGAAGAGGAAAAGAAAGGACCAACTTGAAAGAATCTGTCTCCTTCCAGCAGGTAGCTTTAAAAATATATATATTTTGCCAACCAAGCAATAAGTTTTGTATGGATGTCAATGAGTGTGTCGAATTTGGTCAACAAAAAAATGATAGTTTGATTGCTATGTGATGTTTATTTGATCTAATAGAAGTTTCATAATGATTATGTTTTTACGACTGTACTGATATAAGTGGGACCGAGTGGCGCATCGGTCTAAGCCAGTGGGCCACTCCATGGCGCACAATTGGCCCAGCGTCGTCCAGGTTAGGGGAGGGTTTGGCCGGGCTAGGCCATCATTGTAAATAACAATTTGTTCTTAACTGACATGCCTAGTTAAATAAAGGTTAAATAAAAAGTGGGACACATGACATCCCGGCAAATTTGAGAAAAAACACTATCGGAGTTGTCTCGAGATGGCTATGCATATTTATAGCATCAGGTATCAGCATAGCTTTTCATTCATTTATTATTTTTATTTGTTATTAACAAGAGGAATAGTCACATGCAAACAAACATAAATAACCTATTTACATTGCCAGGAATCCTAAACAAACAAATAATTTTCATTAAAAATACAACAGGTTTGAATTGCCTTTTTGTTTTTCATTTTAGTTGACTAGTGCCATATTGTTTAATCAAATCAAATTTTATTTGTCACATACACATGGTTAGCAGATGTTAATGAGAGTGTAGCGAAATGCTTGTGCTTCTAGTTCCGACAATGCAGTAATAACCAACAAGTAATCTAACTAACAATTCCTAAACTACTGTCTTATACACAGTGTAAGGGGATAAAGAATATGTACATAAGGATATATGAATGAGTGATGGTACAGAGCAGCATAGGCAAGATACAGTAGATGGTATCGAGTACAGTATATACATATAAGATGAGTATGTAAACAAAGTGGCATAGTTAATGTGGCTAGTGATACCTGTATTACATAAGGATGCAGTCGATGATATAGAGTACACTATATACGTATGCATATGAGATGAATAATGTAGGGTAAGTAACATTATATAAGGTAGCATTGTTTACAGTGGCTAGTGATATATTTACATCATTCCCATCAATTCCCATTATTAAAGTGGCTGGAGTTGAGTCAGTGTCAGTGTGTTGGCAGTGGCCACTCAATGTTAGTGGTGGCTGTTTAACAGTCTGATGGCCTTGAGATAGAAGCTGTTTTTCAGTCTCTCGGTCCCAGCTTTGATGCACCTGTACTGACCTCGCCTTCTGGATGATAGCGGGGTGAACAGGCAGTGGCTCGGGTGGTTGATGTCCTTGATGATCTTTATGGCCTTCCTGTAACATCGGGTGGTGTAGGTGTCCTGGAGGGCAGGTAGTTTGCCCCCGGTGATGCGTTGTGCAGACCTCACTACCCTCTGGAGAGCCTTACGGTTGACGGCGGAGCAGTTGCCGTACCAGGCGGTGATACAGCCCGCCAGGATGCTCTCGATTGTGCATCTGTAGAAGTTTGTGAGTGCTTTTGGTGACAAGCCGAATTTCTTCAGCCTCCTGAGGTTGAAGAGGCGCTGCTGCGCCTTCTTCACGATGCTGTCTGTGTGAGTGGACCAATTCAGTTTGTCTGTGATATGTATGCCGAGGAACTTAAAACTTGCTACCCTCTCCACTACTGTTCCATCGATGTGGATAGGGGGGTGTTCCCTCTGCTGTTTCCTGAAGTCCACAATCATCTCCTTAGTTTTGTTAACGTTGAGTGTGAGGTTATTTTCCTGACACCACACTCCGAGGGCCCTCACCTCCTCCCTGTAGGCCGTCTCGTCGTTGTTGGTAATCAAGCCTACCACTGTTGTGTCGTCCGCAAACTTGATGATTGAGTTGGAGGCGTGCGTGGCCACGCAGTCGTGGGTGAACAGGGAGTACAGGAGGGCTCAGAACGCACCCTTGTGGGGCCCCAGTGTTGAGGATCAGAGGGGAGGAGATGTTGTTACCTACCCTCACCACCTGGGGGCAGCCCGTCAGGAAGTCCAGTACCCAGTTGCACAGGGCGGGGTCGAGACCCAGGGTCTCGAGCTTGATGACGAGCTTGGATGGTACTATGGTGTTGAATGCCGAGCTGTAGTCGATGAACAGCATTCTCACATAGGTATTCCTCTTGTCCAGGTGGGTTAGGGCAGTGTGCAGTGTGGTTGAGATTGCATCGTCTGTGGACCTATTTGGGCGGTAAGCAAATTGGAGTGGGTCTAGGGTGTCAGGTAGGGTGGAGGTGATATGGTCCTTGACTAGTCTCTCAAAGCACTTCATGATGACGGAAGTGAGTGCTACGGGGCGGTAGTCGTTTAGCTCAGTTACCTTAGCTTTCTTGGGAACAGGAACAATGGTGGCCCTCTTGAAGCATGTGGGAACAGCAGACTGGTATAGGGATTGATTGAATATGTCCGTAAACACACCGGCCAGCTGGTCTGCGCATGCTCTGAGGGCGCGGCTGGGGATGCCGTCTGGGCCTGCAGCCTTGCGAGGGTTAACACGTTTAAATGTCTTACTCACCTCTGCTGCAGTGAAGGAGAGACCACATGTTTTAGTTGCAGGCCGTGTCAGTGGCACTGTATTGTCCTCAAAGCGGGCCAAAAAGTTATTTAGTCTGCCTGGGAGCAAGACATCCTGATCCGTGACTGGGCTGGATTTCTTCCTGTAGTCCGTGATTGACTGTAGACCCTGCCACATGCCTCTTGTGTCTGAGCCGTTGAATTGAGATTCTACTTTGTCTCTGTACTGACGCTTAGCTTGTTTGATAGCCTTGCGGAGGGAATAGCTGCACTGTTTTTATTCGGTCATGTTACCAGACACCTTGCCCTGATTAAAAGCAGTGGTTCTCGCTTTCAGTTTCACGCGAATGCTGCCATCAATCCACGGTTTCTGGTTAGGGAATGTTTTAATCGTTGCTATGGGAACGACATCTTCAACGCACGTTCTAATGAACTCGCACACCGAATCAGCATATTCGTCAATGTTGTTATCTGACGCAATACGAAACATATCCCAGTCCACGTGATGGAAGCAGTCTTGGAGTGTGGAGTCAGCTTGGTCGGACCAGCGTTGGACAGACCTCAGCGTGGGAGCCTCTAGTTTTAGTTTCTGTCTGTAGGCAGGGATCAGCAAAATGGAGTCGTGGTCAGCTTTTCCGAAAGGGGGGCGGGGCCTTATATGCGTCACGAAAGTTAGAGTAACAATGATCCAAGGTTTTTCCACCCCTGGTTGCGCAATCGATATGCTGATAAAATTTAGGGAGTCTTGTTTTCAGATTAGCCTTGTTAAAATCCCCAGCTACAATGAATGCAGCCTCCGGATAAATGGTTTCCAGTTTGCAAAGAGTTAAATAAAGTTTGTTCAGAGCCATCGATGTGTCTGCTTGGGGGGGATATATACGGCTGTGATTATAATCGAAGAGAATTCTCTTGGTAGATAATGCGGTCTACATTTGATTGTGAGGAATTCTAAATCAGGTGAACAGAAGGATTTGAGTTCCTGTCATCACACCATGTCTCGTTAGCCATAAGGCATACGCCCCCGCCCCTCTTCTTATCAGAAAGGTGTTTGTTTCTGTCGGCGCGATGCGTGGAGAAACCCGTTGGCTGCACCGCTTCGGATAGCGTCTCTCCAGTGAGCCATGTTTCCGTGAAGCACAGAACGTTACAGTCTCTGATGTCCCTCTGGAATGCTACCCTTGCTCGGATTTCATCAACCTTGTTGTCTAGAGACTGGACATTGGCAAGAAGAATGCTAGGGAGTGGTGCACGGTGTGCCCGTCTCCGGAGTCTGACCAGAAGACCGCCTCGTTTCCCTCTTTTTCGGAGTCGTTTTTTTGGGTCGCTGCATGCGATCCATTCCGTTGTCCTGTTTGTAAGGCAGAACACAGGATCCGCGTCGCGAAAAACATATTCTTGGTCTTACTGATGGTGAGTTGACGCTGATCTTATATTCAGTAGTTCTTCTCGACTGTATGTAATGAAACCTAAGATGACCTGGGGTACTAATGTAAGAAATAACACGTAAAAAAACAAAAAACTGCATAATTTCCTAGGAACGAAGCGAGGCGGCCATCTCTGTCGGAAAACAGTTAAGTTTTGAATTAGACCATTTGTATATGAAACGGACCTAATATTATTAGCAGTTGAATGAATCATACTACATCTTTATCAATGTCAGAATTTTTTAAATAAATTATATCAAAACCATTAAATTGAATAACTGGTCCTGTTTTCTTTGTAAGAAAGTTCTATATGTCAATCCCAAAAAGTATACTATAAATACAGGCAAAAAAACAAATGAAAAATGGTCTCCTTCTCCATTCCACAGAAATCACAATTATAGTCAACATTCAGCTTGAATCTTTCCAAAACATGTTTCACAGGATACATTCTATGTAATATTTTAAATGAAACGTCTTTCACCTTGTTACTGATACAATATTGCTTCGCAATTTTCCATGCTTTCCCCCATTGTATATCATCACCATAGACATTCAACCAAAAAATATTGCTGAGGGAATTGTAGTATCACAAAAAATATTCCTAATCTGTTTATTACTACATTTACCTTTGAGGATGTTAATATTGCAAATGAATATATTTGAATGTAAATCTGTTACTTACATCAAACACAGAGGAATAAAAAATAAAATAAAATACAACACCCCTTGGAATTGCATTAAAAATGATTTTGGGGTTATTGGAATTCGAAACTTATCAAGAAATTCCCCATATGAGAGTAGATATCCATCCTCATTCAGTAACTGACCAACCAAAATAATTGTATTCTCAAACCAGTTTAGAAAAAAATACTTGTTTTTAAATCGTATATCTTTGTTGTTCCATAGAAAGTATCTGTGAGGGGAATTTGTAAGTCGCTCTGGATAAGAGCGTCTGCTAAATGACTTAAATGTAAATGTAATGTAATGGAATAATTTTGTTTATATGCTAACATCCAAGCTAAAAGTGTCTCCTTATGGAATTTGGCCAATTTTACTGGGATTTTATCAACATCAAAATTACACCAAAGCAGAAATTCATTCCAAATACTGTTCTGGTTCTCAATATACTTCAGATTCCAATTTATTTTAAAAGTATTATTTAGAGTATTGAAATATAAAACCTCAAGAACTCCTTGTTCTTGGGTAATACTGAGAATATCTTTCCGTAGATAATGAGGCTTGTTCCTCCAAATAAAATTATAAAACAATCTTCTCAGTCCTTTACAATTTTAGGGGGTAAGTCAAGTGATAACAAGACATAAACCGTTAACCTTTCGCTTTGGACAATAAAACCCGACAATATAATGACATATCTCTCATTAACCAGAGGTTCAATTTCTTCTTTGTTTTCTCAATAATGGGGTTAAAGTTTAATTCACTCCTTTGTTTTTCATCCTTGCATACAACAATTACAAGATAAGTCACCTTATCTTTAATTGGGATACCATATACTTCCTGTAAAACACAGTCCTTGAGTGGAAATAAGACTGATTTATTGATATTAATTTTCAAACCTGAAACTATGGAAAAGTCTTCAATACAGGAAACTGCTTTAGAAACCTCATTCCTGTCTCTCAAAAATATGGTGGTATCATCAGCCAGTTGACATAGTTTAAATTCCTTGCCAAGTGCTGAAACACCTTGAAAATTCCATTTATTGATATGAAGAGCCATAATTTGAGTAACCAATTAAAAAAATTGACTAATTGGGCAGCCCTGCCTAATGCCACGGGATGTCCTGTGAGCTAATTTCACAGAGCTAGTACAAGCACTATACAAAGTTGGGAGTGCTTTAAAAAAAAACGCAAAAAAGTTATTGCTTTGAACATAAACTCATGCTCTACAGTGTCAAAGGCTTTATAAAAATCAACAAACATAAGAAAACTATCATCAAGGATGAGGTCATTATAGTCAATCATATCTAAGATCAACCTGATGTAATGACTAATGTGTCGACCATGCATAAAACCAGATTGTTCTTCATCAATTATATGATATAAGCCTTGTTTCATCCTCTTAGCAAATACAAATCATTTTTCATCATTATTGAAAAGCTATGGGCCTCCAGTTGTCTATATAAAGACTATCCTTATTAGCGTCGGGAATCAAATATATTACACCTTGCTTTAATAAGGAAGCCGGTAACTCCCTGTAGCATAGCATCTCTCTCCATTCAATACAGGCAGTTGACGTCAACAACTCCATCGAATATTCAAAAACAGATTACAATAATGAGATGTATCCACCAATCCAAATAAAGGAGAGACAGACAGCCCACCGTGCCGCTTTGTGGACAACTACCCCGATTGTTAGTGCGGAGAGACATGTAGTATCTTGTCAGTATTTCCATAATCTTTGGATCCTAAATTAAACGGTTTCCGGTAACGGTCTGCGACTAATGAACACACCCCTGGTGTCGTGTCGAACACCAGTTAATAGCCCATGCAAAGTGGAACGTATTTGCTAGAAGGCTGACTATTTGTTATGTTAAAATGCACGTGTATTATCTCGATCATTGTTGCAACATGGCATTCTGTGAACGGATATTATTGGAATTAGACCACTCAAATTGTATTGTTATGCATGTCAAACCAAGCAGCTAACGCCGGTAACTAGCAATAATTTAGCCAAGTAGCTAACGCTGGTTTCAGCCATTTTGAAGCAGATAGAGATGCAGCTAGAAAAATGTGAGTAGTTGTAGCTAGATCAGTGTCCATATGTTGACATACCTTTGTTGACTCGTTTTCCAAATTCCTGTAATCATTTTCCCAGACCAATGAATGTATTGGAAACTTCATCCTGAAATCTTCGTTGACCGCGGATAACATCTTCCCCCACTTCGAACTTCTAAATGTAGCTAGCGTATATTTACAGCCATGGACAACCTAAGCTAAACGTTCAAGTTGAAGAAATATGAATCAAGTCATCTCCATATTCCGTCAGGATTCATGTCAAATTTTGCTAGCCAACTTCTACAAAATAAAACTTTCGAAAAACAAGGAAGTGTCAAGTTGAGACTATTGTGATAGGGGTGTTTGAAATAAACTTTGTTCTACAAACCAATTTTGGCAGAGGATAAATATAGGATAAACTATTTTTCAGAGTAAATATAAGTGCAGGTATATATTTCTGGGGAAAAAACAAAGTTATGTTCAATATTTACTAATAATATAGTCCCCTTCTTGAAAAATGGATTGTTCCAAGCAAGGACGTGACCATTTACGCTATGGCCAGGGCAAGCAGGTCTTTACTCATTTGTGCCAAATAATTTTTCATAAATATAATTTGATTTAGTATGGTAAATATAGAAATATGCTTTAATATTGTAAGTGGTGCATGTTGCGTAATTAAACTGCAAATCAATTACACAATTCCCCCAATCTCGTTTACCATAGACGTCACATCCCTTTCACACAACAACAACAACTCGTTAGCCTTCTTATTATAGCTCAGTGTAGCTAGCGCACATATCTGGCAGACAGACGGCTGGCTAGTTTGCTCAACTTGTTTAATTAAAGTGATGTCAGTAGCTAGCTACCTAGCTAGTCGTTTGGCTGACAATTTTACATTATGTACAGGTAGTTCACCCCGTAGCTACACCATCCACTAGCGGTTTGCGTTCTGTCAGCCACCGAATTAGACATAATTTTTACATAGTGTATTGCTGCTGTCCACGTTGGATACATTTCGTAATTCCAGAGTGACTTTGACGAGCTGGCTCGGCTAACGCAAAGAGCATCTCGCCTCTACCTCTCTGGCTGTTACAGACTAGTGGCAAGAGAGTTTCCATCGTGACAAACGCAGCTGCTTGTTGTGTGCAAGCTGCTAACATTATTAATTTAGCGGTACGGTAGCGTTGTTGGAGCAAGAAACTAAATAGAGGAACCAGATTTTCTTTGTACTTCCTATTTGCTCCTTGCCAAACTGATCTGTATAATTTTTTTTTCATGAGTAAATAAACAGACTCACCGATTTCATTGACATTTTTATCTCTGCAAGGATGTCTAAACGATTAAGGAATAGTGAGCTATGCGCGGATTGCAGTGTGCCAGGTAAGTCACTTAACGTTACTGATCAAATGTGAGTAGCTAGCTGTGGTTAGCCAAACCATACATAATCCAGGCAGAATACCTGTCAAGTATTAATTTGGCTAATAGATTTAGCTATAACTAGTTACATAGACTGATGTGTTGGTTTATGTAGCTAGCACGTATATGAGCTCAAATTAAGCGTGATATTAGGTTAGATAAACTAGGTACCTAGGACAGTTGAGTTGTTGGCCGCTGTGGCCTTCAGTTTTACAAGCAGTGTCTTCCCCTATGTAGCCAACGTTGTCAAGTACAGTGTTACATGTAGTTACTGCTGGTTCATTGGATGTACAATAATGCACAGAGCCATCTCCTGAGTCCGTGCATGAGTCATGCAAGTCTTTGCATGATGTCATCATGGTGTGGTTATTCCAATGCAATGTTTTATTTTATTTTACAGGCATAATCATTTCAAAGAGGATTTCCTATCAAAGTGTTGCTGTAATGACAATGTATTTGATGTGATTATCAGTTGAAGTTTTAAGTTGTAAGTCGCTCTGGATAAGAGCGTCTGCTAAATGACTTAAATGTAAATGTAAGTGTCACACAGACCATTGTCTCTTTAGTCTGTGTAAATTTGAATATACACCACTTTTTTGATAATCTGCCAAGGTACAGTTGAAGTTGGAAGTTTACATACACTTAGGTTGGAGTCATTAAAACTCGTTTTAGAACCACTCTACAAATGTCTTTGTTAACAAACTATAGTTTTGGCAAGTTTGTTAGGACATCTACCTTGAGCATGACACAATTTTTCCAACTAATGTTTACAGACATATTATTTCACTTATAATTCACTGTGTCACAATTCCAGTGGGTCAGAAGTTTACATACACTAAGTTGACTGTGCCTTTAAACAGCTTGGAAAATTCCAGAAAGGATTCATGGCTTTAGAAGCTTCTGATAGGCTAATTGACATACTTTGAGTCATTTAGGGGTGTACCTGTGGATGTATTTCAAGGCCTACCTTCAAACTCCTTGCCTCTTTGCTTGACATCATGAGAAAATCAAAAGAAATCAGCCAAGACCTCAGAAGAAAAGAAAACGTAGACCTCCACACGTTTGGTTCATCCATGGGAGCAATTTCCAAACGCCTGAAGGTACCACGTTCATCTGTACAAACAATAGTACGCAAGTATAAACACCATGGGGCCACGCAGTCGTCATACCGCTCAGGATGGAGACGCGTTCTGTCTCCTAGAGATGAACATAGTTTGGTGGGAAAAGTGCAAATCAATCCCAAAATGACAGCAAAGGACCTTGTGAAGATGTTGGAGGAAACAGGTACAAAAGTATCTACATCCACAGTAAAACGAGTCCTATGTCGACATAACCTGAAAGGCCGCTCAGCACAGAAGAAGCCACTGCTCCAAAACTGCCATAAAAAAGACAGACTACGGTTTGCAACTGCACATGAGGACAAATATTGTAATTTTTGGGGAAATGTCCTCTGGTGTGATGAAACAAAAATAGAACTGTTTGGCCATAATGACCATCTTTATGTCTGGAGGAAAAAGGGGGAGGCTTGCAAGCTGAAGAACACCATCCCGACTATGAAGCACAGGGGTGGCAGCATCATGTTGTGGGGGTGCTTTGCTGCAGGAGGGACTGGTGCACTTCACAAAATAGATTGCATCATGACGTAGGAAAATTATGTAGATGTATTGAAGCTACATCTCAGAACATCAGTCAGGAAGTTAAAGCTTGGTCGCCAATGGGTCTTCCAAATGGACAATGACCCCAAGCATACTTCCAAAGTTGTGGCAAAATGGCTTAAGGACAACAAAGTCAAGGTATTGTAGTGGCCATCACAAAGCCCTGACCTCAATTCTTTAGAATATGTGTGGGCTGAACTGAAAAAGCGTGTGCGAGCAAGGAGGCCTACATACCTGACTCTGTTACACCAGCTCCGTCAATAGGAATGGGCCAAAATTCACCCAACTTACTGTGGGAAGCTTGTGGAAGGCTACCTGAAACCTTTGACCCAAGGTAAACTATTTAAAGGCAATGTAAACTTCTGACCTACTGGGAATATGATGAAAGAGGTAGCCTAGTGGTTAGAGCGTTGGACTAGTAACCGAAAGCTTGCAAGTTCAAATCCCCGAGCTGACAAGGTACACATCTGTCGTTCTGCCCCTGAATAGGCATTTAACCCACTTCCTAGGCCATCATTGATAATAAGAATTTGTTCTTAAAAAAAAGAAAAAGCTGAAATAAATCATTCTCTCTACTATTATTCTGACATTTCAGTCTTACAATAAAGTGGTGATCCTAACTGACCTAAGACAGGGAATTTTTACTTGGCTTAAATGTCAGGAATTGTAATGAACTGAGTTTAAATGTATTTGGCTAAGGTGTATGTAAACTTCCGACTTCAACTGTAAGTGTATGACATGGCATACACACACAACAAGTGTCTCTTCTATCAAATATCAGAATATACTGTTACAATGTGGTGTAGTTGTGTTCACCATGGCCTTTTTTGCACACCAGTCCATTCATTACGTGGATTCTGTTGCAAAATGTTTTGTGTATTGCAAAATCTGTGCTTCCGTTTTTATTGCCTTTCCAGAATGAGTTTTGACAACTTAAAGGTAGACCCCACAAAAGGATGTTGTCACAAGCAGCACTGCAGTTATTGAGCTGAGTGAGATGCAAGACTTCACTCACACATGTGCTGTTACAGCGTGGTAGCCACAGGACCAACACAGGGTAGAAGTTGAACCTCAACTCTGTTGCGGAAGTTGACACTATGCTGTTTATTTTCTGCATTTACGTCATATCGCTGAGTACCTTTTTTAAGTTGTCAAAACTGATGATGAGTAGAAGATCAGACCAAGTGCGCACTTCTTCCACATCTGAACTGGTTGGGTCCTATAGTTACAATCTCTGCTGTTCATTTTGGGGGAAATGAACCAACTGTCAACCTGAGATTACAAGGCTGTATAACAACCTGCTGTGTTTGTGAGTCCCATAGGGCGGTGCACAATTGGCCCAGCATCGTCAGGGTTTGGCCGATGGATGCCGTCATTGTAAATATGAATTTGTTCTTAACTGGCTTGCCTAGGTAAATAAAGGTGACATTTTTATTTAAAAAATTAAGATCGATGGTGTTGTCACTTCACTCAGAGGCTCTCTTTATCAGTGGTTAGTAAACAAAACAATCCATTACAAATACCATACATTGTTATCTTCTAGAATAATTACAATATCCTAACAATTTAGGGTGCTTTCACACTTGGTCCCTTTCAGATAATTTTTGTGAACTCAGTGCAGTTCTATAAATTTTCTGTGCAGTGTGTGAGCACTCTAAAGGAACTCAGATCCCTCAAGAGGCCACAAAGCAAACTGAACTGAGACCATCTTGAGAGGTGGTCTGAGTTTAGTTTGCTTGAATTTAGTGGTCCGGTTTCCTTTTTTAGGGCAATGTGAACACACCGCTCCCCAATGCAACACTGTTTCTCCTGCCATAACCCCTCACATTGGTTCCTCAAACGAGAGAAGATGTGCAGGTTCGTGGAAAAAAATGTGTGCCATTTTTGGATGCACAGAAATAAAAAAAATATTTGTAGTGTTTTCAGTTCAGATGAATTGTTTTCAATATTTGTTCTCAATATTTGTTCTATCGGCTAAGAGAGCTTCATAAATTGTTTATTGGATTGTGGGGTTTGAATAGTGTGAGGACGACAACGTATTTGGTGAGAATCATAACATTGGGTACAAAATCAATTCTAGCTGAATTCTATTTTAGGGGCAGTAGTCTACATTGGGTGTACAATTTTCAATTACAGCATTATTTAATCTGTAGTTATTCTTCTGATAGGCCTATTTTATTTTGTTACTATCAAAATGTAAATATTATTAGTATCTTCTGATTACAATTATTATGTCATATTTTAACTAAATGCAATATATTAACTTCCAAAATGTAAATAGGTGTCTAGATGTCCGATAACACGTTCTGATGGAATGGCTTGTCCTGCAGTTTGTGAAAACAGAGTGCATTGAGTGAATGTTGTAAAATGATCTTGGTTCCTTTCTGAATGTAGCAATGTGAAGGCAAAGAGGACTGAGACCACAAAATGGGTGAAGTGAACTGGCAGAAGAGTTGAGTCCTCATTCAATGGCATGGGCAGTGTGAATAAAACGATAACTTAGTTATTTATTTATTTTTACTCCAGAGTTCTCTTTTAAAGAGAACTGAGATCTGTTATTTTGGAGGACTATATGTGAAAACACCCTTAGAGCTCATCTGAAATGGGTAGAAAACATGTACCATGCTGTTTCTCTGTGAGAGAGTCTAATGGCTTCAGTGCTGCGTCGTGAGGGGCCGTTTTGGATAATGTTTAGTCCGTTTCGTACTGGAATGATGTTGTCCAATTAGCATAGGAAGAAAAACAGGATGTTGACTGAATTGACTAGTTGCTGAGGATACAGTGAGAATTGTGGCTATTGTATTTGATTTTCTATTAAATGTTCCACGTCTTTATTGTGCCTCTTCCTCCACTGCTGACTTAAGTTATTCTATCAGTACATAGTACACATTAGACTCTCTCACAGAGTTTTAAATCTGTTTAGGCTTAAAGCATGTGCACTTTTTCCTGAAATGTTTCTCAAATAAATAGTGGTAGATGGGGCTTTCTATTGTCATTTTGTCAGTTGTTGTGGTGCCAAGTTAAAAGAAGAATGCTGCTTGGTTAGAATAATATTGAAAAGCCTACTTAGTAAATAGGCCTAGCCTAATTTATTGTGACAATAAGTAGGCCTAGCTGTATGTAATCTCGTCCTCCAGCCGGCTCTCTCTAGCAATTAAACTTGGGAACGATGGTTAAGCTGTAGGGCAATTCTACAGTAACAGAATTATGCTGAGACCGTGTACCTACACTATTCTTCAAGGAAATCTGTTTTTGTAAAATGTTCAGTTGAAATTGTTCAAAGTTGTACGGTTTGTTTAACTTTGCAATCATTGATTTTAGTTTGACACACATTTTAAAGTGACAAATTGGAGTCTAAGTATCATTCTCTTATCGTGGAATTGCCCTGTAGCAGCCTAGAGCCATTCTGAAGTAGGCTAGCCCATACCCAATGTATCTTACCACTCATTGTACTTCATTATATCCATTTCAGCATTTTCCTATATCCCTTTCCCTGTCAGTCCTACTAAAAATGTGTCAATGTCCCTCCCTCCTGACACCAGTTGGCCTGGACCTCCCCTCTGTGGGGCTGTTACCAGTTGTTGTTGGGGTCTGAATATTTTTAGCGGGTACAGACGTGCGTTTTAATTTAGCAGCACTTTACACTTGTTGACGAAAGGGTGGGCTTCTCAGCACCCAGATCTCACTAGGCAGGAAGAGGAAGAGACTCAGAACGGTACACCAGGTGCAGGTCTGCAGCCCCAACACACATTTCAGCTGTCGCCAGAGAGACGTGACAACCCCACTGCCACTCCTCATTTCAGAGTGGCAGTCACCCAGTCGACCAGTTTTGCAATTTGCTTCTCTGAGTTGCAATTTTGTTTGTTAGTTAACCTATATGTTGGTAAGTTTGTCAGTGAAATGTAGTCATTTTAGATGTTATGACACTCCCGTCCAATAGTGAGTAATTGTAAGTTGGTCAGTAACATGAGCTAGCAGCATGCATCTCAATG
Source organism: Oncorhynchus gorbuscha (assembly GCF_021184085.1). Classification (NCBI taxonomy): domain Eukaryota; kingdom Metazoa; phylum Chordata; class Actinopteri; order Salmoniformes; family Salmonidae; genus Oncorhynchus; species Oncorhynchus gorbuscha. The sequence goes on from NC_060176.1 coordinate 67,050,731, forward strand.
AAATGCCACATAGTGTTTAAGCTAACACACTGTCGACACCGATACTGTATTTAGACATTCATTGCAGTACTCGCCAGAATTCTTGACTGAAGGTTCTGCATATATCTATTTTGAAGTGAAAGAGCAAGTTACCCAGGGGGCGTGAACATCTACTCAAGTCTCAACCAACTCAAACATTATAAACGGGGGTTTAGAAGAAAACACAGCCTAGGCTACTTAGTTCTGACTCCAGGGCTCAGTTGTTAAAAACAGAGCATTCTCTGACTGGAAATAATGATCAGCAGATCACTTGATCACTTCTCTCCTTGTGCTTATCGGGTCACATGGTGAGGAGAATGCAGGTCAGGGGCATTAAGGCAGTCCTCATGGTACATCTGTTGCCCCCTGCCTTAAGAGCTGGCCTGTTGGTTTCAATTGACAAAGTGGGTCCAGATTAGCCTATGTTTTGGAGTCATTTGCATCACACCTTGAAATTAAACTAGGGAAGAGACTGCTGCTGAAAATACAGAAATCTAACATCCCTTAATACTGCCGTTGTTGTGTTTTGATGAGACTGAAAGTGAGTGATGTCTTGCTCCATGGTTTGTATACAGTCTGTCTCAGTAGGCCTGTCCCTTCCTCTCTCTGGGTGTTTGCTGTTACTTTACCAGCAGCACGGTGTGCAAGTTCAAATAAGTTTCAGTTCTCTCTGCAGTTAGCGGTTCTCTTTGAAGGTCTGCGTGATCTATGATGAATCTCTCATGCTCACCCCCATCATGAGCCTAGAATGAGACTACCATCTCAAGACGTTGCTCGGTGGAGTGCACAATCCTGTAATGTGGACGTTAGCTAGTGAAAGAGGACATGTGTGGTTCAACTTCCACTTTGCGCTCTGCATAACTTCACTACCTAAACGGACAGTATAGCCTGTAGGAGCTATTTGCTATTTCTTATGACTTGCATTGTAATTATGTGACAGCTTTGAAAAAAGAATGTCAATAGAAGTTAGTGCTATCAGAAAAATGTGCCCTGAAGTTGTCTCCATGTTAGCCTCAATAGGGTTTCCTTTATCTACAGGCATGATCCGTTCAGGCAGGATCAGTTCAGGCATATAGATTCCAAGGGTGTATCTGGGCCGGCTGTCTTGTCAGTGTAGCCCAACTGGGATGCCACCAGAATGGAGAGGCTGGGGCCAGAGTGAGTTTGCAGCTGAGTGAGAAGTGAAGTGGCCTGGCTGCCAAAAGCAGCATGCCAGAGATTTGAATAATGAATGTGAGGAGCAATGGAAAAGCCCAGTCATGAGGAAGGTGCCAGTAACCAAGGAAAGCCGTGTAAGTGTTGGCTTGATTGATTTCAAACAGTGACTGCTGATGTAGCCTCTAGATGATATGAAAAGTGGCAGTTGTAATGAGTGATCATTAAGCTGTAGGCTAGGATGAGAATCAGACAAGCACTGTGTCAGTGCATTTTCACCCACAGGTCCTTCTCAGTGTATTCAACTACATGGTATTACAAATGAATGAACAAAAGCCAAATGAGGCTTTGCAATTGAGTTGGTGAAATATTCAGGTGTGTGTGTATAGTGGGGAGAACAAGTATTTGATAACCTGCAAAATAGGCAGTGTTTCCTACTTACAAAGCATCTAGAGGTTTGTCATTTTTATCATAGGTACACTTCAACTGTGAGAGACGGAATCAAAAGCAAAAATCCAGAAGATCACATTGTATGATTTTTAAGTAATTAGCATTTTATTGCATGACATAAGTATTTGATACATCAGAAAAGCAGAACTTAATATTTGGTACAGAAACCTTTGTTTGCAATTACAGAGATCATATGTTTCCTGTAGTTCTTGACCAGGTTTGAACACACAGCAGCAGGGATTTTGGCCCACTCCTCCATACAGACCTTCTCCAGATCCTTCAGGTTTCGGGGCTGTCGCTGGGCAATACGGACTTTCAGCTCCCTCCAAAGATGTTCTATTGGGTTCAGGTCTGGAGACTGGCTAGGCCACTCCAGGACCTTGAGATGCTTCTTATGGAGCCACTCCTTAGTTGCCCTGGCTGTGTGTTTCGGGTCGTTGTCATGCTGGAAGACCCAGCCACGACCCATCCTCAATGCTCTTACTGAGGGAAGGAGGTTGTTGGCCAAGATCTGGCGATACATGGCCCCATCCATCCTCCCCTCAATATGGTGCAGTCATCCTGTCTCCTTTGCAGAAAAGCATCCCCAAAAAATGATGTTTCCACCTCCATGCTTCACGGTTGGGATGGTGTTCTTGGGGTTGTACTCATCCTTCTTCCTCCAAACACGGCAAGTGGAGTTTAGACCAGAAAGCTCTATTTGTTTCATCAGACCACATGACCTTCTCCCATTCCTCCCCTGGATCATCCAGATGGTCATTGGCAAACTTCAGACGGGCCTGGACATGCGCTGGTTTGAGCAGGGGGACCTTGCATGCGCTGCAGGATTTTAATCCACGACAGCGTAGTGTGTTACTAATGGTTTTCTTTGAGACTGTGGTCCCAGCTCTCTTCAGGTCATTGACCAGGTCCTGTCGTGTAGTTCTGGGCTGATCCCTCACCTTCCTCATGATCATTGATGCCCCACGAGGTGAAATCTTGCATGGAGCCCCAGACCGAGGGTGATTGACCGTCGTCTTGAACTTCAGCAATTTTCTAATAATTGCGCCAACAGTTGTTGCCTTCTCACCAAGCTGCTTGTCTATTGTCCTGTAGCCCATCCCAGCCTTGTGCAGGTCTCTGGTCTTGGCCATTGTGGAGAGGTTAGAGTCTGTTTGATTGAGTGTGTGGACAGGTGTCTTTTATACAGGTAATGAGTTCAAACAGGTGCAATTAATACAGATAATGAGTGGAGAACAGGAGGGCTTCTTAAAGAAAAACTAACAGGTCTGTGAGAGCCAGAATTCTTACTGGTTGGTAGCTGATCAAATACTTATGTCATCCAATAAAATACAAATGAATTACTTAAAATCATACAATGTGATTTTCTGGGTTTTTGCTTTAGATTCTGTCTAACAGTTGAAGTGTACCTATGATAAAAATGACAGACCTCTACATGCTTTGTAAGTAGGAAACACTGCCGATTTTGCAGGTTATCAAATATTTGTTTCCCTTCACTGTATGTATGTATGTATGTATGTATGTATGTATGTATGTATGTATGTATGTATGTATGTATGTATGTATGTATGTATGTATGTATGTATGTATGTATGTATGTATGTATGTATGTATGTATGTATGTATGTATGTATGTATGTATGTATGTATGTATGTATGTATGTATGTATGTATGTATGTATGTATTTACTGTAGGTATGTATTTGTTTCCTTTATGCTTAGAGCCTCGTTGGGCTTCTGTGAACAGGGGCGTGTTGATCTGCGACGAGTGCTGTAGTGTTCATCGGAGTCTGGGCAGACACAGCTCCCAAGTGCGTCACCTGACTCACACACCATGGGCTCCTACACAGTTACAGGTAAGATCCCCAACACACACACACCCCTTTACTGTGGTCAAAGCTATCCCCTTTTCTGCTTTTGTGATAGAACAGGCTGTTGGTATGTTTCATTTAATTGATCATTTCTTTGTCTTTTAATCAGATGGTTCAGATGTTATACAACAACAGTGCAAATTCGATATGGGAACACTCTCTACTGGACCCAGCATCTGTGATGAGTGGGAAACGCAAGGCCAACCCTCAGGACAAAGTACAGTGAGTCATGAGTGTTTGATGGCTGCTTAGTGAGCCAGGAGTGTACACTTATTCACAAGTGAAGGAGGGACATTTGGCCCAGTTGCCCTAGTACCCTTTTCACACTACTGAGCTGATACGAACCATGCTAAACTGCATTGACCTGGTTACACATTCCCCAAAGTGCTGGTTTGGGTCAGCACGATAGCGTGACAAGGGTATTGGGAACTTAAGAGTGAGTGTTGCTAGAAATTGAAGTGCTGGATATCCTCCCACGGCTCTTTACTCCATTTCTCTGCTGTTTACCCCTCTTCTTTTTGTCATTCCCATAGCCCAAATAAAACAGAGTTCATAAAGGCCAAATACCAAATGCTGGCTTTTGTCCACCGGATGCCTTGTCGAGATGACGACAGCTTCACTGCCAAGGACTTAAGCAAGGTGAGATCTCGGCCACTCTGTGCTAATGAAGGTTTATTTGGCTTGAATGAGCAATATTTTACTAATAGATGTTGATTTTATTTTCTCTCAGCAACTTCACTCCAGTGTCCGAACTGGTAACCTGGAGACATGTCTGAGGTTACTCTCTCTGGGAGCCCAGGCCAACTTCTTTCACCCAGTAAGACTCTCTGATCACTCATCTCATTTCTCCCCTATCCAAAACATATCCTTAACAGCATTTTAATACTAACGTTTTACTACCAGTATTACTGTTTTGCTCACAGGTACAATAGCAACTTAATAGAACACTGCTTGTGGAAAAAAAACATTCCAAAAAGGAATTATTTTCATAGGTTTAACCTTTTGTGGCGTAGTGTTTATGCCACAAGCAGTGTGAACAGACCCTTACCCTTTCTCACACCCTATCTATGTATTGAAGTCTTCCTTTCTTCCTAGTTTTAATTGTTCACGTATGGGTGGTGTCTTACCTTTCCTTCAGGAAAAAGGGAATACGCCGCTGCATGTGGCTGCCAAGGCAGGCCAGCTGTTTCAGGCCGAGCTGCTGACAGTCTACGGGGCCGACCCCGGCGCCCCCGACACCAGCGCCAAGACTCCCATTGACTATGCAAGGTACTGCAGCATCCAGCCTTTTAAAGGGATAGTTCACCATTCAGAATATTAAACTTATTTTATCCAAGTCATAAATAAAAAAGTGTGGCTTTGCTACCAGGCTGGCTGTTACGGGTAAGAAGAGGCATAACTGGTTTCTCTCGTGTGTTTCTCAGGCAAGCTGGCTACCATGACCTGGCTGATAGGCTGGTGGAGATTCAGTATGAACTTACCGACAGACTGGCTTTCTATCTCTGTGGAAGAAAGCCTGGTAAGTGACGAGAGTCCTTCGCCTTCTCAAGCTAGGCTGCAAGCCTTGTGTGTCCATTTTTCCAAACCTCTGTCAGCTGCAGTTTTTTGCCTGCTAAATCAACACACACTCAATGTTTGTAGCCTAGTTTCGGGGGTTACTCAACATCGCATACTGTAACTCCCATGAGTTCAAATCACAACAATCCATATTATGTCCGTGCTTGCTTTCAGATCATAAAAATGGCCAACACTTCATCGTCCCACAGATGGCCGACAGGTAAGGAAGCATTGTGTAGGTCAATGCATAAATACTATTCTGGTCCCAGACTGTTTGTGCTGTATAGCCAACCCCTATGTTTGTTGTCATGCCAAATGACAACCAGAGGATTTGTCAAAAAAGCTTAAACAGATCTGGGACCAGACTAATGAAATATATCACTTTATGGGGATCATTCTTAGATTAAAAAATATATATATATAATTAAGAAACCATGAGCTGTTTCTTTGACCGTGCAATCCAACTCTTGGGCCTGCCAGGACATGTTCTGTGGCTTTTTGTAACAAGCATGACAGGAAATCGGCCAAAGCAGTTGTTTCATAGTTAAAACAACAAAATCATTGTTATAATAATGCATATCTGAGAAAAATCTGTCATTTCTGGTCTTATTATAGCATAGTTCTGGTATTTGAACTCAAATGAAGCATGTTCTCTTTTTGTATTGCTCTCTTTTGATGGATAAGGAACATGTAAGTATTTGATCATAATGAGGTTTGACCATTTTCCCTCCCATTCTAAATCAGAGGCTAAGCAGATGTATTTTTTTCCATCTATAGCAGTTTAGATTTATCAGAACTGGCAAAGGCTGCCAAGAAGAAACTCCAGTCTGTAAGTGTTCTAGTCATTCAGGTTTGGATTGTAATATCATACAGTACATAATGCATAGAGACTCATATAATGTAACCAAAGCATATCATAGAACTAGTTCTGGTTTGATTTCTCACAAATCACAAATGTAATTTCAGCTCAGTAATCATTTGTTTGAGGAGCTGGCGATGGACGTGTATGACGAGGTGGACAGACGGGAGACGGATGCAGGTAAGACACACTGAGGGACCGACAGTGATGTGGAGTAACATCAGTGCATGTTTCTTAGCATTTAGTCCACCATGTCCAGTTAAACATCTTGATGGTGTTCATTAGGCAACAAACTGAAGAAAACCGACTGAAACTGGGAGGGACTACCTTGACTTATCCAATAAGAAACAAAAAGTTGTTGCAAAAAGTTTTCTGTTTACGTTTCCTAATAAACATGGCCCTGATGCAACACCCCTATGTTCTGCACAGTATGGCTGGCGACACAGAACCACAGCACGCTGGTGACAGACACCACCGTGGTGCCTTTCCTTCCTGTGAACCCAGAGTACTCATCAACACGAAACCAGGCAAGCCTGCTGCATACTGTGGATATAGATACTTTTGTTTCAACTGTATATTCTCCCCTCTGTTTTTCTCCCTCCCTTTAAATATGACCGGTTCTCTCAGTTTCAAATGAAAGTTTATTGTTCGCGTACACCGTTTAGCAGACGTTATAGTGGGTGCAGCAAAATGCTTATATTACCAGGTCCTAACAATGCAGTAAGATGTCAAACAAGTAAGTAAATTAAATAAATAAATCAGGAAATGTCATCAGATGCAATAGGGAAGGATACATTATGTATAATATTTCTTTCTCCAGGGACGGCAAAAACTTGCGAGATTTAATGCACATGAATTTGCAACACTTGTCATCGACATATTAAGTGACGCGAAGCGTCGACAGCTGGGAAACTCTACGATGAGTCCCAAAGGTAGAGTACTGGACAATAATGGATCTACTACCTCTCTCTCACACGCACATGGCTCACACACGCATGCAATCAAAATTGTGTTCTTTCAACGAAATGAGAAAGGTGCCTTTATTTATTTATTTATTTTCTCATTTGCTGCTTTGTGGTTACAGAAAACGTTGAACTTATCCTAAAAAGCGTGAGCATCCGGCGCGGCAGTGAGGGTCTGGACAATGACCAGCCGGACTACGACAGTGTGGCCTCTGACGAGGACACTGATCAGGAGCCACCCTCGGGCAAGGACCGGACCAAGGTAACTAACGCGATGGCGTAGCACGCAAACCAAGTAAAGGATTTCAAGTACAGGACTGTATGTAATACTGAAAATGAGCACCTGCAGTCTGGCTTTTCAATCGCTGACTTTTTCCTCTACAGAGTCTGGACTCGGACCTGTCAGACGGACCTGTCACGGTGCAGGAGTTCCTGGAGGTGAAGCACGCCCTGTCTGCCTCGGAGGCCAAGATCAAGCAGCTGATGAAGGTCAACAGCAACTTAAGTGGCGAACTGCGACTGATGCAGAAAAAGGTACCACCCACTGCAGAGATCCACCAATCAGATCACTAACACCACCGGTCCGTCCGCCTCTTGGCCGATGAGATGGAGGGCTGGACTCGGGGCGGCACTGTGGTTGGTCAGCCGAGCTCTGTTCCCTCCCCCATGCAGTAACCTCCCCACCCTTCTTATGAGGGTCCTAACCAGTAACCACCAGACTGCTGGGGAGGTTCTCCTGCAAGGCAAGACTCTCCCTCTTGCTCCACCGTTTGGGACAGCATGTTTCAGTCCATGTTCAGACAATGGCTTCTATAGCTTGCCATATTATTCTTTTTTTGATTTTTTAACTTGTGTTAAAGAGATTCATTCTTGCGCCACTGCATTGTGGAAAACCATATCCCTCCTCCCCTGGATACAGTGTATGATACAGTAAAACCCATGTTATTTCATATGGTATGACTAACAGGCATGCTCAAGTAATCAGCATGACATCACTCGCACTGTGAGTTTCCATCCCCTCGTCATTCCCACAGTGACTAACATAGTAAGCATAGCATCGGTCATTTTTAATAAGGGTTTTTGTTTTTACACTTTAAAAAAAAAAATTGCTCATCAGAATTGTCCACTTGAAGGTGTGAGATCACACCGGTCTTACTTTTACACGGGTGCAACATTTACCTTGTCAAAAGAAAAGGTCCCATTGTTCCTCTGTTGTAAATATTATTTACAGCCCAGGAGTACAGTCACTTCCAGAGTTCAGCTCCATAGTGGGTGTTAACAGAATGTTTTGTTCTAACCTGGAGTCTTCCCTACCTCTATGACCCCAATAATGTATCATACTAAATCCCACAATCCGGAGTTTGTTTCAGCTCAACAGCAGTCCCACCACTTGATTTGGAATAGACCAAACTATAATTTCCTCCAATCAACAGCCGCCTGTCGACCTAAAAAGCGTAGATGGTGTGACAAATGGCCTTTAAAAGGACCGATTTGAGAAACCATAGAAATATGGGGAATGCCTTTACAAGGTAGTAAGCTGTTTTGAATAGCTGTTTTTGTAGCCACAGCAGCCATACAGGCTCCGGATCGTGGCTTTGAACCACTTTGCCCTGGGTCGTGAATACTATTGTTCTATGGGACAAACCGTACAAGCCAAACTGGTATTCCTCAGTGGTGGACGTGTACAGTATGTGATTTAGCTATGTGGGCTGGCATTGTTTTAACTGATTGGATACTCTGTCTTAGCTGTCAGAGAACTTCCCCCTTGCCCTCTATGAATGAAATGGCACACTTCACCCTGCATTAGATTTCAACCAGACCATAGAGTTGGATAGAGCGCGCACTTGCAAAAGCCTGTTTTGGAATGTGCAGCGTCATTGAGGTCTCACACTGTTTTAAACTAGGCAACTGGGTGGGACTTCCTATGGGTTCAATTGGATCACAGAATTCCATCCAGGTCAGTAGGAGGGATCAGCCAATTAATTTTACTCCTGAGAAAACATTCTAGCACGGCAGGTGGTAGTAAATCACCAAACTTGGGTTTATGCCCGTTCAGACTATATAAACTCCAGCATGGTAGGTGGCGGTATGCATCTCTTCATTTTGTTTATGAACCACTAGTAAACGCATAGAAGTAGAAGAATAAGAAATGTACTACTTTAAAATTGAGAGCCCACTGTAGACAGGTTGGTTGTTTAGCAACAATACCCATGCGTGTGCAACTATGGGGCAAAACAGATGGGGTTGGCTTAGACTGTTGACAACATGTAAACTATATTTAGTCTCCAAATGTTTATTGAAAACATAAATACATTTGCACAATGAGCACTTGTTGTCTCGCAAATACATGGTTACAGTTGTTGGTTAGCTAGCTAGCAACTTCTATCCATATTCACATAGCCATGATATCAGTCAAAACACCTAAAAGCAAGACATGGTATCACTAACCAGATACAAGCTGAAATGAGACACCTACGTTTCCCCACAAGTCATTGTTGCTAGCTATCGGACCATTCAGAATCAACCAGTCAGTGATGCTCCTCGTGCTGTCACGAGCAATAATGGAAAAGTGGGGGTGTGCCCTCTTTCCAACTCTATGAACCAGATAATGCAATTGCACAAGATGGAGAACACTGATGGGGTCATATCTCTTTGACTATCAAGATCTAACAGGGTCTTTGTATTGTCTGGATGCCTCTCTGCCACTGTCTGGGCATCCCTGGCACACAATGTTTGTCCCTGGTACTCATATCTATCAATCATCTCAGACAGAGACGGGAGCTATCTGAACTGTCTGGCTTGCCTGGTGCCCTTTCTGCTTTCTCTTACTTCTTGCTGTGATTTGAGTGGAGTTTTTCGAATGCCTAGCATGGGTAACACCAGGGGGGGACATGATTAACAAGAAGATTAACTATGTTAATTAGCATGATATAAAGACATAAGTAGTAGCAGATAACATTGGACTTAGCTTAGTACAGATTGATGATGATGGTTCCCAACACCGGAAATCAACCATTTAGAAGTAGAGAAATGGGGGCAATCTTAACTTTCACTTAGTCTCCCATTGACATCAATTCATGACAAGTGAAATTCAACTTAAGTGAAAGTTAGGATTTGCCCCGTGGAGAATAAAGCATGCGTTAAAGCTAGAAAAGTTAAACACCTTGCTTGCTGATAAGAAAAGCGCCCTTTTAGTGTATTTGCTGACCCGTCTCTTCCAGCTGCATTCTCTGCAAAGCGAGAACACGTCTCTCAGGCGACAGGGCCCAACCACCCATATCTATCAGGTCCCCATCAGCAGTGGGTCAGAGTACACTGACCCTCCCTCCTCCAGCCCCTCGGCCATGAAGCGCCGGCAGTCAGCGCGGGCCAGCCGGCCCATGTCCATGTCTATTTATGAGACTGGCTCGGGCCTGAAGCCCTACCTCCCCAAGGGGGAGACCCCCTACCCAGAGGAGGGTATCCCCACCCTGCAACCCTTCCTACCACCTCATGTAAGTAAATATCCCGCAGCCAGCCTCCTTTGCCATTCGCTCTCCCATCGCCATCTTCTTGTAGTCTCCTCAACCATTTTTCTGATTCTCTTTTTCTGCAGCCTTTAAAAAAAATGTTTTCTCTTCCGTTTTCATGTCTGCTTTTAATGTATATTTCTGTTTTTCTTTGGTGTACTGTAGTGTTTGCTGGTAGCTGTTATTTGGCATCTTGAACCTGATAGTGATAATCAGCCAATACAATGTCAAGCACACAGGTCACAGGCAGCTAGTCTCAACTCTGTGTCTGCTCTGAATGCCTGCAGTCTCATAGGATTCTTCTCTGGGCTGTTGGTTTCCACAGTGTTTCCTGGGCGGCCGTGTTCCAAGACCTTTTAGAATGCATCCATCTTCTCCCTTCCTTAAAGGGATAGTTCACCAAAATTACATATTGGTTTTCTTACCCTATAAGCAGTCTATGGACAATGTATGGCAGCAATCCATGCTTTGGTTTAGTTTCCCTGGCACTGTTTCCAAATGCTAATGTGTTAGCATTTGTGGCACAAATCCTATTCAAGTCATGGTACCGATATTAACATATCTGTATCATCTGAAATAATCTAAAATTGATTGTGAGGCTCATAGATTTGAACATGGTGCAAAATAAATGCTGATATTGGTACCATAACAAATCAAAACAAAGCATGGATTGCTGTCATACCTTGTCCATAGACCGCTTACAGGGTAAGGAAACCAATGTATCATTTTGTAATTTGGGTGAACTATCCCTTTAAGATAATCACAGATCTATAGGTGCGTAGATATGTGAAAACATTTCCACTCAATTGCTTTCAGAAATCTTAGTGTGTTAGATCTGTGATGGGTGCATTTTAAGGTATTTGAACAGGGCCCTTGAAGTACTCTCTGTTCAAACATTGTCTCAGATAATATGAAAGATGTCAGAATCACACTTGTTATTTTAATTTCAATCTGAAATATTTGGAAGGTTTGTATGTCAATTCAAATAAGCATTAAACATTAACATCCCATAAAAAAAATGCAGTTTTTTGTTTTTGTTTTTATGTCTCCATGACAAACTAACACAGAATTTCCCAAACTAGGCTCGCGACCTCATGTGGTGATTTGGAAATGGGGTCGTGAGAGATACTCACGCTTGGTTGATAGAACTGGGTTTACGTCAGTAACCTCCAGTAGTCGCTAGATGTGGTTGTAATAAACAGAGCGGTTTTTGTTTTCTGCCTACAAATATGGCTCTACCGTTTGAACTGTTTAAGCTACAAAATATTATGACCCTGTCACTGAAAGATAAAACTCATGTCTTGTTTCCCTCTACAATGCCCACAATCTTTATTAAAATAAGTGCATAAGACCAAGCACTAAAACAGAAGGGGGAGAAGAAAGTCATCAATGATGGTGTTCTTTTCTACACAGAAGACTATAAAAAATCATTACCTAATGATCTTCTGAACTACCTTTCTGATGCATTTCAGTCTCTTCAAACCTTCAGCTTGAGATACTGTCAAAAATAGTGTCAGACTGATTTGCAATAGATTGTCATACCCCCAATAATTAAAAAAATTCACATTGGCCGTTGGTTACATCACTTTATTTATATTGAAATGGGGTCGGTGGAAAAAATAAAGTTTGAACCCTTGAACTAACATTCATTTATGGTTCTAAATCCTGGTGTGTATAAATTCATTTTTAAACAAAAGGAATTTGGTGTTTTTGTAATTGGAACTAAACTGTTCTGGTATTTCGAGAGGCATTCCGGGATTGGTACATCTCCACTCACTGGATGATTTTTAGGTACACCCATCTAGTACCAGGTCAAAATCCCTTTGCCTCCAGAACAGACTGAATTATTTGGGGCATTCTACAAGGTGTCTGGAACGTTCCACAGGGATGTTGGTCCATGCTGACGTGATGGCATCATGCAGTTGCTGCAGATTCGACAACGGTACATTCATGCCGTGAACAGCCTGTTCCATCTCATCCTAAAGATGCTCTATTGGGTAGAGGTCTGAGGACTGTGCAGACAGTGCGGACTAAACCGAACTCACTGTTATGTTCCAGGCAATGTTTTTCCACTCCTCAATTGTCTGGTGTTGGTGATCGCTTGCCCACTGGAGCCGCGTTTTCTTGTTTCTAGCTGATAGGTGTGGAACCCGGTGTGGTCGTCTGATGCAATAGCCCATCCGTGACAAGGATCGGCGAGTTGTGCGTTCTAAGATGCAGTTCTGCACACGGCTGTTGTACTGCGCGGTTATTTGTCAGTTTGTGGCCCGCCTGGTTCTTGTCATTCTCCTTTCGATCTCATCAACGAGCTGTTTTCGCCCACAGGACTGCCGCTGACTGGATGTTTTTTATTTGTTGCACCATTCTCTGTAAACCCTAGACACTGTCGTGCATAACAAGCTCAGGAGGACGGCTGTTTATGAGAAACTGGTTCCGGCGCGTCTGGCACCGACGATCATATCACGTTCGGTCGCTTAGGTCACTCGTTTTTGTCATTCTAACAGTCAATTGAATAGTAATTGAAAGCGTTGATGCCTGTCTGCCTGCTTTATATATACTGCTCAAAGAAAATAAAGGGAACACTAAAATAACACATCCTAGATCTGAATGAATGAAATATTCTTATTAAATACTTTTTTCTTTGCATAGTTGAATGTGCTGACAACAAAATCACACAAATTATCAATGGAAATCAAATGTATCAACCTATGGAGGTCTGGATTTGGAGTCACACTCAAAATTAAAGTGGAAAACCACACTACAGGCTGATCCAACTTTGATGTAATTTCCTTAAAACAAGTCAAAATGAGGCTCAGTAGTGTGTGTGTGGCCTCCACGTGCCTGTAGGACCTCCCTACAACACCTGGGCATGCTCCTGATGAGGTGGCGGATGGTCTCCTGAGGGATCTCCTCCCAGACCTGGACTAAAGCACCCGCCAACTCCTGGACAGTCTGTGATGCAATGTGGCGTTGGTGGAAGGAGCGAGACATGATGTCCAGATGTGCTCAATTGGATTCAGGTCTGGGGAACGGGCGGGCCAGTCCATAGCATCGATGCCTTCCTCTTGCAGGAACTGCTGACACACTCCAGCTACATGAGGTCTAGCATTGTCTTGCAATAGGAGGAACCCAGGGCCAACCGCACCAGCATATGGTCTCACAAGGGGTCTGAGGATCTCATCTCGGTACCTAATGGCAGTCAGGCTACCTCTGGCCCCCCAAAGAAATGCCACCCCACACCATGACTGACCCACCCACACCATGACTGACCCACCGTCAAACCATGCTGGAGGATGTTGCAGGCAGCAGAACGTTCTACACGGCGTCTCCAGACTCTGTCACGTATGTCACATGTGCTCAGTGTGAACCTGCTTTCATCTGTGAAGAGCACAGGGCGCCAGTGGCGAATTTGCCGATCTTGGTGTTCTCTGGCAAATGCCAAACGTCCTGCACGGTGTTGGGCTGTAAGCACAACCCCCATCTGTGGACGTCGGGCCCTCATACCACCCTCATGGAGTCTGTTTCTGACCGTTTGAGCACACATGCACATTTGTGGCCTGCTGGAGGTCATTTTGCAGGGCTCTGGCAGTGCTCCTCCTTGCACAAACGGGGAGGTAGCGGTCCTTCTGCTGGGTTGTTGCCCTCCTACGGCCTCCTCCACGTTTCCTGATGTACTGGCCTGCCTCCCGGTAGCGCCTCCATGCTCTGGACACTACGCTGACAGACACAGCAAACCTTCTTGCCACAGCTCGCATTAATGTGCCATCCTGAATGAGCTGCACTACCTGGGCCACTTGTGGGTTGTAGACTCCGTCTCATGCTACCACTAGTGTGAAAGCACCGCCAGCATTCAAAAGTGACCAAAACATCAGCCAGGAAGCTTAGGAACTGAGAAGTGGTCTGTGGTCACCACCTGCAGAACCACTCCTTTATTGGGGGTGTCTTGCTAATTGCCTATAATTTCCAACTGTTGTCTATTCCATTTACACAACAGCATGTGAAATTTATTGTCAATCAGTTTTGCTTCCTAAGTGGACAGTTTGATTTCACAGAAGTGTGATTGACTTAGTTACATTGTGGTGTTGAAGTGTTCCCTTTATTTGTTTGAGCAGTGTAGCAAGCCACAGCCACGTGACTCACTGTCTGTAGGAGTAAATTTTCGTGTCCTACTCTATCAGAACTCAAAATATAAGTTTGCTTTCCTCCATTGTTTGTGAACAATGTAATTATAAATCTACCCCTCAAAGCCAGTTCCACTGCTTTTTTCCATTCACCCCTTGTAATCAGGGACTGATTTAGACCTAGGACACCTGGTGGGTGCAATTTGAATGTTTAGGTAGAACAGAAAACCAGCAGTACTCCAGACTTCGTAGGATAAGATTTGAATACCCCTGCTGTAGCCTGTAGCTGCAGAACATGGTTAAAACTATACCTTTTACCTCATGGATGGTCTTTCCTTCTGTCTATGGATTTTATAATGGTTGCATTTATCTAGCCCCACCACTCAGGTGTTTACAAAAACAAGTGGTGGAGTGACTGCCTTGTTATTTTTCGGATCCCGGAATGCCCCTTTCAATATTGCTATGAAACAATCTTGTACTATGCCGTATCAAAGGTAGAATATGTTCATTGTCTAGATGTTTAAAATGTTCTAGGTATGGGATGAGGTCCAGTATTCCCAGATCCAACATGACAATGATTGTAATGCAGTTATTCAAGTCACATTTCTTGTCATGCAGTCTCGTTTATCATCACATTTTATGGTTTTCTTCATTCTTACTTTGATTTTGGTTTCTTAAAGATTGTTTTTATTAAAAATGTATTTTAGTACTCCCAAACACTGTTACTTGCATGAAGTCTGTTCATGGGAGCACTAACAATTCATATTTTAATTTTATTTAAATTTTTACATATAATTTGAACCCCTTTCTAGATGGGAAGGGGTGCTTTTGTGACTTCTTCATCCCTCCCCTCCTTCCCATCCACCCTGTCCTGGTCACGGGACGAAAGTGCTCAAAGGGTTAAGTACCTCCTCACTTGGTCCATGCCTCTTGACACAGCAAATCCATTGGGAGCCCTTGTCCTCTCTCCCTCCTTTTGTCTTTAATATGCTGCTTCCTCCCTACCTGTCCTGTTGCATGAGCCAAGCCACCACCCCATGGGCTGCCTTTGTTTCACCACTCATACATATCTCTAGCACCACCACCACCCATATATGTCTCCAGGGACGTCACCAGGACCTGGCTTTCAGGGTCCTGGTGACGTCTACGATGCCCGCCACCGCAGAAGTCAGAGCATTCTTACTTCTTGTGCTTCACAGAGCTTGTGTGAAGTATCTCTACCACCACCACCACCACCACACTACATGACCAAAAGTATGTGGACACTCATTCCAAAATCATGGGCATTAATATGGAGTTGGTCCTACATTTGCTGCTATACAACCTCCACTCTTCTGTGAAGGCTTTCCACTAGATGTTGGAACATTGCTGTGGGGACTTGCTTCCATTCAGCCACGAGCATTAGTGAGGTCGGGAACTGATGTTGGGCGATTAGGTCTTTCTTGCAGTCAGCATTCCAATTCATCCCAAAGGTGGTTGATGGGGTAGAGGTCAGGGTTCTATGCAGGCCAGTCAAGTTCTTCCACACCGATCTCGACAAACCATTTCTATATGAACCTCGCTTTGTGCACGTTGGAACAGGAAAGGGCCTTCTCCAAACTGTTGCAACAAAGTTGGAAGCACAGAATCGTCTAGAATGTCATTGTATGCTGTAGCTTTAAGATTTCCCTAAACTGGAACTAGCCTGAACCATGAAAAATATCCCCAGACCATTATTCCATTATTCCTCCTCCACTTTACAGTTGGCACTATGCATTAGGCAAGTAGCGTTCTCCTGGCATCCGCTAAACCCAGATTCGTCCGTCGGACTGCCAGATGGTGAAGCGTGATTCATCACGGAACGTGTTTCCACTGCTCCAGAGTCCAATGGCGTCAGGCTTTACACCATTCCAGCCAACGCTTGGCGTTGTGCATGGTGATCTTAGGCTTGTGTGTGGCTGCTCGGCCATGAAAACCCATTTAGTGAAGCTCCCAACAAACAGCTGACGTTGCTTCAAGAGGCAGTTAGGAACTCTGTAGTGAGTGTTGCAACTGAAGACGGATGGTTTTTACGAGCTTCAGGACTCTGCATTCCCATTCTGTTAGCTTGTGTGGCCTTCCACTTTCCGTCTGAGCCGTTGTTGCTTCTAGACATTTCCACTTCACAATAACAGCCCACACAGTTGACCAGGACAGCTCTCACAAGGCAGAATTTGACGAACTGATTTGTTGGAAATGTAGCATCCTATGACTGTACCACGTTGAAGTCACTGAGCTCTTCAGTAAGGCCATTGTACTGCCAATTTTTTGTCTATGGAGATAATGTGGCTGTGTGCTCGATTTTTAATGTACCTGTCAGCAACCGGTGTGGTTGAAATATCAGAAATCACTAATTTGAAGATGTGTCCACATACTTTTGTGTGTGTGTGTATATATCTATATATATATATATCTCCACCACAACCACCCATACATCTCCACCATCACTGTCCTCATCATGCCTGTTACAATCAGCTAGAGGGTTTTCAATGAAGCAGCACTATGCGCCAAGATCACACACCCATCTCAATGCAAAGGTTTGCCTACCCTCCGTGAGACCAGTTGCCAGTTGAAGTCAGCCTATTGAGAATTTTCCCAAATTCCTCATTCCTAATGCAAATTCCTTCCATATTCCAAGCTATTATTTTGCAATACTTTTAAACTTGATGACCTCTTTTCTCCCTCTAACCAGCACATGGCCGTTGCCCAGTAAACGTCATCCAGCATGCCCTCCCTCGCCTCTAGTAACATCTAAACTCACCGGTTATCCAGGAGTCTGTTCCGCACCAAGAGGTGGGACCTGTTCAGAAGCAAACAGCCCTTAGCCCCTACCCCCTAGACACTTGTGGAGATCTGGTGAAGGTTTAAGCAATATGTTAACAATTCTATCTAACCTATCAGTGGGCAAGGGGAAGCTCTCCGATCTCCACAAGTGCATAAGGGCTAGGGGTTATTTCTGGACAGGGCCTATGACTGACCAATGTGCAAAACTTCAAACCCAGTGGTAAAGAAATTGACAAAACACTTGTACAAGCTAACCCCACTTTCAGCAGTTTGCTGTATTGTGTTTGTGTGGGCTATGGCATCTCGCCCTGCAGACAGGAAGAGGATGTTTTTTGAGCGGGTCTATTGGGCTAGGCTGGAAAGGGTATGTAACTATTGTATGTGGCCTGTGTCCCCCTTTGGGTGTTTGTCTCTGCTCTTTTCTTTGAAACTCACTGCTTCTACAGTTTCTCTTCTCTGCTGAAAGAGCGAGGACAGTGCAGGGTCAGTGCTGTGCGCCCAAGCTTCCAATCTGATACTAGAGTAAAGCTATTATCCACCAGTCTTGTGACGCAGCACACAATGCTTACAGGCTGGAAGGAGCACGTAGTATAGAGTATTGAGCACAGCTGACTTTAAATGGTCAGATACATTTGTCAACCAGTACCTCCATCAGCATTGGCTCAGTCGATGACGCAGTGCTCCCCCCCCCCCCTAGACTTGTGCAGCTTTTAAGCTTTTGACCCAAATTAATCAGAACCTTGATTCCATGTCATGAAAGTTATGACTCTGAATAAAAGTCTTGGATCGGAGCTCTGGAAAAGAATGGATCATGGTTCTGATGTAATTTATTGGAGGTTGTTTGTCTGATAGATATCCAGTCATTCCCTGACTTCATCTGTCTTGGAGTGTGCATTTTAAAAAGGGTGCAGCCAGCACGGCAGTGTTTGAAGCTTTTCCTGGACTACATTTGGCCCTTCATTCCCTTCCATGGTTTAGGCTATTACTTTGTTAGTTTTAATATTGTCTACGGGTTTCTGTCTTTTACTAGCAGGTTTTCATTGACATTGGACAAGCCTAGCATCCAAATTTGGCATGCTACCAATCAACCAACCATTCCGTTTGTCCAGTGTGGTTTCTATTACAGTAGCCTATCGACATTGAATTTGCAAATGTTACCAATTTGGATAGGTTTCATATTGAGGGCAAAAAAACTAAAACAGTTTTGAACCCCGGATAACCTCTTTTTACTAACCCTGGCAATGAAATTCAAAAGGCTTCTCTGTTTTGCTTTCGATGTTGACTTGTTTTATGCATTGTCGTCTTTGTGTTTCTTTCCCATGGTTTTAGTTCATTCAATTTGTCACTGCCATACATACTATACTGTAAGTTGTTAGTGAAACTGTTTCAGAAAATCTCTGTCAAAGTTTCGATTTACGTTTAGGCCTAGGTATGATGTAATGGTTTGCTATACCACTAGAAACTATTTTGTATGATGCATTGGCATTTCTTGCTTGCATTTTCATTGGTATTTGTCTCAGTGACAATTTGTTTTACTCTCCTTTCTCTCCCTCTCATGTTAGGCCTCCAAGATGGAGAAACAGAGCAGCATGTCCGACGGTGACTATGACAACACAACCAATGACTCTGAGTTGGAGGACTCAGGGTAGGAACACTCACACTTCTGTGTGCACGGACAGAGAATTCACTGATACAAGCCACACAAAGCAAAGGCACACTGTCAGATTTGAAATCGTCCCTTCAAAGTTGCCACTGCTTCCAGTGTTACACATCAGGTGGTGAAAGTTAGGTCTGGATGTAAGGGTGCAGAGATTGTAGTAACATCCTTAATTTCCCTGTCTCTCCCCCCCCCGCAGTGTGGGCAGGAGGGGGAGGCTTAGGAGCAGTGGCTGGCTTGGGGAGGGCAGCTCCATCCCTGAACTGGATGATCTTGAAGCCGAGCCAGACTCTGCGCTCCCCAGCACCGAGGATGTCATTCGCAAGACGGAGCAGATCACCAAGAACATCCAGGATCTGCTCCGCGCTGCACAGGAGAACAAGCACGACAGGTGAGGAAGAAGTGGCAGGTCATGAGCTCAACACCGAAAAAACAAATTAAATATAACTCCTATGTTGTAACTATCTCTATTGAGATAAAACTAGGCTTATTCTGTCTAACAGAATTCATCACAGCTTCACCAATTCTCTATTGTGTATTCATCAAAGTACCTCCACTTCCTAGATTATTGAGTCCCCCCACTGTCACTGATTTATTTACTGGAGCTCTGCATTTTGTGTGTTCTTCTCAGTTCATTGTTTTTATTATTCCCTCTATGATTCCACCTCTGTCTTTTTCTGTGTTCTCCCACCCCGTGTCCTCTCTCGCGTGTCATTATTTCGAGGGTGTTGTGGTCCTCTGGTCTCTCCCCCTCTATTCCTGTAAGCAGACCTTGTGAGGGTGTCCGCCGGCTCAGGCACAGTCTAGGCTGTTTCAGCAGCCTGGTGCCCTGGGCCGAGAAGGCCCCCTCTCCCCTGCAGCCCCTCAACCTGCGCTCCCTCGATCCTGCCGCCTGGTACTTTACTGGCCTCTGCCCCTGCTTCTCAGGCACAGTGTCTCATCTCCCTCTCCCTCACACCTTCTCTTACACACCTTCCCTCGCTCTTACACACCTTCTCTGTCTTGCCTACCCCTGCTCGGTTGCCCAATTCTGATGACTGATTCCCTCCTTTTGCTATGTGTGGCCTGCTAGGCGTTAGTGTGTAAGGCTGATCCTAAAGAACTCACTCACCTACTCTCTTCATTTCTTCCATTGCAAACATCAGTACAAACACCACTACCTCAAAACTAAACTTTTGATATTCAAGGTACCAATGATTTGTTTAGTTTGTATTCCGTCGAATATTTAGTAGTCATCTAAATTAGATAAGAGGGCTAATCAACTTTATACGATTATATCTATATGTGTTTATGTTAGGGAATGGTGTAATATCCAAATGAGCAATTATATATTTTATTTTCTTGTTTTGTCATAGCTGATAGTTCATCACACATAATCAGCTCTAATCCCTCATTCCTGTCTATTACCCATGATTTATAGCCTGGGTACCAATCTGTTTCTGCTCTCTTGCCAACTCCTCAGTGCAGAAACTGATTGGCACCCAGGCTACGGTAATTATGGCAGCTGCAGTTTGACCGTGTCAGAATGCAATATTTGGAATAGCATAATAGATTAGCCAAGCACAAAGAATGGACTGCAGTTTGCTTTTCAGCATGTAGCTCTGAGTGTTGATTGTGTTTTGCCTCTTCACCTAGACTAAAAACTCAGATCTGTCTTGTTTTGGGATTGCAAAAATTTTAATATAAGTTTATTTTTTTCTCCATTAAATAATGATGACATTAAAAGTCTGTCTTCTTAACCTCTCTCCTCCTAATGCTTTCCTCTTAAAGCTTTATACCCTGCTCCGAAAGAATACATGTGGCTGTGACGGAAATGGCTGCCCTCTTTCCCAAGGTAAGCTCACTGAACGGTCCATGGTACCATCACACACACGCAAAGGCCTTTCAACCCTTTTTTCCCCTCACCTTGTATTTTATGTTTATCAATTTGAATTGCATCCTCTAAGAAATGTGGTATAGAAATAAAGTTTGATTGTGTGTTGTGTTGTAACCTCATCTCACCTTTCAGAGACCACGTTCGGAGACAGTGCGAGGTCCCCTGCGCCTGTTGACGTCCAGCGCCTTCCGGCTCCAGGGAGAGTGTCAGAAGGCAGTGCCCTCAGAGGGAGGTCCAGGGCCTGACATGCAGCTGGTCACCCAGCAGGTTATCCAGTGTGCCTATGACATCGCCAAGGCGGCCAAACAGCTTGTCACCATTACCACCAAGGAGAACAGCAACTGACCATTATAACCACTGCCGCCCGTCGCAGCCCTTTTAGATATCTGAAGGCCCGAAATGTCTCCACGTGTTGTTCATCCTTTAACTTTGTTGTAAAAAATCTATATATAAAAAAAACATTTATTTCTGTTTTTAATGTGTATGTGATATTTGCATGTCATTTTTTATTTAAAGACAAATGTACGCAATTATAAAGAGTGTTGAAGTTAAAACATTGGGACAAAAAGACAACTTAACTTGAGCTATGGGAAAGTGTCCAGAGCTCTACTAACTGCAAGGGAGAGGCTGTACTAGTAGATTTATTTCTATGGACTTGATTTGTCGTGAGCTACTTCAGGAATCTACAGTACAGCCAGATACTGACAAGATGATTGTGGAGATCCTTCGTCGCTAATGTGCAGTTTCTAAACCGCACTTCTTCATAGTTTTTTTTTTGTGGTTCTAGATCTGTCTTCCTCGTCCACAAAGACTCCCAACTATCGCATATACCCTCCTTAAGGCTTGTCATCCACTTTGATGCTCCTTATCTGAACCAGGAGTCTCAAACCGGCGTCCCCAGTCCAGCTTGCGGCCTGGAAGTGAATTTAAGAAGCCCATTATACAAAAATAAAGGGAACACTAAAATAACACATCCTAGATCTGAATGAATGTAATATTCTTATTACATACTTTTTTATTTACACAGTTGAATGTGTTGACAACAAAATCACACAAACTATCAATGGAAATCAAATTTATCAACCCTTGGAGGTCTGGATTTGGAGTCACACTCAAAATTAAAGTGGAAAACCACACTACAGGCTGATCCAACTTTGATGTAATGTCCTTAAAACAAGTCAAAATGAAGCTCAGTAGTGTGTGTGGCCTCCACGTGCCTGTATGAACTCCCTACAACGCCTGGGCATGCTCCTGATGAGGTGGCGGATGGTCTCCTGAGGGATCTCCTCCCAGACCTGGACTAAAGCACCCACCAACTCCTGGACAGTCTGTGGTGCAACGTGGCATTAGTGGATGGAGCAAGACATGATGTCCCAGGTGTGCTCAATTGAATTCAGGTCTGGGGAACGGGCGGGCCAGTCCATAGCATCAATGCCTTCCTCTTGCAGGAACTGCTGACACACTCCAGCCACATGAGGTCTAGCATTGTCTTGCATTAGGAGGAACCCAGGGCCAACCGCACCAGCAAATGGTCTCACAAGGGGTCTGAGAATCTCATCTCGGTACCCAATGGCAGTCAGGCTACCTCTGGCGAGCACATGGAGGGCTGTGCAGCCCCCCAAAGAAATGCCACCCCACACCATGACTGACCCACCGCCAAACCGGTCATGCTGGAGGATGTTGCAGGCAGCAGAACGTTCTCCACGGTGTCTCCAGACTGTCACGTCTGTCACGTGCTCAGTGTGAACCTGCTTTCATCTGTGAAGAGCACAGGGCGCCAGTGGCAAATTTGCCAATCTTGGTGTTCTCTGGCAAATGCCAAACGTCCTGCACGGTGTTGGGCTGTAAGCACAACCCCCACCTGTGGACGTCGGGCCCTCATACCACCCTCATGGAGTCTGGTTCTGACCGTTTGAGCAGACATGCACATTTGTGGCCTGCTGGAGGTCATTTTGCAGGGCTCTGGCAGGGCTCCTCCTGCTTCTCCTTGCACAAATGCAGAGGTAGCGGTCCTGCTGCTGGGTTGTTGCCCTCCTACGGCCTCCTCCACGTCTCCTGATGTACTGGCCTGTCTCCTGGTAGCGCCTCCATGCTCTGGACACTACGCTGACAGACACAGCAAACCTTCTTGCCATAGCTTGCATTGATGTGCCATCCTGGATGAGCTGCACTACCTGAGCCACTTGTGTGGGGTGTAGACTCCGTCTCATGCTACCACTAGAGTGAAAGCACCACCAGCATTCAAAAGTGACCAAAACATCAGCCAGGAAGCATAGGAACTTAGAAGTGGTCTGTGGTCACCACCTGCAGAACCACTCCTTTATTGGGGGCATCTTGTTAATTGCCTATAATTTCCACCTGGCCCATGGGTGGTTTAATCCCCTCCCCCCCACTCCAGAAAAACCCTATAATGAGTAGTTGTGTCAAACTTTGACTGGTACTGTATATAAGCTCAGCAAAAAAAGAAACATCTCTTTTTCTGGACCCTGTCTTTCAAAGATAATTTGTAAAAATCCAAATAACTTCACAGATCTTCAAGGGTTTAAACTCTGTTTCCCATGCTTGTTCAATGAACCATAAACAATTAATGAACATGCACCTGTGGAATGGTCGTTAAGACACTAACAGCTTACAGACGGTAGGCAATTAAGGTCACAGTTACGAAAACTTAGGACACTAAAGAGGCCTTTCTACTGACTCTGAAAAACACCAAAAAAAGAGCCCAGGGTCCCTGCTCATTTGCGTGAACGTACCTTAGGCATGCTGCAAGGAGGCATGAGGACTGCAGATGTGGCCAGGGCAATAAATTGCAATATCCTTACTGTGAGACGCCTAAGACAGCGCTACAGGGAGACAGGACGGACAGCTGTTCGTCCTCACAGTGGCAGACCACGTAACACCTGCACAGGAGCAATACATCCGAACAACACACCTGCGGGACAGGTACAGGATGGCAACAACAACTGCCCGAGTTACACCAGGAACGCACAATCCCTCCATCAGTGCTCAAACTGTCCACAATAGGCTGAGAGAGACTGGACTGAGGGCTTGTAGGCCTGTAGTAAGGCAGGTCCTCACCAGACATCACCGGGAACATCGTCGCCTATGGCCACAAGCCCACCGTCGCTGGACCAGACAGGACTGGCAAGAAGTGCTCTTCTCTGATGTGTCGCGGTTTTGTCTCACCAGGGATGATGGTCGGATTTGCGTTTATCGTTGAAGCGCTACACCGAGGCCTGTACTCTGGAGTGGGGTCGAGGTGGAGAGTCACAGCATCACCGGACTGAGCTTGTTGTCATCTCAATGCTGTGTGTTACAAGGAAGACATCCTCCCTCATGTGTTACCCTTCCTGCAGGCTCATCCTGACATGACCCTCCAGCATGACAATGCCACCAGCCATACTGCGCGTGATTTCCTGCAAGACAGGAATGTCAGTGTTCTGCCATGGCTAGCAAAGAGCCTGGATCTCAATCCCATTGAGCACGTCTGTGACCTTTTGGATCGGAGGGTGAGGGCTAGGGCCATTCCACCCAGAAATGTGAACTTGCAGGTGCCTTGGTGGGCGAGTGGGGTAACATCTCACAGCAAGAACGGGCAAATCTGGTGCAGTACTTAATGCAGCTGGTGGCCACACCGGATACTGACCGTTACTTTGATTTTGAACCCCCCCCCCCTTTGTTCAGGGACACATTCAATTTCTGTGGAATTTGTTCAGTTTGTCTCAGTTGTTGAATCTTGTTATGTTCATACAAATATTTACCAATGTTAGGTTTGCTGAAAATAAACACAGTTGACAGTGAGAGGACGTTTATTTTTTTGCTGAGTTTTTAGATATTTATTTTGCTCTGGGGGAAAAAAGTGTGTGTGTATATACAGTATACACACACTACCAGTCAAAAGTTTGGACAACTAATTACAGGGTTTTCCTTTATTTTTACTATTTTAAACATTGTAGAATAATAGTGAAGATATCAACTATGAAATAACACATGTGATCATGTAACCAAAAAAAGTGTGAAACAAATCAAAATATATTTTATATTTGAGATTCTTCAAAGTAGCCACCCTTTGCCTTGTTTACAGCTTTGTGCACACTTGGCATTCTCTCAACCAGCTTCATGAGGTCACCTGGAATGCATTTCAATTAACAGGTGTGCTTTAAGTTCATTTGTGCAATTTATTTCCTCAATGCGTTTGAGCCAATCAGTTGTATTGTGACAAGGTAGTAGGGGTGGTATACAGAAGATAACCCTATTTGGTAAAAGACCAAGTCCATATTATGGCAAGAACAGCTCAAATAAGCAAAGAGAAACGACAGTCCATTATTACTTTAAGACATGGTCAGTCAATCAGGAAAATTTCAAGGAGTTTGAAAGTTTCTTTAAGGGCAGTCTGATTTATTTAGAATTCAAGGCACACTTAACCAGCATGGCTACCACAGCATTCGGCAGCGATACGCCATCCCATCTGGTTTACCCTTAGTGGGACTATAATTTGTTTTTCAACAGGTCAATAACCCAACACACCTCCAGGCTGTGTAAGGGCTATTTGACCAAGAAGGAGAGTGATTGAATGCTGAATCAGATGACCTGGCCTCCACAATCCCCTGACCTCACTCAATCCAATTGAGATGGTTTGGGATGAGTTTGATCGCAGAGTGAAGGAAAATCAACCAACATGTCCTCAGCATATGTGGGAACTCCTTCAAGACTTTTGGAAAAGCATTCCAAGTGAAGCTAGTTGAGAGAATGCCAAGAGTGTGCAAGAGCTGTCATCATTGCTTTGTTAAACACTTTCGGTTACTAAATTATTCCATATGTATTATTTCATAGTTGATGTCTTCACTATTATTCTACAATGTAGAAAATAGTAAAAGAAAAACCCTTGAATGAGAACGTGTGTCAACTTTTGACTGGTACTGTGTATATATATATTTTTCCAGTGATTTTAATATAATAACTTAAAAACAATCTGTTTGGGCTTCTTGCAGTCAATTTGCAGTCTACAAATTATTCGTATTTATGTTCCGGCCCCCTGAACATTTACTCAAAAAAAAAAAAATAGTCCCGCAGCTGAATCTAGTTGATGATCCCTGCTGTAACCTAACTATGGAATTCTAATGTATAATTTAATATGATTCCAGCAAGTGTAGGAAGGAATGTTGGGAGATTTGGAACTGACTTGAACCATCTCATCTGTGCACATTTGCGTATCCCTGCAATGCCAATGTGCCTCCCCTGTGTTATTGCTTCCATTTTTAAATGCATCTACAGTTATCTATGCCTATTTCATATCGACACTTATTCAGGGGGGGCAAATGATGCTCTTCACCAGCAATATGTTGTTTGTATTGAATTCTAGTGATATCTTTTTTGAACCATCTAAGATGGTAGACAGGGTGCTGTATTTGCTTGTGTACTAGAACAGTGTTAGTGCTGTGACCATAGCTAGATTTGCAGCTTATGAATCATTTTCCCTCTTCCGTGTGTTTTTGTGCTCCATTTCGTAATGCTACTAAGTTTTTATTAAATGCGCAACTAATTGGATAGGATTGTAGATATCCCCTGTAGATATCTCCTCTACAATTCTGCCAGCGGGTGGTTGTCATTATTAGCAGATGGTTCAGAGCTGTGTTATACTGTACTTGAAATGTTACCAAGGAAATGTCCCTCTGTGCTTCTCTTGTTCTGAATGGACTTTCAATAGGTGTCAGTCCTGCAGTTATCATAGATGCAGTGTTTTTTTTTATAAAAGTAATTTATAATTAACTGTCTCATGTTGTATTTGTGATAATGTAGTTATTCTGTCTATTAATGACCAAGTAATTGTTTGTTATATTCTTGTGTGATGTGCTTCATCCATGAGAGCAGAAAAATGTGCAAAGAAAGGAACAGTGATTTATTTTAATGAAGAAATGTACAAGGAAAATGTACAATTAAATCAAAAAGATTATATAAACATAAAACCCAAGATTGTAACCCTTACACACCATTTTTTTTAAAACTCTACAACCACTTTCTGCAACTGACGAGCATGGTGTTGGAATACTTGATAAGTTCTAAACGCATTAAGATGAACTTTTTGTACAAATGTGTATAAAAACATATGATTGTGCTGTGTCTTTTTTGGCCTCACAGGATCGTCATGTCCAGGCTGATCGGGGTCTGCTACGAATCTATGAGAGGAAGACTGTATGAATGTGGGACAAAACTAATCAAGTGCTTTAGCAATTAAGAGCAAACATGGTAAGATATCAATCCAAATCAACCGCAATACACTGAACAAAAATATAAATGCAACATGTAAAGTGTTGGTCCCATGTTTCATGAGCTGAAATAAGATGCGAGAAATTTTCCATATGCACAAAAGCGACTCAATTTGTGCACAAATTTCTCCTTAGACAAGATAATCCATCCATCTGATAGGTGTGGCATATCAAGAAGCTGATTAAACAGCATGATATTTACACAAAATAGTGGTTGTCACAACACAATGCCACAGATGTCTCAAGTTGAGGGAGTGTGCAATTGTCATGCTGACTACAGGAATGTCCACCAGAGCTGTTACAGAAGATTTAATTATAATTTCTCTACCGTAAGCCGCCTCCCAACGTCAATTTAAAGAATTTGGCAGTACGTCCAACCGGCCTCAACTGCAGACCACGTGTATGGCGTTGTGTGAAAAGAATGCCCCATGGTGGTGGTGGGGTTATGATATAGGCAGGCATAAGCTAGGGACAACGAACACTATTGCATTCATCCGCCGTCACTTCATGTTTCAGCATGATAATGCACAGCCCCATGTCGCAAGGATCTGTACACAATTCCTAGAAGCTGAAAATGTCCCAGTTCTTCCATGGCCTGCATACTCACTAGACATGTCACAAATTGAGCTGTTTGGATCGACGTGTACGACAGTGTCATGACTTGCCCTTTTGGGTGAGGATCATAGCTGACAGAAATATGAAACTATTTGTGAGAAGATGTAATGTGATGTTAGCCTTCTAAATGAGAGAATTGTCTTTCATAGGAAGTCTTAACCACTCAGTCACCACACCGACGTGAGCATAGACATTACCCCCGAGTGCTTAAATAGGACTCGTGACAAAATGTATATTAGGCCAGCGAGACCGACAGTGTGAGCTGAAAGGTACGGAATGGCTAGAAACTCAAACTTTTAACAGAGAAGAAGAAAATCTCTACAAGACCAGAGAGCATGGAGCTGTGCCTACATGTTGAAATGGTAAGACAATAGAGACCCCTGAACAAGGCAGTTAACCCACTGTTCCTAGGCCATCATTGTAAATAAGAATTTGTTTTTAACTGACTTGCCTAGTTAAATAAAAAATATATTTAAAAAAAGAGACCAAGCAGGTGGAAGGTGTGAACCGGACGTCACGAATGGTTGGACTCTATAGACCAGCTACCAGCAGCGCATGTTACAAATGGTTAAGAAATCTACAAAACTAAAGACTACACATTCACAGTCTGCTGCTGTATAACGGAATTGCTGGACTATTAAGCGCACCCGAATATAAACCGCACCCACTGAATTATTAAAAAAGATGTATTTTGTACATAAATACGCCGCACATGTCTATAAGCCGCAGGTGCCTACCGGTACATTGAAACAAATGAACTTGGTCACTATCTTCCTTCTCCTGTGCACTGAAACCACTGAAGTTATCTCCTTTGGTGTCGGAGATGAATAGCCTCAGAATTGCTTCATCCGATGTTGGATCGTTTTCATTGTCACTTTCATCCGTAGGCAAATACCCCGCTGAGCTCATGCTGCCCCTTCAACACGCAGCAGTCCAGCCTTTCGAAACCCGTTGATGATAGTGGATTTTTTGACAATGCTCCACGCTGTCAGGACCCACTGGCAGACTTGACCATAAGTTGCTCTTCGCATGCAGCCCGTTTTAGTGAAGGATTTCTCCCCACTTGTCATCCAAGACTCCCACTGAACAAGGAGCGCCACCTTAAATGCACGATTTACACTGATGTCGAGTGGCTGCAAATACTTTGGGCCATCTGCTTTTCTTCCCTCTGAAAGCCTTTGTTGTCTTTTTGCACGGAGTCAGTTCCTCACGCTGCTGTTTCCAACGTCTCATTAACGCCAAGCTCCCATGCAGCAGCTCTCTTTCCTTTTCCAACAGCCAGATCGATCGCCTTCAACTTGAAAGCTGCATCATATGCATTTCTCTGTGTCTTTGCCATGATGAGGGTGACAAAATTACTACTGTAATCAGAATGATGAAGTTTAAGCGCGCTCGATTTTACATCACATTATGTGACGGTGCTCAGTTTTTTGGCGGCGGGAAAAATCCATAAATTAGCCGCGTCAAAGCGTGGGAATAAAGTAGCGGCTTATAGTCCGGAAATTACGGTATGTAAAATAGTCTAGGAAACTCGACCGAAGACGAAACAAAGAACAATTTCCTCTCACCACTCTATTCTAAGGAACAGAGCTGCTGAACAAGCTACGACTACAAAGGAGGGGGATCTCTGGTGGACAACCAGACTCTCTGTCAACTGACTCTTCAAAAAATGGACAGGCAATTTCAACACAGAGACAACAAAGGCATACAATCGTAAATATGTACATTGCAATTATTTTCGAATGAGCAGCCAGCCGTTCCATGTGCATAGTATTTCCATGAGCATAGTTATCAGCTGTATGTACAATAGTGAAGTCCTTCGTCCTTTCTCCCACTTTCTTACATTACCCTCCCTTTTCATTTTGTGTAAAAAGCCATCATAACGGTTTAGTCCACTAGGGACCTTTCATTGCATTGTGTTAGTAACCAATAACTATGTGTGTGTGTGTGTGTGTGTGTGTGTGTGTGTGTGTGTGTGTGTGTGTGTGTGTGTGTGTGTGTGTGTGTGTGTGTGTGTGTGTGTGTGTGTGTGTGTGTGTTTATGTAATTCTGTGTGATTATTTAGTTAGTAAATAAATAATTGCGCCAATTTGTGTATCGCTGATTCATCATGGAGACTAGGTAAAACAATTGTCATAACATATTAATGATAGCCAAGACACGACAACAGGGTGTTGCAGTTCCCGCCAATATCCAGCAACTTCGCAAAGGCATTGAAGAGAAGTGGGAAAACATTCTACAGGCCCCAATCAACTCCATGCAAAGATGTGTTGCGCTGCATGAGGCAAATGGTGGTCACACCAAGTAGACTGGTTTTCTGATCCACGCCCCTATAATTTTAAGGTACTGTATCTGTGACCAACAACTACATATCTGTATTCCCAGTCATGTGAAATCCATAGATTCAGCCCTAATGAATTTATTTCAATTTACTGATTTCCTTATATGAACTGTAACTCAGTAAAATCGTTGAAATTGTTGCATGTTGCGTTTCTATTTTTGTTCAGTATATTTTCCAAATGAATTGTTATCTGTATAGCTGGCAGGTAAAAATGTTGATATTGTGTGCCCAAATGAACAGGACCGTGGTTCAGTACCTTGTCCTGGTAGCCCTGCTGGGCCATTCTATGAGTCTCCAGCCTCAGCTCCTCCTCCTGCAGCCTCAGGGCCTCCCTCTCCACCTCCTCCATCTGCTCCCTCTGTCGCTGCTCTTCCCAGTGCTCCCGACGCCGCTGCTCCACCTGCAGGGGAGAGAGAACAATGAGCCACATTAGACAGCTTCATCCTTTAACCCATGTCAACAACTGACCCAGGTCAACACATCCTTTTAGAATTGGAGTTTGAAGGTCCCCGCCAACCTGTGCATTGATCTCCTGCATCCGAGCCGTCCTGTGACCCTCGTCCTCCTCCCTCTCTTGGCGTCTGGTCTGCCGCTCCAGCTCTAGCTCTTCAATCAGCTCCTCGCGCCTCCTCAGAGACTCCTCCTGAGCCTGACGGTTCTCCTGCATCTTGACATCCAGCTGCTGCTGTCTGCCTGCCAGAACCTTCCAGGGAGAAAAGGAGACGCTTGGATTCTCTAGTCTTCTGTAGATACAAAGACGCAAGCTTGGCACTCCTTGGTGTGTTGCTCATGTCCTACCCTCCCTTCCCCTCAGGCCCACTCACCTCCTGCATAAGCCTCTCCCTGGCTCTCCTCTCCTTCTCCCACTCCGCCTCCCGCTTCTCCCAAACACGCTGGGCCTCCTCCCTGACAAGACCAATAATTTAACTTATACAATACAAACGCAGATCTCCACCCCATAGTCAGACCTAGACTGGCAGGGGAGTCATGATAGTATTGGTTCTACTGACCGGTACAGGACATCAAACTCTGCCTCCCTCGCCCTCTCCAGCTGGAGCTGCTCTTCAATGACGTGCTTCATCCAGGCGGCATCCGCCACTGCCCTCTCCCGCCGAACGCTTTCCAGGCGCTGGTCCTCCTGCTCCCCCTCCAGCAGGGCTGCCAGAATCTTGCGGTCCGCCTCCTGGTGAACGACACAGGCATTGCAAGCAGTGGTCACTGGTGAAGGGTGTGTCAATTCACATACAGCTGAGCAATTAAAAAAACAAGCGGACAAACCAGCTCCTCCTGCACCTGCTGGGCTCTCCTCTTCAGTTGGGCGCGGTACTGGCGGGTCAAGAATCGCCTGAGTAAGGAAACAGTTTGATCAAACCACAAAACAACAACTACTGGACATGAGGCAGTTTTTCAGTCCAGATGGTTTATTTATAGTTTTCATCCTTGACTGAACTCTTCCAATGGGAGAGTCACTTACCCCATTTCAGATTTCTTGTGGCACTCTTCCACCTTCCTTCTCTCCTCCTCCAGCTTCTCCACCTCCCAGCGCTGGGACAGCAGGGCCTCCTGCTCCTTCTTCAGACACCTGGCCTGAGAAACAGAGATAGCATAGGGGCTCAGTCACACTACCAGCATTTACAGTGCAATTCCAAATTAGGCTTATGCGGGACTACCAGGTCTTACCAACAGGCTGCCAATACCAGAAATAATTTGTCCTCACCAGTATCAAACAAACGACTGCCCGCCACCCCCATGAATCTGAAATGTTGCTTACCCCATGGACTGTATCCACGTGTTGTTTTTGTTGTATTTTGCTTGTGATTTATATTGTTGTATGTATTTACGCAGTATATGTGGTGATGCTGTTGAGTTTGAGATGAGATGCAAGACAATTTTTCTGAAATGGACAAATTATTATTAATATGTCATCTGACTGGTCTCCATAGTCTTGCTTTACTCAATGCACTACACCATGTACGGTGCTTCTTCTTATGGTTTAACAGTACCATTTTCCTCCTTTGCAGAACTAAATTGTCCAGAGACTGAACGACAGCTGCTTGCTTACCTCTTCCTCCCGGAGCTTGAGCTCTTCCATCTGTTTGCGGAGCTCCTTGGCTCTCTCCCTGTCCTCTCCTCTTCTTCTCTCCTCTGCCTGCTTCATCCTCTGCAGCGCCTCCCGTCTACTCGTCTCGTATTCGTTCTCAAAGCGCCTCTTCTCCTCCTGGGCTGCATCCTCGTGCTGCAGGTTTCAATGCAGGGATTACTTTGGATTACCACTTCATTGTCTTTCGATGATAATCAGTTTAAGATATGTCTACACTATTTGTCTTATTTTGAATAAGCATTGTGGATATCCACACATTTCAGGAATGTCTTATTTTTCACCCCGAGTAAAGAGTAGTCTAATTGGTGTTTATTTCCATAAAAGAATACTATACTCACAGATTAAAGAATGCTCTTTAAATACTAATGGCCATCTTGAAATTAAATACTCAAACCGGAGTTAAAGCGCACTAACTGAAGTGAACTAAACCCTGCGACAAAGGTAATACTGGCTGTAGCATTGAGCGCATACCTGTTTTTTCACCAAGGTCTGTGTCTGCCATTGGCTCACCACATGATCTTTATGTAAAGTTGACTCGACCTGTAGACACAAACAGTTCAATCAGGATTCGATACACAGAAGAGATGGAACAATTGCATCACAAGCCCTTTGGTTTCCAGATCAAGTGTACTTGACAACAGTTGTACTATACAGCACTTAGTCACCAGTGTTGTGTTCATTACGCACCAAATGGACTGAAACGGGAAGGACTTGTCCAATAAGAAACACATGTTGTTGTGACGAACTGTCAAAGGCTAGTCATGGCATCCTAAACCTCCAATTCGTCGGCCACTAACCTTCTGCAACTCAGGGTTGTTTTTCTTCCAGTGCTCCCTCAACAGCTCTTCTGCTAGCTGTGTGGTGGAATAGTAAAACAACAAAAGTCACATGTCAATGGTCATGCACTCTGCCAGCTCAGTGCTCGTGTATCTTATTTGTTTTTGAGGAATATACCAGATGAGGTTGGTGCCTCTATACCTTCTTCCTTCGTTCCTCTCGGCCTGAGCGGAGGTCTTCGGTCTTGTCCATCAGTTGCCTAGTCAGTGTGCTCCTGTCAGGGACAACATCCCGTAACTCAGCATCAAGCTGGTCCCGCTCCTTCTGGAGCAGGGTCCTGAGACGCTCCCTGCGCTTCTCCAGACTCACCACCTTCTCCTCTTTCAGTCTCTCTTTGTGGTATGCTGACATACTGATGGATGGGAGAGAAAGGAGATAAGTCATTAACTAGTGATAATGGTTTTCAAGTATCATCCATTAGATCTACTGATGGTGTTCTTATCATTGTTGAACTATTGCCACTACAAGAAAAGTTGGATCAATACTAGATACGACTGGAGAATCAGGAAATGTTTTAAGCATGAAATTAGCTATAGCCTAATTCCCATCATAGTATCTCAGTCAATTATCAGTTTCTGAAGTACAAACAATACAGCGGAAGGACAATACAGCCCTTGAGAATTAGGCCTACCTCTCCTGGTATGATTGACGAGAACTCCAGTGTGCCTGCTTACTGCTTACAACGTTCTGTTGTCTGTAGTACTTCGAGTTCATCTCCCATTGCTGCCGCCAACATGCCTCCTGTTCCCGCTGCCGGCAGTGCCGCACCATCTGTCTTTCCAGAGAACGAACTCGACTAGGCCAGTGGGCAGAGAGGGTTGGTAGAGCCATATAGATCTAGATGGGAAAACTCTATTCAGTTATCTATTTAGAAACGGATCCAACTACTTCTGTTAGACAAAAGCAATGGACAAAGCCGTTACTTGCTAGGTACAGTAGATAGCATAGCTAGCTAGATTCAAAATATGACGCCATCAGTAAAGTCCTAACAAAAGTTAGCTAGCGTAAAGTGATAATCGACATTTGTCTTTACAAAAGTACTTTTTGCATCAAATTGCTTACCAGTCAACGTTCCCTCTCCAAAATATAATTTCAAAGTTATGTTAGTTTGCGGCTGGAGAAAATCCTTAGATTTCTCTCTTCCCGTTTCGCTTAGTAACCAAATCCCTTCCTAGTTACACTACGGACACTCACAAGGGTCAAACAGCTCGATGAGTAGGGCATTGTAATGATGAATGCATTTTTTTTCTCACATTTATTTAACCAGGTAGGTCAGTTGAGAACAAGTTCTCATTTACAACTGCGACCTGACCAAGATAAAGCAAAGCAGTGCAACAAAAATAACAACACAGTTACACATAAACCTACAGTCAATAACACAATAGGGGGGAAAAAAATGAAAAATCAATGTACAGTGTGCAAATGTAGAAGAGTAAGGAGGTAGGCAATAAATAGGCCATAGAGGCGAAATAATTACAATTTAGCATTAACACTGGAGTGATAGATGAGCAGATGATGATGTGCAAGTAGAGATACTGGGGTGAAAAAGAGCAAGAGGGTAAGTAATAATATGGGGATGAGGTAGTTGGGTGTGCTATTTACAGATTGGCTGTGTACCAGGTACAGTGATTGGTAAGCTGCTCTGACAGCTGATGCTTAAAGTTAGAGACTCCAGCTTCAGTGATTTTTGCAATTCGTTCCAGTCATTGGCAGCAGAGAACTGGAAGGAAAGGCTGCCAAAGGACGGGGTTGGCTATGGGGATGACCAGTGAAATATACCTGCTGGAGCGCATGCCAGACTTCGGGTGTTGCTATGGTGACCAGTGAGCTGAGATAAGGCGGGGCTTTTACTTAGCAAAGACTTATAGGTGACCTGGAGCTAGTGAGTTTAGCGATGGATATGTAGTGAGGGCCAGCCAACGAGAGCATACAGGTCACAGTGGTGGGTAGTATATGGGGTTTTGGTGACAAAACGGATGGCACTGTGACAGACTACATCCAATTTGCTGAGTAGACTGTTGTGGAATAATTTATAAATGACATCGCCGAAGTCAAGGATCGGTAGGATAGTCAGTTTTACGAGGGTTTGTTTGGCAGCATGAGTGAAGGATGCTTTGTTGCGAAATAGGAAGCCCATTCTAGATTTAATTTTGGATTAGAGATGCTTAATGTGAGTCTGGAAGGAGAGTTTACAGTCTAACCAGACACCTAGATATTTGTAGTTGTCCACATATTCTAGGTCAGAACCGTCCAGAGTAGTGATGCGGGAGGGTGCGGGCAGCAATTGGTTGAAGAGCATGCACTTAGTTTTACTAGCATTTAAAAGCAGTTTGAGACCACGGAAGGAGTGTTGTATGGTGTTTAAGCTCGTTTGGAGGTTTGTTAGCACAGTGACCAAAGAAGGGACCGATGTATACAGAATGGTGTCGTCTGCGTAGAGGTGGATCAAAGAATCACCAGCAGCAAGAGCGACATCATTGATATATACAGAGAAAAGAGTCGGCCCGAGAATTGAACCCTGTGGCACCCCCATAGAGACTGCCAGAGGTCCGGACAACAAGCCCTCCGATTTGACACACTGAACTCTATCTGAGAAGTAGTTGGTGAACCAGGTGAGGCAGTCATTTGAGAAGTTAAGACTATTGAGTCTGCCGATAAGAATGTGGTGAAATTCGGTGGGATAATTTTACAAAGAGAGGGTCCAGATTGTCTAACCCAGCTGATTTGTAGGGATCCCAGATTTTGCCGCTCTTTCATAACATCAACTGTCTGGATGTCAAGAACCCAGGTCCATGTTTTTAATTCCACCTTTTTTGCTTTAGACCAGCTGGGTGTATTGTATTTTGCCAACCACTGACACTAGTTAACCTGTTTTGAGCCCCACATTTTTTGCAAAACATAAAATTAAAATACAATATGTTTTTTAATACGTGTCACATCAGTTTGCAAACAACGTAAAATTGTGTGTATATATATCGTTGAGGTAAAAAAGCTGCGTACAAACATGGTCTCTTTGTTTTCTTGAGGAAGGGAGCTCCAAAATGCAGGTGTTTCGGCCTAGCTCAGTGCTTTCTGTGGTGGTGGTGCAAGCCAGCAGAGGATATGGAGCTTTGCGCCATGATTGGCTCAGTTCTGTCACTCATGGGGACACTACGTAACCACCAAGTCTAAGGGTAGAATTAGAACATTCTAGCCCCTTGGATGCTGCCATAGAGTTACATCAGAAGTGCCCATCCAAGAAGGCTGAAGGTCATAAGCCACACATAAAATGATGTCAAATCACGTTATATCTACAGTAGCTATGTTTGGACATCATACTTTCAATATCTTAACTAGCAGTCATCATCATGAATCAAGTCAACAATCTACTGGCAAATCCTTTTTTAATCTCTTCATATGAAGAGAAATAATGAAGAAACAATATAGATCAAATGTATCGGTGCTCATCGGCCATTGGACATAAACATTACACAACAAGTTGGAAATCGCAAATTCAACTAAAAGTGGTTTGGAAGGAATCAGTGGCTAACTGTGAGTTCAAGACAATTGGGCACTCTGGAAAAATGAGCTATGACTGGGGAAAAAAAAGTTTTGAACTTTCATCCAACTCTGAATTGTAAATGGGGAACTCTGGCCTCTTTCTGGAGCTACGACCTGAAGATCACCGACGTCATCATGATTCAACTTTTTTTTTCTCAGAGTTTCCAGTTGTTTTGAATGCACCATAAATCCAGAAAATGCCAGACTTCAATGGCAAAGTTTGATGACAAAATTTGCCCACAAAGGACAGCAGCGCCACCTCCTTGTTCAAATCAAATGTATTTATATACCCCTTCGTACATCAGCTGATATCTCAAAGTGCTGTACAGAAACCCAGCCTAAAACCCAAGCAATGCAGGTGTAGAAGCACAGTGGCTAGGAAAAACTCCCTAGAAAGGCCAAAACCTAGAAAGGAACCAGGCTATGTGGGGTGGCCAGTCCTCTTCTGGCTGTGCTGGGTGGAGATTATAACAGAACATGGCCAAGATGTTCAAATGTTCATAAATGACCAGCATGGTCGAATAATAATAAGGCAGAACAGTTGAAACTGGAGCAGCAGCACGGCCAGGTGGACTGGGGACAGCAAGGAGTCATCATGTCAAGTAGTCCTGGGGCATGGTCCTATGGCTCAGGTCCTCCGAGAGAGAGAAAGAAAGAGAGAAGGAGAGGATTAGAGAACGCACACTTAGATTCACACAGGACACCGAATAGGACAGGAGAAGTACTCCAGATATAACAAACTGACCCTAGCCCCCCGACACATAAACTACTGCATACCGCCCAAACAGATCCACAGATGTTGCAATTTCGCTTGCACTCCACACTGCCCTTTGCCACCTGGACAATAGGAACACCTATGTGAGAATGATATTCATTGACTACAGCTCAGCATTCAACACCATAGTCCCCTCATAGCTCATCACTTAGCTAAGGACCCTGGGACTAAACACCTCCTTCTGCAACTTGATCCTGGTCTTCCTAATGGGCCGCCCCCAGTTGGTAAGGGTAGGTAACAACAGAGACGCCACGCTTATCCTCAACACGGGGGCCCCTCAGGGTTGCGTGCTCAGTCCCCTCCTGTACTCCCTGTTCAATTATGACTGCACGGCCAGGCATGACTCCAACACCATCATTAAGTTTGCAGATGACACAACAATGGTAGGCCTGATCAACGACAAGACAGCCTATAGGGAGGAGGTCAGACACCTGGCCGAGTGGTGTCAGGACAACAACCTCTCCCTCCACGTGACCAAGACAAAGGTTTGTTAACTACAGGAAAAGGAGGACCGAGCACGCCCCCATTCTCATCAACTGGGCTGTAGTAGAGCAGATTGAGAGCTTCAAGTTCCTTGGTGTCCACATTACCAACAAACTAACATGGTCCAAGCACACCAAGAAAGTAATGAAGAGGGCATTTGGCATGGGTCCTCAGATCCTCAAAAGGTTCTACAGCTGCACCATCGAGAGCATCCTTACTGGTTGCATCACTGCCTGGTATGGCAACTGCTCGGCCTCCGACTGCAAGGCACTACAGAGGGTAGTGAGTACAGCCCAGTACATCACTGTGGCCAAACGTCCTGCCATCCAATATCTCTATACCAGGTGGTGTCAAAGGAAGGCCCTAAAAATTGTCAGACTCCAGCCATCCTAGCCATGGACTGTTCTCTCTGCTAACGCATGGCAAGCGGTACCGGAGTGCCAAAATCTAGGTCCAAGAGGCTTCTAAACAGCCTCTACCCCCAAGCCATAAGACTCCTGAACATCTAGTCAAATCGCTACACAGATTATTTGCATTGCCCTCCCCCTCTTTTACACTGCTGCTACTCTCTGTTATTATCTATGCAAAGTCACTTTAATAACTCTACCTACATGCACATATTACCTCAATTACTTCGACTAACGGGTTTCCCCGCACATTGACTCTGTACCGGTACATTTAACATTTACATTTAAGTCATTTAAGTCATTTAGCAGACGCTCTTATCCAGAGCGACTTACAAATTGGTGCATTCACCTTATGACATCCAGTGGAACGGTCACTTTACAATAGTGCATCTAAATCTTAAAGGGGGGGGGGGGATACTTATCCTATCCTAGGTATTCCTGCCTTGCTATTGTTATTTTACTGCTGCTCTTTAATTATTTGTAACTTTTATTTCTTATAATTTTAAGGTATTTAAATAATATATATATATACAGTGGGGCAAAAAAGTATTTAGTCAGCCACCAATTGTGCAAGTTCTCCCACTTAAAAAGATGAGAGAGGCCTGTAATTTTCATCATAGGTACACTTCAACTATGACAGACAAAAGGAGAAGAAAAAAATCCAGAAAATCAGATTGTAGGATTTTTAATGAACTTATTTGCAAATTTTGGTGGAAAATAAATAGTAAAACAGAGCTAAATGACAGATTATGTCAAACAAATCCAGGTAGGTCCCTCCCAGTTTCATTTGCTTCCGTTTAAGAAACGTTTTGCAACATAATTGGCAGAATTAATAGCCCTACCGTGTCTGTTGAATTCAACGTTGCCCACCGTTCTGTCATACTGAACACACCCCTGGTCAGCTGCTGTGCTTCCAGGCAGTTTTCAGACCATTGGTGGGAGATGCTCAAGAGCTCACACCGGTGACAGTTCCGGGTTTTTACAAATCACTGTCGGAGTGTTTGTGTAGCCGACCATGGCTGTTGTTATGGAGCATCTATTTTTAACAGCTTCCAGCCGATAAACAAGTGGAAACTAGATCTTTCATGGAGTCGGTGTCATATCTTCTGCCATTCTTTGGTAAGTAGTTTGCAAACTCAGATTTTAGTTTGCAATATTCTAGCCATTGATCATGACTCCGTTCCATTATATTACACATAAGAGTCATTTGATGAAGGCGTCTTCTGTAGGGCGAGTTTTGTTATTAATAGCCACGCGGCAGTTGGTTAACACACATTGATCGAACATTAACACACATCACTTGCGGTACTGTTTTGGAAGCATAAGGACCTTATCTTTAATATCGACGATAAATAATACACAATAAAAATGTTGAATAGATACACAGCTTTATACGGTTAGGGTTACCACACCGCCATATATTAATGTTACGGTGCTTATTTACTGAAGACTGAGTGGAATACCTGTGCTAATTACTATCTGAGTATCTGAACACCTGTGTGTAAACGGAAGACAGACGCCATGAAGGTGTTGTCACTGAAACATGCTGGTGGCTGTGTGTGCATTTTTGAAATTATTTTGATTTCATATGAAAGTAGAGGGATTTATGTCTTCTAGAACCATACGTTTATATGGAGTATTTAGCTATTTGGGCTTCCAGAGCCAATTCGCCCTTTAAACAGAACATGTAAGGTCCTTGGACTAAGGAGTAACGTTTGGCTTCTTTAGGCCAATATTGGGCTAGCCAAAGCCTATGCATAGACCACCACCCACATTCCTCTCTACCTTGTTACAACAATCTATTGCATGTTACTCTATTGCATTTATTTCTACAAAAGTATCACACCATTCGCTACAGCCCATCATGGGTGAAGAAAGAATAGTTAGATTGTGGTTGGCCATAAATTTGTCAGTAGGTTACGTGCTTTTCTCTTTTCTCAAGGTTAGTGTTATGAAAATTTGATTAACCTGACAATACTAGGAGTCCGGAGAGGCATTCCTGTATCCAGAGAAGGGACTTTCATTAGCTTCATTAATCAGTAGTCTGATTTTCCTGAGGGATTTCAGAAAGTGAGTAGTGATCTGTCAAAACACCTCTGTAAATCCCAAGCAAATAACTGCCTGAAGGGACAATCTAATTTATTTATATGCATCCTCCGAAACACCACCCTGCCAAGCCGCACAGCTTCTTGACACACTGCTCGCTTAACCCGGAAGCCAGCCACACCAATGTGTCGCGATGGCACAAGGAAATCCAGGCCGACCTAACCTGGATGACGCTGGGCCAATTGTGCGCCGCATCGGCTGGCTGTGACACAGCCTTGGATCGAACCCGGGGCTGTAGTGATGCCTCTGTGCCACTTGGGAGGACTAACAAGGGACAATCTTTTTTGGATCTTATTTCTCTTTATCAAGCAGTCAACAAATGTTTTGCTTGCATAATTTAATTCACTGGCCTTGATTTGAAGTTGTGAAAATTGATTAGCATGGTGTTGTTTCCCTTGGCAATTCACTGACTGTGGTGCATTGGGGCATCTTTTTGTGGCTTCATTCTGTTTTAATATACCAAAGGTATTATATTGAGTTAGCCATGTGAAACCCCTGTGAACCCTGGTGTTGATATTACTCTCTTTCCATTTCATTCTCATTGTTTAAACTGACCTTAACATTTCCTGGCCAACTTTCTTCCTTTTGACCTCAACTCAAGAAACAGGATATGTATTTTATTATGGTGTACTGGATTTAGTGTTATTTTATTGTTATACTTAGTCACAAATCAATTATGTATAACTGCTACATTGAGTTGTGACTAGCCCATATCATGTTGGAATTTCAATGCTCTTGGGAGGATAGGCCTAAAATCTAATCTTTGTTTTTCCACCAGTTCTATATTTCCATATTATTACATTATGATTCACCTCCCTGACCAAGGCCCTTCTCCCGATTGCTCAGCTGGCCGGGGGGCCAGCTCTAGGAAGAGTCTTGGTGGTTCCAAACTTCTTCCATTTAAGAATGATGGAGGCCACTGTGTTCTTTGGGATCTTCAATGCTGTGGAATTTTTTTCCAACCTTTCCCAGATCTGTGCCTCGACACAATCCTGTCTCAGAGCTCTACGGACAATTCCTTTGATCTCATGGCTTGGTTTTTGCTCTGACATGCACTGTCAACTGTGGGACCTTATATAGACAGGTGTGTGCCTTTCCAAATCATGTCCAATCAATTGAATTTACCACAGGTGTAGAAACATTTTAAGGATGGTCAATGGAAACAGGATGCATATCAGCTCAATTTTGAGGCTGGATACTTATGTAAACAAGGTATGTCTGTTTATTTTTAAGGAATGCCAAACCTGTTTTCGCTTTGTCATTATGGATTATTGTGTGTAGATTGAGGAATGTTAAATTTTAAATTTTAAATCAATTTTAGAATGAGAGTGCATTTGGAAAGTTACAATGTAAATGGCCTGTTAGAAATTGCAGTTGCTTAGCCAAATTCTCCTATTAGAAAAGGCTAAGCAAATAATAGATTCTTACAAATTGTTGGATCATTGGAAGTCTTTAAACCTAATGTGTTTAGGTAGGTAAAAAAATAAAATAACAAAAAAGGTTACTATACAATAATTAGTCTATGAAGAAAACTGCTAAACTTTCCCCCTGTAGTGTGGTGGTATTGGTCCTCTGAGATCTCTCCAATGTATAAATAGACCGATGTTATGGATATACACTGAGTGTACAAAACATTAGGAACACCTGCTCTTTCCATGATAGACTGACCAGATGAAAGCTTTGATCCCTTATTGATGTCACCTGTTAAAGCCACTTTAAAATCAGTGTAGATGAAGGGGAGGAGAAAGGTTAAAGAAGGATTTTAACGTTTTGAGAAAATTGAGACATGGATTGTGAATGGACAAAAGATGTAAGTGTCTTTGAACGGGGTATGGTAGTAGGTGCCATGTTCACCGGTTTGAGT
The DNA here is from genome assembly GCF_021184085.1 of Oncorhynchus gorbuscha. NCBI lineage: Eukaryota > Metazoa > Chordata > Actinopteri > Salmoniformes > Salmonidae > Oncorhynchus > Oncorhynchus gorbuscha. Next base: position 67,092,903 of record NC_060176.1, read on the forward strand.
GTGTCAAGAACTGCAACGCTGCTGGGTTTTAGCTAAGAAAATTAGTCCCATGGGCCCGAGGCTTCTGCAACAGGAAAAGGAAATTAGGCACAGCCTCAATTCGTTGGAGCATGGACAACAAGGTGTTGAAAGTTTTCCAAAGGGATGCTGGCCCATTTTGACTCCAATGCTTCTCACAGTTGTGAGAAGTTGGCTGGATGTCATCTGGGTGTTGGACCATTGCTGCTACACATCGGAAAATGTTGAGTGTGAAAAACCCAGCAGCATTACAGCTCTTGACACGCTCTCACCCACCGGTGCACCTGCTACCATACCCCGTTCAAAGCCACTTAAGTATTTAGTCTTGCCCTTTCACAATCCATGTCTCAAGGCTTAAAAATATTATTTAACCTGTCTCCTCCCCTTCATCTACACTGATTTTTTAAAAAGTGGATTTAACAAGTGACATCAATAAGGCATCAAAGCTTTCACCTGGTCAGTCTGTCATGGAAAGAGCAGGTATTCCTAATGTCTTCTACACTTAGTGTATATCCATAACATTGGTCTATTTGTACCTTGAAGAGATCTCAAACGGGACCAATACCACCACACTACAGGGGGAAAGTTTTGCCCAACATATTCTAACTTTTTTTCTCCATTACCCCTCTCTCCTGTACTTTCTCTCGTACTCCCTAACCTCTTATGTATTTCTTTGTTCCTAACCCCTCTCTCTTTGTTCCTAACCCCTCTCTCTTTGTTCCTAACCCCTCTCTCTTTGTTCCTAACCCCTCTCTCTTTGTTCCTAACCCCTCTCTCTTAGCTCTTGGGAATGTAGACAAAGCTGACATTGTGCAGGATGTTACTTTTCCAGTATGGGCAAACATGGTATTTTTAAATCTCTCTACAGACTCCTTGGCTCTATTGTTTTTGCTCGAGTTAAATCTGACATTGCAGGGAGCATCACAGTAAGTAGCCTACATCAACTTTTTCACATGGTTAAAGTGCAAATGGGTAAACTTGGAGCCATAAAGAAACAAACAACTATATTACTGAACTATCCCTGTTTTAGAAAATCAAGGTGGTTTATGACAGCAACCTAGCAGGTTCAAGACCTGCCAAAAAATCCTGGAGGTAGAGAATAAGCTGTATGGAGCAGGCTGGCCCAAAATGGGAGCCACCCTGGCACTAATGTGGCTGAAGAGGTCAGACAAATGTTTTATTTTTGGAGCTTGAGTCTAAAACTTTAGGATGCTGTTATAATGCATTATAAGACTTGTCATGAGCATACAAACCTCTTATAACATCTCGTTAGCATTTAATAATGAGCTTGATTAAGTACCAGACATTTCAATTCAGTTGATTTAAATAGAGGGATATTTATATAGTCCTTATTATAAAGCCTCATACCTGCTTTTAACAGGTAAAAAGCCTTCCGGTAGATTGGTTTAAAGTGTTACCGTTGAGTCTGTCTACAGCTGTACCCGCTGTCTGATATGTGATTTGTATTTTTTCTCGTTCTTTATTGACCAGGGGTCCGTTTTATCCAGGTCCTGCTACAGAGTTTGGTGGATGGGGAGAAGGGACGAAAACAACCCCAACCTCATCCGGGTCAATTGCACCAAAGCTTGTGCACTGGCCCTGAAGAAGTACCATGGGTGGCTAGTGCAAAAGCTCTTCAAGGTAAGCGCCTCACCATAGCATGATTGCTTTAGATTACGGCTTTAATTACACTGCATCTCCATTGACAATTTATCACATTATCCGAAACTGTTATAGTTTAGCCAATTTGAAATCACTTGGTAATTCGCTGTGCTAGTGGTGGCCATCATTCAAGTGATGTCACCATCTCTTAGATCTAACAGTTAACTTTGTTTGCTTATGTCAAGTCTGCCTTTTTGAACTGACTTTACTTGAAAGTCTTCCACTGTAGGTAGCTGTGTTTCGCAGCCCCCTACAAGGCAGATTTCCTGAGGGCACTGTCCAAGAGGTCAAGGAAAAGGACTGCCGGGACAAAATACGACTATTTCTAGTGAACTTCACTGCCACTGATGCCATCTATGAGATGTACACCAAGATGAATGCCGAGATCTAATTCCATTGGTACATCAACGTGATTGTATTTGATAAAAGATGCCTTATTATTGATGTAATCATACAAATGTCATCTCACCTAATCATCATTTAGGAAGTCAAAACCAAATCTCTCGCGGAAACAGTCATATCACAGGAGAATAATATTTGTATAGTCAAAGCAGCGGCAGGAGTAAACTGTCAAGTCGGGATGATTTGTTTTAAAAGATTGAAAAGTTTCAAGCTTCAAATAAGTGAGTCTTTAAAGTGTTCTAAAAAATGTGTTGGAAAGGAAATGTTTTATAACCTTTACATGTTAAGTGACATTGAAATCAATCCACCAAATGGTGACATTTCATTTTAGGCTGTTTCATAAATATGATTGATTGTGAATTACATTGTGATGCAGTGTTGATTATGATAAATAAACCAGATTTATTTTGTGTAATTATAGTGGCTGAATCAAGCCATGTGAGTATAGAGATGCCACTAATATTGTTAACCTAACTGTGCCATCTGCCATTGACAGGAGAGAGGGTGAACTCTCACTAGCTTTGTCTTTGTCCAACAGTGCAACTTTACAGGATGCCTGCCTCTTGAGTTGAATTTTTGATTTTCATAAGGCACTTTTTTATCTCTTGCGAAACACATTACGGTGTACCCTAATGAACACACCCCTGTGATATATTGTAGAGGGTTTATTTTGAACCATAATGGAGCATGTCTTTTCTTGGAATTTCTCAGTTTTACTTCTGATTGACTTTCTAATACTGATTCAGGTGATTCGGCCTCCAGATGTCCTTTCCTTGCCCTTTTGCAATTCCTATTTGTTTGGTGGCAAAAAACATGTAATGAAAACACTATGGCATTATCGGAAATTTATAGCATTATAGTAAAATTTAAATTCACTGAAAATGTATTGTTAGTCAGTGATTAGTTTCCATTTTCTGGTTATTAATTTTTGGGTATCACTTGATTGTCATGAGAAATGTGTATGAAAAGGATTCAAATGCAGGGCATAAATTATGTACGATATTATACATTATTTTAATCTTATATTGCAAATGAATATTTTTACAAAATATTACCAGTTTCTAATTTTATATTGAATTGTGTCAGCAGTGGAGAAGGTGGAAAGTTTTAAGTTCCTTGGCGTATGTAACGGATGTGCAAGGGCCGCTAAATAGCTTTTGTGGAGCATGGGTCTGAGACCTTGATGGTTCCCCTTGCTCTGCAAGGGCGATGCGATGGGTAACGATGCTTCGTGGGTGACTGTTGTTGATGTGTGCAGAAGGTCCCTGGTTTGCGCCCGGGTATGGGCGAGGGGACGGTATAAAATTATACTGTTACACGTACACATCACAGACAAACTGAAATGGTCCACCCACACAGACAGTGTAGTGAAGAAGGCGCAACAGTGCCTTGCGAAAGTATTCGGCCCCTTTGAACTTTGCGACCTTTTGCCACATTTCAGGCTTTAAACATAAAGATATGAAACTGTATTTTTTTGTGAAGAATCAACAACAAGTGGGACACAATCATGAAGTGGAACGACATTTATTGGATATTTCAAACTTTTTTTAACAAATCAAAAACTGAAAAATTGGGCGTGCAAAATTATTCAGCCCCCTTAAGTTAATACTTTGTAGCGCCACCTTTTGCTGCGATTACAGCTGTAAGTCGCTTGGGGTATGTCTCTATCAGTTTTGCACATTGAGAGACTGACATTTTTTCCCATTCCTCCTTGCAAAACAGCTCGAGCTCAGTGAGGTTGGATAGGGAACATTTGAACAGCAGTTTTCAGTTCTTTCCACAGATTCTTGATTGGATTCAGGTCTGGACTTTGACTTGGCCATTCTAACACCTGGATATGTTTATTTTTGAACCATTCCATTGTAGATTTTGCTTTATGTTTTGGATCATGGTCTTGTTGGAAGACAAATCTCCGTCCCAGTCTCAGGTCTTTTGCAGACTCCATCAGGTTTTCTTCCAGAATGGTCCTGTATTTGGCTCCATCCATCTTCCCATCAATTTTAACCATCTTCCCTGTCCCTGCTGAAGAAAAGCAGGCCCAAACCATGATGCTGCCACCACCATGTTTGACAGTGGGGATGGTGTGTTCAGGGTGATGAGCTGTGTTGCTTTTACGCCAAACATAACGTTTTGCATTGTTGCCAAAAAGTTCAATTTTGGTTTCATCTGACCAGAGCACCTTCTTCCACATGTTTGGTGTGTCTCCCAGGTGGCTTGTGGCAAACTTTAAACAACACTTTTTATGGATATCTTTAAGAAATGGCTTTCTTCTTGCCACTCTTCCATAAAGGCCAGATTTGTGCAATATACGACTGATTGTTGTCCTATGGACAGAGTCTCCCACCTCAGCTGTAGATCTCTGCAGTTCATCCAGAGTGATCATGGGCCTCTTGGCTGCATCTCTGATCAGTCTTCTCCTTGTATGAGCTGAAAGTTTAGAGGGACGGTCAGGTCTTGGTAGATTTGCAGTGGTCTGATACTCCTTCCATTTCAATATTATCGCTTGCACAGTGCTCCTTGAGATGTTTAAAGCTTGGGAAATCTTTTTGTATCCAAATCCGGCTTTAAACTTCTTCACAACAGTATCTCGGACCTGCCTGGTGTGTTCCTTGTTCTTCATGATGCTCTCTGCGCTTTTAACAGACCTCTGAGACTATCACAGTGCAGGTGCATTTATACGGAGACTTGATTACATACAGGTGGATTGTATTTATCATTATTAGTCATTTAGGTCAACATTGGATCATTCAGAGATCCTCACTTAACTTCTGGAGAGAGTTTGCTGCACTGAAAGTAAAGGGGCTGAATAATTTTGCATGCCCAATTTTTCAGTTTTTGATTTGTTTAAAAAGTTTGAAATATCCAATAAATGTCGTTCCACTTCATGATTGTGTCCCACTTGTTGTTGATTCTTCACAAAAAAATACAGTTTTATATCTTTATGTTTGAAGCCTGAAATGTGGCAAAAGGTCGCAAAGTTCAAGGGGGCCAAATACTTTCGCAAGGCACTGTATGTACATATTCTCATTCACCACTTCAGATTTGTATGTATTAAGTAGTTGTTGGGGAATTTTTAGATTACTTGTTAGATTTGTGTGTATTAGGTAGTTTTGGGGGAATTGTTAGATTACTTGTTTGATATTACTGCACTGTTGGAACTAGAAGCACAAGCATTTTGCTACACTCACATTAAATCTGCTAACCATGTGTATGTGACCAATAAAATTATATTTTGTTATTAATCATGTGTGCCTACATCAACTTTAATAACATGTTTTGTGCATACTTTGTGAAATTCACTGGTGCCTGCTCAAAAACACAAGAGATTTTAGGAATTGTAGTAGGCTACATGTCTCGGAACAAAGCAGGTCAAATTGTCTTATTATCCACTTGGGGGTGCTACTGTGTTACTTTTTGGTGGTAGTCAGGATGATTTATTGCTGTATCTGCATGGCATGTGATTAGCCAATTCATTGAATTTAGAGTAACACCACAATACCATGAAGAAGTCAAACAAAGTGGAGTCCTCTTGTGAGACTGACTGAGGCATTTCAGCCTTTTAAAAACAATATCCTAAGTATAAATACAGTAATTTACACACTTATGGGTAACAAAAATATTTGGATCATAATTGTGTTTTTTAGACTTCAAGGAGTTGCTGTTCTGATGTGATGTCATTGGTCTCTCCCTTGCTGTTTAGGTCGTTGTTCTCTTCAGCATTGTTTGCAGAAACAATAAAGGAGCAACAGAGGAGCACAAAGAAAAGCGGGCCCCGGTCACCTATTGAGTTGTGCCTTTTTAAAGTAAATAAGGTTATAAATAAGGTGAAAAGGAGACTGGAGTGCCACTTTAAGAGTAGTCCCTGTACTGGCTAGTCCGGTTAGTCCCCACCCAAACACAAGCGTACCGTGTATGCCTGAAAATGGAAACCGATTGGTGGAAACCAGAGGACAGAGGCTGCTGTAGTGTACCTGGGCTTACTGCTTGCGGGGCTGAATAATTATTGGACTAGGCTACACGCGAAATCAGATCACGTTTCTCCCAAATACTTGGAAGAAAGAAGTAGCCAACTAAAGTCGGGAGGCAGTCGATCCAAATGTTTTGTCCATAAACTTTTTTGAACGTTTCCTATTGTTAAGAATGAACAACTACACTGCACAAAAGATCCATTGATTATAGGACAAGGTAAGCATAAAAAGTTCTCATTTAGGGTTCACCTATTTTCAACCGGGAGTAAGGTATTTTGTGTTAAAATGTTTTTTTGAAAGTGTCATTTTACTTTATGAAGATATTTATCCTATTGTGCCTATCTTCGCAATGGCATTTCTAGAAACCATACTGTACGTATAATAGTCGGGTTGGTGTATGTTTGAGTCCCTAGACTAGTGATCTCTCATTGATTCTAATAGCCAATATTGAGTGTGGCATGTAATTATGAGTTAGGCCTATTAGCAAAATATTATTTTTTAAGAAATCAGTGCAATTTTTCGGTCTAATTTATTTGATACAAATATTTACCCTCTTGCTGGAATATATGCCACACCATCTTTTAATTGCTTCATATTGGAACTTTTCTGTTTAAAGTTAGGCAAAGAAGCCAAATAATAACATTAAGACATTGAGGTTGTGAACATCTTCTCAGCTCATGAATCTATTGTTATGATGAAACCTGACAGTCAGACATGCATCCATGGGAATGTGAAACCGATTGTTGAGTTGGAGGCTGTTGAAACAACAGTGGAACTGGCTAAATCCCATTTTCCCGAAACCATTTGCACCTGGACGGAACCCTTGCCTTCCCCAGTGGTCTGGGTCATATCCACTAAATCAGTGTTTCCCAATCTGGGATACTAGGATGGGAAAACACCTGAGCCATGGCCTGTTCGCCCCTCTATCATCCAGAAGGCGAGGTCAGTACAGGTGCATCAAAGCTGGGACAGAGAGAATGGAAAAACAGCTTATAACTCAAGGCCATCACTATCCAGCCTCTCCCCAGTACTCTGCCCTGAACCTAGTCACTGTCACTAGCTGGCTACCACCTGGTTACTCAACTCTGCACCGTAGAGGCTGCTGCCCTATGTACATAGACATGGAACACTGATCACTTTAATAATGTTTACATATTGTTTTACCTATAAAAGGCTCCCGAGTGACATCATGGGAAAATTAATAGAAATTAGCCAAGACCTAAGAAGAAAAATTGTAGACCACCACAAGTCTTGTTCATCCTTGGGAGAAATATCCCAAACACCTGAAGGTACCACGTTCATCTGTAAAAACAATAGTACGTAAGTATAAACACCATGGGACCACGCAGCCATCATACCGCTCAGGGAGGAGACGCGTTCTGTCTCCTAGAGATGAACGTACTTTGGTGCAAAAAGTGCAAATCAATCCCAGGGCAACAGCAAAGGACCCTGTGAAGATGCTGGAGGAAACAGGTACAAAAATATCTATATCCACAGTAAAACGAGTCCTATATTGACATAACCTGAAAGGCCGCTCAGCAAGGAAGAAGCCACTGCTCCACAACCGCCATAAAAAAGCCAGACTATTGTTTGACAAAGATCATACTTTTTGGAGAAATGTCCTCTGGTCTGATGAAACAAAAATAGAACTGTTTGGCCATAATGACTATTGTTTTGTTTGGAGGAAAAAGGGGGGGGGGGCTTGCAAGCCTGAAGAACACCATCCCAACCGTGAAGCACGGGGTGGCAGCATCATGTTGTGGGGGTGCTTTGCTGCAGGAGGGACTGGTGCACTTCACAAAATAGATGGCATCATGAGGCAGGGAAATTATGTGGATATATTGAAGCAACATCTCAAGACATCAGTCAGGAAGTTAAAGCTTGGTCACAAATGTATCTTCCAAATGGACAATGACCCCAAGCATACTTCCAAAGTTGTGGCAAAGTCAAGGTGTTGGAGTGGCCATCACAAAGCCCTGACCTCAATCCTATAGAAATTGTGTGGGCAGAACTGAAAAAGCCTGTGAGAGCAAGGAGGCCTACAAACCTGACTCAGTTACACCAGCTCTGTCAGGAGGAATGGGCCAAAATTCACCCAACTTATTGATGGAAGCTTGTGGAAGGCTACCTGGAAAGTTTGACCCAAGTTAAACAATTTAAAGGCAATGCTGCCAAATACTAATTGAGTAAACTTCTGACGCACTTGGAATGTGATGATAGAAATTAATACTGAAATAAATAATTCTCTCTACTATTATTCTGACATTTCACATTTTAAAATAAAGTGTTGACCCTAACTCACCTAAGACAGGGAATTTTTACGAGGATTAAATGTCAGGAATTGTGACAAACTGAGTTTAAATGTATTTGGCTAAGGTGTATGTAAACTTCCGAATTCAACTGTAAGTGAAATAATATGTCTGTGGTTAATTGTTGGAAAAATTACTTGTGTCAAAGTAGATGTCCTAACCGACATGCTAAAACTATAGTTTGTTCACAAGATAGTTGTAGCTTTTTGAAAAACGAGTTTTAATCACTCCAACCTAAGTGTATGCGAACTTCCAACTTATATACTGTATTTTGGTCAAGGCCATCCTATTTAACAATTTCTGTACATATACTATTCTATCCTACTTATTCTACAGATATACTGCATATTCTATTCACATACTGTCCATAATGTCTATACATCCCACATATATATATTCCGGTATTGCTCATCCTAAAATGTATATATTTCTTAATTCCATTCTTTTACTTTTAGATTTGTGTGTATTATTAGACATTACTACATTGTTAGAGCTGGAAACGCAAGCATTTCGCTGCATCCGCAATAACATCTGCTAAATATGTGTATGCGACCAACAAAATTGATTTGATTTAGGACCCCTGGGGGTAAATGGTCTATCCACATGGGGTACTTGAGAAGAGTCATTAGACCATAGGTTAACTGGTAAAATGCACATGAGGGGGGTACTTCAGAGGTACCCTTGAAAGAGTAAAATGTACTTGGTGGTACAGCAACAGAAAAAGGTTGGGAACCACTGCACTAAGTCCATGAGGATTAAGGAAGTCACTTGGTTTTAGGGAGATAATTATCCTCAGTCTGACCCAGCTGACATGTCATCACAAATCATTCACCATTATTATTACCAATATATTGGTTTGTGTGAACGAGTGGAGGCTGGAAGGGAGGATGGCTCATAGTAATGGTGGGAATGGAACGGTGTGAATGATGTGTTTGATACAGTTCCATTGCATTAATGAACCACTCCTCTGATTTAAAGTGACACCAGCCTCCGATGGTGTGAACACAATAGTATTAGTCTGTTTTCGGACTCATTCTTCATCTAAACTCGAGAGAATGGTCTCAAATGCCGGGTGGATGACTCATTCATTTGTCACCCCTCTGTTTAGAGAGTTTATCAACGAAAGCCTCTCTTCGTCCTGTTGTCCTTTTAGCCTCCACAGTAGAAGTCCATTGGAGTGGAGAAGCCTGATAATCCTGTGTTGGATTTGACTGGAGGCACTCCTCTGTTTTCCCTGACTGGACCCCAGTCTCTCTGTTTGCGTTGCTCCTCTCGGAGGAAGAGTCTGGCTTTGCTTAGTTTACATGTCAACCCTACGTGCTGTCAGAGAGAGACAATTCTGTTGCCAAGGACATGTGACAGTTTGTTTGTAGTTTATACCAAGGATGTACAGAAAACGGCCAAAATAAGGGTAACACTTGAGTACTGTAAATTGGGGCATATTGAAAGCAGGTGCTTCCACACAAGTGTGGTTCCTGAGTTAATTAAGGAATTAACATCCCATCATTCTTAGGGTCATGTATAAAAAGGCCCAGTTGCCCATTATTCTGGCTACCATGGCTAGAAGACATCTCAGTGACTTTGAAAGAGGGTCTCAAAGGCGCATAGGGGGTTTAAAGTGTGTGTGTGTGTGTGTGTGTATATATATCTCAGTCAACAGATCTCAACCCAATTGAATGATTATGAGAGATTCTGGAGCAGTGCCGGAGACAGCGTTTTCCACCACCATCAACAAAACTCTAAATTGTGGAATTTCTGGTAGAAGAATGGTGTCGCCATCCCTCCAATAGAGGGGCAGTAGAATCCAGACAGTAGAATCTATGCCAAGGCGCATTGGAGCTGTTCTGGTGTCTCGTGGTGGCCCAACACCCCAGTAGGCCAAAGACACTTTATTGGTGTTTCCTTTACTTTGGCAGTTACCTGTATAACACTGTTACTAAAAGACATGCCTAGACAAGGACAGGCAGTTAACAGGCAGTTAACCCACTGTTCCTAGGCCGTCATTGAAAATAAGAATGGGTTCTTAACTGACTTGCCTAGTTAAATAAAGGTAAAATTCAATTGCTGTGTGTGTGTGTGTTGCACATCGGACCCTTCATCTCAATTTCTGCTTAAAATGAATACTGCATCAGCACTTTTACGGATGAGCCCTGCATCAAATACACAACGCATATAAACTCAGCAAAAAAAGAAATGTCCCTTTTTCAGGACCCTGTCTTTCAAAGATAATTAGTAAAAATCCAAATACTGTAACTTCAAAAGATCTTCATTGTAAAGGGTTAAAACACTATTTCCCATGCTTGTTCAATGAACCATAAACAATTAATGAACATGCACCTGTGGAACGGTCGTTAAGACACTAATAGCTTACAGACAGTAGGCAATTAAGATCACAGTTATGAAAACTTAGGACACGAAAGAGGCCTTTCTACTGACTCTGAAAAACACCAAAAGGAAGATGCCCAGGGTCCTTGTTCATTTGCGTGAACGTGCCTTAGGTATGCTGCAAGGAGGCATGAGGACTGCAGATGTGGCCAGGGCAATAAATTGCAATGTCTGTGATGTGAGACACCTAAGACAGCGCTACAAGGAGACAGAATGGACAGCTGATCGTCCTCACAGTGGCAAACCATGTGTAACAACACTTGCACAGGATCGGTACATCCGAACATCACACCTGTGTGACAGGTACAGGATGGCAACAACAACTACCCGAGTTACACCAGGAACACACAATCCCTCCATCAGTGCACAGACTGTCCACAATAGGCTGAGAGAGGCTGGACTGAGGGCTTGTAGGCCTGTAGTAAGGCAGGTCCTCACCAGACATCTCCGGCAATGTTGCTATGGGCACAAACCCACCGTCACTGGACCAGACAAGGCTGGCAAAAAGTGCTTTTCACTGACGAGTCGCGGTTTTGTCTCAACAGGGGTGATGGTCGGATTCGCGTTTATTGTCGAAGGAATGAGTGTTACACCGAGGCCTGTACTCTGGAGAGGGATCAATTTGGAGGTGGAGGGTCCGTCATGGTCTGGGGCGGTGTGTCACAGCATCATCAGACTGAGCTTGTTGTCATTGCAGGCAATCTCAACGCTGTGCGTTACGGGGAAGATATCCTCCTCCCTCACGTGGTACCCTTCCTGCAGGCTCATCCTGACATGACCCTCCAGCATGACAATGCCACCAGCCATACTGCTTGTTCTGTGCCTGATTTCCTGCAAGACAGGAATGTCAGTGTTCTGCCATGGCCAGCGAAGAGCCCGTAACTCAATCCCATTGAGCATGTCTGGGACCTGTTGGATCGGATGATGAGGGCTAGGGTCATTCCCCCCAGAAATGTCTGGGATCTTGCAGGTGCCTTGGTGTAAGAGTGGGGTAACATCTTACAGCAAGAACTGGCAAATCTGGTACAGTTCATGAGGCAGAGATGCACTGTAGTACTTAATGCAGCTGGTGGCCACACCAGATACTGACTATTACTTTGAAATGAACCCCCCCTCCCTTTGTTCAGGGACACATTTTTACATTTCTGTTAGTAACATGTCTGTGGAATTTGTTCAGTTTATGTCTCTGTTGTTGAATCTTGTTATGTTCATAGAAGTATTTACCCATGTTAAGTTTGCTGAAAATAAATGCAGTTGACATTGAGAGGACGTTTTATTTTTTGCTGAGTTTATATATATAAACATATATATTATATAGAGTCGGGCAAACACAATCACTATAATGAAATGTGTGGACCAGTAGGCAATAAGACACTCAAAAACCCCAGCCACATCGTGTCATAGCCAACATACACATAGGCTATGCTAATACATTGTATTAGTAATGGTGGACTGCCGTTTCATATATATACATATACAGTACCAGTCAAAAGTTTGGACACACCTACTCATTCAAGGGTTTTTCTTTATTTTTACCATTTTCTGCATTGTAGGATAATAGTGAAGACATCCAAACTATGAAATAACACATATGGAATCATGTTAAACAAATCAAAATATCTTTTATATTTTTCAAAGTAGCCCCCCTTGCCTTGATGACAGCTTTGCACACTCTTGGTATTCTCTCAACCAGCTTCTCTTGGAATGCTTTTCCAACAGTCTTGAAGGAGTTCCCACATATACTGAGCACTTGTTGGCTGCTTTTCCTTCACTCTGTGGTCCAACTCATTCCAAAACCATCTCAATTAGGTTGAGGTCGGGTGTTTGTGGAGGCCAGGTCATCTGATGCAGCACTCCATCACTCTCCTTCTTGGTCAAATAGCCCTTACATAGCCTGGAGGTGTGTTGGGTCATTGTCCTGTTGAAACTCAAATGATAGTCCCAGAATAGTGTGTAAGCCATACTGGTTAAGTGTGCCTTGAATTCTAAATAAATCAGACTTCACTTGAAGAAACTTTCAAAGTTCTTCCACACATTCCATAAATGAATTTAACACCTGTTAATTGAAATGCATTACAGGTGAGTACCTCATGAAGCTGGTTGAGGGAATGCTAAGAATGTGCAAAGCTGTTTTCAAGGCAAATGGTGGCTATGTTGAAGAATCTCAAATATAAAATATTTTGATTTATTTAACACTTTTTGGTTACTACATGATTCCATATGTGTTATTTCCTAGTTTTGATGTATTCAATATTATTCTATAATGTAGAAAAAATAAAAAATAAAGAAAAACCCTGGAATGAGTAGGTGTGTCCAAACTGCTGACTGGTACTGTTTATAGAAATCAAAGACAAATATCTCAAATGAATATGCAGTCATTTAAACAGCTGCATTAGCATGAGAAGCAAAAACATATTTTATTTACTGATCTAAAAGTGGATATTTTCCTTCGAAAACATTTATTTTGCTCTGGAATCATAACTGTGCTCACTCAGAGTCCATTCATTTTGTGTCACTCTCCCGGTCAATTTCTGCAATAATCTCATCCAAATGTGTGTACTTGGACTAGCTTTTCCACTCTTAGTAGCCATGTTTTACTTTTTCAGTTTTGAGAAAAGTTTGTAGAAGAGAACGAACGTAAACTACAGTGCGTAATGTAAACTACCACAGCTCTAGCATGACGGCTGTTTGTCGTAAAAAGGGCGTTCACGTACTGCGGGATAGCCCAGCTCAGTCAGACTGTTCTATCAAATCATAGACTTAATTATAACATAATAACACACAGAAATACGAGCCTTTGGTCATTACTATGGTCGAATCCGGAAACTATAATTTCGAAAACAAAACGTTTATTATTTCAGTGAAATACGGAACCGTTCGGTATTTTATCTAACGGGTGGCATCTCTAAGTCTAAATATTCTTGTTACATTGCACAACCTTCAATGTTATGTCATAATTATGTAAAATTCTGGCAAATTATTTCGCAATGAGCCAGGCTGCCCAAACTGTTGCATATACCCTGACTGCGTGCAATGAACGCAAGAGAAATGACACAATTTCACCTGGTTAATATTGCCTGCTAACCTGGATTTATTTTAGTTAAATATGCAGGTTTATATGCAAGCCTATAAATACACTTTCCTACTTGTTGATTACTGCTGAGTGGAAATAGGAAGAATGCCCATTTCATGGCTTATACAAGTGTTGAATACAAAGTGTTGACAGTGCTGAGTAAGAACTTAAACATGAACTCACTTGTAAAAAATAGTGCCTCTTTACTGTATACATTGACAGTCTCTCTCAAGACATGGTTTTAAATGTTTTGAAATCTCACATTATCAACTTTTCTGTAGCTTCCTTATATGCTTGCTACGTTACTGCAGACACAGTCATCTGAGATATACGATTGGACAGCGTTAGACTTATGGTGCTTTTGATTTGCACTCTGGGCCCACCGGCAAGGCAGATTTTGTACCTTCAGAAACATGAAATGGTTTAAAATGGCAACAGTTCACCTACCCGGCGCGCAGGCCAGCTGAATCGGGTGCACATTCCGTCAACAACCCGAGACAAATATAAAAAAATAGGAACTCATAACTTTATCTTGGCTGTTTATTTTACAGAAATGTTTAGCGACCCACTAGGAATAGCTTGGAGCCTATAATGATAATGGTTTAAAATATAATTATTTCAAATTTAAAAAAGGTTCTTGCATTACACTGTGATGAAGAGTTTTGCCAAATATATTGATAATGGCTGAAGAATGTAATTGTTTTATATTTTCATATTATGTAATTGGAGAAAATACTCTGTCATGACAATAGTGTCTTTGAAGTGGACCTCTGTCGTGTTCTCTGTCTGGTCAGTGGGCTGTTCTCTGTCTGGTCAGTAAGCTGTTCTTTGTCTGGTCAGTAAGCTGTTCTCTGTCTGGTCAATAAGCTGTTCTCTGTTTGGCCAGTAAGCTGTTCTTTGTCTGGTCAGTAAGCTGTTCTCTGTTTGGCCAGTGCTCTTTTCACAGTAATGGGTCCTCATATGTACTTCAAAACAGTTGTTTATAGCTGTTCTTTGTCTGGTCAATAAGCTGTTCTCTGTTTTGCCAGTAAGCTGTTCTTTGTCTGGTCAGTAAGCTGTTCTCTGTTTGGCCAGTAAGCTGTTCTCTGTTTGGTCAGTAAGCTGTTCTCTGTTTGGCCAGTAAGCTGTTCTTTGTCTGGTCAATAAGCTTTTCTCTGTTTGGCCAGTAAGCTGTTTTTGTCTGGTCAGTAAGCTGTTCTCTGTCTGGTCAGTAAGCTATTCTCTGTCTGGTCAGTGAAGTGTTCTCTGTCTGGTCAGTAAGCTGTTCTCTGTCTGGTCAGTAAGCTATTCTCTGTCTGGTCAGTAAACTGTTCTCTGTCTGGTCAGTAAGCTGTTCTCTGTCTGTTCAGTAAGCTGTTCTCTGTCTGGTCAGTAAACTGGTTGGAAATTCAGAATCATCCCACTCTGTTCTTCAACCCCAAATTGAAAATTCCGGTACCACTTTCGTTCACATGAGCTTTGGGCCAGGAAGTGTCAGGCAATACAGTGCTCAGTATTTACAGATTATGTTCCCAGGCTGCCAGTGGCTGCAAATGGCTGACTGGTGTACTTCCTGTGTCATCAATGTTGCCCACAAGATGAGTAGGATGCAAGAGCTCTACCAACACACACCTGGGCTGCAGTGCATAGCGCTTGACCAGGGCCCTTGGGGTATAATCCCTGTAGTGCACTATAAAGGGAATAGTGTGTCATTTCGGACATAGCCCTGGTTACTTCAGGATTAGGGCTACACACAGGAGAGTCACTTGTAGACATACATTTTCTCAGTCTCTTATCTCAGCTGTGGTCAAAGACTTATTTTATTCAAGTGACTGTTTTAGAGTAATTAGTGATAGTTGTTCAGGGTTGTGTTCATGAAGAACCACATGTAAAAAAACAGACTGAAACAGGGAGGGACTAACTGGACCTTCTTGTTTTCTGCAGCAAACAAATTCAGCTAACGTGCCCGAATGTTCACAACACAGGTCATTCACAGTTGAGTGAGACCAAATGCAAGGGATACGTTTGGATCACTGTTTCTCTCCCATGTCTTTGACCTATGACCTGGGTGGAGTTTTAACCTGCATGTTTTACTGTAATGTGTTTTAGGGCTGCTCCGCTGCCATTCTACTGAGAAGGTATCACGTCGCCATGACGGAGAAGGGCATGCCTTCCTTGGCTGTGACCAAGGCTGCTCTGTCCTCGGGCTCAGAGAAGGGAGGAGGTGGAATTGGAGAGGGACAGCCTGATGCCAGTAGTACCTACTCTGATCTATCGGCACTGGCCAACCTGTTTGAGAGTGAGGAGGGCTCCCAGTCAACTCCGGACCTGCCCCAGGACCCTGCTCAGAATCTAGCCCGACCAGGCCAGCTGCAGCCAGGGGACGGCCGACAGAACCTCCGCATGAAGTTCCACGGTGCCTTTAAGAAGGGAATCTCCAACCCCATGGACTTGCTGGAGTCTACCATCTATGAGTCACCCGTGGTGACTGGCCCCAAGAAAGCCCCCATGGACTCACTCTATGACTATGGTACCTACAGTCACACCAACAACAAGAAGCAAGGCAGGAAGAAGCTCCTACGAGGGTGAGGAGGTACTTGTTATGGTGGCCACAGGGGTTCATGAGCTCATGCAGGCATAGATTGTTAAACAACATGTAGAGTTAGGAGAAGCATAGTAGATCAATTCCGGGGTACAAATGTAACCTACTGGGTTCTAACCCGGGTCTCCTGCACACCACAAAATTGTGTTAGCCCCTTGAGCTTAACACCTATATATCAGCTCAGGGAGTCTTCAGGCGTCAGGCAAGGTTGTTCCTCATGCAAATGTCTTCCACCTAACTATACACTGAGTGTACAAAACATTATGGACACTTTCCTATTAGTTGCACCCCAACGTTTTCTCCTCAGAACAGCCTCAATTCGTCGGGGCATGGACTATACAATGTGTCGAAAGTGTTCCACAGGGATGCTGGCTCTTATTGAATCCAATGCATCTCACTATTGTGTAAAGTTGGCTGGTTGACCTTTGGGTCGTGGAACTTTCCTGATACACACGGGAAACTGTTGAGTGTGAAAAACTTAGCAGCGTTGCAGTTCTTGACACAAACCGGTGTGCCTGGCACCTACTACCATACCCTGTTCAAAGGCACTTAAATCATTTGTCTCAATCCATGTCTCAATTGTCTCAAGGCTTAAAAATCCTTCTTTAAAATGGCTCCTCCACTTAATCTACACTGATAGAAGGTGACATCAATAAGGGATCATAGCTTTTACCTGTTCAGCTGGTCAATCTATGTCATGGAAAGAGCAGATGTTTCTAACATTTTGTACACTCAGTGTACATAAACACCTAAAGTGTGTGTTATACAGTACCAGTCAAAGGTTTGGACACACCTACTCATTCAAGGGTTTTTCTTTATTTATACTATTTTCTACATTGTAGAATAATAGTGAAGACATCAAAACAATTAAATAACACTTGGAATCATGTAGTAACCAAAGAAGTGTTAAACAAATCAAAATATATGTTATATTTGAGATTCTTCAAATAGCCAACCTTTGCCTTGATGACAGCTTTGCACACTCTTGGCATTAATTCAATTCAATTCAAGGGGCTTTATTGGCATGGAAAACATGTGTTAACATTGCCAAAACAAGTGAGGTAGATAATATATAAAAGTGAAATAAACAATAAAAATTAACAGTAAACATTACACATACAGAAGTTTCAAAACAATAAAGACATTACAAATGTCATACTACGTATATATACAAGAGTTCATCTCAGCCTATGCCTCCCTCCAGTCCCTCGACTTCTTGGCACTGACAGAAACATGGATCACCACAGATAACACTGCTACTCCTACTGCTCTCTCTTCGTCCGCCCACGTGTTCTCGCACACCCCGAGAGCTTCTGGTCAGCGGGGTGGTGGCATCGGGATCCTTATCTCTCCCAAGTGGTCATTCTCTCTTTCTCCCCTTACCCATCTGTCTATCGCCTCCTTTGAATTTCATGCTGTCACAGTTACCAGCCCTTTCAAGCTTAACATCCTTATCATTTATCGCCCTCCAGGTCCCCTCGGAGAGTTCATCAATGAGCTTGATGCATTGATAAGCTCCTTTCCTGAGGACGGCTCACCTCTCACAGTTTTGGGCGACTTTAACCTCCCCACGTCTACCTTTGACTCATTCCTCTCTGCCTCCTTCTTTCCACTCCTCTCCTCTTTTGACCTCACCCTCTCACCTTCCCCCTACTCACAAGGCAGGCAATACGCTCGACCTCATCTTTACTAGATGCTGTTCTTCCACTAACCTCATTGCAACTCCCCTCCAAGTCTCCGACCACTACCTTGTATCCTTTTCCCTCTCGCTCTCATCCAACACTTCCCACACTGCCCCTACTCGGATGGTATCGCGCCGTCCCAACCTTCGCTCTCTCTCCCCCGCTACTCTCTCCTCTTCCATCCTATCATCTCTTCCCTCTGCTCAAACCTTCTCCAACCTATCTCCTGATTCTGCCTCCTCAACCCTCCTCTCCTCCCTTTCTGCATCCTTTGACTCTCTATGTCCCCTATCTTCCAGGCCGGCTCGGTCCTCCCCTCCCGCTCCGTGGCTTGACGACTCATTGCGAGCTCACAGAACAGGGCTCCGGGCAGCCGAGCGGAAATGGAGGAAAACTCGCCTCCCTGCGGACCTGGCATCCTTTCGCTCCCTCCTCTCTACATTTTCCTCCTCTGTCTCTGCTGCTAAAACCACTTTCTACCACTCTAAATTTCAAGCATCTGCCTCTAACCCTAGGAAGCTCTTTGCCACCTTCTCCTCCCTCCTGAATCCCCCCCCCCCCTCCCTCTCTGCAGATGACTTCGTCAACCATTTTGAAAAGAAGGTCGACGACATCCGATCCTCGTTTGCTAAGTCAAACGACACTGCTGGTTCTGCTCACACTGCCCTACCCTGTGCTCTGACCTCTTTCTCCCCTCTCTCTCCAGATGAAATCTGCGTCTTGTGATGGCCGGCCGCCCAACAACCTGCCCGCTCGACCCTATCCCCTCCTCTCTTCTCCAGACCATTTCCGGAGACCTTCTCCCTTACCTCACCTCGCTCATCAACTTATCCCTGACCGCTGGCTACGTCCCTTCCGTCTTCAAGAGAGCGAGAGTTGCACCCCTTCTGAAAAAACCTACACTCGATCCCTCCGATGTTAACAACTACAGACCAGTATCCCTTCTTTCTTTTCTCTCCAAAACTCTTGAACGTGCCGTCCTTGGTCAGCTCTCCCGCTATCTCTCTCAGAATGACCTTCTTGATCCAAATCAGTCAGGTTTCAAGACTAGTCATTCAACTGAGACTGCTCTTCTCTGTATCACGGAGGCGCTCCGCACCGCTAAAGCTAACTCTCTCTCCTCTGCGCTCATCCTTCTAGACCTATCGGCTGCCTTCGATACTGTGAACCATCAGATCCTCCTCTCCACTCTCTCCGAGTTGGGCATCTCTGGCGCGGCCCACGCTTGGATTGCGTCCTACCTGACAGGTCGCTCCTACCAGGTGGCGTGGCGAGAATCTGTCTCCTCACCACGCGCTCTCACCACTGGTGTCCCCCAGGGCTCTGTTCTAGGCCCTCTCCTATTCTCGCTATACACCAAGTCACTTGGCTCTGTCATAACCTCACATGGTCTCTCCTATCATTGCTATGCAGACGACACACAATTAATCTTCTCCTTTCCCCCTTCTGATGACCAGGTGGCGAATCGCATCTCTGCATGTCTGGCAGACATATCAGTGTGGATGACTGATCACCACCTCAAGCTGAACTTCGGCAAGACGGAGCTGCTCTTCCTCCCGGGGAAGGACTGCCCGTTCCATGATCTCGCCATCACGGTTGACAACTCCATTGTGTCCTCCTCCCAGAGCGCTAAGAACCTTGGCGTGATCCTGGACAACACCCTGTCGTTCTCAACTAACATCAAGGCGGTGGCCCGTTCCTGTAGGTTCATGCTCTACAACATCCGCAGATTACGACCCTGCCTCACACAGGAAGCGGCGCAGGTCCTAATCCAGGCACTTGTCATCTCCCGTCTGGATTACTGCAACTCGCTGTTGGCTGGGCTCCCTGCCTGTGCCATTAAACCCCTACAACTCATCCAGAACGCCGCAGCCCGTCTGGTGTTCAACCTTCCCAAGTTCTCTCACGTCACCCCGCTCCTCCGCTCTCTCCACTGGCTTCCAGTTGAAGCTCGCATCCGCTACAAGACCATGGTGCTTGCCTACGGAGCTGTGAGGGGAACGGCACCTCAGTACCTCCAGGCTCTGATCAGGCCCTACCCCAAATAAGGGCACTGCGTTCATCCACCTCTGGCCTGCTCGTCTCCCTACCACTGAGGAAGTACAGTTCCCGCTCAGCCCAGTCAAAACTGTTCGCTGCTCTGGCTCCCCAATGGTGGAACAAACTCCCTCACGACGCCAGGACAGCGGAGTCAATCACCACCTTCCGGAGACACCTGAAACCCCACCTCTTTAAGGAATACTTAGGATAGGATAAAGTAATCCTTCTCACCCCTCCCCCCTTAAAATATTTAGATGCACTATTGTAAAGTGGCTGTTCCACTGGATGTCATAAGGTGAATGCACCAATTTGTAAGTCGCTCTGGATAAGAGCGTCTGCTAAATGACTTAAATGTAAATGTAAATATACAGTGTTGCAACGATGTACAAATGGTTAAGGGTACACAAGGGAAAATAAATAAGCATAAATATGGGTTGTATTTACAATGGTGTTTGTTCTTCACTGGTTGCCCTTTTCTTGTGGCAACAGGTCACAAATCTTGCTGCTGTGATGGCACACTGTGGAATTTCACCCAGTAGATATGGGAGTTTTCAAATTCTTTGTGGATCTTTGTAATCTGAGGGAAATATGTTTCTCTAATATGGTCATACATTTGGCAGGAGGTCAGGAAGTGCAGCTCAGTTTCCACCTCATTTTGTGGGCAGTCTGCCTACGGTGGCCTTTCTCAATGGCAAGGCTATGCTCACTGAGTCTGTACATAGTCAAAGCTTTCCTTAAGTTTGGGTCAGTCACAGTGGTCAGGTATTCTGCCACTGTGTACTCTCTGTTTAGGGCCAAATAGCATTCTAGTTTGCTCAGTTTTTTTGTTAATTCTTTCCAATGTGTCAAGTAATTATCTTTTTGTTTTCTCATGATTTGATTGGGTCTAATTGTGCTGCTGTCCTGGGGCTCTGTGGGGTGTGTTTGTGTTTGTGAACAGAGCCCCAGGACCAGCTTGCTTAGGGGACTCTTCTCCAGGTTCATCTCTCTGTAGGTGATGGCTTTGTTATCTTCTTGACGCACCCATCCCGTTAGCGGGATCATTTTCATCAACACCCGCTGAATTGCAACGGGTGACTTCAGATTCTAGTAGGATGAGGCCGGGTGCTGCAGACTTTTCTAGTGCCCGCGCCAATTCATTGATATATATGTTGAAGAGGGTGGTGCTTAAGCTGCATCCTTGTCTCAGCCCACGGCCCTGTGGGAAGAAATGTGTGTGTTTTTTGCCTATTTTAACCGCACACTTGCATTATATGAACCAGCTTCATGAGGAAGTGCTGAGCACTTGTTGGCTGCCTTTCCTTCACTCTGTGGTCCAACTCATCCCAAACTATCTCAATTGGGTTGAGGTCAGGGGATTGTGGAGGGCTGGTCATCTGATGCAGCACTCCATCACTCTCCTTCTTGGTCAAATAGCTCATATACAGCCTGGAGGTATGTTTTGTCATTGTCTGTTGAAAAATGAATGATAGTCCCACTAAGCCCAAACCATATGGGATGGCATATTGCTGCAGAATGCTGTGGTAGCCATGCTGGTTAAGTGTGCCTTGAATTGTAAATTAATCACAGACAGTGTCACCAGCAAAGCACCCCCACACCATCACACCTCATCCTCCATGCTTCACGGTGGGAACCACACATGCGGAGATCATCCATTCACCTCCTCTGTGTCTCACAAAGAGAAAGCAGTTGGAACCAAAAATCTCCAATTTGGACTCATCAGACCAAAGGACAGATTTCCACCAGTTTAATGTCCATTGCTCGTGTTTCTTGGCCCAAGCAAGTCTCCTCTTCTTATTGGTGTCCTTAGTAGTGTTTTTTGTTGTTGCAGCAATTTGACCATGAAGGTCTGATTCACGCAGTCTCTAAACAGTTGATGTTGAGATGTGTCTGTTACTTGAATTCTGTGAAGCATTTATTTGGGCTGCAATTTCAGAGGCTGGTAACTCTATCGAACTTATCCTCTGCAGCAGAGATAACTATGGGTCTTCCTTTCCTGTGTCAGGCCTCATGAGAGCTTGACTGACATTCACGTCTTAAAGTAATGATGAACTGTCATTTCTCTTTGCGTATTTTTTATTTTTTTCCCACCTTTATTTAACCAGGTAGGCAAGTTGAAAACAAGTTCTCATTTACAATTGCGACCTGGCCAAGATAAAGCAAAGCAGTTCAACACATACAACGACACAGAGTTACACATGGAGTAAAACAAACATACAGTCAATAATACAGTATAAACAAGTCTATATACGATGTGAGCAAATGAGGTGAGATAAGGGAGGTAAAGGCAAAAAAACTGCCATGGTGGCAAAGTAAATACAATATAGCAAGTAAAACACTGGAATGGTAGATTTGCAGTGGAAGTATTTGTGCTGTTCTTGCCATAATATGGACCTAGTCTTTTACCAAATAGGGGTATCTACAGTATACCACCCGTATCTTGTCACAACACAACAAATTGGCTCAAATGCATTAAGGAAAGAAATTCCACAAACTAACTTTTAAGAAGGCACAGCTGTTAATTGAGATGCATTCCAGGTGACTACCTCATGCAAAGGCTGTGCAAAGCTGTCATCAAGGCAAAGGGTGGCTACTTTGAAGAATCTCAAATATAAAATATATTTGGATTTGTTTAACACATTTTTGGTAACATGATTCCATGTGTTATTTCATAGTTTTGATGTCTTCACTGCTATTTAACAATGTAGAAAATAGTAAAAATGAAAACCCTTGAATGAGTATGTGTGTCCAAACTTTTGACTAGTACTGTATGTGAGTGTAAATTATGCATGTCTATTGTCCTACACAGTAAGACTGAGATGTCCTGCGATGAAGGTGTGGACCCTACAGGCTCAGATCCACCCATGGTGATTAAAGAGTTCAACCGCACGCTGCTCTTCGATGGCGTGTCACAGGCCGACCCAGAGGCCCTTTCAGGCCTGCTGGAGTACCTGCAGGGTCACGACAAGAGGCTCACCGACGAGGAGTTCAAAGGTGAGATGATCCCAGTGGTGGGTGGAGCCTTCTGGTGCCAAATAGGCTCATTTGAGACAGGAGATATGTCAGCTTTCACAGCCAAAGGCAGAAAGGACAGAGGAAAAGAGAGAGTGTGTATGTGTGCTGAAGGGGAGAGCTTAAGATGTCCTATTCTAGCTACTAAAATAGCATATGAACTTTGTCTCAAACATTTCACCTCGGTTACAATCGTCTTATTCAAAGGGAAGCCTTAACTTTTAGTCCACTTAGCCCTGTGACTAACACCTTTAGTTTTTGTGTCATCCTGGAGTTTTGTCATAACTTCGTATAGTGATACTCAGTACAGATGTCTAAACAGACCTCTTTCTGCCCCTTGGGGTTCAACTGTCCTATCAGTATCCCCCTCCCTGTTGTTTTTGGCTCCAAACAGTAGAGAGAAGGAAGATACTGTGATGTCCGAGGTTTTGTCCTGCCAGTGGCGTGTCCAATAATAGCTTCCTGTTGGCTGTGTATGTATGGGGTGGGGCTTTGTAATAGAGAGAAATCAGAGCAAACTCTCCCCTCTGGGAAGAAAAGGACTAAAGGGGGCTTGACAGACTAGCTAAAAAACTCAGCCCAAAAGTCAACAATAGAAGCAGACAACTTAGTGCTATAACATTTGGGTTGGGTGTTCTGTTTCTCATGATTGAGGCGTTTCCATTTTCAGTGAAATGTCACGCAAGCTTCCCTTTCTTATCGCTAACGATTTATCCCCGGTCTTTACTTCCTCTATTTTTGTGTTTGTGTCCCAAACCTCTTCCCCTTCTCTCAACTGGGAACCAGAGCCATGCTTTTAGAGAGTTGGGGCAATGCAGTTTCTGCATTTACATTACACAGCAACATTCTATAGTAGCCATGTTAGCTCCCCAATAACATTTACATGTGGAATATTTAAACAATGCTATGTTACTGAATGTCTAGAACAATATTTAACATTCTAAAAGTTGTCCTAACTCCAAATATAAGGACACAATGCAAGACCCAAATGCAGACACAGGAAGCAGATGGTTGATATTTATTAATCCAAGGAAAGGGTGGGCAAAAGGTAGGTCGGGGACAGGCGAGAGTTCATAAACCGGGTCAGACAAAGGGCAGTCTCGAGGTCAGGCCAGGCAGGGGTTTAGTAAACAGATTAGAGTCCAAACAGTACAAGGGGATAGGCAGGCTTGAAAACAGAACAGCCAGAGTGGTCAGGCAGGGGTTCAGGTGTCAGGACAGGCAAGGGTCAAAACCAGGAGGACTTGAACCAAAAGAAACCGGGAAAAAATAAATAGGAGCAAGGTTGACTTGGCAAACATGACAAACTAATACAGAGAGACAGGGAAAAATATACACACATAGGGTATAATTAGCGACACCCGGAGGGGGTGGAGCCAATCACAAGGCCAGGTGAAACAGTTCAGGTTGTGACATATTTCATAAATGGTTTATTAGCTGATTGCTTATGAATTTGGTGCTTGGTGTCACCCTGGTTGCAAGATAGTTTTTCACATTAACAATGCACTTTGCTGCAGCAAAGCATTTTGATTTTTTTTTCATTTTCATTAATTCCCAGAACTGTACATGTCCACTTTTTTATTTCACCTTTATTTAACCAGGTAGGCTAGTTGAGAACAAGTTCTCATTTGCAACTGCGACCTGGCAGTTGCAAAAACATCCTTTGTTTTATTTTTTTCCAGAACCTTCTACAGGTAAGACGTGCCTGCCTAAAGCCCTTCTGAACCTGTACAACGGTCAGAATGACACCATCCCTCTGCTGATGAATATCGCAGAACAGACGGTCAACCTCCATGATTTCATCAACACACCCTTCAGAGATGTCTACTACAGAGGTGAGCTCTCTACTAGTGATGGGAAATTCGTGAACAGCACATCACCAGTCTCTACTCATATTAGCACAAAAACACATTCCTGATCATTAGGCACCAACATTTTTTTGCCTAGGCAAGTCAGTTAAGAACAAATTGTTTTCAATGATGGCCTAGGAACAGTGGGTTAACTGCCTGTTCAGGGGCAGAACGACAGATTTGTACCTTGTCAGCTCGGGGGTTTGAACTTCCAACCTTCCGGTTACTAGTCAAATGCACTAACCACTAGGCTACCCTGCCACCCCAAAATGAAATGAAACAGGGAGGGACTACTATCTGGACTTGGCCAATACAGATGCTCACTTTTGGTCTCCATTGCAAAATGTTTTTAAAAGTTTTCTGTTGCGTGCACTAATGAACATGACCCAGTACCGTAGGATCGTTTGACTAGGATTGAGGTAAATCCTATCCTTCTAATTGGATATTATCACCGGTACTATTGAAGTAAATCCTATTCTCCCCCCCCCCCCCCCACACACACACACACACACACACCTTTGTTTTATTACAAAACTGGATAGCAATCGCTGAAGTTCACAAAGCATATTGCATGTACAGTAACAGACAGGTACATGAACTACAGCATGGTCAAGCAAGTCAATATTTCTGACATTTTTGGACCGGAGCTGCCACTATTCCAGCACCATTTCAACATCATCAAATCACCTATGCTTAGTCTAATACAGTGACAACTAAAACATACCCCCAAAAATATAAATATACAATTTAGTCTAATCAACGTAAGCTAAATATGATACGTCTGTCCATGGTTCTGATTTCTGTGTGTGTGTGTGTGTGTGGGCGCGCACACTTTCACTCAAGTAGAAAAACATGTTGACTCACCTTGCTTGAAGAGAAACGCCAATGCCATCCTCCTCTCTTTCATGTTGATGAAACGGTCTATCACTCTGTCATACAGTACATGATTTTAGTTTTTGTTATCCTAGGCTACCTGGCTCAAATGCTTTCTTGCGAGCCTAACTTCCATTCATGGGAAACGTTAGCTAATTAACATTAGCCTTCTACATCTATCTACAGTTGAAGTCGGACGTTTATATACACCTTAGCCAAATACATTTAAACTCAGTTTTTCACAATTCCTGACATTTAATCCTAGTAAAAATTCCCTGTCTTAGGTCAGTAGAGAGCATGATTTATTTCAGCTTTAATTTCTTTCCTCACATTCCCAGTGGGTCAGAAGTTTACATACACTCAATTAGTATTTGGTAGCATTGCCTTATAAATTGTTTAAATTGGTTCAAACATTTCGGGTAGCCTTCCACAAGATTCTCACAATAAGTTGGGTGAATTATGGCCCATTCCTTCTGACATAGCTGGTGTAACTGAGTCAGGTTTGTAGGCCTCCTTGCTTGCAACATGCTTTTTCAGTTCTGCCCACACATTTTCTACAGCATTGAGGTCAGGGCTTTGTGATGGCCACTACAATACCTTTACTTTGTTGTCCTTAAGCCATTTTGACACAACTTTGGAAGTATGCTTGGGGTCATTGTCCATTTGGAAGACCCATTTGCAACCAAGCTTTAACTTCCTGACTAATGTCTTGAGATGTAGCTTCAATATATCCACATAATTTCCTTCCTCACGTTGCCATCTATTTTGTGAAGTGCACCAGACCCTCCTGCAGCAAAGCACCCCCACAACATGATGCTGCATGATCTGATCCCCCGTGCTTCACGGTTTGGATGGTGTTCTTCGGCTTGCAAGCGTCACCCTTTTTCCTCCAAACAATGGTCATTATGGCCAAACAGTTATATTTGTTTCATCAGACCAGAGGACATTTCTCCAAAAACTACGATCTTTGTCCCCATGTGCAGTTGCAAACCGTAGTCTGGCTTTTTTTATGGCAGTTTTGGAGCAGTGGTTTCTTCCTTGCTGAGCGGCCTTTCAGGTTATGTCAATATAGGACTCGTTTTACTGTGGATATACCTACTTTTGTACCTGTTTCCTCCAGAATCTTCACAAGGTCCTTTGCTGTTATTCTGGGATTGATTTGCACTTTCCCACCAAAGTACGTTCAAATCTAGGAGACAGAACGAGTCTCCTTCCTGAGCAGTATGACGGCTGCGTGGTCCCATGGTGTTTATACTTGTGTACTCTTGTTTGTGCAGATGAACGTGGTACCTTCAGGCATTTGGAAATTGCTCCCAAGGATGAACCAGACTTGTGGAGGTCTGCAATTTTTTTCTGAGGTCTTGGCTAATTTATTTTTATTTTCCCATGATGTCAAGAAAAGAGGCACTGAGTTTGATGGTAGGCCTTGAAATATATCCACAGGTAGACCTCCAATTGACTCAAATGATGTCAATTAGCCTATCAGAACCTTCTAAAGCCATGACATCATTTTCTGAAATGTTCCAAGCTGTTTAAAGGCACAGTCAAGTTAGTGTATGTAAACTTCTGACCCACTGGAATTGTGATACGGTGAGTTATAAGTTAAATAATCTGTCTGTAAACAATTGTTGGGAAAATTACTTGTGTCATGCATAAAGTAGATGTCCTAACCGACTTGCCCAAACTATAGTTTGTTAACAAGACATTTGTGGAGTGGTTGAAAAAAAGTTTTTAATGACTCTAACCTAAGTGTATGTAAACTTCCGACTTCAACTGTACATTTTGAACTGTCATCCTCTCAGGCATGAGGCACAACAATGTATGAATTAATGGTTGGATCAGAATCGCCGTTATAATCATTGGCCAGTATGGAGAATTAAATAAAACCACAAGATCAAATCTCTGTCTCCAGCTATGGCTAATTTAGGAAAGGGACAATTTTAGCTAGCTGGCTAGCTAGCCACCGTAGGACAAAAACACAATGACATGCAACAATTCAAGTTTTTCTCTCAATGACATGTGATCCTAATGGAGTTTGATAGGAGTGACTCCAAATCCAACCTGGATTCCCTTGACACTTTATTTTGTTGCGCCAGGATCATTCACTGTTGAGCTCGCTCAGTTTAGCTTAACACTGATTGGCTTTTGTTTTTATACTGTACTTTTTTTTGTCAAGGGATGCCAGATGCTCGCCGGCTTCACTTGTCTTCAATGCTATGGGCGGCAAAAATGTCATACTCGTTTGGACCAGACAGCATCAGATAGATGGCCTACAGGAAGAGAGACATAGGGGCGATGTATCGGCCGCTCTGATTCATTCTCCTGTGAGAACATTCAGCCTCTTCCGATTGAGGGAAATGATGAAACGCAGCAAGACAAAAGATTAATTATTATAATATTTTTTTCAAATTGGTCAATTTGGGGGGGGGGGGGGGGGGCTGGCTTCCCTTGGCATTCATGAAACGCCACTGGTGTTGACTGACTCATTTCCATGTCGCTAGGCCAGACGGCGCTCCACATCGCCATCGAGAGGCGCTGTAAGCAGTATGTGGAGCTGCTGGTGGAGAAAGGGGCAGATGTCCACGCCCAGGCCCGCGGACGCTTCTTCCAACCCAGGGACGAGGGGGGGCTACTTCTACTTTGGTAAGACACCACAATGGTAGAATCAGATCTGATCCATTCTACTGTCTACAGAAGCTCTTTGTGGTCCTCATTGGCCTATGTAAGATTCAGATTCAGGAGGTAATATTTATTACCATACCAAGAACCGAAGTCCTCAGTCAGCAGGAGCTTAATCAAATCATGCTTTATTTATACAGCATATTTCAGACATTGAATGTAATGTTTCAGACAATGTCCTTCAAATATAAAAAAATAAACATATTTACTACACAGCAAACATAAGAATATCAATAAAAACGGAATGACTAAAAAGCACCCTAAGGAATAGCAAAGCTAAAAATATGCATTTTAATATCTCTTTTATATATGCTTAATGTGACAGTACAGTGCAGGAGTTTGGTTTAATCACATCATGAGACTTCTCAGGTATCCATTTGGTGCTATGTATAGTAAGTCATGCCATCCTAGTCTATTATTGAACGTTGGCAGTATTTCGATACTAGTAAAGTCATATTCTATTCCTCATGGTTTTCAATGACGTGTGTTGTTTTACATGACAGGGCGCCCTTGGTTCCCCACACAGTAAAAAAGTGGTTTTCTAGCTACCTCAGTGAGTCTTTATTGTACATGCCCAAAGGTTTGGGCTATAAAGACTGGATCGCTGCACAGTAGGATAACTTAGAATAAATATGTACTGGATCACAGCTAAGGTATTGCCTAGTTTCTCTTATAAAATGCTTTCAGTTGCCATGGTAAAATGAACTGACATTTGAGGCCACTTTTCCCTTTTTACGTTGCTGTTTTGGGCTGGGCAAACACATTCAGGATAGTTCGATGGGCCAATGGTACACTACTGTAACCACCCAAAACTAGTCTGAAGTCATCAAAACGATAATTCTTAGTAGTCATCTCCAAAAAATGAAAAGAAAACATGTCACAAGTTCAACAAGTATTTCTGAGCAGTTTGGTGAAAGGTCTGTGTCTTGCTGTTGAAGAAAAGCAAACATACTGACTCGACTTCAGACGTGTGGGTTACCCTTGCCTTGCTGACGTCACCGAGGTTGCTGGCCGAGAGTACATTGACAGAAAGCCTCCAAATGAAACTCACTCCATACTGCCCTCTGCTGATTGGACAGTATCCCTGAAACTCTCAACCCTGAACCCAACATTGGACTATAGCCAGAGTAGACTAGCCTACATGCCATTCACCTCAACTAGACCTTCCAGCCTCAAGTTCAATAACCCCATTTTCACACTATCCATTCAAACCGAACTGCACTGTGCTGGCTTGGATATGTTACCTTGCTTGACATTGTTCTTTCCAGCACTGTGTCAGCAACTATGGTGGATATGTAACCAGGCCTGTGCAGTACCCTACAGCTCAGCTTGGCTCAGGGATGTGAAAGGGCTATAAAGGAGATGGAGGGAGAGGCAGATAAAGAGATACAGGTAGAAAGAGAGAAGATTTTAGTAGGCAAATATATACCCAAAATACTCTCTACTGTCAATGTTAATGTATTAATGCATTCAATTCCATGCTCATCACCCGAGGGATGATATCTAGTTGCACTAAGTGCGACTGTCATTCCCAAATCATTCCCAAATCCCGGTGTGTCTCTGGCACAGTGCTAGTCATTCGCTACAGAGCTTTGTGCTGAGGTGAACAGGAAACCTGGCAGAGAGGCGACAGCTAATGTGATTTAGCGCTATACTAACACTCAACGAGCACCCATGCAAATTCATGAAGAGGAGCGTTTCCCATGCGAGGTGACAGGGTAATCTGTCACCCATGGCAACAGCTTGTTTTCAGCAGCTGCTTTTGGCACATTGGTTTCAATACATGGGCCACTCCCTCAGACAAGTGGTACTAATTGGGCTCTTTTCATTGCAAGAATTTAAGTCCAATCTTTGATCCAAGTATAGGGAGCATTGCAAAGACATGCTTAAAGTGGTTTGCTGTTTCACATGAACTTTTCATGAACACATAAACTTCAATTCCTGGAGTGGATAGAGACTGCCTGAGTACCAGGTCAGCGGGGTTTGGGACTTTTCTATTGGTTCCATTGTAAAAGGGGATCCTTTTGATGTATGTGCTTGTTGCTGTATGTCTCTGACGGTATCTCTTTGGCTAGGCGAGCTGCCTCTGTCGCTGGCAGCGTGCACCAACCAGCCAAACATGGTACACTACCTGACCGAGAACGCCCACAAGAAAGCCGACCTTAGACGGCAGGACTCACGCGGCAATACTGTGCTGCACGCCCTGGTGCACATCGCCGACAACACTCGGGACAACACCCGCTTCCTCACTAAGATGTATGACCTGCTGCTGACCAAGTGTGCCAAGCTCTACCCAGAAGGCAGTCTTGAGGACGTGCTCAACAACGACGGCATGTCGCCCCTCATGATGGCGGCCAAACTGGGAAAAATTGGGGTGAGATTGAGAACGAACACATATCACGTGTATGTGGAACTATAATCTTAAAGGGATATTTTGAGTAACATTAGCAATGCCAATGGGAATGCTTTTGTGTAGCGCTTCAAGGGGTTAGGTATTGTATTAATGACAAAAATACAATCACATCCATTATAAAATAGACAAAGGTAAACTTTTTAATTATTATTTTCTCCAAGGTTTTCCAGCACATAATTCGCAGGGAGATCAAGAACGAGGAGGCGCGTCACCTCTCTCGGAAGTTTAAGGACTGGGCGTACGGCCCCGTGTACTCCTCCCTGTACGACCTCTCTTCCCTGGACACCTGTGGAGAGGAGGTGTCGGTGCTAGAGATCCTGGTCTACAACAGCCGCATTGAGGTGTGTGATACCCGGCTGAGCTAAAGCCGGGGCTTTAAAGCTCTGGGAGCTAACTCAAGTCTTCAGTGTATGTTTTGTGGCTAAGCATATGAGGTGGGGCATGATAGACAGGGTCTACATGTGTTTTCTATCTGTACCTGTAATAGATGTTTTGCTGAGAGAAAGGGAGAGCCATTATAGTCCTAGGAAAGATGGAAGATGATGTCTCTTTCACACCATACTCACTTACCATTCGTGCATGTCTTCCTGCACTGTCCACAGAATCGCCATGAGATGCTGGCTGTGGAGCCCATCAATGAGCTGCTGAGAGCCAAGTGGCAGAAGTTTGCTGCCGTCACCTTCTACATCAGTGTTGTGTCCTACCTGTTGACCATGATCATCTTCACCCTGGTGGCCTACTACCGCCCATCCCAGGGAACGGTACGTATGTGCCCAACAACTATCATACAAATACAAAACATGTATGCATTTAAACAATGTATGAAAGTGTTGGCCAAGTGGCATTATTATTATATTACTATACGTATACTGTGAAAACAGTATGGGTGTCACCACCAGCAAAGCTTTAACTCTGTTTGTCCCCACCCAGCCTCCGTACCCCTATACCACCAACACAGACTACCTGCGTATGGTAGGGGAGATTGTCACCCTGTGCTCTGGAGTCTTTTTCTTCCTCACCAATGTGAGTTTTTCCTTCCGGTTGAAGCATCCAATCAGTCAGACAGCTTTGAATGTTGACTCTACAATAAACAACTTCTTTCAAAGATGCCTCAATGTGTACACAAACATACACTTTTGCTATAAATCTTAGATCTACCCTGTGAATGTATCTTGTTCTTTTCTGACATTCATTGAATCAATCATTTCCTCTCTCTCTCCGCTTTGTAGATTAAGGACCTCTTACTGAAGAAATGCCCTGCGGTGAACTCAGTATTTGTCAATGGATCTTTTCAACTGCTCTAGTAAGACCCCAGCCCCCCCCCCCACACCTCCTCTGTAGCTCCCTCTGGCTTGTACTCAAGGCTTATTTCTCATCCTCTTTTAATTGAGTCATCTAATGAATTCCACATTAAAGCCTCCATTTCCCTGGTACGTTTTATAGTTTACATCTTCTTTAATTAAACCTACGATCCCATCAAAGAGCAGAGGATTTTCGAGCGCCGCTCCAAAGCATGTTTGTTTTCATCATTAGCGCTGCGTCTGCGAGAGCCTACACGGTGTGCCCATTAAATGCCAAATGGCAGTCCCGTGTAGGTAGGAGAATGATTATTATTGTTTTTTATTTGAACCTTTATTTAACTAGGCAAGTCAATTAAGAACAAATTCTTATTTACAATGACGGCCTAGGAACAGAGGGTTAACTGCCTTTTTCAGGAGCAGAACGACAGATTTTTACCTTGTCAGCTCAGGGATTCGATCTAGCAACCTTTCGGTTACTGGCACAATGCTCTAACATTATTGTACAACGTGTATCTTGTACATTTCGGCCCGTTTTCTTCCATTTGGGGTAAATGAACACGGCCCAACTCTTCTATATATTTTTTAGCTTCATCTACTCTTTGCTGGTGATAGTGACTGCAGCCCTCTACCTGTCGGGTATCGAGGCCTATGTGGCTGTGATGGTGTTTGCGTTGGTCCTGGGCTGGATGAACACTCTCTACTTCACCAGAGGCCTGAAGCTCACCGGCACCTACAGCATCATGATACAGAAGGTATCAACTCCTTCACTCTTTCATCCATCACATTGAATTTGAAATGAATGTGGACTTCTTTGGACACTAGATGGCAGATCACAATTTATCCTTCTTCTTTGGCTCTCAGATTCTCTTCAAAGATTTGTTCCGGTTTCTGCTGGTCTATCTGCTCTTCATGATTGGATACGCGTCAGGTACAGTGTCCTCTACTCAGCACTTCTTCTTCTCAGCAGTCTGATGACCAGTTGAAACAGAAGAGAACTTCCCTCATCTCCTCATGTCTCCCATCTCCTCCCCAGCTCTAGTGTCCCTGCTGACAGTGTGCCCAGGGCCGGAAGAAGTGTGTCCAGAGAAAGGTGGCTGCCCCACATACCCCCAGTGCCGGGACACAAACACCTTCAGCAAATTCCTGTTGGACCTGTTCAAACTGACCATTGGGATGGGCGATCTGGACATGGTCAGCAGGACTCAGTACCCGGCTGTCTTCCTCATCCTGCTGGTCACCTACATCATACTCAGCTTTGTTCTACTGCTCAACATGTTGATCGCTCTGATGGGAGAGACGGTGAGCCAGGTGTCCAAGGAGAGCAAGAAGATCTGGAAGCTGCAGGTGAGTGAGGAGGACAGCTGATGGACATCTAGGTTCCCTAGAATTCATTAGTGCACATTGTAGTAAATGTTTTGCAACAGAAAACAAAAAACTATAATTTCTTATTGGACAGAAAGTGCAGAAAATCAACTTTCTTTTTGGTGCCTAATTAACACGACCTTGTTATCCTCTGTTGACGGCATTATGCACAGTGCATTGTCTAGGCAGAGCCACATTATATTATGAAAGACACAAATGCATGTCGGTTGACATTCTGTTTTAACGACAGTGGGCTACGACCATCCTGGACATCGAACGCTCCTTCCCTGTGTGTCTGCGGAAGTCCTTTCGGTCTGGGGAGATGGTGACTGTGGGGAAGAACTGGGACGGCACCCCTGACTGCCGCTGGTGCTTCAGGTACAGTCATTTCTCTGGACTCTCACCCCTCTCTGCACTAAAGAAATGTCTGATTGGTCAGTCAGACAGCCCAGTGTGTTCTTTTTGTGATATGCTATATTTTCTGAAAAAGTTATTCTGAGGGCCTCCTGAGTGGTGCGTCTTGACCAGGAATCCCAAAGGGCGACGCACAGTTGGCCAAGCGTAGACCGTGTTAGGGGAGGTTTTGGCCAGGGGGGCTTTACTTGGCTCATTGCGCTCTAGCGACTCCTTGTAACAGGCCAGGCGCCTGCAGGTTGACTTCGGTCGTCAGTTGAACAGTGTTTCCCTGACACATTGGTGTGGCTGGCTTCCGGGTCAAGCTTGGCGGGTGTTAAGGGCTTGGCGGGTCATGTTTTGGAGGGCACATGACTTGACCTTCGCGGTTTGGTGGGTCATTTTTGTCATGCGCCCTCCGAAACATCTTCTAATGCAAACATTTTTTGTGGTCACCCAGGGTGGATGAGGTCAACTGGTGCCACTGGAATCAGAACCTGGCCATAATCAACGAAGACCCGGGCAAGAACGTAACAGAGACCCTCCAAACCTCCAGTACAGTTCATCAAACTGTCCGTGGCCTGAGGAGAGGTGAGACTCTTATACTCGGTTTCTAATAAATGCTCACACAGTTTACAAAGACAAATGTACAGTGTATAAGGGCAAGGGAAATCACATTAGCCAACCTTTGACCTTTGTTCCCCAACCTCCTGTAGATCGTTGGTCCACGATGGTGCCGCGGGCTATGGAGCAGAATAAAAGGCAGCAACCACGGGATCTAGTATTGGAAATGGAGCCACTGACCTCCAGACATTGAACCTGTGCAGGGCCAATGGGGGGCCCCGGGTCCTAAAGAACACCCTGCAGATCGGAGGTCATCATACTCAAACGGACAAAGTGTTGGGCCACAAAGTTTGCCACTTTGCACAAAACTCTGTTGCCAAAAATATGTATTTAAGTATTATAAGAAAATTGAACAGATTTTTAGAACGTTATGAATCTAACATATGTTCAAGCCAACCATTCATTGCTCTAAATAGGATTCTACTTGATGGTATTAACCCAGGGGGAAGGTGCATCTTTACCTGGTCGCTGGTTCGAATCCCCGAGTTGACTAGATGAAAAATCTGTTAATGTGCCTTGAGCTAGGCACCTGTATGTACAGTTGAAGTTGGAAGTTTACATACACCTTAGCCAAATACATTTAAACTCAGTGTTTCACAATTCCTGACATTTAATCCTCGTAAAAATTCCCTGTCTTAGGTCAGTTAGGATCACCACTTTATTTTAAGAATGTGGAATGTCAGAATAAGAGTAGAGTGATTTATTTCAGCTTAAATTTTTTTCATCACATTCCCAGTGGGTCAGAAGTTTACATCCACTCAATTAGTATTTTATAGCATTGCTTTTAAATTGTTTAACTTGGGTCAAACGTTTTAGGTAGCCTTCCACAAACTTCACACAAACGAGTTTTAATGACTCCAACATACATACTGTATGTACAGTTGAAGTTGGAAGTTAACATATACTTAGGTTGGAGTCATTAAAACTTGTTTTTCAACCACTCCACAAATTTCTTGTTTACAAACTATAGTTTTGGCAAGTCGGTTAGGACATCTACTTTGTGCATGACACAAGTCATTTTTCCAACAACCAAATCATGCACCCAGGGGGAGCCCCAGGACCGAGTTTGGGAAACCCTGTACTAAAAGACACACAACTAGAGTTATTGTTATACAGTGCCTTCGGAAAGTATTCAGACCCCTTGACTTTTTCCATGTTTTGTTAAGTTTTAAAAAATCTACACACAATACCCCATAATGACAAAGCGAAAACAGTTTTGTGAAAAGGTTGCTAATTTATTAAAAATAAAAACAGAAATACCTTATTTACATTAGTATTCAGACCCTTTGCTATGAGACTCGAAATGGAGCTCCGGTGCATCCTGTTTCCATTGATCATCTTTGAGATGTTTCTACTACTTGATTGGAGTCAACCTGTGGTAAATTCAATTGATGGGACATGATTTGGAAAGGCACACACCTGTCTATATAAGGTCCCGCAGTTGACAGTGCATGTCACCGCAAAAACCAAGCCATGAGGTTGAAGAAATTGTGTTGAGGTACGTATCTGGAAAAGGATACATACAAAACATTTCTGCACCATTGAAGGTCCCCAAGAACACCGTGGCCTCCATCATTCTTAAATGGAAGAAGTTTGGAACCACCAAGACTCTTCAGAGAGCTGGCCAAACTGAGCAATCAGTTTGGTAGAAGGGCCTTGGTCAGGGTGGTGACCAAGAACCCAATGGTCACTCTGACAGAGTTCCAGAGTTACTTTGTGGAGATGGGAGAAACTTCCATCTCTGCAGCATTCCACCAATCAGGCCTTTATGGTATAGTGGCCAGACGGAAGCCACTCCTCAGTAAAAGGCACATGACAGCCAGCTTGGAGTTTGCCAAAAGGCACTTAAAGACTCTCAGACCATGAGAAACAAGATTCTCTGGTCTGATTGAACACTTTGGTCTGAATGCCAAGTGTCATGTCTGCAGAGAAGAATGTGAGAAACTAGCCAAATACAGGTGTGCCAAGCTTGTAGCGTCATACCCAAGCAGACTCGAGGCTGTAATCGCTGCCAAAGGTGCTTCAAAAAAGTACTGAGTAAAGGGTCTGAATACTTATGTAAATGTGATATATATATATTTTGTTTTGCAACAATTTCGAAAAATATTGGGTGTAGATTATTATAATATATATATGTATATTTTAAACCTTTATGTAACTAGGCAAGTCAGTTGAGAACAAATTTTATTTACAATGACGGCCTACACCGGCCAAACCCGGATGGCGCTGGGCCAATTGTGCGCCACCCTATGGTACTCCCAATCACGGCCCGTTGAGATACAGCCCGGATTCAAACCAGGATGTCTGTAGTGATGCCTCAAGCACTGAGATCCAGTGCATTTTACTGCTGCGACACTCGGAAGGGAAAAAAAAACAATTTAATCCATTTTAGAATAAGGCAACAGTACAGAATGTCACCTTTTCATTTGAGGGTATTTTCATACATATCTGTTTTACAGTTTAGAAATGAAGCGCTGTATGTATCTAGTCCCCCCATTTGAAGGTGTCATAAGTATTGGACAAATTCACTTCAAAAGTCTAGTATTTGGTCCCTAGCATGCAATGACTACATCCAGTGATTGGGAGTGTGCAAAGCTGTCACCAAGGCAAAGGGTGGCTACTTTGAAGAATCTCAAATTTAAAATATAATTAGATTTCTTTAACACGTTTTTGGTTACTATGTAGAAAATAGTAAAAATAAAGACAAACCCTTGCATGAGTAGGTGTTCTTAAACTTTTGACCGGTAGTGTATGTCTCTGAACACTTAATTAATTAGGATGCTACCAAGTAAGAAAGTAAGTAAGAAAGTTATAGATGCAGAAAGATCACGTCCCCTAAACATGATGACCTCTTACCATAACCAATAACAGGAGAGGTTATCATTTTTTGGGGTATGATATTTATGCTTTTCTAAACATATTCTATTGTTATTTACAATAAAAATGACTCCAAAATGACACAATACATTATTTAGCATTAATTTCTATTGTAGAGTCACAGAATTCATGTAGTCATTGCATGCTAGGAATATGGGACCAAATACTATTACTTCTGACTCAATTTAATTCACTTTAAGTGAACTTGGCCAAATACATATGACACCTTCAAATGGGGGGGGGGGGCACATAAAGTGCTTGCATTTCTAAATGGTAAGACAGATTTATGAGAATACCCTACAATAAAAGGTGACATTCTTTACTGTCGCCTCATAAAACATTTGATCTCAAAACCAAAATGCTGGAGTATAGAGCCAAATGAAAAGTTTTAAACGTCACTGTCCAAGGAAATACATCGGGAGTGTATGTACATGTGTTTTTAGAGGTTTGGTGTTCTATGAAAATATACCTTAATTTAAGACTGAAACATTTGCTACTGATCCAATATCACCCAGGGAATGGTTTTGAATATGGAGGCATTACTATTGCAGTGAGGAATATTTAACATGTCAATTTAAGATTGTGTTTTGAGGCCATTTTGGGACATTCTTGGATGAATGTCTTCCTATGTGTTTCGATGTTTTTTATACAATTCTTTATACATTTTGCAACAAAGTTAACTCCTGGTCCTTTGTGCCTTTTTTAATGAATTAATCATATGACATAATATCAAATTGCATGAGCTATCTGATTTCTTGCTGTTCTGAATCTGCAATCAACAGCAATCCTTATGTTGGTCAGCAGATGGAAGCAGAGGTCTAAATTCCTAAATATGCTCAGTGGCCTTTCTTCCCTACAGCACAAAGGTTGTATTCATTAGGCACTAAACGGAAGGAAACAAACTGAAACAGTAAGGGACCACCTGAACTTGTGCAATAAGAAATGCTCTTTTTCCACTGCAAAATGTTTTGCTACGGTGTGCCCAAATGAATACGACCCTGACTAATTACTTCTCCAATTTAAAAACACATTCTCCAACAAAAGTCAAAACCTACTACCTTCCAAAGCACCTTTAAGTTTTTCTCCTTTATTCATCTACCTTGCTCCTATGTCTTCTCCTGTTGTCTGGTTAAACAGTCATATGTCTCAGATAGGTAGTAGGCAGAAGTGCTGCAGGGCCTGTATTAACAATAAGGGGTGCTAATGTAGGATCAGGTCCCCCCTATCCATATAATCTTATTTATTATGATCTCAAAGGGAAATCTGACCTATAGCTGCACTTTGTGAATATGGACCCAGAGCCTCATCCATCACTTTCCCACCTCCCTCCCTCCCTCCATCCCTCACTCCATCCCTCACTCCCTCCCTCCCTAGCCTTGCTGAAGGACACCGGGAATCTCTTGCTACCTCACAGGAGAGGCTAATCCTCTTTGCCCCAACTTTAACTGGGGCACTAATCCTCCATGTTTATCTAAGCAGTGTGAGCACCTAGCTAGCTCTGCTGACAACTTGGCCTGCCCTCCTCCCTCCCTGCAACCTCATTATCTAGGACAGGGCCAGGGTTTGCTAGTGTCACCGTCAACAACCCTCTCTGGAACCACACACTTACACAGGAAGTCGTTAAGCTCGTGATTTGCTCTCATATGCTGTACTAGCCTTGCGTCATCGTATGAGTAACTGTGTCTCTGACGCAACACCACAAGTGGTAGATAAGTGGGGTCAGTCCCTGTGTTGGGGTCTGTAATTGGTTGACTGTCTATAACACATTGTTTACTGTCATTATAGGGCTATTCTTATACAGCAGAGCTGTAGCTGGCAGCACACCTTGTCCAGATATTGCCACCTAGCCAATTAGGCCATTAGAATTAGAGCCTGATGAGTCTGAAGGTGATGATACCACAGAGTTTCTAAACCCAGAGGCCCAACATAGCAAGTCTTCCGGGAACACTTGAGAAGCAGACTTGTCAGACCAGACGGGGGTTTTGAAAAGTCAATAAGTGAAGTTTAATGTCTTCCTGGTTGTTGTTTTTCTCAATCTAAAGGCAAAACCTAGATTTGAGCCGATGTCTTAAGTTGAACATGTTATTACTCCAACCTCATGAAAGTGACAAACTGACACATTTCCATTTTTGTCAAAAACAGCTTTATATCGAATGAGTGCCTTTGATTTGACGGCCTGTACATGCTCAGTTTGGCATGAGATGGCCATTAGACCCGATGACGTGTTTCTGTGCATGAGTTTAGCTAGCCAATGTCGCCATGACATCGCCTACAATTGTGATCGGGAATTTCTATTGCAGAAATACTTTCTACAAATCTTCATACTAAACCATCTTTGATTATATTATATGGGCTTCAGTCTTGCTCAGCACTCCACTCATGCTTGCCTTTGTCACTCACTGCTGCTTTTCTTGTGTTTTGGTTTGCGTACTTTATGATATTGACAGCATCCAACTCAGATCAAGTGTCCTGCCCAGCCCATTGGATCATTCATTACTTTTTCAATAATGAATATCAGTCGAAAATTGCACCATTTTTTTGTATCATTATTAAAGACACTCGAATCAAAGCAAAGTTTATTTGTCACATGTGCCGAATACAACAGGTGTAGTAGACCTTACAGTGAAATGCTTACTTACAGGCTCTAACCAATAGTGCAAAAAAAGGTATTAAATGAACAATAGGTAAGTAAAGAAATAAAACAACAGTAAAACATGTCAAACATGGTGGTGGCAGCATCATGGTTTGGGCCTGCTTTTCTGCAGCAGGGACAGGGAAGATGGTTAAAATTGATGGGAAGATGGATGGAGCCAAATACAGGACCATTCTGGAAGAAAACCAGATGGAGTCTGCAAAAGACCTGAGACTGGGACAGAGATTTGTCTTCCAACAAGACAATGATCCAAAACATAAAGCAAAATCTACAATGGAATGGTTCAAAAATAAACATATCCAGGTGTTAAAATGGCCAAGTCAAAGTCCAGACCTGAATCCAATCGAGAATCTGTGGAAAGAACTGAAAACTGCTGTTCACAAATGCTCTCCATCCAACCTCACTGAGCTCGAGCTGTTTTGCAAGGAGGAATGGGAAAAAATTTCAGTCTCTCAATGTGCAAAACTGATAGAGACATACCCCAAGCGACTTACAGCTGTAATCGCAGCAAAAGGTGGCGCTACAAAGTATTAACTTAAGGGGTCCTGAATAATTTTGCTCGCCCAATGTTTCAGTTTTTGATTTGTTAAAAAAGTTTGAAATATCCAATAAATGTCGTTCCACTTCATGATTGTGTCCCACTTGTTGTTGATTCTTCACAAAAAATACAGTTTTATATCTTTATGTTTGAAGCCTGAAATGTGGCAAAAGGTCGCAAAGTTCAAGGGGGCCGAATACTTTCGCAAGGCACTGTACATGACTGTATAGTTAGTGACTGCATATATGATAAACAGAGAGTAGCAGCAGCGTAAAAAGAGGGGTTGGGGGGGTGGCACACAATGCAAATAGTCCAGGTAGCCATTTGATTACCTGTTCAGGAGTCTTATGGCTTGGGGGTAAAAACTGTTGAGAAGCCTTTTTGTCCTAGACTTGACACTCCGGTACCGCTTGCCATGCAGTAGTAGTGAGAACAGTCTATGACTGGGGTGGCTGGGGTCTATAACAATATTTAGGGCCTTCCTCTGACACCGCCTGGCGTGGATGTCCTGGATGTCAGGCAGCTTAGCGCCAGTGATGTACTGGGCCATACGCACTGCCGTCTGTAGTGCCTTGCGGTCAGAGGCCGAGCAATTGCCGTACCAGGCAGTGATGCAACTCGATGTTGCAGCTGTAGAACCTTTTGAGGATCCGAGGACCCATGCCAAATCTTTTTAGTTTTCTGAGGGGGAGTAGGCTTTGTCATGCCCTCTTCACGACTGTCTTGGTGTGTTTGGACCATTCTAGTTGGTTGTTGATGTGGACACCAAGGAACTTGAAGTTCTCAACCTGCTCCACTACAGCCCTGTCGATGAGAATGGGGGCGTGCTCGGTCCTCCTTTTTCTGTAGTCCACAATCATCTCCTTAGTCTTGGTTACGTTGAGGGATAGGTTGTTATTCTGGCACCACCCGGCCAGGTCTCTGACCTCCTCCATATAGGCTGTCTCGTCATTGTCGGTGATCAGGCCTACCACTGTTGTGTCGTCTACAAACTTAATGAGGGTGTTGGAGTCGTGCCTGGCCATGCAGTCGTGGTTGAACAGGGAGTACAGGAGGGGA
Organism: Oncorhynchus gorbuscha; assembly: GCF_021184085.1. Taxonomy (NCBI): domain Eukaryota; kingdom Metazoa; phylum Chordata; class Actinopteri; order Salmoniformes; family Salmonidae; genus Oncorhynchus; species Oncorhynchus gorbuscha. Next base: position 67,134,657 of record NC_060176.1, read on the forward strand.
CTGAGCACGCACCCTTGGGGAGCTCCAGTGTTGAAGATCAGCATGGCAGATGTGTTGCTACCTACCCTCACCACCTGGGGTGGCCCGTCAGGAAATCCAGGATCCAGTTGCAGAGGGAGGTGTTTAGTCCCAGGATCCTTAGCTTAGTGATGAGCTATGAGGGAACTATGGTGTTGAACGCTGAGCTGTAGTTAATGAATAGCATTCTCACATAAGTGTTCCTTTTGTCCAGGTGGGGAAGGGCGGTGTGGATTGCAATAGAGATTGCATCATCTGTGAATCTGTTAGGACGGTATGCAAATTGGAGTGGGTCTAGGGTTTCTGGGATAATGGTGTTGATGCTTTCAAGGCATCAACTCAGCTTTAACTCTATCCACATATGCTCATCATCATGGGATCAGAATGAGGAAGAAAGGAAAACTGTAATTCTTTCATCAATGAAATTAACCATGGCTAACTTGATATTTACCCCAGCCCTCATCCATTTAAAGACACACCCCAGCTATTTTGGAACTTTTCCTGTTGAAAAACAATATCCCACATATAAATACCGTACTGTATTTAAGATGTACCAAGATATTCTCTGGTACTTTTGTATACTAGGTAGCCAGCGGTTCTGAAAATAACGCCCATGAGCCAAAAGTAGTCCCCGGAAATTGCGTACTACGTCACAAATGTGCAGATATGTGCACCACATCATTGCTCTCTCTCTCTCTCGCTGTGCATCTTTCTAGCTGTCACTCAAATGGCAAAGGGCTGAAGCTCATTGGCTGGAACTCGAATTGCTAGGGGGCTGGCTCATGGCGAGGTACATGTATGGAAAATTGTGCGGGACAGCTTCCAGACCACAGTCGCTTTCAAACTAGGGATTTCAGTGGCTAATTGAGATAAAACAGTTATTCTGCTCATAGATTATGCATATATGAACTACACATTGACACATCCAGCTCAAAGTGGGATGTTTAAAAGATACTTGCTTGTCTCCAAAGTACCGGAGCATCTGTCTTTAAAGGTAGATTGAGAGATGGTGGAGTCCAGAAAGCAGATCCGTTTAGAGCCATGTTGACATGTTTATTTCAGGATCACTCATTGTCCCTTAGACAAATGATTTTTCCAAACGTAATTATTCTTTCCTTTGAAGTAATTCCATGAAAGGCTTTTCATATGCACCTGTGAAATACATCGCCCATGTCAGACATTTCTAAATGAATATATCCACTGGGAGAGTTAGGAACAACGACCAAGGCTGTATTTCTTTTAACCTTTATTTAACTAGCCAAGCCAGTTAAGAACAAATTCTTATTTACAATGACGGCCTACACCGGTCAAACTGTAACCCGAACGCCGCTGGGCCAATTGTGCGCTGGATTCATTAAGGCTCACCGTGGCTTTGCAACGGAAAACAAACTGAGCGTTTGTTATTGGACAAGTTCAGATAGGCCCTCCCTGTTTCAGTTGGTTTTCTTCCATTTAGTGCCTAATAAATTAGGCCCCAGGCAGTGGTGTAAAGTACTTCAGTAAAAATACTTGAAAGTACTACCTAAGTATTTTTTTGGGTATCCGTACTTTACTTTACTATTTATATTTTTGACAACTGTGACTTTTACTTCACTACATTCCTAATGAAAATAATGTACTTTTTACTCCATATATTTCCCTGACACCCAAAAAACTCATTACATTTTGAATGCTTAGCAGGACAGGAAAAATTGCCTAATTCACACACTTACCAAGAGAACATCCCTGGTCATCCCTACAGTCTCTGTTTTGGCGGACTCACTAAACGCATGCTTTGTTTGTAAATTATGAGTGTTGGAGCATGCCTCTGGCTATACATCATTAAAAAATGAATAATTATGCAGTCTGGTTTGCTTAATACAAGGATTTTGAAATTATTTATACTTTTACTTTTGATACTTAAGTATATTTAAAACCAAATACTTTTAGACTTTTACTCAAGTAGTATTTTACTGGGTGACATTCACTTTTACTTGAGTCGTTTTCTATTAAGGTATCTTTACTTGTACTCAAGTATGACAATTGGGTACTTTTTCCACCACTGGCCCCAGGTATCATGGGGGAATGTGGCTGGTGAGATGACCTTTCGTCTAGAATCTGAGAAGGAGCAAACTTAGGATGATTCAGAGTGTCAAAATGGTAGGTTGATGGTACAGTGACGGCAGAGCTACAGCAGCCCATTGGCTCATGCTATGGGCGTTTGTCCTCTTGATTTCTTGTGAAATTGCCAGGGACTCAATGTAGCGTGCAGGTGGATGAGTTTTGCTAATAAGAGAAGCATTTCTGCTCCACAGATCCCCTCTTTTCTGTGTGAGTGAGCGTGCATGAAATCAGTGTGCAGTGAGTCTCCCAGCTCCACATGCTCTGCTGGAGACGGCTGCCTGTGCCTGCCTCATCAGCCTGGGAGCTTATCACAGGGTTTAGGTGGGTGGAGTGGAATGGAGTGGTGGTGGGGAGGATGGAAGGGAGAAAAACAGCGACAGCTCAACTTTCAGAGTTGGAGGTGCCAGTGTCATTAAACATTTAACTGAGGTGCTTGTAGTTTGAAGCCAGGATTCAATCCAAGGCGCATTTAAATAGCAGTGCACTGGACAGCCAGACAATGAGCCTTTTTAAAGGCATTTTCCTCAAAGTTTGCTGATATCTCATTCACGGTAAACGCTACACGTCGGCTCAAGCATAAATTATAGCTGAGTTGGTAGCTCAGCTGGTAGAGAATGTCGCTTGCAACGCCAAGATAGTGGGTTTAATTCCCAGGACCACCTGTACTCTAAATGAATCCACACATGACTGTAAATTGCTTTGAATGAAAGCATCTGCTAAATGGCATATTAAAAAAAAAGAAAATGAACCTTTATTTAACTAGGCAAGTCAGTTAAGAACATATTCTTATTTACAATGGCGGCCTGCCCCGGTGCCTTCGGAAAGTATTCAGACCCCTTAACTTTTTTCCACTTTTTGTTAGATTACAGTTATCAATCTACATACAATAATAATGGCAAAAGCAGGTTTTTGGAAATATTTGCTAATTTATTTAAAAAAATATATAAATACTTAAGTATTCAGACCCTTTACTCAGTACTTTGTTGAAGCACCTTTGGCAGCGCTTACAGCATCGAGTCTTCTTGAGTATGACGCTACAAGCTTTGCACATCTGTATTTGGGGAGTTTCTCACATTCTTCTCTGCAGATGCTCTCAAGCTCTGTCAGGTTCGATGGAGAGCATTGATGCGAAACTATTTTCAGGTCTCCCTAGAGATGTTCGATAGGGTTCAAGTCCGTGCTCTGGCTGGGCCACTCAAGGACATTCAGAGACTTGTCCCAAAGCCACTCCTGCGTTGTCTTGGCTGTGTGCTTAGGGTTGTTGTCCTGTTGGAAGGTGAACCTAGAGCAGGTTTTTATCAAGGATCTCTGTGTACTTTGCTTTGTTCATCTTTCCCTTGATTCTGACTGGTCTCTCAGTCCCTGCTGCTGAAAAACATCCCCACAGCTTGATGCTGCCACCACCATGCTGCATCGTAGGGATGGGGCCAGATTTCCTCTAAATGATGCTTGGAATTCAGGCCAAATAGTTCAATCTTGGTTTCATCAGACCAGAGAATCCTGTTTCTCATGGTCTGAGAGTCTTTAGGTGCCTTTTGGCAAACTCCAAGTGGGCTGTCATATGCCTTTTAATGAAGAATGACTTCCGTCTGGCCACTCTACCATAAAGGCCTGATAGGTTGAGAGATGGTTGTCCTTTTGGAAGGTTCTCCCATCTCCACAGAGGAACTCTAGAGCTCTGTGGGTGACCATCAGGTTCTTGGTCACCTCTCTGACCAAGGCCCTTCTCCCCCGATTTCTCAGTTTGGCCGGGCGACCATCCCTAGGAAGAGTCTTGGTGGTTCCAAACTTCTTCCATTTAAGAATGATGGAGGCCACTGTGTTCGTGGGGAAATGTGTTTGTACCCTTCCCTGGATCTGTGCCTCGACACAATCCTGTCTCTGAGCTCTACGGATAATTCCTTCGACCTCATGGCTTGGTTTTTGCTCTGACATGCACTGTCAACTGTGGGACTTTATATATAAATGGGTGTGTGCCTTTCCACATCATGTCCAAACAATTCAATTTACAACAGGTGGACTCCAATGAAGTTGGACTGTATGACTGTATTACTGTACAATGCTCTGCTCTATAACGCATCTTGAATTGAATCCTGGCCCTACTTTGTGGTGTAGATGTGTTTCCAAATGTGCTTAACGCTCTCATACCCTATAGGCCTACTGTTGTACACGCTCTCACATACAGTACACACCAACAAATGAAGAAGACAGGGAACTTATAACATGGTCACTCTGATTAAATACCATTATTTGATTGGATCAAGTTATCACCTGACAGCCAGAGGTAATAAACACACGTGTAGAATTCTGTCCAACTCAAAGCCCAGGAACAAGTACAAGAGGGAATACACATACATTTCACTTTGTCTACTGGAAGCTACTTTATAGTATGAGCAAGCGACTGCGAGAGGAGGTGAGGGGAGAGAGAGGTCAATGGCTTTCAGTTGACCTCTAACTAATCAGGGTTATTCCTTGTTTGGAGAAACCTCTGCTACCCCCTCCCTCCCCGATCATGCACGGTATAATCAGCTGCTATAGGACACCTCCTTTTGGCTAGCTTGCTAAATGGAGTGTAAAAAGAGTTGCATCCAAATCTTGTTTTATGTCGCCCTCTCTTTATCTAAGCCCCTCTTTAGACGTTCCCAGTTCCTGTGGTTCCCCCTCCCTCTAAATCTCCATCTAGGAAAGAATGTTATCCCATTACACAATCAAAAAGGTACCCCTCCCCACTTCATTTGTTGTCCTCCCTTTGTAAACACCACACTACTACATACAACTCATACTTTCTTGCTTCCCCCTTTTCGCCTCAAACCACTGCAGGACTTTTCTCCAGCAGTGGAAAAAGTACCTAATTGTCATACTTGAGTAAAAGTAAAGATGCATTCATAGAAAATGACTGAAGTGAAAGTCACCCAGTAAAATATTACTTGAGTAAAAGCCTAAAAGTTGTTTGGTTTTAAACATACTTAAGTATCAAAACTAAATGTAATTGCTCAAATATACCTATGTACAAAAGTAAAAGTATAAATCATTTTTTATTACTTATATTAAGCAAACCAGACAGCACCATTTTATTTGTATTTATTTTTTGGATAGCCAGCGGCACGCGCCAACGCTCAGACATCATTTACAAACAAAGCACGTGTGTTTAGTGAATCCGCCAGATCAGAGGCAGTAGGGATGACCAGGGATGTTGTCTTGATAAGTGAGTGAATGGGACCATTTTCCTATCCTCACAAACATTCCAAATTGAACGAGTACTTTTGGACGACTTAAGTAGTACTTTAAAGCATTTTTACTTAAGTAGTACTTTAAAGCATTTTTACTTAAGTAGTACTTTAAAGCATTTTTACTTAAGTAGTACTTTAAAGCATTTTTACTTAAGTAGTACTTTAAAGCATTTTTACTTAAGTAGTACTTTAAAACATTTTTACTTAAGTATGTAACACCACTGCTTTTCTCCTAACGTGGGGCACCAAGGTTAATTATGCAACAGTAATGGTCAAACTATACATGAGAGAGAAGCAGCAGATGGTACCAAAGTCACCCAAATCCTGCCTGCCTCAGGTGTAGTTGCAGACTATCAGGTGAAAAGGGCACAGTGGATTGCAGAGGGCAGCAGACTACAGTATGCGATCATGGTGTGGTTCATGGACTTTCAGCCTCCCACCACTAATGGACTTACCTTGGTTACCATAATCAGTTAGGACAGGGGTGGGCAAGAATTTTGTCTTGAGGGCCAACATATCTACGTAGATGTCTTGCCAGAATAATTTGTTAATCAAAAGCAATTTGCGGGCCAGATTGAATTGGCTTGGGGGACGGATCCGTATGTTGCCCACCCTTGAGTAGGATCTGATGGGGGAGACCTGTACACAAGAGGTGGAGGGAGACAGAGGGAAACTGAGAGACAGAGGGACAGAGAGAGAGAGCATGTGTGTATTTTATATTTTCAAGTGAGTAGGCCTACTTTGCAGTGAAATCATAAATAACATAGCCTTCTACCCACTGTGAGAGGAAAAACAACCAAAGCCGTGGACATAGAAGCCATCATCCATTTTATTTACTTAATGTCAAACAATATTACAGAACAGAGGACAGAATAAATTAACCATCTACATCAAAATAAAGAAATTCAGTCCTGAGATTGACAAAAAAGCAGAGAACAGTAATATTAGAATGATCCACTATGGTACCTGGGCTGGATGAGGGGGGGTTGAGGGGTGGAATTGTGAATGAGGGGGCACACAGCGGCAGTCTCAGCAGATTGGATAAGATAGAGGTGGGGTGGGGAGGGGAGGGGGGCTGTAGGGGCAAATGGGGGAGATTGTGGGCTGGGATAGAGTGGGCTAAGCAATCACAGGGATGCTTTGCTGTAGGCACATTCAAAAGTTGAACATTCCAAGTCTAAAGGATTTTACAGCTTTTTTCTTTTTAGAATTCAGAACCTTTTATTCAAAATCCAAAATTCAAATACACTGAGCAAAAATATAAAAGCAGATGTAAAGTGTTGGTCCCATGTTTCATGAGCAAAAAGCTTATTTCTCTTAAATGTTGTGCACACATTGGTTTACATCCCTGTTAGTGAGCAAGTGGACTGAACATTTCCCGAATGCACTGGATATGATTTTGTCAAGGTTGTGGCACCCTCAGACTTTAGCAGCATTGGAGATCATTGTAGAATCTGTCCTGTTTGTCTACAGGAACCACACAAAGTGCCACACGGACAATGAATAGATACAATTAGAACAAACAAACAAAAATTCCTCAGGCTTTTTAGATTGGATACAGCAATATAGCCACCCCATAAAATAGATGAGAGATATGGGGGCCCTTCAAGAATTAATTTGTTGTTACAGTTGTAACATTGAAGAAAGTTCTACTTCGTAGGTGCCTGAAAATTGTGCCCAGCTGCACTCCTTTGGCAGAGAAGGGCTACTAAGCGGTGCCTCTGATTCTACTGATCTGATCTTGGATCTGTGCTATAGGTTTATTTTCCAATGCTTTTATTGCTTTTTGATGACATAAAGAGAGAGAATGCTAGAAACAACAGTACTGTACATTCAAACTGAATATTCACATGCCAATCTGTCAACTGTGTCACCAGTGCCCATGAGGGATAACTGTAAGCACTCTGCTGTGGGCGATTCAATCCCCAATATAGATATCATGCAACTTGTGTCAAGAAAAACTGAATTATCAATAGAAACGTTGCTTTGCGTTAAACAGAGCCAAATGGCGAGGACTTTGTTGATCTGATGTTCCAGTTGGTAGCGGAGAGGTGGAGGAGGATAGGTCCCTGAGATAGGGGACCACAGGGGCCCAATGGTGTAGCCAGGGGATATGTCTCAGCTAGCCCTCTGGTAAGGAGTGGAGTGTTGACCTCCATTGATCTGCCCCTGTCCCCTGTTCATATCTGCAGTAGTTCTATGGCCACAGACATGTACACAAGGTGAAAATACCCCATGGACTTGAAGCCAGGGAGCGGGGGCGGGGGCGGGGACTGGGGGAGTTTACTGAGAGATCTTAACAGCCTGTCTATCACAGTCTATCCCTCTTCACCTCTCCCCCATTGGCCGCACACTTAGTATCTTCCCTCTGCCAGTGTCACTGCGTCTTTCAGATACCTGAGATGCAGAGCACTGGAGGAATGCATCAATAGACATTCTGTGATATTAACTTTTCTCCATATCCATTGGCCACAGTTAGATAGCAAAAAGGTTGTGGAGGTCATTCTCTCTGTAGTAAAAGAGTAGACGGTTGTTATATATGCACTGACCTCTGCCCTTCCAGGAACAACTGGCAGGTGATAAACAAGAACGTACATTTGTGCTTCATACAAATGGAAACCATTCAATATCCCTCACTGAAGACTGTGCTAGACCGGGATTCAAACAAACTGCACCGACATCCCACTGCACTTGACTAATTAAGGTCATTTTATGCTTCAGCCGACATCTGCAGCATTTACCAGTGACATTTACCAGTGAAAAGACTGTGTGATATTGGTATAGTGGGATTTGTTGGAATCCTGGCCAGAGATCTTGATAGATTGGCAGAAGGGTTTGATGTGAGTAACCAGTGTGCATCATAACACTCCCAGAGGCACACACTACTGTTTTTCAAAGCATAGCCTATGTGAATATGGGCAAACAGTCACCAGCTGGGAGGCTGAAACCAGCAGCAGCCGCAACGTGGCAATTATCCTGATTACTAAATGCTTCAGGGCTTGTTCTGACCCCCACTGCCTCTCCATCTCTCTCTGTTTGTGAGATCTGTCACAGAGAGCAGGCAGGGCCCCTCAGCCAGCTAGGACCTGGGCACATGCAGCCACATCCAAGCATAATCCAACAGAAAACAAATCCCCCCAATCATCAAAAACAATAGGCCATCTTTCAAAAGAGCCTTCGCTGCCTCGGAGCCCAGGGTGTTGTAGAAGAGGAAGGCCCTCTGAGACGACGCTGCATTGGCTGTGTTTCAGTGACTCCCACTCCCCTTATACTGCCCCATCCCTTCAGTCCTCCTAACATTGGCTGTGTTTCAGTGACTCCCACCCCCCTTATACTGCCCCATCCCTTCAGTCCTCCTAACATTGGCTGTGTTTCAGTGACTCCCACCCCCCTTATACTGCCCCATCCCTTCAGTCCTCCTAACATTGGCTGTGTTTCAGTGACTCCCACCCCCTTATACTGCCCCATCCCTTCAGTCCTCCTAACATTGGCTGTGTTTCAGTGACTCCCACCCCCTTATACTGCCCCATCCCTTCAGTCCTCCTAACATTGGCTGTGTTTCAGTGACTCCCACCCCCTTATACTGCCCCATCCCTTCAGTCCTCCTAACATTGGCTGTGTTTCAGTGACTCCCACCCCCCTTATACTGCCCCATCCCTTCAGTCCTCCTAACATTGGCTGTGTTTCAGTGACTCCCACCCCGCTTATACTGCCCCATCCCTTCAGTCCTCCTAACATTGGGTTTGTTTAAGCACTGGTGAACTCTGTTGGCCCTGGATGAGGGTGAGGGAGGGAGGGAGGGCTTCCATAATGACATGCCATATGCCACTCTGCCTCTGCAGCTGAGAGAGGTCCTGCACGGATGGACCCATGGATGGACGCCCACAAGTCTTATTGAAAATGTAATTCCATTATCCTGATATAGGCTGAGCATCCATTGTCCCAAGTAGACAGAGGGTAAGGTATATTACATCAACAGTAACTCCCCTTTATCCAGAGTCTGGGACAGAGGGTTTGGAGGCTGTGTGACCACAAAATAAAGCCTCCTATCCCACCCAATGAAGCACGCGAGACACATTGGAATAGTATTACTGAATGCTAACAATCTAAAACAATCGCCTTTATTGACCAAGGGTCAATGGTCCCGATTTTTATAGATTGAATGGAACGATGCGACTTTCTTTATGGAATAGTTTAACTCAAACATGGTATTATTCTCTATCCTCAGATAATGACAAGTACATCTCTGAAAGGCAGTGTTGCAAATGGACATTACATAATAAATCAACCGTCTACAGGACTAGAATTTGAGAGAATAGTGCCCATTGTGGAGTGCAGAGCTTTAAATTTGGCTATAAAATAATATAAGCCTCAATTTAAGTCTGTGTGGAGTCAGGAGAGAGGAAGAGAGCTGAGGAGTATGTGGAGTCAGGAGAGAGGAAGAGAGCTGAGGAGTATGGAGTCAGGAGAGAGGAAGAGAGCTGAGGAGTATGTGGACTCAGGAGAAAGGAAGAGAGCTGAGGAGTATGTGGAGTCAGGAGAGAGGAAGAGAGCTGAGGAGTGTGTGGAGTCAGGAGAGAGGAAGAGAGCTGAGGAGTATGTGGACTCAGGAGAGAGGAAGAGAGCTGAGGAGTATGTGGAGTCAGGAGAGAGGAAGAGAGCTGAGGAGTATGTGGAGTCATGAGAGAGGAAGAGAGCTAAGGAGTATGTGGACTCAGGAGAGAGGAAGAGAGCTGAGGAGTGTGTGGAGTCAGGAGAGAGGAAGAGAGCTGAGGAGTATGTGGAGTCAGGAGCAAGGAAGAGAGCTGAGGAGTATGTGGAGTCAGGAGAGAGGAAGAGAGCTAAGGAGTATGTGGACTCAGGAGAGAGGAAGAGAGCTGAGGAGTGTGTGGAGTCAGGAGAGAGGAAGAGAGCTGAGGAGTGTGTGGAGTCAGGAGAGAGGAAGAGAGCTGAGGAGTATGTGGAGTCAGGAGAGAAGAAGAGAGCTAAGGAGTATGTGGACTCAGGAGAGAGGAAGAGAGCTGAGGAGTATGTGGAGTCAGGAGAGAGGAAGAGAGCTGAGGAGTATGTGGAGTCAGGAGAGAGGAAGAGAGCTGAGGAGTATGTGGAGTCAGGAGAGAGGAAGAGAGCTGAGGAGTATGTGGAGTCAGGAGAGAGGAAGAGAGCTGAGGAGTATGTGGAGTCAGGAGAGAGGAAGAGAGCTGAGGAGTATGTGGAGTCAGGAGAGAGGAAGAGAGCTGAGGAGTATGTGGAGTCAGGAGAGAGGAAGAGAGCTGAGGAGTATGTGGAGTCAGGAGAGAGGAAGAGAGCTGAGGAGTATGGAGTCAGGAGAGAGGAAGAGAGCTGAGGAGTATGTGGAGTCAGGAGAGAGGAAGAGAGCTGAGGAGTATGTGGAGTCAGGAGAGAGGAAGAGAGCTGAGGAGTGTGTGGAGTCAGGAGAGAGGAAGAGAGCTGAGGAGTATGTGGAGTCAGGAGAGAGGAAGAGAGCTGAGGAGTATGTGGAGTCAGGAGAGAGGAAGAGAGCTGAGGAGTAAAGTCCTGTACATCCACTGTTTCAAAAGCACATTGACAATCTGCGTTTCAACGCACAACAATAACCTCCCAAAAGGGACAGACAGAAGATGACATGCCCTGCATGAAGAGATACCCGTCTGGAAGGGTGCTCCGAGACGTTCCTTTTGTGGTGACAACGATCTGACAGATACGACTAAAAGAAGAAAGACAATCCGTCAGCATGCCAAGTCCCCAGGGGCTCATGTGGTCAGCTTGAGTGTCTGCCACAGTGAAGTCGAAGGGCAGAGGACATAAGCTCACAGAAAAATGTAGATTTGATGGTATTTTGTCATTTTCTAAAAAAATTAAAACATGAGAAGAAATACCTGATGGGATAAGGGATATAATACAATATAGTTAAAGGGTTTTATCGATTCTTCTGTCCCTCAAGAAAATCCCCTTGCTCTCTGAAAAACAGGATATAGTGCATTACAATCCTGTGGGCAAATTCATCCCACTCCCACAGTTCGTCACCCAGGCGTTATCCAATATTCTCATTAGATGGGAGGCCCATCATCACTAATGTTTCCTTGTGGGAAAACGCTGACACCAACTGCTCCACACACTGCCTGAAGTCTCACTAGCCCTCCTCCAATATCATGTGACATGGTTTAATGCATGGGTGCAGAAGCCAAGGGGAAGGGGATTTGGGATCTGATGCATCTTCTGTAAATCTGTCCAAATATTTCAACAAGACTGAATAAAACGAAACAGAACTGTGGCGGGGGTACTAAGCTGTTGAAACATGAAAATATTTTACTATGGAATGTTAAAAGGCCCAGTGCAGTCAAAAACATGATTTGCCTGTGTTTTATATACATTTCCAAACTATGTTGGAATAATACTGTAAAATTGTGAAAATTATAAATGCCCTTTTAGTGTAAGAGCTGTTTGAAAAGAATGCCTGAAATTTCAGCCTGTTTTGGTGGGATGGAGTTTTGGCCTGGTGACATCACCATGTGGCAAATTTAATACACCAATAAGAGCGCGTTCTAAACCGCTCTGCCAATAACAGCAAATTTTCAGTTCTAACTGAAAACTTTAAGTTCAGTTCTTCCTGCTTGAGAAATGTTTGTTTCTTTTTGACCATTTTAATTGAAAACAATCAATCACAGTAGGGTAATTATATTGTTACCCTGAAATGATTTGATATTGAGATAAAAACTGCTGCATTGGGCCTTTGAGGCTAACTTAAACTACTAGTGCAAGTCCAGGTACTCTTTGGTCTAAGAGCTTTGCTTTGTCAGCATTCCAAGGACTTCCACAAACATTATTAGCATATTCATTAAGACTCATGATTCTGATTAAAAAGCTGGTTGAGGGGAAAACGTAAATTATGTTTGCTGATGTCGTTAGTTGTCTCCTTTTTGTGGCTCCAGTAAATCTAAGGATACAGTGTTGGAATATCTTCAAATTCGAAGATACAATGACTGTAGGTTGATAATTGTTATTTTTTAGTGTATGTGAACAATGGATGCAACTCATACTAGGCCATTTGAACACGTGGCAAATTTAAAAGAGCAATTCCTTATGCAAAGGTCAGTTTGGGTTCTGTGATGACCTCAAAAGCATTTATGAAGCCTTTTTAACACACATTTCACACACACAAACCTTAGATATAGCCACACCATGACTCGCCAAAAACACGATCAACTCCAGAATCATGGATATTTGACTTGAGATCCTTTTCTCTTTTTTTTTAGGACAGTAGAAAAATAATGACAATTCTCACAGCCAAGATTTGGCTTCTGAATATATTCTCAAATGAGATTTATTTTACACCTGAAAACAGAAAAGGATGGGGATCGGGGAACATTGGGAATGTATTCACAACTGTAGTTTACATTTTTTGGTGTAAGCTCAGAGAAACGTTAATACAGTCATAATAATTGCACTTTATATATCTCCACTGTTGCCAGCATTTCCTCGTGACAAAGCCCAGCTCTCTCTCCAGTTAATAAATTCAATTTACCAGTGAAATTTGACTGACAAAGGAAATGCTAATTTAGGACCAGAGGACTGCTTCACTGCTGCACTGATCCAATTTCTCTTTTTTCTCGGGTTCACTCGAGTCCCAAAAGGCATTAGACATCGCAGTAATTTAAGTGCAGCACATTCAAGGGAAACTCAGACATAATAAATATTTAAATGCTCTGAATCCTAAAGTCAATGAATGACCCGGGCTCAACTCATCTCAACCATGGGCTGAAACGTACTAGGAAAAAGCAGTGAACCTTGTCTCATCTCACATCACCTGAGAAGACAGGGCGTGATTGTTTCACTTTCGGGGTATGGGGCACATCGGTGTACCCTGGACAGACTCCCCTTTGGTCCCGGCTCACACTCCTTCTATATGATAGGGCCCAAAAGTGAAAGGGATATCCCACTTCTACCATACTTACTTATAAAAGTTAGGCAAGAGAGGAATAGCATTATAGCGGAATTAAGTAAAAAGCCCTCTCATAGGAAAAAGCTGATTCAGCCTCATTTTCAGATTCTTAAACAGGGGGTTTCTTTGTGTGTGTGTGTGTGTGTGTGTGTGTGTGTGTGTGTGTGTGTGTGTGTGTGTGTGTGTGTGTGTGTGTGTGTGTGTGTGTGTGTGTGTGTGTGTGTGTGTGTGTGTGTGTGTGTGTGTGTGGGGGGGTCTAGGGGACAAAAATAAACAAATACACATAAGAGGTCATAGTTGACAACCTCTCAATCTTCAATAGTGACATTTTTCTCATATTTTTTTGCAACATTTTTTATTTTGAAGATATACTGTAGATTCCAGTGTTGGTTAGAGAAGAGAGCACTCTGGCCAGCCACTATGCCTTACACTAGAACATCAGAAACTGCCTGTCAGTTTGAGGAGGAATAACTAAATAAACCAATAAACCCCAAATGAAACAATAAAAAGCATTGAGACACTTTTCCCCATAGCAGCCAATGCATATAATATACCCACAAATATAGAAAACAACAAAAGTAGTTTCAAGTTTCTTCAACATATCATATCCAAACTACCCAATTCCAAACTCCAAAGTTAAATGTTTTTAAACTCCAAGCAGTGCAATTTATAGTATCAATTATAACAATAATTACTAATATTGTAATATATTCTTTAGTCAATATTGTGATTCTTGCACATCATACCAAAGTATTGATTCCATGTTTTTATTTTTCTTCTTAGTATATAGTGTTCTGTTTGGGTATGTGTGTGTATGCATATAGGTGTGTGTGTATGCATATAGGTGTGTGTGTGTGTGCATATAGGTGTGTGTGTGTGCGTGCGTGCGTGCGTGCTTGTGTGCGTGCGTGCTTGTGTAAGCAAATGTATGTGTGTGCGTGTTCTTTTGGAGTTTAGAAAGCAGCCCTACACCGTGGCCCTTTGGGTCCTTCTATGTGACTACAGCACCCCTCTGCCGTTCTAAATGGATGGGGGAACATAGGTGGCTGTATGCACTTCATATCAACCTATGATTCTCAGGAAAAGGTTTAGTCAACTCAACAACAAAACAAACAAAATAAAACTGCCCCAAATTCCAGTTGGCAAATTAACCACGGGACATCAGGAGAATCTTCTAAAAACCAAAACCACTGAAATCCCTTTTCTCCCCCACTGATAAATAACCATCCCCCCCCCCCCTCCCAGCCTGTCATCCAACACAGGATCCAGTCTAACGCCATCGTCTCCCTCCCTGGAGCCCCCTCCCTGCTTCAAGCAGTGCCAGTCTCAACAGACTTGTACATCCCCAGGAAATCAAGATCTTCTGTCCCTCACCTTTAATCCAGCTTTTGCTTCATTCATTAATTCTTGAGCTCTGGCACTCGCGCTCTCATCCCCGTTCTATCTGTAAACCGGGAGGCGGATGTGGGCATGCTGGTGGTCCAACAGCCGTGGCACCGACACAGTCTCGTAGCCTTTGCCCAGCATCTGCTCTTTAATGCATGGCGGGTGGATGTCGTTGACCAGGTACTCCAGAGACTGCAGGCTGCTGCTCAGCACCGATGTGTTACACAGCTGACTCTTACTGGGCAGGCTGCAGCACAGGCCTTCCCCACTCCCACTGTCCATGGCGGGGTAGTGGTGATGGTGGTGGGGGTGGTGGTGGTAGACCATCTCCCTGTGGCCCCCCGTAGCTGGTCCTCCTGTGGTGGTCCTCAGGAGCTCCTGCTGGGGGTTGTAACAGTCACTGTCAGGGGTGACCAGCACGCTGTTCCAGGGCGGGGCAAAGTATTGGCCCACAGAGAAGTTGCCATGCATCCCCATGCAGTTCAGAGGGGAGGAGCTGACCTTGTCCAGGCACCCCCCGCTGCCAATGCCCCCCGTCAGGTGGTAGGGTCTGGAGGAGGAGGACGACGACGACGACAACACCTGGGCCTTGGCCATAATCCCCCCTCCCCCCGGGGCACCACAGCTTTCAGGGGACTTACTGATGGCCCCTCCTCCCCCACTGCCCCCACTGTACATGCGAAGCACAGCCTGTTGTTGCTGTTGTTTCTGCCACAGGATGTAGTCCATACTGTCTGAGTACACCCCGGCCTTCATGGCCTCGCCACTGTGGGCCGCCAGCGGCAGCCCCGCTCCTGTGTACACCAGGTTAGGCTGGGGCGCAATGCTGCCCACATAGCCACCCCCCGAGGAGCCAGAGGAGATGCCCATGACACCCCCCGCACCCTTCTTGGAGGGGCTGGGGTTGGTGGAAGGTGCGGTGGAGGAGGTGGCTCCCTGGCACACCTGCTGCAGAGCCTGGGCCTGGCAGTGTTGGTTTATCTGATAGATGATGCTCTGGATGGAGGGAAGATTGGACTGGGAGAGGGGCTGGGCCAGGCCTCGTCCCCCTGTCACGGGGATCATAGAGCCGGCCACAGTGACGTTAGGGGGCACCGAGCGGGAGAGGGCAGGTGCTTCAGGGGGCTTCGAGGACCCCGTGAGGTACACCATCTGGCCGTGGCCATTGGCTAAAGTGCTACTGCTAGGGGGCGGGTACGGGGCCACAGCTATTTGGGCTGGGGAGAGCTTAGTCCGTCTGCCTTCCGAGTTCTTGATGATGCCCTTAGTGGGGCCGAAGGAGGAGGATGAGGAGGCATTGACAATGGCCAGGAGGCCTGTATAGCCACCGGTGTGGAGGTGTGGGTAGGGGCTATAGCGCTGGCTACCTGTGGTGTCGAAGCCATTCACAGTCCGGTTAAGGTGCTTGTGCTGGGGGACTCTGATGTTGGTGGGGAAGATCTTGATGGACAGCGGGCTGCTCTGCATCTTCTGGGCGTAGGCATCCAGCTCAGCCACACTGGGGTAGCGGGGAGAATGCATGGGAACCACCAGCTCACCTGCAAAACAAAGAGAGAGACACTGGAGTGAGAACAAGGGACAGAGCTAACCAACATGTGACCAAGTAATACGTCACCCCAGGGAACATCAAACTAATACGTCACCCCAGGGAACATCATACTAATACGTCACCCCAAGGAACATCATACTAATACGTCACCCCAGGGAACATCATACTAATACGTCACCCCAGGGAACATCAAACTAATACGTCACCCCAGGGAACATCAAACTAATACGTCACCCCAGGGAACATCAAACTAATACGTCACCCCAGGGAACATCAAACTAATACGTCACCCCAGGGAACATCATACTAATACGCCACCCCAGGGAACATCAAACTAATACGTCACCCCAGGGAACATCAAACTAATACGTCACCCCAGGGAACATCAAACTAATACGTCACCCCAGGGAACATCATACTAATACGTCACCCCAGGGAACATCATACTCAAGGGAACATCACGTCACCCCAGGGAACATCAAGGGAACATCAATACGTCACCCCAGGGAACATCATACTAATACGTCACCCCAGGGAACATCATACTAATACGTCACCCCAGGGAACATCAAACTAATACGTCACCCCAGGGAACATCAAACTAATACGTCACCCCAGGGAACATCATACTAATACGTCACCCCAGGGAACATCATACTAATACGTCACCCCAGGGAACATCATACTAATACGTCACCCCAGGGAACATCATACTAATACGTCACCCCAGGGAACATCATACTAATACGTCACCCCAGGGAACATCAAACTAATACGTCACCCCAGGGAACATCAAAACTAATACGTCACCCCAGGGAACATCAAACTACGTCACCCCAGGGAACATCAAACTAATACGTCACCCCAGGGAACATCATACTAATACGTCACCCCAGGGAACATCATACTAATACGTCACCCCAGGGAACATCATACTAATACGTCACCCCAGGGAACATCATACAGGGAACATCATACTAATACGTCACCCCAGGGAACATCAAACTAATACGTCACCCCAGGGAACATCAAACTAATACGTCACCCCAGGGAACATCATACTAATACGTCACCCCAGGGAACATCAAACTAATCACGTCACCCCAGGGAACATCATACTCAATACGTCACCCCAGGGAACATCATACTAATACGTCACCCCAGGGAACATCAAACTAATACGTCACCCCAGGGAACATCAAACTAATACGTCACCCCAGGGAACATCATACTAATACGTCACCCCAGGGAACATCATACTAATACGTCACCCCAGGGAACATCATACTAATACGTCACCCCAGGGAACATCATACTAAGGGAACATCACGTCACCCCAGGGAACATCAAACTAATACGAACATCATACTAATACGTCACCCCAGGGAACATCATACTAATACGTCACCCCAGGGAACATCATACTAATACGTCACCCCAGGGAACATCATACTAATACGTCACCCCAGGGAACATCAAACTAATACGTCACCCCAGGGAACATCAAACTAATACGTCACCCCAGGGAACATCATACTAATACGTCACCCCAGGGAACATCATACTAATACGTCACCCCAGGGAACATCAAACTAATACGTCACCCCAGGGAACATCAAACTAATACGTCACCCCAGGGAACATCAAACTAATACGTCACCCCAGGGAACATCAAACTAATACGTCACCCCAGGGAACATCATACTAAGGGAACATCACCCCAGGGAACATCATACTAATACGTCACCCCAGGGAACATCATACTAATACGTCACCCCAGGGAACATCATACTAATACGTCACCCCAGGGAACATCAAACTAATACGTCACCCCAGGGAACATCATACTAATACGTCACCCCAGGGAACATCAAACTAATCACGTCACCCCAGGGAACATCATACTAATACGTCACCCCAGGGAACATCATACTAATACGTCACCCCAGGGAACATCAAACTAATACGTCACCCCAGGGAACATCAAACTAATACGTCACCCCAGGGAACATCAAACTACTAATACGTCACCCCAGGGAACATCATACTAATACGTCACCCCAGGGAACATCAAACTAATACGTCACCCCAGGAACATCAAACTAATACGTCACCCCAGGGAACATCATACTAATACGTCACCCCAGGGAACATCATACTAAGGGAACATCAAACTAATACGTCACCCCAGGGAACATCAAACTAATACGTCACCCCAGGGAACATCATACTAATACGTCACCCCAGGGAACATCATACTCAAA
Source organism: Oncorhynchus gorbuscha (assembly GCF_021184085.1). NCBI lineage: Eukaryota > Metazoa > Chordata > Actinopteri > Salmoniformes > Salmonidae > Oncorhynchus > Oncorhynchus gorbuscha. The sequence continues at coordinate 67,153,149 of NC_060176.1, forward strand.
CTACGTCACCCCAGGGAACATCAAACTAATACGTCACCCCAGGGAACATCATACTAATACGTCACCCCAGGGAACATCATACTAATACGTCACCCCAGGGAACATCATACTAATACGTCACCCCAGGGAACATCATACTAATACGTCACCCCAGGGAACATCAAACTAATACGTCACCCCAGGGAACATCATACTAATACGTCACCCCAGGGAACATCATACTAATACGTCACCCCAGGGAACATCATACTAATACGTCACCCCAGGGAACATCATACTAATACGTCACCCCAGGGAACATCATACTAATACGTCACCCCAGGGAACATCAAACTAATACGTCACCCCAGGGAACATCAAACTAATACGTCACCCCAGGGAACATCATACTAATACGTCACCCCAGGGAACATCATACTAATCACGTCACCCCAGGGAACATCATACTAATACGTCACCCCAGGGAACATCATACTAATACGTCACCCCAGGGAACATCAAACTAATACGTCACCCCAGGGAACATCATACTAATACGTCACCCCAGGGAACATCAAACTAATACGTCACCCCAGGAACATCAAACTAATACGTCACCCCAGGGAACATCAAACTAATACGAACATCAAACTAATACGTCACCCCAGGGAACATCATACTAATACGTCACCCCAGGGAACATCAAACTAATACGTCACCCCAGGGAACATCAAACTCAATAGGGAACATCAAACTAATCACCCCAGGGAACATCAAACTAATACGTCACCCCAGGGAACATCAAACTAATACGTCACCCCAGGGAACATCAAACTAATACGTCACCCCAGGGAACATCAAACTCACCCCAGGGAACATCACGTCACCCCAGGGAACATCAAACTAATACGTCACCCCAGGGAACATCAAACTAATACGTCACCCCAGGGAACATCATACTAATACGTCACCCCAGGGAACATCATACTAATACGTCACCCCAGGGAACATCATACTAATACGTCACCCCAGGGAACATCATACTAATACGTCACCCCAGGGAACATCATACTAATACGTCACCCCAGGGGGAACATCATACTAATACGTCACCCCAGGGAACATCATACTAATACGTCACCCCAGGGAACATCATACTAAGGGAACATCACGTCACCCCAGGGAACATCATACTAATACGTCACCCCAGGGAACATCATACTAATACGTCACCCCAGGGAACATCATACTACCCCAGGGAACATCACGTCACCCCAGGGAACATCATACTAATACGTCACCCCAGGGAACATCATACTAATACGTCACCCCAGGGAACATCATACTAATACGTCACCCCAGGGAACATCATACTAATACGTCACCCCAGGGAACATCATACTAATACGTCACCCCAGGGAACATCATACTAATACGGGAACATCACCCACCCCAGGGAACATCATACTAATACGTCACCCCAGGGAACATCATACTAATACGTCACCCCAGGGAACATCATACTAATACGTCACCCCAGGGAACATCATACTAATACGTCACCCCAGGGAACATCATACTAATACGTCACCCCAGGGAACATCATACTAATACGTCACCCCAGGGAACATCATACTAATACGTCACCCCAGGGAACATCAAACTAATACGTCACCCCAGGGAACATCAATACCCCAGGGAACATCACGTCACCCCAGGGAACATCATACTAATACGTCACCCCAGGGAACATCAAACTAATACGTCACCCCAGGGAACATCATACTAATACGTCACCCCAGGGAACATCATACTAATACGTCACCCCAGGGAACATCATACTAATACGTCACCCCAGGGAACATCATACTAATACGTCACCCCAGGGAACATCATACTAATACGTCACCCCAGGGAACATCATACTAATACGTCACCCCAGGGAACATCATACTAATACGTCACCCCAGGGAACATCAAACTAATACGTCACCCCAGGGAACATCATACTAATACGTCACCCCAGGGAACATCATACTAATACGTCACCCCAGGGAACATCATACTAATACGTCACCCCAGGGAACATCAAACTAATACGTCACCCCAGGGAACATCAAACTAATACGTCACCCCAGGGAACATCATACTAATACGTCACCCCAGGGAACATCAAACTAATACGTCACCCCAGGGAACATCATACTAATACGTCACCCCAGGGAACATCAAACTAATACGTCACCCCAGGGAACATCAAACTAATACGTCACCCCAGGGAACATCATACTAATACGTCACCCCAGGGAACATCATACTAATACGTCACCCCAGGGAACATCATACTAATACGTCACCCCAAGTATAACTACAATGGTTCAGAATTTTTAAATATATTTTAATGAGACCATGTTGAATAACGAGAGAGAAATGTGACGACTGCTGATAAACTACTGCTGGGAATCTCCGAATTGTAACGTTTAGATCTTGTAGTATAGGGGAGTAACCACAGCTTGAAGACGAACACATTAATATAGTCATATACGTACGCATCTCTATGGGTGTAACACTAGATAGATATTCTGCCTGACACCAGAATTACACTCTCATAACCAAGCTCATGGGTCATGCACAACTGAAACTGGTGGTTGTAGTGGGGCTTTGCTATCTGGAGTACCTGCAGCCATTCCAACCCCCAAAATTAAATTCCACAATGTTGGAGTCCGCTCACACAAGTAGGAAGTAGGAAGAGTTTAACCGACGTGAGTAGAGGTGGCAGGCAGCAAAATGTCCATTAAAAAAATAAAACATGTCAGTGTTGGGGGGTGGGGTACCATGGCGATATTTGATTCAAACGACATTATTCAGACAATTTCATGGCTAATTAACTACGTCCCACAAAAAGTGGCGTCAGGGAATATAACTAAATTGACCAACGATAAATCAACTGCCACCAATGACTCGTAACCTCTTCAAAAATGTCATTTTTCTGCAAAAGCTAACAAAAAAAAGCACCAAAATGAGAAGCCAAAGAACCAGTCAACGAATGTTATGGCAACCTGAGGAGTTGAGGGTAGGGGATGTGTGAGCGGGACTTACTCCATTTCATTTCCTATCACAAAGTCATGTTAATGAGACTCCATAGCTAAGCAGTCACAACTCTAATTTCTCTGCTCCAATTACTGATACCATGGAGAGTTCATTTCTACAATGCAATGGGCCTTCAACTGTGAAAATGACTCAATCTACAAGACCCATATCATAAAGGAAATAAAGTGAGAGTTAAAAAGCAGGGGGGGGGCATAGTATTCGTGTCTGAATTTAATGCCAAAATGGAAGTTGCTTTTTAAGCCGTTCCATTTGCTCCGACTACAGGAGGATTAAATACTGTATGTCGAAGTAAAACATTGATGGTTCAAGACAGATATATTAGGCCTATATATCACAACCTTCAATAGTCAATGACAGATATATTAGGCCTATATATCACAACCTTCAATAGTCAATGATAGATATATTAGGCCTATATATCACAACCTTCAATAGTCAATGACAGATATATTAGGCCTATATATCACAACCTTCAATAGTCAATGACAGATATATTAGGCCTATATATCACAACCTTCAATAGTCAATGATAGATATATTAGGCCTATATATCACAACCTTCAATAGTCAATGACAGATATATTAGGCCTATATATCACAACCTTCAATAGTCAATGATAGATATATTAGGCCTATATATCACAACCTTCAATAGTCAATGATAGATATATTAGGCCTATATATCACAACCTTCAATAGTCAATGACAGATATATTAGGCCTATATATCACAACCTTCAATAGTCAATGACAGATATATTAGGCCTATAAATCACAACCTTCAATAGTCAATGACAGATATATTAGGCCTATATATCACAACCTTCAATAGTCAATGACAGATATATCAGACTCCAGCATCACAATTGGTCCTAAATAAGACAAGAGACAATGGATTTAAAAAAAACACAATCCCATGTTTATGGCTGTAAATGAACTGATCACAATGGGATGGAACTGTCATACACAGTGTACAAAACATTAAGAACACCGTAATATTAAGTTGCAGGTGTATGACTAACACCAAGTATGAGTTTCCTGATAAGGACACTGTACAGATTACAAGGACACCGTACATGTCCGAATCTGGACTTGTGCATAAAGGACCATAGGCATCCAGATCAGTGGGTAGCAGGACCGGGGCTGCCTGACTGGGACACAACTCTCCCAACCCTCCCTGGTGACAGCAGTGGTGGCACCATGCTTTGATGTTCCCACAGGTACTTATTTCATTTGCTCTAAAGAGAAAAGATACATGCTAATGGTACGGTGGCAGTTTTTTTCTGATCTTCTTTACAACACAGGATAAAAAAAACATCTTTGATCATCACATGGTTCAAATGAGGAGAGATACTCAGCTTTGGCATATCAAGGACCTGTGCCGCCCCTCGCACCCCCATGATTTCTCCTAATTACTGCCACATGAGAAAAAAAACAATTAAAAAACCCTGCCAGAAACAGCCAGGAAATTCTTTAAAAAGGGTGGATAATTCCCATTCCTTTCTGGTGAGTCCATATTTTCCACACCTAACTGCTGTGCCGTATATTTTCCCTCTTGCAGAAACCTAGACTCAAGTCTATGAGATCAGGCTGGCCACAGAGAAACGCCCCACTACTCCCTCCATCCATCTCTCCCCGGCTCACCCGTCATTTGTCAACAGGCAGAACCTATCTCAGCCCCACAAAGGCAGAGGAGTATAAGGATGAGGAGCAGGAGGTGGAGTAGAAGGATGAGGTGGAGTAGAAGGATGAGGAGCAGGAGGTGGAGTAGAAGTATGAGGAGGAGTAGAAGTATGAGGAGTAGAAGTATGAGGAGGAGTAGAAGTATGAGGAGGAATAGAAGTATATATATATGGCAAACCGATGGTTAGAATCAATCCTCAAGGTGTTTTTCACATATATATATATGCCATTTAGCAGACGCTTTTATCCAAAGCGACTTACAGTCATGTGTGCATACATTCTACGTATGGGTGGTCCCGGGGATCGAACCCACTACCCTGGCGTTACAAGCGCCATGCTCTACCAACTGAGCTTTAGAAGGACCGCAAAGTATGGAGGTGTTAAATTAGTGTCTGTGCTTTTTCTGATTCTAATTGCCTACAATCATTTCTTTGTTGCAGAGTTTGTGACACACACATACACAATTCTCTGCATCATTCTCCCGTTCTCTCGATTTTTCTGTTTCTCTCTCCCCCTCATTTGTGCACAAACACGCTCGTACGCACACACGCCCACAAACACACTTTGATGTGGTGTTTGATGTGCATGGCCAGGGTCTCTTCATCGGTCTTCTCCCAGGAGGAGCAGTATGTCAGGATAAGTAAACTAAGGCCATGGAGAAAGGACACTGCCTGGCGGTGTTCAGGCCAGATCTGCAGCTTTGTGGGACTTATTGGCTCTGGCTGCAATAGATCACAGTGCTGAGCAGCAGAGTACAGATGGTACTGGCTGATAAACACACTGAGGCACCCACCCACTGCATCCTCCCCCTACTGCCTCCCCCCAGGGCTAGGGGTTTCCTGCACACACAAATGCGCACACACACACACACACACACACACACACACACACACACACACACACACACACACACACACACACACACACACACACACACACACACACACACACACACACACACACACACACACACACACACACACACACACACACTCCAGCTGTGATTGTGTGTTTCACTTGCCATCACTGGAGCATCCTGCTCTCTGCTGAAATGTAGGGCAGGGACGACAACAGGTGCCTGGGCGGGCGACAGCCTGCAATGCCTCCTGGACTAAATGCTTCACACTCGCTTCATTTCAACACCTGACAGCCCTGTACGGATTAATTACTTCCCCTGGGGATGGAAGAACAAACTTTTTTCTCTTCTTCAGAACGAGGCATGAGGCGACAACCGGCACTCTCACGTGTACATCTGAAACAGTGTCACAGAACAGAAGAAACAGGAAAGACCAACACGGCTTTATAGCAAAATGCTACGAAAACCACTCTCCAAACCATCACTTCAATGACTATTCAACCCTGATACCACAAGATTAAACTACCTGAAGTGAAGAGAAGTGGCATTGCCGGGTGCAGCTAGTGGTGGTGAGAGCTGGGCTGGGCTCCTACGCCAGGGTGAGGAGATGGCAGTTAACAGGCTGACCTTTGCCCTTAACCACCCAGTACACAATGCCCATGTGTCAGAGCGGGCACATCTCTAAATGCCATCGCTCATTAGTGCCAAGCACCCGAGT